>NC_090270.1:117935741-118557884 GCF_040414725.1 Anabrus simplex
TGAGGCCGCCTGGGCGAGTTACTGGTCATTCTCCCCAGTTGTATCCCCGACCAAGAGTCTGAAGCTCCAGGACACTGCCCTTGAGGCGGTAGAGGTGGGATCCCTCGCTGTGTCCGAGGGAAAAGCCGACCCTGGAGGGTAAACAGATAATGATGATGATGATGATGATTTAAACCTAGGACGACGCAGTGAATTGCCTTTGAATTATGGAGTAGTGGCTCGCAATACACGAATACCGAACTATTCAGTGGGTGAACTTCTGGTGTGGAATTGGGCCATTTAAATTGAGTGGCTGAGCACGATTTTTTCGACTGGAAATCGATAACTATCCTCTACCACCAAATTATATTTCATATTTCTTTCCCTGTCCATCTCGTTACCTTTCAGTCATGGTCTTCTAGTTACCGTGCTATCAATTAACTCGTTTCGGAGTCGAAACAGTACGTTGATAACAGCCTAAGCTTATCTTTGTGTTGTTACAACCTGTGGCGTAACTACTATAGCGCAAATTGCGCAATGATTTTTTTCTATTTGCTTTACGTCGCACCGACACAGAAAGGTCTTATGTCGATGATGGGACAGGGAAGGCCTAGGAGTGGGAAGGAGCGGCCGTGACCTTAATTAAGGTACAGCCCCAGCATTTGCCTGGTGTGAAAATGGGAAAACGCGGAAAACCATCTTCAAGGCTGCCGACAGTTGGATTCGAACCCACTATCTCCCGGATGCAAGCTCACAGCTGCGCGACTCTAACCGCACGGCCAACTCGCCCGGTCAATGAGAGATACGGTAGGTGGGGAGAGGTGCTGAGATATCTAAGGTAGACTGTGTTCACACGTAGAAGATCAGTATGACATGAAATATTCCCCACATTGTCCTCTTCCTGCAGATAGAGTTTCCTAGCGCACAATTTCTTCATTAAACGTAAAATGGATGTATTAGAAGTACTAGCTTGAAAAATAAGAATAATAGGAAAATGTGGGTTCATTTCACCCCATCAATAAAGGTCACCCCTGTGGATGGAGGCAGTAGAATAACGCCAAGGTATCCCATGCCTGTCGTAAGAGGCGACTAAACGGGGCTTTTAGAAACGCCCTGGCATTGCTTCCTCTTACTTGTGTGAGGCTCCTCACTTTCCTCTAACCAAGGAAATATAAAGTATAATTTTTTGGTAGAGGAAAGTTATCGATTTCCAGTCCAGGAAACCGTGCTCAACCACTCAAGTAAAATGGCCCAATTGCACGCCACAAGTTCACCTACTGAAGAGTAAAGTATTCGTGTATTACGAGCTATTACTCCATGATTCAGAGGCCTTTCACTGCGTCGTCCTAAGTTTAAATCTCGGTAATAATAATGGCGTGTGGCATTCGAAGAGACCTGTTGCAGGAATTGACGCCGTGTAAGCGACCTGCGCGCCTAAGAGGATGGGGCCCTACCTATGATGATTTTAATGATGAAGAAGTCGTACACACCTAGCCCACGAGTTAACCAATTAAGGTTAAAATTCCTGACCTGGCCGGGAATCGATCGCGGGACTCCTTGGATCAACGGCCTGCACGCTAACCATCTAGCAATGGAGCCGGACTAACTCTCCGTACCTCCCTGTGACATTTGTATTGGACAAACTAAAGGTAGGCCGGGCTGAGTGGCTCAGACGGTTGAGGTGCTGGCCTTCTGACCCCAACTTGGCAGGTTCGATCCTGGCTCAGTCCGGTGGTATTTGAAGGTGCTCAAATACGTCAGCCTCGTGTCGATAGATTTACTGGCACGTAAAAGACCTCCTGCGGGACTAAATTCCGGCACCTCGGCGTCTCCGAAAACCGTAAAAAGAACTTAGTGGGACGTAAATCCAATAACATTATTATTATTATTATTATTATTATTATTATTATTATTATTATTATTATCATCATCATCATCATCATCCGTTTACCCTCCAGGTTCGGCTTTTTCCCTCGGACTCAGCGAGGGATCCCACCTCTACCGCCTCAAGGGCAGTGTCCTGAAGCTTCAGACTCTTGGTCGGGGGATACAACTGGGGAGAATGACCAGTACCTCGTCCAGGCGGCCTCACCTGCTATGCTGAACAGGGGCCTTGTGGAGGGATGGGAAGATTGGAAGGGATAGACAAGGAAGAGAGAAGGAAGCGGCCGTGGCCTTAAGTTAGGTACCATCCCGGCATTCGCCTGGAGGAGAAGTGGGAAACCACGGAAAACCACTTCGAGGATGGCTGAGGTGGGAATCGAACCCACCTCTACTCAGTTGACCTCCCGAGGCTGAGTGGACCCCGTTCCAGCCCTCGTACCACTTTTCAAATTTTCGTGGCAGAGCCGGGAATCGAACCCGGACCTCCGGGGGTGGCAGCTAATCACGCTAATCACTACACCACAGAGGCGGCCTATTATTATTATTATTATTATTATTATTATTATTATTATTATTATTATTATTATTATTATTATTTCCTCTCACATTTCCATTCCAGTAACACTCCAATTTCTTCCGCCGCTTTCCCCACACTTCGGGAGATAGTGGGTTCGATTTCCAATGTCGGCAGTCCTCAAGACAGTTTTCCGTGGTTTCCCATTTTCACACCAGGCAAATGTTAGATTTATACCGTAATTAAAGTCGTGTTCGCTTCCTTTCTATTCCTGGCCCTGTCCTATCCCACCGTCGCCATAATACCTCACTGCCTCACCGTGTCAGTGCGACGAAAAACAGATAGCAAAAAGAAAAAAGAAGAAGAAAGCTACATTTATGGGGCATACAGTATTTTCAGACTCCCAGGATTTGTTCACTTAGACTTTGAGGGATGTGTAGAGGTTAAGAAAAGTAGGGGGTGACCAAGGCATTGATTTGACAAATTAATAGTTACGCAGAAATGAAAAGGTTGGCACTGGATAGATTGGTATGGAGAACTGCATCGAACCAGTCTATAGACTGATGACCCAAACAACGACAACACATCATTTGTTTAAGGTCCCTCCATCTGCTGTATGTAGGTTTTTGAGATACGGCGGGGTGTCGCAATTTTGTACCACTCGAGTTCTTAAACCTTCCAGAAGCCGGCGACACGAAGATTGCGTTTAAAAACGCTCGATTACCACCGACCTCGACCAGGGTCGAATCCATTATCTTGGTAACAGAAAGACTAAATTACTGAGGTTGACGTATTTGTTATTATTAATGTCGTTTACTATTTCTAACACGATGGAGGGAAATCTTAAAAAGCAAGTGGTGGATGTGAAGAAAATCAGATAATTATCATCAAACATTATCAATATCATTAAACATGCGCACGCTAGCATTTCTACAAGAAATGTGATAAACACTAGGATGACGCACTTGGATTGCATGTTATCGACAATTTCTTTTTCTTTTTTAGACTCTGCTTCGTAATTAAAAAGCTATCAATCTGAAGCAAGTGAGTTTTGATAATGTGTTGATAATAATAATAAACGAGAGGACCAGTGTATGATCTATTTTGTACCAATAAAATGGACAGTAGGCCACCTCTGTGGTGTAGTGATTAGTGTGATTAGCTACCTCCCCCGGAGGCCCAGGTTCGATTCGCGGCACTACCACGAAATTTGAAAAGTCGCACGAGGGCTGTAACGGGGTCCAGTGAGCCTCGGGAGGTTAACTGAGTAGAGGGGTTTCGATTCCCGCGTCAGCCATCCTCGAAGTGGTTTCCCGTGGTTTCCCACTTCTTCTCCAGGCAAATGTCGGAATGATATCTAACTTAAGGCCACGGCCGCTTCCTTCCCTCTTCCTTGCCTAGTTTTTCCAGTCTCGGCATATTTTTTTGTCGCATACACCACCACAGAATGGTGGATGCGCGCGCCACTGACTATTGCGTCATCTAATGTGGTGGTGGTGGTGGTGGTGATTACTGTTTTAAGAGGAAATGCATCTGGGAAACCGCCTCTTTTAACTCTGATCAGAAGGAAAATCGATGAAGCCCGAGTAGAGGTACCGACAAACGAAAGAGAAGGGCCACGAAAGGCTTGCAAATGAAAGACTCCCTAGACCTCGCAAATCTCATACCGTCGGGCTCGGAAAAGAACAAGAGTTGACCAAGAGAGGTTGGATTTGGAAAATGAAAGTGAGAAGTTTGACACAAGTTATTGGAACTGATGCTACACTCAACTAGGGAAATCGTAGTCGCAAATCCACGCCACCAAGTTGAGAGCCCATGGCGCACCTTTTGTTTGCTTCTTAAATCAGGCAGGGGATACCATGGTTGTATTGCACCACCACCACCACCACCACTATAGGTGGTTGCATCATTTGATCTTGAAATTTGTTTGGGTAGACCCTTTGGATCTTCTACTTTTCAAACCAGTTATTAATTATATTTCTGCTAGCTTTTATACTTCTCAAATAATTGAACGATGTCTAGTATACACTTTCTGGGACACTAACTTTTACCAAGAGCCACACAGCACTGGAACGAAAGGATAGACATCTTCTAAATCAGAAAGTTTTTTTCTACAACTAAACGTGAATTTGGTTTCTGACTGTCTGCACTCTTTCGTATTTCGTTTTAATAGGATAAATCTCCGTTAATTTTATGATTACACATACCTGAGCATAGTTGGTACAGACTTTAAATTACTTAACAAGTGGTTGTTGGTAAGGATTTTACGCTGTGAACTCGCTGATACTAGATAACACCTTGGAGATATTGAGTATTGGAGTACTCCAGCTTTATCTCTACGCACAAGAGGCCCGTCTTTGACGTCATTACTTCTGAGCAAGGTACGTCAGCATCGAAAAACCTTGAGAGATTTTATAGTCGCTGAAAGCCTACAGGTTATCTATAATTTGCTAGACTGCTTTCCTTTTGCCAACAAAATGCATTAGTTACAAAAGTACCTGCTAAACGTTTTCCTGATTTTTCATGGAACAACTGACGTAGCCAACATTACTTCGTTTATTCTACAGGTTTTTTTTTTTTTTTTTTTTTTTTTTACGATTGGCTTCACATCGCACCGATACAGACAGGTCTTCGGGCGACGATGGGATGGGAAAGGCCTAGGAGTGGGAAGGAAGCAGCAGTGACCTTGATTGAGGTACGGCCCAAGCATTTGCCTGGTGTGAAAATGGAAACCACGGAAAACCATCTTCAGGTCTGCCGACAGTGGAATTTGAACCCACTATCTCCCGGATGCAAGCTCACAGCTCTGCGCCCCTAACCGCACGGGCAACTCGCCCGGTGATCTATAGGTCTATAATAGAAGCACCTTGATCTTCACCTGAGCTTCATAACAATGCATTTTATCGAGCTAGGCCTAGTTACCAATGTATATGACTCTCCTCGTTTATGCAGGCTTGAATTGACAGGGTAAATACAACCCAGACGATGTTATGTAACATCAGATGTTTAATATTTATTTTACATACGTGGGAGTTGAGCATCAGCTGTGTGTAATTGCATACGTACATACAAAACCTGTTGCCTTTCTTTTCCATTTTGAGACAACAGATTGTTTAGACCATCTTACTAGCTATGCCGTCCGACTCGTTGGCTGAATGGTCAGCGTACTGGCCTTCGGTTCGGAGGGTGCCGGGTTCGATTCCCGGCCGGGTCGGGGATTTTAACCTTCATTGGTTAATTCCATTGGCCGGGGGCTGCGTGTTTGTGCTGTCCCCAACATCCCTGCAACTCACACACCATACATAACACTATCCTCCACCACAATAACACGCAGTTACCTACACATGGCAGATGCCGCCCACCCTCATCCGAGGGTCTGCCTTACAAGGGCTGCAGTCGGCTAGAAATAGCCACATGAAATTATTATTATTACTAGCTATGCCAGCTGCAGGTAAAAGTACTCTTTGTATCATAAACGAAAGATTCTAAAGAGGATTTATGCACGGCCCGAATTCAGAAAGGATGGTTGGGTGACGGGGGAAGGGAGCGAGGGGAGAAGGACCGTAGGTCTTAACTACTAATTACTAATGTTTATTTCAGGCACTGCCCGGCGGGGAAGGGATATATTATAAGTCCCCCGGAAGTATGTTACTCCCTCCCCCAGAAAAAATGTAATTTATTTGTTTGAATTATTTGGTTATAACAAGAATGATAAATAGGGATCGGAAGTTGAAGACCTGTAAATTGCCAAAAAAAAAAAAAAAAAAAAAAGACGTATGTAAAGGTCTAGAAACATCCACGAAAGGACCTAAAAATTGGCAAAAAAGAACATAATAATGCGACCCAAATTCATTCATAATTTTTGTTTTAATTAGATATTTAATGAAATATAACGTTTAAAAATGCAAAATTCTGGTGGTATGCAACATACAAAGCAAAATTATATGAGTGAAATACTTCTTCTTTCAGACGTTATATATTATTAGATTAACATAATTTAAAAAGAATTCCATGTTGTTTAAAAAATTACTTGCAAAATTTAGAATGAAATGTTTTTCCACCTAGAATGAATTCAGCGAACCCGCTATGGACTTCCTGGAGAAAGAAATTGAGTTTGATGGAATAAGGGCGTAAGTCAGAAAAGTGCATTCCTGGTAAATGTGAGTTTAATGTTTGAATGTGTATCATCTTAAACAAAAAAACGACCCCTTAACTTGTAATGGTGAGGTAGAAAATACTTTTAACATGACACATCATTGCTTACAACTGATGATAATCATTCAATTTATGATACATGTGCCAAATATGAGGAAGGGTTTACGCCCTTTTTCCATCAAACCTTGAAAGTCATAACAAATAATGCAATGTCAGTTGATATTCTGCTTTTAATTTTTAACTAAAGTACCATCTGAACTAGAAATTACTTGAGGATAATAAAAGACATAATATACATCATATCTCATAATATATCGCACTAAAAAATTTGCACAGGTTATTTCCCCACAACACATCAGTTTATTTCTCTTTTTTATTTTCACTCCAGGTCATGTACCTCAGACTCCTCAGAATCAGCTGCTTCGTTAGTCTTGACACACTCAAGTATCTGCAGACAGCCACTTTACAACCCTGGTCAGGCAATTAATAACCCCACACATTTTCTGTGTTCTTACGTTTGGGTGCCTTGATTATCTCTTTAATCTCCTTTCTGTGACATCGATAGAAATGTATTCTGTTGAGCTTTATCACTTGAACTATAAAACAGATAAAACACAGTTTCTTGGACATTACGAGTTACTGCTGCGCTACACTCCTTTCCACAGCAACGAATAACAGGCTGAAATTTATTTTCTGTTACAATACTCCCTTTCTTATTTCTGTAATAACTACCACCATTTCTTCTCTTCTTACTGTCTTTAAAATCATTCTCTGACTCTGATTCACTTATTTCACTAATTTTCTAAATCAATGTCCAGCAACACATTCACTACAAGCAAGCCATAACACACTGTAAAAACCAAACCCCATGGCACTACAGCCCTTGAAGGGCCTTGGCCTACCAAGCGACCGCTGCTCAGCCCGAAGGGCTGCAGATTACGAGGTGTCGTGTGGTCAGCACAACGAATCCTCTCGGCCGTTATTCTTGGCTTTCTAGACCGGGGCCGCTATCTCACCGTCAGATAGCTCCTCAATTCTAATCACGTAGGCTGAGTGACCTCGAACCAGCCAGCAGGTGCAGGTAAAAATCCCTGATCTGGCCGGGAATCGAACCCGGGGCCTCCGGGTAAGAGGCAGACACGCTACCCCTACACCACGGGGCGGGCAACACACTGTAATAAACTGGCGGCAAAGAAGCTGGAAGTTGATTGTCATGCACCCCCTTCTAAAAGCGATTTCTCAGCTTGCTCGAAAGATATCGATCTGAAATTTTGTAGGCACATAATTCAGACATGGAAGAATTGAATTCGCACTTTGATGGAAAAAGGGCGTAACGACACGTCTGCCCTTATTCCATCAAAGTCCTCAATTGAAATTAGTATAACTGGAATCATATTTGTCTTAACCACACCATGGTTACAAGAACTGGAATTCGGAAACCTTACCTCAGTTGGCTCCCTGGTTATCTGTATGTTCCACCTATCTCCGAAGAGATAGGTGGTTTGTGACGTGCCGGTACCGCTGCGCTATTCCGCGCTCCTCTGTCGGCCTGTAATGAGTGTGATCAGTTGAGTGTGGCTTGTGTGTTTTTATAGTTGATTGATTGTAAGCAGTTGTGTGGGCGCGTGGTCACCCATCTAGTGGGTGACAATGCCCGTTGTTGCTTTTAGCAGTTGCGTATATTATGTTTCTGTTTTTCTGTATGTGTGTGTGTTAAAGTTGTGTGCGTTGTGTGTGTGTGGCCAGGTAGTTCGCTTCATTCAGTGTTAGACTGACGCAGCGGTTACGTGTGTGTCGGCTGTGGTAGTTCTGGGGTATCCAGGAGCTAACCACGCCCTGTTGCGTTAGGAAGACTGCAGTGGGTGTTTACCGACATCGTAAAGCAGTGACTCACACATAGCTAACTGACGTTACCTTGTGGTGTAAGTGTGCGGTGTTTAATTTAAAAGAATCAGCATGGTAATTAGGCAGCTTGTGTGCGTCGCACCCGCCTCGGTTACCGTGTGTTCCAGTGCTTTTAGGAAGTGAGCACTGTTTCATGGGTACTTGGCGCTGTCTGGGTATAGATTTGGGCGGGGATGGCTGCTGGGTGTAGGGTTAAGCAATGATTAATTGTTTGTGTGGCATGGTGGGTGGGAGGTTCTGATTTTGGGCCGAAAGTAGGTGGAGTAGAAGTAAATTTAGGAGGTCGGGGATATCTTGGCTTAGGACGGGGTATTTTTGACTGGGCTGAGTGGTGTGCTCATGGGTAAGAGGCCCAGGGTTCGAGGGGGCGGGGATGGGGCGGGATGTTGAGGCTTAGTAATGGGGAAGGAGTATTGTGTGTTTGTAGGTGTGTTGCGCGTCTGTAATGGTTTCTAATTGCCTTATTTAAGAACGGGCAATCAGGGAATGAGGCGGCGTGGCTGCCATGGCAGTTCACGCACCTCGCCTGGTCACGTGGCACTGTGCAATCAGTGTGTCGGTGAGGACCTCCACATCTGTTACATCGTTTTGCCTCTGAGCACGAGGTTGCAGAATGGTTTAGCCGAAGGCAATTGAAACACTGTGTGATGAGTGTTGGGTGGGAGGAGGTGGTGTTTGAGTACCGTGTTGGTGGTTTCTTAGACTTACGAGCAGATCTGTCTAGTCTGCTCTCAGTACCTCAGTTGGCTTTGCAGTGTATCAAATAGTCATCTCCAGGTTCTTAGGTGTAAAGAATCGTCGATTTTCAGACAGCACGCTGCAAAACATCGAGAAACTTCTTTCCATATCAACGAATGTTAAAGATTCATACTCGAAGCAAATGAGATATTCCTCTTCAAAAACACACATCTTTTTTTTCCTTTCAAGATTTCGCTTATCTTGTTCATAATTTGATAAACCTGGATTTTTTCAAGCATTCGTTTCATTTTTCATGTCATTTCATTTTTATTTCATTGTCTCTCTTACTACAGAAAATATGTTTAAGAGGTGAATGGATGAACAAATGATGATTCGAATCGAGAATAGGCAATAACAATGTAGTCGATGGTGGTGGTGGTGATTATTGTTTTAAGAGGAAGTACAACTAGGCAACCATCCTCTATATAACACTAATCAGAGGGAAAAATGGAAGGGATCCGACACTTCGAAAAATGAAGGTATCGGCAAAAGGAAGACAAGGGCCACGAAGGGCGTGAAAATGAAAGACTTCCTAGGCCTCCATACGTAATACCGTCGGGGTCGGAAAAGAACAAGAGTTGACCAAGGGAGGTCGGATAGGACAGATGAAAGTGAGGAGCCTGGCACAAGTAAGTGGAAGCAATGTCAGGACTCAGCTAAGGGTCCCGTGGTCGCCAACCCACGCTCTAAAGTTCAGAGCCCTTGGGGCTAACAATGTAGTCGGAGAAGGTGAAGTCGAAAAAAGCCGTTAAGACATATAAAAGGTTTAAAGAGGACCTATAAGCCGAAAAAAAGCAGAAAAGGACAAATATAATCCACTATTTTCTGGTCTACATTGCCGCAGAATGAACACGGCTGGTGTCAGGCCTTATGAGTTGCTTCAAGTAAGTTACACACTGACTGGCCAAAGGTCACGGGAAGGGGCAAAGGGATGTTCCATTACAAAATGTGCCGTGTGTGACTCCTGAGCGTTGAGGCTAGCAGCGGCGTAGCTGAGCAGTCTGCGTCGTGAAGATAACAACTTTAACTTTGAACGTGGGATGATCATCGGCGCATGGGTCATAGCATTGCAGAGATTACGCGCAAATTCGGGTTTCCGAGGTCAACACTGTCGAGGGTGGACCTTCAATAACGCAGAGAGAGTGTTACCACCCGCATAAACCGCCGCACGGGAAGACCACAGGTATTTAACGAACGAACATCACGTCGCCTCCGCAGAAACATAAGTTACTGGACGCTCGACGGGCTGACTGTGACTCAGATCACCGCCCAGTTGAATGTTGAGAGTCAGGAACCCATTTCTACCAGGACTGTAAGGAGGCAATTGCACCGCATAGGCTACACCAGCCGACGACCAACTCGTGTCCCTTTGCTGCCACCTCGACACAGTGCTCAACGACGTGCATGGGCCCGCGAACCTCGGCAATGGACCATAGAACAGTGGTGGCGTGTGATAGGTCCGATGAATCCCAGTTCCGGTTGTACGAGCGGATGGGCGCATGAGAGTGTGGGGTATGCTCCATGAAGCTATGGATCCTACATGTCAACAAGGTTGTGCCCAGGAGGGAGATGGCTCAGTTCTGGTCTGGGCGGCGTTCTCATGGTCGCAATTAGGCTCCATTGTCCGGCTGCTGGTAGTGCTGACAGGTTCACGTTATGTGGACATTCTTTCAGACCATCTGCATCCCTTTCTGGCCCTAGAGTACCCTAATGGAGATGCCATGTTTCAACAGGACAATGCGCCATGTCACCGCTCCGTGGTGGCACGCAGGTGGTTGGAGGAGTACTCCAGTGAAGTTACGATCATGGATTGGCCCTCCAGATCCCCCGATCTTAATCCAGTCGAGCATTTATAGGATGCAGTCGATGCTGGTGTGCGCTCCATTTACCACGCACAACTACACAAGACCAATTGTGGGTAGCAGTGCAAGATACGTTGGTCCAGATCCCTCCAGAACGATTCCAACACCTTGTAGAGTCGATGCGTCGCCGTAATACTGCAGTTTTGAGTGCTCACGGAGGATCAACTCGTTATTAACATAATATTCAGTGTCTTCCCATGACGTTCCGCAATTCATTGTATTTTGGCCCGGCTTTAAGATAGACTTGCCAGAATGAAACATGAACAATAGACTGCAGGTGCGGAGTTGACACCGCTACGTTGATTTTTTTTTCAAGTACTTGAGCATATGTATTCTCCGAACTATTCGTGATGGTAAATGGTTGTGATGGTTAAAGTTCGCCTTATTGTGATCATTTGTCTTCGCATTCTATTTTATTCATTGCTATGAGTCGTGTAGGTCATTACTGTAGGGTCTTCTACAGGATCCTAGGGTTCGAGATAGTCTAATAGTAATAATAATAATAATAATAATAATAATAATAATAATAATAATAATAATAAAAACCCATACGGTGATAAAATCTATTTCCGTAAACTTGAGGGATTTTGTATGGTCGCGTGTGATATATTTGCACCAGTGTACTCTATGTTCTTAGGATTTCTTTTTTGTTGAATTCTATGCATATTCGCATTGTGATGATTTTGATATGGCGCATTTAGGATTTGTGGTTGATTATGATTATGCTCTATTTCTCAGTTAATGATGAATTCAGTTAATAGAAGGACTATTGGTAGTAAAATCGAGAAATACTATCAAACGAGATCTGAGAAGGAAGAGAATAAGTGCGTTCGACACGGTAAATATAGACATACTATTATCCAAGCTACGCTCTCTGCATATCGGCCCGATAGCCCTAATGTTTTTAAAGTCGTACCTTACAAATCGTCGCCAGTGGTAGTGGTAAACAATCAAAGATCCCAATGGGCTGTAAAATCATCCGGTGTCTCTCAAGGGTCTGTTCTAGGACCCTTGCTGTTCGTCTTGCATATTAATGACATATCTTCCACACTTCAGTATTGCAACTACCACTTATATGCTGATGATCTGCAGATATACAAACACACCACTACAAACAATGTACATGAAACAGTTCAGCATATTAATTCGGATATTGATAGGCTTACCGCCTATGCTAAAATCAACCACTTAATCCTAAATCCTCGTAAAACACAAAGTATTATCATAGGAAACTCTAAATTATTACATGTAATAAGCAATATCAATCCTCCAATGATAATCAATGACATTGCTGTGCCGTACCTTAAAAATGTAACTAATCTTGGAATCTCCATCAATGAGAATCTGACCTGGAATGAACACGTAACAAATGTATGTAGAAAGGTTCATGCAGCCCTATATCCCCTGAAACGTCACAAGAAATCTTTTCCTCAAACACTTAAATTAAAATTAAGCCAAGCACTACTATTCCCAATTTTAGACTACTGTGATACGGTACTAATCAATCTAAATACTGAACAAGCTTTAAAACTTCAACAAGCACAAAACTCATGCATACCAAATTTCAAAACATTGGGATGGCTACGCATAAATGAACGAAGGAATTTTCACCTAATGACACTTGTTTACCAAGTGCTCTCGACGAACACTCCTACTTACTTCTAATTTTCATTTCCTTTCCTCATTTCATGAAATTAGTACAGGTAGACCTCGTTATACGCGATAGTCACGTTCCGCGAAAACGCCGCGCATACCGAATTCGCGTAAATCGAGTCATTTTATATGCTAAATATAGAGTTAGGTTTCCGTTTACTCACATAATAAGTTTAAAATAGCAGAGATTCTTAGCATTTTTACAAAAAATAAACATTATCATGTTTCTGAAACGCATTTAAATGCAAAATTTATATCCTTAAAAATAAACAATAATAAACAAAAATAATTTAATTAAGTCCATCTACATATCCTAACTAGGCTCTGCATCATCCACATCGGAAGAATCTGACAATGCTGTAGTCAGTTCAGTTTCCGTGACGCATTTCCTTTCGTGCCAGTCTTTTGTAGCTGAAGTGATCTCGCTAGGCACCTGCCATTTATTTGAAGTGGCACATTGCTTTGCAAAGAAATGCTTAATTGTTGACTGCTTAGTCTTCTTTGCCAGTTGATTATACAGCTCCT
Organism: Anabrus simplex; assembly: GCF_040414725.1. Taxonomy (NCBI): domain Eukaryota; kingdom Metazoa; phylum Arthropoda; class Insecta; order Orthoptera; family Tettigoniidae; genus Anabrus; species Anabrus simplex. The sequence continues at coordinate 117,948,957 of NC_090270.1, forward strand.
TGTAATAGTTAAGACAGTGTTCAACTTCTTTCTTTCCTATCGCACTCCTTACTTCTTCAGGACCCTGTTCTTCGAAAATTGCCATTGCAGCGTCGATCATTCTGAAGGCCTCGGCCATTTTCTTCGTTGTCAGCTTTCTAAGGGTGTGAACTTCCTCAACTTCTGTTTCTTCTTTATTAGTATTCTCACTCAAAACGATCGAATCTTCGGAATGAGAGTTTGAGGTCACACACATTCTCTTAATCGACATCGATGAGTCCAATCTGCCGTGCTATGTCCGCAATTTCTCTAGTTGCACCGGTGACGTCAGTGATCACCACCATCTAGCAGTGACACAGCATCGGGCTACAGTTTCCTCCATACACCATTCACATACTTCGGAGTAACGTCAGTTCATGCGTCTCTAATAATATCAATCGCCATCTTAATATTTAACTGCAGTGCGAAAATCTTGACGGTGTCATTCGAATTACTTAAAACCAAAATCGCGTATACGAAATCGCGGATAACGAATCCGCGTATAACGGGGTTTATCTGTACCCGTTCTGGTCCCCTACTTGAAATTCCACTAAGTCGAACGAATTCCTACAATCGTTCTTTTTTAGTTACTGCATCGAGACTCTGGAATACACTCCCAATGGACATTCGGCACCTTACTTCCTCTCATAAATTCAAATCTGCCTGCCGAAAGTTTTTCCTGGGAACATAAAACTGAGTTGTGTGTCATTGCGTGTATGTTGTGTGAATGGGTTTTCTTCATTTATTATTATTATTATTATTATTATTATTATTATTATTATTATTATTATTGTCACACTAATTTCTGTACTGATATGTAGGCTTAACTTAGTCTTACAATTATCTGTCCGTAGTTTTATTTCCTTTTAGAACTTCTATGTCTTACTTTTATGTTTACATTTTTAAATTTTACTGTTTATAGTGGTTAAGTGTAAGAGAGGGCCGTGAGCCCTAACTTCGCCACAAATGTAAGTCAGAAATAAATAAATAAATAAATAAATAAATAAATAAATAAATAAATAAATAAATAAAATTATAGAAACCTCATATGTAAGAATTTGAATAAACCAAAAATTATAGAAACCTTATATGAAAGAATTTGGGTGAAATCAAAATTATGACAACTGGTTATGTGGGGATTTGAACATTAAAAATTAAAGGAAATGTAGCGATCTGGAGATGCAAGAATCGAAGAGCTATTAAGAAACTTAAATGATTAATTATTAATTCATGAGAAAAATATAGAAGGCAGAAGTATCTTTTTGGAGCCCAACTTTATAGAAATGGAGCCCTATGAATAATAAATTATAATCTCAGTTAATTTATTGGAATGAATAAAATGAAATTTTCGTAAACCATTTAAAAGAATTAAGAGTAGGGTTAAATGGTAACGTAAATATGAGAATAGGGGCACATTTTAGCAATAATTAACTACGAACAAGATAAGCTAGGATATGAAAATGAGCTTAATTAAGAAGCTTATATAAATTCTAAATATTTAAATCCTTGCTGAGTTAACAAATTTTGTAAAAATTTACAGTAATAATAATAATAATAATAATAATAATAATAATAATAATAATAATAATAATAATAATAATAATAATAATAATAATAATAATAAGTACCAGGGCGGTACACCTCCACGCCGCTAGTTCAAATATTGCGCCAGTTGAAACTCCTCTACAGGAGAAAGCCTGAACTTTAACAAACTGAATTAACTCAACGGTTTCTCGGAAGATGTCACCACTGTAAATGTGGTAATTTTGAAGTGTTCTGAACTGTGTCTATTTCGAATTGTGTTTGTTTGATCCGTATCAAGAAGTTGGGACATTCTCTAACAGATGTCTCTACCAAAAACTATGATAACGCACTCTGGTGTATAGGAATGTAGTCTCCTGAAGAAATATTGTATCCCTAAGTTTTGTTTTTACTAAATTTTGTTCTATGGTTTGTGGGTTGGCAATATAAATCCTTTCTTTCCGCCTGTTTTGAATTCAGCCAATCACGAATTTTTAAAATTAATTTTCTTCCAATCCTAGGTTTCTTGTTCATGTTGTGTGTAACTTTTGATGTTAGCCAATAAAGGGAAGGGGTGTGGCGCTTTTATTTCATGAAAAGTCTCGAAGCTTCCTTGTGGGTATAAAACTGCTGAGGTTCATGGCTCGTCGCCACTCCATCGACATCTTGCTTAGTGTGTGAATATGCAGCAGGGGGCGGGAAGCGCCTCTTTCTTCGGGCAGCACTTCATCAACAAGGTAATGGCCGTTTAATAACTTTATTTCTTGCTAGCTCAGCAGTTTAACCCCCGGGGCAGGTTCGAAACTTTTCTCATGTAACCTACCTTTAATATGTAAAAGACATTTGGTAAAAATTCCGTCTCTTTAACTACAAATTGCGATAGAGAGTGACCCTCTCTAGCTCCCACTCATATTGTTTTGAGGTGACTACGTTTTCATTACCGATTTTCTTCTTTTCTTAATGTAATAAAGTTTTCTTATACGAGTCACCTCCTTAGTATGGGATTAGCCCTTGTGTAAGCGGCCTAGTGCCAAGTAGGTTTTAAAAGTGTATTAGGAGTGCAAGCTACGCCTCCAGTCAATTTGGTATTTTGGGCCATGTAATTAACCTGTTCCTTTTCTGAGTAGGCCCAGTAGGTTGGGTACATGATACCCCTGTGTAAATTTGTAAGTGTGCCTGCAGGCAAGTGATTGTAAAAGTCGAGGATGCCTTAAATAGGCGTGAGTAACTGAGAGCCGGTTCGCTCGTTTCGAATTAGATTTTGAGTGCCTCTAGAAGGCCGGAATGTGTTAGGTGAGAGCAAGTGCTCTTTGATTTCAGGGGAATTCTGCCCCAAGTAGTCTGGTTGCATATTGGTAAAATGGAGCTTGCAGCTCATTAATTATTCACCCGGGGCTTGAACCCCAGCTAATGTAATTTCTTAACTTGTTTTCCTGCTACTTGGTACCTGTTACTCTGTTGTTGTTATTTGTTGATTTTGAAAAGAAAATATAACCTTTGTTAAAGTTTTAAATTAACTTTAATTTTGTAGTTGAGACCTATTCCAGCCCGCACCTTCTTTCACCTCTGCTGTTCCACAGATACCTCGGAACAATAAGCATAGATTGGGATAGGAATTAAGAGAGTAATTCAATAAATTCAATAAAATAAACCAATGAATAACTGTTGAATAAAAAATAAATTAACAGCAAAGTGTTTGAAAGGAGATTATATTTGGTGAAATGAACTACTAGAAAGGTAGAATGCTCAATTTCAAGGTGATGTGTTATGGGCAAATGGATATGATTTGGATACCCTATTATCAATTGTAATACACATTTTCACTAATGTCAGTTCAATTTGTTTGATATTACAGTTATATTGATTCGACATTGATACCAGAAGAAGCATTTGAGAATAATGAATACGAGAAATATTCAAATGTAATTTAAGGAAACAAGAAGCACATTTTGTAAATAGGTCTTTTTATATTCATTGGAATGAGTTCAGATGTTTACTCATACTGTGTATTTTTTCTCTTGATGTCCAGTCTGTTGTTATTAATAAATAATTATTGTTGTTTTGTTATGAATTTCATTGTGCCAGTGTTACCCATCCAATCACCTGTGCCCTACGAAAATAAATTTTAAAAGAACTGTCCTGATATAGCAAAATCGGTCCTGTGAACTTTCCACCCGTGCGTTCAAGTCTCAGACGAGATTCTGTAGACAGAATATGGTGACCGCATTGACGGATATATTGACGTGATTCAGCTAGCTGCCAAATATAACTATTTTAGTGCCATTGTGTGGATCAAAGCGGTTAGGAAATTAGGTCAATTGCTTGTCTTTCTTTCATCCAAATATCTGCCATATTTCGCTACTCAGTCGTCGTCACCAACTATGCTAATGAGTGGTTCAGTTTCCATTTCTCCTCAACAAAGGGTACCATGGCGACTGAGCACTCCTCAGATGGTGAGAGGCGACTACGAGCGGGACCAAGAGCTCTGAAATTGGGAGAGTGACTTGGCGGTAATGGTTTTCCTATCTGAGTCTGGCCTTGCTTCCACTTGTGTCAGGCTCTTCATCTCCATCATTCTTATCCGATCTCCCCTGGTCAAATCTTGTTGTTTTTCGTCCCCGACGGTATTAGGTTGCGAGGCCTAGGCAATCTTTCATTTCCTCGCCCTTCATGGCTCTTGTCTTTATTTGGCCTTCATTCTTCGAAGTGCCGGATATCTTCCATTTTTCCCTCTGATTACTGTTAATAGAGGTTGGCTGCCCAGTTGTACTTTCTCTTAAAACGGTTGTCAGCACCATTACCACCACCTCTCCTTGCCTCAGCTCTATACAATGTCGAAGCTCTCCACAAGTTTGTCACGTTCCCTTTGTCTTACTCAAACAGACCTTTACCATATTAACGAATTTCGTGGATAAACTAACTAAAGTTATCCTCCTACGGTGCTATCGGCCCCGAAGAACCTTTGGCCTGCCAAGCAACGGCTGCTCAGCTAAAGAGTGGTGAGTGGTGGTGATAATTCTTTTTAAGAGGAAGTACAACTAGGCAAAAATCCTTTATAACACTGATCAGAGAGAGAAAAGGAAGGGATGCGACACTTCGAAAAATGAAGATATTGGCTAAAGAAAGACAAGGGCCACGAAGGGGGTGAAAATGAAAGACACCCTAGCCCTCGAATGTTCTAACAGAGTCGGGGTCAGAAAAGAACAAGAGTTGACTAAGGGAGGTCGGATAGAATAGATGAAAGTGAGGAGCCTGGCAGAAATACGTGGAAGCAATGTCAGAACTCAGCTAAGAACCCCGTGGTCGCCAAGCCAATATCCCATGTTGAGATCCCCTGGGGTCCCCTTTAGGCACCTCTTACGGTGGACAGGGGATACCGTGGGTGTTATTCTACCGTCCCCACCCACAGGGGTAATCGAACTAGGGGTCTTCGGCTAAGAGGTAGGCGCGCTATACGCATACCATGGGGCTGGCAAGGTAACTATTACATTACATACAGAGTAAACAGTCCTACGCTGTTAGAATAGGACATGTATTATTGCCCTTTACTCTAAAATTTGGGAAGGTATGTGGTTGTTATGCGAATCAAACTGTCACGCCTTTTATCCACTCGGTAATTTCACTGAATACTGAACCCTTGGGAGGTAAGGTTTAATACTTGAGTCTTATTACATTACCCTAACCTCATATCTCATTACATGTTATTACACTCACTTAGCACTCATATTTATTGATAACTCATCATTTCAATTATTGATCGCACAGAACTGTACAGTACCGCAAGGATAGGCACTGAAATATTCAGGTTGATTATGGTACAACTTGATTCAGAATGCCCATGCTCAAGTACACGTAGACTCAGGTCCTCCGTTGCTCTTGAAAGAATACCTGCATGCATAAATACATATTTATCATGTCTGTATGTTGCATTACAAACTTCGTCCCTGTCAGAAGTCATGAAGCCCGTGAACTTATTTTCGCATATCAGAATTGGGGGATGAAGCAATTTGCACGGTATGTTTTTTAGGTGCCTTCTTGAACACAGTTCTCTATTCCTGTCAATTTCGATATCAAACGATCGGCATTCCTCTTTAGCCATTACCATTGCATAAAAGCGGACTAGTACGTATTTGTTTATTTTATTCAAAGCATAGCTTACAACCGAACAAAGCTCACCTGTAGAAGGAAAATAAGGAGGCATTTTCATTATAACTTGCGGTTTGACATAATCCGTTTCTTCAAAAGGTGTTTGCATTCTGTACACCTGAAACCCACCGTAGTTTCCTGACAGAAAGGCTACTGATCGTAGCTGAGATACATGGGGGATGGTCTCTGGAAGCAACGCGCTTTCCCCAAAAGTTCGTACATGTGCATAAACCTCCATAGCATTGCTATACAGGGGACATTTGTATGTCATCACATGATACACGTTAACCATCACTCCTGGACAGGGAGGAATCCTTCGAAATTTAAGATCCCGGGTCACCCAGATCAAAACTATGGACGTAGGCAAATCATACTCTTGAAATGGACCTATTTCGAATCGTGTTTGACAAGATGTAAATATATAACATGTAGTAAAGACCAAAAATGCATATAAAATATGACATATCATCTTTCCGCACACACGAGTCTTCGTAAATACAAGTACTGTGTTGCGTTTGTCTTTTGATCACACAGAACTCTAATAATGCCAATGTAAACATGTTTGTTCTATGATAGTCGCTGGTTTTTCTTCTTCTCAATGAACTCATTATACATAGGATGTTTTACTAACTGCACATAGTAGGCAGCGACCATGTAACTGGACGTATCTAACCAGAGACCGAAAAAAATTGTATATTACATCGATACAATAATTAAACTAAATAATTAAATATAAATGATGAGAAATGATAAAATTAAATTAAAAAGAAAAACTAGGTAAACCACTGGGTGACTGCCCTAAATGAAGGACAGTGATTGATTGATTGATTGATTGATTGATTGATTGATTGATTGATTGATTGATTGATTGATTGATTGATTGATTGATTGATTGATTGATTGATTGATTGATCGATTGATTGATTGATCGATTGATTGATTGATTGATTGATTGATTGATTGATTGATTGATTGATTGATTGATTGATTGATTGATTGATTGATTGATTGATTGATTGATTGATTGATTGATTGATTGATTGATTGATTGATTGATTGATTTAAACATGCATGATCGTGGATAGCATGCGAACAACCAGGTGAACCTTGATTCACAGAAGATTTACGAAGGCACCCACAACTGCCAACTAACAGACCAGTACTCGCAACTACTCCTGGAGCTCCAGACAAAAAGGAACAAAATTTCGATCGATTTCTACTCCACTGTTTCAAACATATCTATTACCGGAAACTCCTATGATTCAACATGGAGATTGACCACCAAGATCACTCGATCTGATATGATATTATTATTATCATAATACAGTATTCTGCCTAGTGGCAGGTCCGTGTCTTCGTACGGAGAATTTCTGACGCCAATGTTCCCTGTTTTCAGCTTCTTCCTTTAGTCTTCTGTATCTCCTCCCTTCTTTCATGTCATCCAGATGTTGAATTCTTCGTCTTCCTCGTCCTGCAGTTTCTTTCTCTCTTCCCTTCGATGACGTCGTGTATGGGCCCCTCGTGTTTAAGAATGTGGCCTTCCTGTGAAGAATTGTATTCAAAATAGTTTTCTTCTCTCCTACTCTTCTCAGTACATCGTCGTTCGTTACCCGATCTGTCCAGTTGATCTTCCCTATTCCCCGCCAACACCACATTTCAGAACTTTCTAGTTATTTTTTCTCCCTCTTCCTCATGGTCCACGTCACTGATCCGTACATTGCAATGTTCCAGGTGTAGCACTTCACCACTTTCTTCCTTGGTTCCAAACTCAACTTGCTGGTCAACAGAGTCCTCTTCTTGTTGAATGCGACTTTGGCCATGTCGATTCTTGCTCGAATTTCATATGTGCAGTGGGCATCGTTTGTCAGCAAGCTTCTCAAGTACTTGAACTGCTTCACATTCTCCAGTTCTCGATTGTCAACAGTTAACCTCAAAGGTTTCTCCCGTTTGGATATCCTCATCACTTTTGATTTTTCAATGTTGATTCCCATGCCATAATTCCTTCCAGTTTCCATCAACCAGTTCATCATGTGTTTCAGTTGTCTTTGTTTTCGGCGAGGACTACCAAGTCATCTGCATGCCTGATGGTGTTGATGAGGCGTCCTCCTATTCTGAAGTTTTCACATCCTTTCAAAGCTTCTTTCGCCAGTCATTCTCCCACACAGGTTGAAGAGACTCGGCGATAGACAAAATCCCTGTCTGACTCCTCTTCCTATCTCCACGCTGTGTGTTTATCCGTTATTCAATCGCACTTTTACTATTTGTCCCATGTACAAGTTGAGAATTAGCCTCCTGTCTCTCCAGTTGACTCCAATTCTACTTCCTTTGTCAATATGCTCGGTTCTCTTTCCTCTTCGTCAATATCCTCCTCTTTCTCTATTTTGATGTCTTGCGGACGATGTTCCTTATCGTAGAGTTCCTTTACGTATCCTTCCCGTATCTTCAGCACCTCCACTTGCTCCGTAACCATTTGCCTTCTACAGTCGTCTATTCCGAAGTTCGTTACCCTTTTGTTTTCACTCCTTCCCATCTCTACTAGAGGCCGTACCTTCCTCTTCTTTGGAGCTCCGCTATTTCGTCACACACATTTCTTCAATACACTTTCCCTTCGCTTTGACTGTTTCTCTTGTGAGTGTGTTGTTAATTCTTCTGTATTCTTCTTCATTCACATTTTTTACACTTCCTCACTTCCTCCATCTTTTCTAGCATCTCATTGGTGATGCATGGTTTCCTCGCTCTCTTTGCTTCCTTTCCAATTTTACTCTTTAAAGTATTCAACAAAACCAATTTAACATTTCGCCACTGCACTTCCGCACTTGCATTTATATTTTCATCTCTCATTTCACTAAAGTGTTGCTCTAACGATTCCCTTACTACCTCATTATTCTCTCTTAGTTATTCCAAGCGCATCTCTGCTTTTTCCTCCCACGCTTTTGGATCCTCTTCAACCTTGTACAGACAGTCTGCAAACAAAACGTTGTGATCCGAGTCAGTATGAGCAGCCGGCATAGTCTTGATGACTTTCACACTGCCCCTAAACTTCTATTAGACGAGTATGTGTTCTATCTGATATCTAATAATGTCTCCTGGGCTCTTCCATGTATACAGGATGAACAAAAAATGCCGCACTTGGAGGTCGCCATGCGATTCCTCATCCCATTGCAAGACAAACGTTTCTATAGCCAAATCGGATCTAGTGCTGTTGGAAAACAAGTCGAAAACGAGAAGCTGGCAACACTGTCACATCGTCCGGCTCCATGACTAAACAGTTAGCGCGCTGGCCTTTGGTCACAGGAGTCTCGGGTTCGATTCCCGGCAGGGTCGCGAATTTTAACCGTCATTGGTTAATTTTGCTGGCACGGGGGCTGGGTGTATGTGTCGTCTTCATCATCATTTCATTCTCGTCACGACGCGCAGGTCGCCTATGGGAGTCAAATTAAAATACCTGCATCTGGCGAGCCAAACTTGTCTTCGGACACTCCCGGCACTAAAAGCCATACGCCATTTCATTTTACTGTCACATCCTTCAGCGCATCGGAATGTAATAGAGAAACGTGCATCATCCCGCTCTACTGTACCCGCCATCACAGCTCACTGAGTAGACTACTTGGTTATCAAACCCACATGCACCATGGAGCTACGGCTCGAATCTACGACAGTTTTTTTCCTTCATGTGTGTGACGTCAGGTCCCTAGTTCCCGTCATGTAACTGCGTTTGTAAGCATGACATCCTGTTGTTACATGACAATAGTCGAACACATGACAGAGTGATCCATTGAACTGAAGGCATGAGTCGACTAACCACGCAGTGCACAAAAATAACTGGTCCTGTCAAGTGCATGTAGGGCGGCTTCCTGATGGAGTACACAAACGGCGAATACGTCGATATGCTTTTAGTGTTGGGTGCATCCGATAACCAAGCTTCTGCTTCTGCCCGTGAGTATGCAGCATGGTACCCTCAAAGGCGCCATCGCGATAAGAATGGATTTCGTCGCCTTGAGCAACGCCTGCGGGAAACCGGTAATCTTCGTCCACAAGTAGTGGACAGAGGTCGTCCAAGGACTAGACGTACTCCACAAACAGAGGACGACATTCTTGAAGCCGTTCACCAATCGCCTCGGCGAAGTACCCGTGATATTGCAAGGCAGTTCCAGGTATCTCAAACACTGGTTGTTGACGTGTTGCACAACGAAAAACTGCATCCATATCATTACACGTTACTCAACACCAGCGGCCAGAAGACCGCATTCAACGAGTACAGTTCTTTGAATGGCTTTTGCAACAAGTTGAAGATAACGAACATTTTATAAAGGATGTGATATGGAGTGACGATGACGAATGTAGCTTCACTCGGGAAGGTATTTTCAACCATCACAACAGCCATTATTGGTCTGACCACAACCCACATGTCACCCGTGAACGTGGCTTTCAGGCACGCTTTGGCATAAACCTGTGGGCTGGAATCGTGGGAGGAGTGCTTTTAGGCCCTTACCTATTGCCGGACAAGTTGAATTCGCCTCGCTATCGTACTTTCCTGCGCAATACTTTAACTGAAGCTTTAGAAAACGTTCCACTTGGTGTTTGGCGACAGCTATGTTTTCAGCATGATGGTGCACCGTCACACTTTGGAATGACTGTGCATAACTGGTTAAATGAAGCGTTTCCAGGGAAATGGATTGGTCGTGGAGGTCCAATGTCCTGGCCTCCACGTTCCCAGACCTTAATCCACTATATTTTTATATACTTTATATATGTTTATAGTATTCCAGCCATGGATGTACAAGACCTAATAGCACGCGAGCATGCTGCATCGGCAATGGTGGATGCAGGTGTGTTGTGTAGGGTCCGGCAAAGTATGCTCCAGCGAGTGGCGAAATGTTTGCAAATGCAAGATGGTCGGTTTGAACATCTACTGTGAAGTGAACGTTGCTCGTAAGTGTACGTACCGGCTCTATGAAGATAAGACTGGACGTCACATGCACACTATGGAATTATTGTACGTAGCATAATGGGCAATCCATTGTAGCCTACCTACTGTACTGTATTGTGTTTCCTTGTACAGCATTGGATGGAGACGACGTTACTGTATCCACTATTATGTTCTACGTATTAGTTTTATTTGTGCCATGGACGAAACAAAGTGGTCGTTTACGTCTGTAAGAAGTTCATGTTATGTTTGAATGTTTAAATAAAGGTAACTGTAACGGTAAGACAGAACATAGTGTATCGTATAGTGGAGGTGTACATTGTATACAATTTGATACATTAACTGAAAAAATTGGCGCGAACACGACTCGCACATCGACGCGTCCGCACAACCGGTATTTATGGCATTTTCTCATCTCACTGAGCTAACGAGACAGCTCCGGCAGCGCGCCGAGTTCATGCGTCCTGTGCTTGGCTAAGCTGTACGCCGTTACAGCGTTGCCAGTGTCTCGTTTCTTAACTCGCATTTCTATTATACCTATTGGTGGGACTAGGTTTTGCAAGATAAGCTTTTGTCGTGAAGTTCGACGAGGAACCACATGCCGACCACCACGTGCGGCATTTTTTTGTTCATCCTGTATAATTCTTCAACCAAATGTTCATCACCACGAAGTTATTACGCTGACAGAATTCCACAAGCACCCCTCTTCTGCTGTTTCTTTTTTCTAATCCATATTGTCCCACGATGTTTGCTTCACTACTATGGAGAACGCAAGTTATACCTTTGGCGACTAATCGATTTCAAGCATAAGAAAGACAGTCTTTTGTTCTATGTTGTTATGTAGTTTCCTTGCATATAGTTTTGAAGATGGTGTTGAATTGTATGAATAAATTGTGTTAAAGTAAATTATTTGTTATTGCATAGAACATTTGGCGTTCGTGACAGGACAACAGGCAATTTCAACATCAATATAAATTAGAAGAACGATGACCGAACGACGAGTATTACGCGGGGTGTTTACTCGCGAAGTGAATAAGCTTGAAGAACTACTGAATCTTGCCGATTGTGACCACATAGAAATTCGTAGCAGGTATGCTTCACTTGTGGAAAGATACGAGAAGTTAAAACGTATTGATGATGAAGTCTACAATGAACTGCTGCAAAGAGAAAATCTAGAAGACACCGTGCTTGAAACAGAGATCGACAATTGCAGTGAGTACGAACTGAAATTTTTTAAGGTTAGAGAGAAAGTGCAGGCCTTACAAGTTGCAGATCAAGATGTTTCGGAAGTCAATAGTAACTGTTCACGTTCTTCCAATCAGAGATTATTAAGACTGCCGAAACTAGAGCTCAAAAGGTTTGATGGGAATGTGAAAAGTTGGATTGGGTTTTGGGCGCAATTTACTAAAATACATGAAGATGGCAGCCTTAAAGATGAAGACAAATTTGTATATTTGATTCAATGTATGGAACCTGGTTCACCTGCTCAGAAACTGGTAGAAAATTTTCCTCCTTCTAAGGAAAACTATAAAAAGGCTATAGATTTGTTGAATTCTAGGTATGGGAAGGATGAGTTACTTATTGAATACTATGTTAGGGAACTTTTATCCTTGGTGTTAAAGAAAGACAGCTTAAGATCCATAGCACAACTGTATGACAGTCTGGAAGGACAGTTGAGGGCGCTTGACTCATTAGGAGTGACAAAGGAGAAATACGCAGCAATGTTATTTCCCCTTTTGGAGAGTGCCTTACCAGAGGTTATGTTTAAAACCTGGGACAGGTACCGTGTATCGAAAGAAACGTCTACCAAGGAACCTGACTGTTGCTTGACAGAACTGTTAGCCTTCTTAAAGACTGAGGTTGAAGGGGATGAACGACTTAAGCTAAGGCAAGGTTCTTTTGAAGCTAATAAGAGGGTAGATCGTGTTAAGCAAGATGATAAAATCAAGATTAAGAAGAAGGAAATGCCTTCAGCAGCTGCTTTAGTTTCAGTAGAGGATGTTTCCGTTAGTAAGGGAAGTAAGAACAACAAAGAACTATCATGCGTGTTTTGTAGCAGATCCATACATCCCTCCCAAGACTGTGCTGTAGCTATCGATTGTTCTCTAGAAGAACGCCAAGGGACGTTAAAGAAAAAGGGAGCTTGTTTTAGGTGTCTACGACAGGGACATGTCAGTGCTAAATGTAAGATGTTCGTGAAGTGTCCGTTTTGCAGAGGGAAACATTACGCTTTGATGTGTGCGAAGACAGCCTCAGATGAACCTAAAGATGATTCAGTTTCAAATACAGTTAGCATGATAGCGGCTAGTAACGAAAGACAAGTGACCTATCTGAAGACTTTAGTTGCTAAGGTAGTTGTTGGTGGGTCCACTCACAGAATGAGAGTTCTTTGCGACAGTGGATCGCAGAAAAGCTACATCAAGAAGTCTTGTGCTAAGAAATTAGAGTTGAAACAAACAGGAAAGGTAACCCTAAGTCAAGAATTATTTGGAGGTAGGAAAACAGCACCTGTTAGCTTCGAGTCCTATCAGATAACCCTGTTGGGTATGAACGAGGAAAGGAGATGTGAGGCTACTGTGTTAGGTTCTGATTGTATTTGTGGTAGTGCTCCCCTAGTTGACGCTGACTTGTTTAATTTACTGAAGGATAAGGGAGTTGAACTTACTGATGTTAGACAGTGTGATGATAACAATGCTAGTGAAATACAGGTATTGTTAGGAGCTGATGTCTGGGCTCAGATAATCACGCCAGACTTTGTGCACGTATACAAGAATCTGGTGGCTGTGAGAACTTGTTTGGGGTGGACACTTATGGGCCCTTCTGAGACCACCTCACCAACTGCCTCGTCTTACACTCTACTTACATTGACTCAATCAACAAGAGTAGCGTATTTGTGGAAAATTGAAGCTATGGGTATAAAGGATCCTGGCGAGCAGATCAAAAAGGAAGAGAGGGAACAACAGGTCAAGATGTTCTTTGATGATAAGACTGTGAAGAGAGAAGAAGCATCTGGACGCTACATTGTTAAACTGCCTTGGATTGACGGTTGTGCTTCTCTGGAATCAAATCGTGAAGTTACTGAGAAACGATTGTTGAACACTTCAAGAAAGTTACGAGAAATGCAGAAATTTCAGGATTATGATGAAGTGCTTCAAGAATGGGAAAGTAAGGGGATCATTGAAGGCATTGCAAACGAGGTTTCGGATGGACCTAAACATTATCTGCCTCACCGAGCTGTGCTGAAAGACAGTGGTACTACAAAGATTAGGCCAGTGTTTGATGCTTCCAACAAGGACAGAAATGGTAAGTCTTTAAATAAGTGCCTCGAACCTGGACCAAACTTCATTGACCTTGTTCCATCCGTACTCACCAATTTCCGATCCTACCCTATAGGTCTAATTACTGATATAGAGAAGGCCTTCCTGCAGATTATAATTGATCCTGAAGATAGAGATATGCTTCGTTTCTTTGGTGGGATAAGGGAAAGGTCGCCACTTTTAGACATTGTAGGATGGTTTTTGGGGTCTGTTCCAGTCCCTTTTTATTGGTTTCAGTACTGAACCACCCTCTGGATGGTGCCCCAACTCATTTGAAGGAAGTAGCTAATAAATTGAAACATGCATTTTATGTGGACAACTGTCTTACTGGATTTGTTTCAAAAGAAGAGATTGTGCCATTTTTTTAAAGACACAAGAGTTGATGTCCTTTGCAGGTTTCAATTTGAGGGGATGGGTGAATTCCTCAGATTGTAATGTTGGCATAACTGAAAATGTCTTAGGACTTCGATGGTATTGTGACGTAGATGAACTTGGATGCAACTTCAACCCAACTACAGGTTTGGTAACCCGAAGGGTCGTACTCTGCATTGTGCAGAAAATATTTGATCCGGTTGGATTTTCGGCCCCAGTAACCCTTATTCCGAAACTCATTCTACAGAAGACTTGGCAAAAGAAGATAGGATGGGATGAGCTTTTACCAGAAGATATTTGTGAAAAATTCCATCAATGGAACCAGCAGCTACAATACCTACATGACTGCCGGATACCTAGAAGGATTTTCCTGAATGACAACAGCTCATTGCATGTATTTGTTGACGCCAGCAAACGGGCGTTTGGTTGTTGTATATTTCTGAGGACAGAAGATGAAAATGAAATCAAACTGAGCCTTCTGATGGCTAAATCGAGAGTGGCACCTCTCAAGGAACTAACACTACCTCGTCTTGAACCGATGGGTGCGCTCCGTGGAGTTAGGGTGTCTCGGTTGAGCCTGCAATGCCTACATCGGGATAATATACACACAGTGTATTGGTCCGATTCAACAGTAGTCTTATCCTGGATAGAAAACAAAGGACATTGGTCTGTGTTTGTAGAGAATCGGGTAAAAGATATTCACGAGTACAATAAGGCTGATTCATGGAGGCACATTCCGGGCGGTCTCAACCCAGATGACCTGCTGTCTAGAGGATGTTCACCTGCACAGCTTTGGGGATCCCGATGGTGGGAGGGCCCCTCTTGGCTTAAAAGTAAATAGGAAGAATGGGTCTCTAAGTGTCCTGAAGCAGTATGAGAAGAAGTCAACAGGGAAAGAAGAAAAACAGTTGTAACTGCAAAGATCACTGTTGTGAGAACGATCTTAGTGCAACTAAGGTCACGATTCTCTGGATACACTAAAATCGTTAGAACTATTGCTTGGATTTTGAGATTCAGGCAGTGTAATCATAGGGATCATGTATCTAAAGAAATTGGTAGTGAAGAATTTCTCTATGCTGAGAAGAAACTGTTCTTCCTTATCCAGAGTGAAACTCTTTGTGAAGAAGAAAGAAAGGAGCAATTGAAGAATCTGCAGGTGTTCACAGATAACGAAGGAATTCTTCGCATGAAATCAAGAGTTGTTGATTCTGACAACACTCCGGAACTAAAAACAGGAGTGAATTTAAGACTCGCTGTGGTATAGCCGTTCGACTACTCAAGGAACTAGACTTATAGTTGCTCACATCTGAGTGCAGTGTAAGGGTATAATTTTCAGTTGTCGATGTGTAAAACTGCTTTTGCAAGGTGGGAGAATATGGAGAACGCAAGTTATACCTTTGGCGACTAATCGATTTCAAGCATAAGAAAGACAGTCTTTTGTTCTATGTTGTTATGTAGTTTCCTTGCATATAGTTTTGAAGATGGTGTTGAATTGTATGAATAAATTGTGTTAAAGTAAATTATTTGTTATCGCATAGAACAACTACCTTGTCTAACCAGACTACTCCAGTCTCCCATGATCATGGTGCTTACTCTTCCTCTGCCTTCACAGTGGATGTTGTCTTCAATTTCATCGCACATTTTCTCTACTTCGTCGTCATGGTCTGATGTTGGCATGTACATTTGAACTATCAGAATGTCCACTGGTTCTGCGGTTATTTTCACCGAACATTAAATAATCACTCCGGCACACCACCTTAGGCGCATTTTGCACTAATTGATTTCCCATCACTATCCACGTTCAAAACTTTTTCCACCGGAATAAAACATTGTGTCCGCCTCTATAGTGTAGTGGTTAGTGTGATTAGCTGCCACCCCCGAAGGCCCGGGTTCGATTCCCGGTTCTGCCACGAAATTTGAAAAGTGTACGAGGGCTGGAACGGGGTCCACTCAGCCTCGGGAGATCAACTGAGTAGAGGTGTGTTCGATTCCCACCTCAGCCATCCTGGAAGTGGTTTTCCGTGGTTTCCCACTTCTCCTCCAGGCAAATGCCGGGATGGTACCTAACTTAAGGCCACGGACGCTTCCTTCTCTCTTCCTTGTCTATCCCTTCCAATCTTCCCATCCCCCCGCAAGGCCCCTGTTCAGCATAGCAGGTGAGGCCGCCTGGGGGAGGTACTGGACATTCTCCCCAGTTGTTTCCCCCGACCCAATAATGTCTCACGCTCCAGGACACTGCCTTTGAGGCGGTAGAGGTGGGATCCCTCGCTGAGTCTGAGGAAAAAACCAACCCTGGAGGGTAAACAGATTAAGAAAGAAAGAAAAAAAGAAAGAATAAAACATTGTGAAATTACCTGACACTATTTCATCACTCTCTGCCCACCTCACTTCAGTTAAACCCATTATGTTCACTTCATATTTGTCCATTTCTCTCTTCAGATTTTCCAGCTTTTCTGCTCTTCCGAGTGTTCTTACGTTCCATGTCCCGATCCGGAAATTAAGATGTTCACCTCTTTTGATGACCCCACCCGGAGATCCGAACGGGGGATTAGTTTATCCCCGAATCTGTTTATTCCATCTTCGGGAAATACCTAGGTACAATAATGTGCTAGTCTTTCCATTTCCTACCCACATCGCAGTATCACGGCCGAAGAACCAGACTCTGATTGATTTCGCTCATGAATCTTCAATCTTGAACCAACTAAGGCATAATTTGCTCTGTGCATCAAGTCGATACTGATGCCCGCTGCTGCCCGATACTAGCCTACAAGCTGCAGCCTGTTTTGAAGATGGCCGACAGTATGGACAGACTCTGTGACCTAGACAATGCCGTGAATAGAAAACAGAATGAAGACCTTCTTCATAGTCTCCATGGTACCGATGAAAAACGAAACAAAATGGTTGACCGTTAGGACCAACGACATTAAAAATATAGACTGCTAATCTGATGGACATCTTTGAATCTACTTGAACCACTGGCAGCCATGACACTTGCAGGCAAAACATACGCTTATTTCCTCTGAATCTGCCATAGAAAGGATCTGCAGAAGTTGTTGTGTGATGGATTACGGTCTTTGAGAGGGTGTGCAAGGTTAATAAATAAATAAATAAATAAATAAATAAATAAATAAATAAATAAATAAATAAATAAATAAATAAATAAATAAATAAATAAATAAATAAGTAAATAAATAAATAAATGTAGGCTATGAATTCAGTAGAATGAAGTTAGGCGAGGTTTGACCAAGAGAGGACCGGTAGAAATATTATAGTGGTAAAGCTGGTAGGATACCGTATGTGGAAGGAATGCTACACTCAACCAGGGGTCAGGTGTTCTCAACTTTAGAATCTGGGGTTACCCCATTTAGTGGACCCTTACGACAGGCAGAGGATGCCGTAGAGATATTCTACACCGCAACCAACGGACGTATGTGCTGCATGTCGCACAGCAGTTCTTAGAAAGTAGCCATAAGTAGCAAAAAGCATAAAACATAATAAACCAGACAAAGAAGCAAAATTCAAAAATTATACCAGAATGACACTGAAGGTATGTCATGAAAAGGCAGTGGTATCTTTCTCTACGCATGTGAATTCCTCAATGAACTGCTGTACTTATAACATGTCCTTCTGTAGTGAACGACTTTATTGTTAGTGCAAGACGCCGAATTATCCATTCTTCTACATACGTAGGCCTAATTCTTGTTTTAGCCAAGCAAATGTTCACCATATTCACTGTGCTTATTTCATTATAACATCAGTGCAACATTAAGCATGTTTGAAAATGTCGTGTTTATTTTTAAATAAATCTTTCATTTGCAATAACATAATCTCATCAGTACATTGAACTGATAAGGGCTAACTGTCAAGACCAAGAAGGGGCAGCCGCCATGACAGTTGCAGGCAAAAGTTAGTTCGCTGTGCTTCAACCAGGGGCGCTGTAACGAGTATGATTAGCAGTCTATATCTTTCATGTCGTTGGTTAGGACAAAGATAACGATCAAATATAAACGAGTTACCCTCTAAATAGTAAAGGACGCTCCTATCGGCAATCCCGTGAACTAAAAATAAAAGAGCATCACCGGCCGCCGCAGGGGGGTGACCAACGAGCTAGAATAACATAGAGGGGCTGTATACCTGACATCAGCGCTCCCTGCTTGAAGCAAGTTGATAAGAGGCAGCCATGTTAACGGTTGTCAAAACAAAGCGAATTGGCGCGAGAGCATATGTTGAGGTGACAGGGAGATCGTGCATGCCAATTTAATTCCCTAAGTTTTAAGAAGTGAAAAGATAGATTCTCGCTTTCAAGAATGCCAGCCGTAAGCTCAGCGTATGGTTGTACTAATCGGAGTAATAAAACCAAGGAGATATCGTACTTTAAGTAAGTATTACTGAATTATAGCCGAGATTCCTTTTTGTAATTTCTGTTTGTAATTAAATCCATTTTATTGTTTACTTAGCGAAAGTACGGATAGCCACGGTAATTATTTGTCGAATTTTGTTTCAGATTTCGTTTAAAGAACAAGGAATTAACTGAACAATGCGTCGTGAGGGCGAAAAGAGATAAATGGTATCCCACTCAATTCAGTTGCTTATGCTCTGTACATTTCCGGCCCTATTTAATTTTCATTCACATTTACAAGTAAAGGAAATGGAACGCCCACCACCAAGAAAACGTAACCACAAAAAATCACTTATTTCGTTCAAACGTACACCAAGTATGATAAATACAGCATTTTACTGCTATTTTTGAAATGTATACAGCCTTTATTGTAGATGTCTGTTGCCTTGGTTTTTAAAACTATGCCACACTTCATAATGGACAACTTTCAAGCTAGTAATTCCAGTATGATATGGTAATGGGAGAAACATGATATCCCCCCTACATTATAATAAATAATTACACTAAACGATTATTGTGGTAAAGTATTCATGGGCCGCCTCTGTGGTGCACTGGTTAGCGTGAGCAGCTGCCACCCCTGGAAGCCCGGGTTCGATTCCCAGCTCCGCCACGAAATTTGAAAAGGGGCACGAGGGCTGTAACGGGATTCTATCAGCCTGGGGAGGTCAACTGAGTAGAAGTGGGTTCGACTCCCATCTCAGCCATCCTCGAAGTGATTTTCCGTGGTTTCCCACTTCTCCTCCAGGCAGATGCCGGGATGGTACCTAACTTAAGGCCACGGCCGCTTCCTTCTCCCCCCCCCACAAGGCCCCTGTTCAGCATAGCAGGTGCAGCCCTCCCTCAGTTGTATCCCCCGACCCAATGTCTCACGCTCCAGAACACTGTCCTTGAAGTGGTAGAGGTGGGATCCGTCGCTGAGTCCGTGGGAAAACCAACCCGGGAGGGTAAACAGATTAAGAAAGGAACACAGTACTCATGAGGATGCAATAATTTTAAAAATATTAACAGAATGAGGTTGTAACCTATTATAGGTCCCTATGATTTTAAGGTTTCCTGTCACAAATATTTATGTCCATCGTTTTTATTCTAATTTACGCTTAACCACAACAGCCAAGCAGGGTAACGCTCTTGTTCCGATTTCGAGGCCTATTCGATGATTTCGAACTACCCTACAATCAACTGATTGTGATGTTGGCCTCGTGCCGCAATATGATGAAGTGGCGGTATTCGCTTTCATGCTTCAAGCTTTCGGCAACGGACGTTAATTCTCCCCCAGCGATTCTAAAATGCGCATTTTCTACACTTTTCGTCATTTAAAGGCCATGCCCCCTTGCTTGTGTGACAACAGGAAACATGGCGGACGTTCGTTCTATTAGGTTCACCCAGGCAGCGCTTCCGCCTCTCTATGTTATTCCAGCTCGTTGGGGGTGACACTTCATAGGGAGCGTCCGAAGCAGTTCCGAGATGTGCCACTCAATCTCTGCCAACTAGTGAGAACTAAAATTCTCTTTTAGAGGGTTAATTTAGAAGGCAGAGGTTGGCATTGCACATTCAGTTGTGTGGTACAGCAAATTCAAAACACAACAATGTTATCGTTGCGCGCGAAGGTACCTTGGTCGTACGGTATGTAATAGTGCTTGTTAGACGAAAATTTGTTGAGATTCTTTCGCACTGAACGAGATTTTTGATCCAGTTGTTTGAGAGTATGGTGTGAAATTATAATTATACGCGGCCTTAGTGTGAAGAATTAGTATTATGATCATGAACGTACTTCACATTGAACTACCTAGCTGTTGCGAGTAAACGTCTGTGTGATTGTGCTTCTTACCTGTTGTTTGGAATAAATAAATTCAAAATATAAACTGTGTGCATTATGCTGTGTTTTACTTCTTCCTTTCCTTCCCGTGTTTTCCATTCCCATACATAAAAGTCGTGGGAAGGGTTCAACGAACGAAAGAATGAGGTTATGTTAGATCGTGATTTAGGCAAGTATGGGCGTTTTGGGGTTTTATATGAATTGCATTAACATTTTCAGTAATCAGTGTTGCATTTATTATTTAATAGATGTAAATTTACATTAAAATGCGAACGGTGAAACAACGATACAAGCTAGCGTTATAACAGTATCGCCAACATACAAATACGGTAATTGCAATATACTAAGTAAAAGACACGAGAGAAGCTTTAGATACAACTTTCTTACCGAAATGAAATCATTATCTCTTTATTACATTAAAATTTTAACAAAGTAACAACTGTCATTATCAAGTTTATTACGAGGTATTATCGAGGTAATTATTTCCTTATGTTGGCGGAGATACAGACGCCTCTATAGCT
Source organism: Anabrus simplex (assembly GCF_040414725.1). Taxonomy (NCBI): domain Eukaryota; kingdom Metazoa; phylum Arthropoda; class Insecta; order Orthoptera; family Tettigoniidae; genus Anabrus; species Anabrus simplex. The sequence goes on from NC_090270.1 coordinate 117,969,994, forward strand.
TCCATGACCTGTTTTCTCAGTTGAATTTATGATTATACAGGAGTGACGGATCTATTTCTCTTACATGATCCTTGGGCCGCCGAGCTTCCGTGTACAGCAAGCGGAGTGCCAACACTAGGGCTATGCCACGGTTTATATTAGAATGACTATTTATTACAACATACGTAAATCACAAATGGATGCAGTGAAAACAATAGACATGGAGATTACAATCGTGACATGTCAGAATGAAAAAAAAGAAACCGTAGTGTGCAGATGGCGCTACCTGATGGTGGCTCAGCCAGAGTCATTTGAATATATATAAATATTCGCAACAAAAATCAATCCGTCTGTTAAATAGTCAAGGCAAGCATCGCTGTCAAGATGTCGCAAAAGAAAGGAAGAGTGTTTAATGTTGAAGAAAAGTCACAAATAATAAGGGGAAACAAACATCAGCGTCGCCAAAGAATTGAGTGCATCACACTGAACATTTTCTACAATTGAGAAAAAGAAGTCCGCCTCTGTGGTGTAGTGGCTAGTGTGATTAGCTGCCACCCCTGGAGGCCCGGGTTCGATTCCTGGCTCTGCCACAAAATTTGAAAAGTGGTACGAGGGCTGGAACAGGGCCCACTCAGCCTCGGGAGGTCAACTGAGTAGAGGTGGGTTCGATTCCCACCTCAGCCATCCTGGAAGTGGTTTACCGTGGTTTCCCACTTCTCCTCCAGGCAAACAACTTAAGGCCACGGCCGCTTCCTCCCCTCTTCCTTGTCTATCCCTTCCAATCTTCCCATAAGAGCATAACAGCATAACAGGGGAGGCCGCCTGGGAGAGGTACTGGTCATCCTCCCCAGTTGTATCGCCGACCCAGAGTCTGAAGCTCCAGGACACTGCCCTTGAGGCGGTAGAGGTTGGATCCCTCGCTGAGTCCGAGGGAAAAACCGACCCTGGAGGGTAAACAGATTAAGAAGAAGAAGAGAAAACAAGCAAGTTTCTCTACGTCGCACCGACACAGATAGTTCTTATGGTGATGATGGGACAGGAAAGGATTAGCCTCAATTAAGGTAGAGCCCCAGCATTTGCTCGGTATGAAAATTGGAAACCATGGAAAGCAATCTTCATGGTTTCCGACAGTGGGGTTCGAGAACCCACTATCTTCCGAATGCTGGATACTGGCCACACTTCAGCGAGTGCAGCTATCGAGTTCTGTGAATTTAGAAAAGCAGAGAGAACATCTAATTTATTAGCCAAGATCGTGTGCGACATTGCTGATCAATTTACACTGTTGTTATTTCTTTCTTCACTTATTATTTTATATTTTGCTGACATATTTTTGCTGTACGTACTGTGTAAACATTAGAAGGAAACTTCCTCCCAGTCCTACTTCACAAAATAATACTATGTTGCAAATACAGTACTTACTTCTCTTTGAAATTTTAACTTTATTCTGACAATTAACCACGTAATTTTTAGCAACAACAACAACAACAACAACAACAACGGTTTGTGCAACTATCGCTTGTAACGACCGTTAACTGTCGGTCCCTTCGGAATCGTCATAACCGGTTTCGACTGCATATTGCATTACTTCTATCTGCTGTAATTACAATTACATTAAATTATTCATAGGTTTTACATTGCATTTGAGGGGGCCCGAACTTTTATTTCGGCAGGCGGGCCCGTATCGCATTCGTTACGCTTTACACTTATCGTATAATGCAAGTATAATGAAGGTCTCAATTTAAGAATGCCTTACCGTTGGCCTTTAGTAGGTAGTATTCTCCTTCGTCACCAGATGGCTCACTGTGCGCTAGCCTTCCAAGCGGGAGGTGACGACACCATCTTAAAAGATGTTTCCTGTTCCATCGTATGTGCGTTGTGGAGTAAACATCAAGGTCACTGGACGAATCAGCGACAAATGTATCTTCAGCTCTATTTTATTCTTCTTTCATGCCAGTCTTGCGTTGCATTTGTTTTTCTTCCTTTTTTTTGTTAGTGGCTTTACGTCGCACCGACACAGGTAGGTCTTATGGCGACGATGGGATAGGAAAGGCCTAGGTGTTGGAAGGAAGCGGCTGTGGCCTTAATTAAGGTACGGCCCCAGCATTTGCCTGGTGTAAAAATAGGAAACCACGGAAAACCATCTTCAGGGCTGCCGACAGTGCGATTCGAACCCACTATCTCCCGGATGCAAGTTCACAGCCGTGGACATCTAACCGCACGGTGTTTTTATTCTACCTAAATTTCCGGCATATTGAAACATTAAAAATGTTTAAACATGTTAATAAAAGGTCTCACTATTCTGGCTTTCAAAGTAGGTCTGCATTATGTACAAAAGCACACAAACAAAATAATAAAATAATAGTTTTTTTGCAATATCTTAGTGATTTCCATGTGAAAATGTTATACTACAAAGTAAACGTATTTGTGACTAGCTGATGTACTCGTGCTTCACTACGGAATTCTCAGAAAGACTGTCTTTTTGTGATTTTCCCAACTGAAGTCAACATAGATCATTACAAAGACATCAGTAGGAATGTAGCGATTAAAAGCAATGATATCATATAAAATACACGAAACACTGAAAAACCGCACATTTCCTCACTTTTAACGAACAGTACTACGCTGTTGTACCGAGCTCGATAGCTGCAGTCGCTTAAGTGCGGCCAGTATCCAATATTCGGGAGATAGTGGGTTCGAACCCCACTGTCGGCAGCCCTGAAGATGGTTTTCCGTGGTTTCCCATTTTCACACCAGGCAAATTCTGGGCTGTACCTTAATTAAGGCCACGGCCGCTTACTTCCTAGTCCTAAACCTTTCCTGTCCCATCGTCGCCATAAGACCTATCTGTGTCGGTGCGACGTAAAGCCAATAGCACAAAAAAAAAAAAAAAATGTACTACGCTGCCGATCTAACAGTCCAAAGTTTCAGTACTGTAATAACCAGGCCGCAGACAGCCGCAAACACTCCTCTCCCATTTTTCCGTTAAATGTGCACACTGCTCATTCTAATCAGTGTCTCAGAGCAGGGATTGAATAGCTCGAATACTATGATGAACCAGTGTGTTACGTACCAGGAGTATCAGAAAATTTATGAACCAGAAGAAGAGATCTAACGCCCCAGCTACTTTCCGCCAGTATTCAGGCAACGTGTTATACTCGGTACGCAGCAGTAATCCCATCTATTTGAGATGAGTGGCAGCAGAAGATACAAAGCACATCACAACAAACAAGTCAATGTAATGTTACTGTTGATCAATTTTATGAGCTTTATATATTGTAGGCATTCACATTTAGTTTCTTCCAACTCTGTGATATTAGGGCATCTTATAAAATTCTTTATAGCGTAGGCTGTAGTTCCTTATTCTCCGACTTTACATACCGATTGTAATTAAAATCTTCTTACCCATTTTCTCGTGACTCAGCGCTGATATGGACTTCGCAACAAAAATCCAAATGCATGAATATCTCTGTCATCATAGCCGGCACGGTAAATGAAATAGTGTATGGCTTTTAGTGCCGGGAGTGTCCGAGGACAAGTTCGGCTCGCCGGGTGCAGGTCTTTTGATTTTACACCTAAAGGTGACCTGCGCGTCGTGATGAGGATGAAATGGTGATGAAGACGAAAAATACACCCAGGCCCGTGCCAGCGAAATTAGCCAATTATGGTTAAAACTCCCGACCTTGCAGGGAATCGAACCCGGGACCCCTGTGACCAAAGGCCAGCACGCTAACCATTTAGCCATGGAGCAGGACACCGGTACGATAAGGATTTATAAGGCATAAATGATCGGGAATGTACTTCTATATAACTTTAGTCATGTAGTATTTATCGATAGGACCACTAATAACATAAATATTTTAGAATTAAGTTTTTAGCCCTTCCTCTAAACTACCATTTCACTCAGCGTGAACGAAACTATTTATGGCCTAGATTGTAGTGACTTATTACACGACTTTACATACCGATTTTCATTAAATTATTTTCAGCCGTTTTCTCGTGATGCGCGTGCATACATACAGTACACACACGCATGCACACATACAGACATATGAAGATGACAGATCATGCAAAAAAGGTCAGTACTTGATCATATAGCTTCTTTTAAGGGTAGTAAGAGCCATTACAGTTTAAATGTCTTCGAAAATCTATCTACCTGAAGACCTTAGCGTACAGAAATTGTGTGACATGTTCCGTAAACTACACTCTGAAATCAAGATCTCGTATGAAAAATACAGACTGATTTTCAATACTGAATTCATGTTCTACCTGTGACAAATATACATGTGAAGTTGAAGCACTAAATAAACGACTACTGGATGGTAGTCTGACTACAGAAGAAACGAATGCTATTTCAACACAGCTAAAATCCCTTAAAATATATAGGAGCTTCATTTGAGGCGAGCAAAGACATTCTATTCAAGGAAGCGCGCTGCAAGAAAGGCAAGTCAGAAGGATGTTATGAAGGAAGCTGCATGTATTGATTACCAACGAAATCTCCCATTACCTAAAATCACAACGAATGAATTGTATTACAGAAGACAGGTGTCGTACTACACCTTCAATATACATGAACTTTCTACAAGCAGATCATTTTGGTTTGGATACAGTGAAGAAGTTGCTAAGAAAGGCTCCAATGAAGTGTGAGCTTTCTCCATTACTACATTACAAACTTCCTAGATCCTCGATTAAAACATCTCGCCGTGTTCTGTGATTCCTATGCTGGACAAAATAAGAACTACAATGTATTTCGCTATCTTGACTATATGGTGTCCGCCTCTGTGGTGTAGTGGTTAGCGTGATTAGCTGCCACCCCCGGAGGTCCGGGTTCGATTCCCGGCTCTGCCACGAAATTTGAAAAGTGGTACGAGGGCTGGAACGGGGTCCACTCAGCCTCGGGAGGTCAACTGAGTAGAGGTGTGTTCGATTCCCACCTCAGCCATCCTGGAAGTGGTTTTCCGTGGTTTCCCACTTCTCCTCCAGGCGAATGCCGGGATGGTTCCTAACTTAAGGCCACGGCCGCTTCCTTCCCTCTTCCTTGCCTATCCCTTCCAATCTTCCCATCCCTCCACAAGGCCCCTGTTCAGCATAGCAGGTGAGGCCGCCTGGGCGAGGTACTGGTCATACTCCCCAGTTGTATCCCCTGACCAAGAGTCTGAAGCTCCAGGACACTGCCCTTGAGGCGGTAGAGGTGGGATCCCTCGCTAAGTCCGAGGGAAAAACCGAACCTGGAGGGTAAACAGATGATGATGATGATGATGATGACTATATGGTTCATATTCTCAAGAGGTTATAAACAGTGTGCATCATATTCCCTGTGAGAGGTCACTCCTTTTTGGAGTGCGATAAGAACATGGATCTAGTAGACACCAAGAAAAGAGTTGAAGTACCTTGTCAATGGGCCGAAGCGATATCTGCAGCCAGAAGCAAACCAGAAGCTATGTTTTAGTGAGGTAGACCAAAGCATCGTGAGGAGCTGGTCGTCTTTCCTTGATGACCTAGGTGCCTGCCGCTATGTAAAGCGATGTACTTTCCCGACGCGTTCCATGAAAGAGGCGAGAATCACCAATGATCATCCTCGCTTTATTAAGCACAGGGCCATCTACAACGCAGCGTGGAATTCGCCTGTACTGACAATTTCAGAGAAGAAAATTTTTCAGAGGCCTACACAGCAAACAAACGAGTTCCTCTGCCCAGACAGAGCATATATAGGTAAGAGTGCTTTCGCTGGAGTCTATGGAATTTACTAACATTTTATCTTTTCTCCTTCCTTCTTACTTGAATGTTTTAATAAGCACACTTTCATATATTATTTAATTTCAGATACACTCAAATATCTGAGGAAAAATTTAAAGATCTTCAGCACCTGACGACTTTCTGTAGTGACAAAGCCAAGGTATACTTCGACAGGCTCAAATATACGAAGACCGCAAAGAAATGAAGCTCGACATGATTCATTGTGAAACTTTGTAGTGATTCTAATGGGTGCAGTAACTCGGAAAGGACTCTTGCAAAGTACGGAAGTAACGTATATTGTGTGTTTTAATGTTTCCCAAGGAAAGTTAAGTTTCTCTCTTGTATACTTGCCGGTTAGCCTGTTTTTCCTTAAGATACCCTATATCTAAGGCACAATATATTTTTCTAAGTGCAAAAAAAAAAAACTTTTAAGTTAATTACATCCTTAACGTCCTCAATTCATTAATAGTCAAGTGTTAAATTCCTCTTCATTAAGAAATTGTTGAAACCGATATAGTTATAACTAGAGACGGGAATTTGCCAATTTGCCTATTTTATTCCTGTGTTCAGAAACGTAGGCTTTTGAGATATGAATCCGTTTTAAGGTCTTTCCATCTGTATTTCGTTGATTTTATCGTGCCTATGAATGCCTATTTCAGGGGTTTGTGCCTATTTGGGGTATAATTGCCTATTTGATGTCTCTTTACTGTATTTTAAAACAGCCGATTTTCTTCCAGTGTATTATATTGTAGCTAGTGTGCTCGACAGAATGATCTTCTCTTTTTTCAATATCTGTTTACCCCACGAACAAAAACTGGAATTCTCAGAAGTCACCAGAAATAGTTCCATCAGGAGAAACAAGGAACAATTTGACCTCGAAGCCTTGAACCCCTCCAACCTCCTATGACATATACGAGAATCAGTCAACGGCGAACTGTGTTGCAAAACCCATAATGCCCTCTACCTCCCTTTCGATACGAACTGTTGTACGCGTACGCTTTATGTTCAGAACTTGTTGTGATTTATTGTGAAGTGGGAGGAGAAGAAGAAGAAAAAAGAAGTGTGTTTGCGGCAATGCCCAAAGAAAAATCGTCGAAGTCCTACTGGCTGAAGCAGTGGATCACAGGGGATTCCAGTTTCACTACGGATCTGTCAAGCTTGCTGTAAGGAGGTACGTTCGTTTGTTCCTTTTATCTTCCTTGTGACTTAGTACTATGATTGCGTTTCATCATAGCATATGTAGGCATATTAATTTATGTATTGTGGCAAGTTGTTTTGTTGAATGCTGTATTAGTCGTGAACTTCCAATAATTTATATTGCTAAAATGTAAATAATCATTAAATTACTGAACGAGGAGTTAGAACGCCGGTTGTCTCTTATCACAGAATGGATGAAAATTAAATTGGTATTTTGAACTGTCAGCCGCACCCCCTCCCTTACCGACAACCCACAACATCATAAAACACACACGTCGGAAGATTCGAGGCGTGGACCGCGACTAGGAAAGGCCAAACACAGTCCTGAACTGGAAACGGTCCTCATTTCAAAAGCAGAACAGGAATGAGACTAAAGCTACTAGCAATAAAATCCCAACTAAATTTAAACGAGGGTTTATTGATATAATAAAATTCACAAATAAACAAGAAATGAAGCCAGCAATTAAAAACAAAGGATACGTACATGTGCAGAGCTCATCCAATTGAATTTATAGCACTAATGCGTGAGCACAGCTTTTTCAAACACCAAGCTTAAATTATTCATAAGACGGGCTCACCGTCTCAATTGCAATCTCGCTACATAATGTGGTAATGTGAATACAATCCACACGGATCAACTCGGTCATTCTTTCCGCGAGATTAATAAAATTCATTATATACGCGTCTATTTAACTTCCACATCGTCTCAACAATTACCACACAGACCAAAGCTCCCACGCGGCGAGGAGAAAGAAAAGTACAGAGAAGATAAAATAAGATGCGAGAGATCACAACATAACACAGAGAAACGTCTCTGGACCAAAGAAATAAAATTCAAACCCAAAGAGAATCACAGGCATGCCCATAGCCTCAATATAAGAAAAGAAGATGGCAGCCATATGTTTGTTGCCGGCACGGTGATATTTATTTTGCCTTGGTCTCCATCACGGCCGTTGAGCCGCGCCCCCACCCCTACCGACAACACAGACGTCGGAAGATTCGAGGCGTGGACCGCGACTAGGAAAGGCCAAACACAGCCCTGAACTGGAAACGGTCCTCATTTCAAAAGCAGAACAGGAATGAGACTAAAGCTACTAGCAATAAAATCCCAACTAAATTTAAATTAGGGTTTATTGATATAATAAAATTCACAAATAAATAAGAAATGAAGCCAGCAATTAAAAACAAAGGATACGTATTATCTGCGCACTTTTTAGTGATAGATTTACACCCTAGTGCTGAAGTGGTCGATTTCGGTTATCTTCGAGATTCGTATTGGCAACCTTTGAAACACAAACTAAGAATCGCTTATCATCGCTGTGCGACATCTGGCGTACACTTTAAGTACTCGTACTGTTGTTGTTTACACAGCAAAGCCAAACTATAGAATTCATGCTAGGAACATGTTTCGCAACGGGAAATGTTATATAGTATTATATATTGCGTGTGTGACACAGTTGTTTTGCTTAAAGTAATAAAGGTTTATAAAATTCATATCGATCAATCATATTATCGATTCAATTCAGATTTCATTTCCATTCAGTTGGCAGTATTGACGGAGCCCTTCTTACTTCTCCAACGAGTACAAAAATCTATCACTAAAAAGTGCGCAGATAATACATGTGCAGAGCTCATCCAATTGAAGTCATAACACTAATGCGTGAGCACAGCTTTTTCAAACACCAAGCTTAAATTATTCATAAGACGGGCTCACCGTCTCAATTGCGATCTCGCTACATAATATGGTAATGTGAATACAATCCACACGGATCAACTCGGTCATTCTTTCTGCGAGATTAATAAAATTCATTATATACGCGTCTATTTAAGTTCCACATCGTCTCAACAACATAATAATGCAAAGAATCGCTCCAAAGACGTAAAACTACTGTCTCGCCGAAAGAATGATCTTCCGTGCTCATGAGCGAGGGAGCTGCCCTCTCTGGTACAACTATGGAAACACTTAAGTCAATTGAGGTGAGGCCGATACAAGCTCTTTGCAATATGGGAAACATTGTCTTTATGAACATGCCACATTAGCATGCCTCAACTGTGATTCATTTCCTATGAAAATAGAGATTTACAACTGAAATGCAATTTTTGAAACTCCCTTTAAAAATCGTGAATTCTATTACACTCCCGCTAAGCCTTAGCGAAACACAGGCTGCAGATCCAATGTAGCGCGGCTAGGACGATCCCACAGCGTGTTTTACAAGGTTGCCAAGACTATCCTTACACGACCAGGCCAGCGAAAAGACCGTTGGTCTGGATTGGTGAGGTCCGGTTAGTAACTGTTGTGCTTGGGTGGGGGGTGAGAGGGAAGCAAGGAGAGTCTGAGGGGCGTAAGCTCCCAGTTTATCAAGCCCCTAGCATCCCCTCTTGCTAAATTGTGACAAGAATAAGGTTATGGGCGCATGTCACGACAATTTCAAACTACGCTTTTTTTAATTTTCAGCGAGGGAGGCGGCCTAGTGGGCATACATGATACAGGATCTATTGCAGGCAACAGAAAATAGTCTTCATGACAGCTAACCCGGCTGACCAAAGCCGGTGAATAGAAACAAAATGTTCACAAATCTGATATTTATAGTGCCTTGGTTTTCATTCTTCTATAAGTATGAATACCGCTAGGGCCAGGTTGGTGGGTCCTTGGCGAGCAAAAAGGACGGATCTCTCATCTACGCTACTTCGGTATCGTTTCACGTCTTTTTTATTATATTTTTCACCCGGTGAACTCGACACGATACTGCCAAATTATAACTGAAAATCATTAAGGACATAACGTATTTCCATGTAAATTATTTATGAAACAAATGTATGATATATACTAAGCATTATTGCCAATTAGCCCAACTGTAGAAATTTAAGATATAGGGACAATGCAATTTGTGTCAATTTTATTATTTTTCAGATCAAAAGTGAGAAAAATACCACAGAGATCAACTTAGAAATACTGTGATGCATCTGATACGAGTACAGAAATCTGTATCAACGCAGCCTTTCTACCAATCCACTTTGGGCAGTGACCAACGACCATTTTCTTCAGACCTATGCACTGCAATGTTGGGAGCTAATATGCCCCTGCATAAACCGGAGCATCTTCAAATTTCAACAGGCTGCCGGGAGCAATCACCAAGTTGGAGAAGAGTGCCATGCACCCGGTGGAGTCGTTTAGGATCGTGGAAGAAGTCAGGGGAAGTTTTGACCGAACCTCTGCGAAGGCAGCCGTTGTCAGCGAAATAAAACCAGATGAAGTGACTTCATTGGAGTTTTGTCCAATCAGTTCATGTGATGTTGAGAGATATTTCTCTCAGTACAAAAACATTATACATGTGAGGAGAACAAGATTGTTACCGAAAAACATTGAAACGTTGCTTGTAAATTCCTTTTCTAGTAATTGAGTGTGTTATTAGATTATAAATATTTTTTTCATGCCTATTTTACACTATAGTGCCTATTTAAATGCCTATTTTGGCTAATTTAAGAGCCTATATGCCTGCTTATTTTAACTGTTTTTAGTGCCTATAATTCTCGTCTCTAGTTCTAACGTTTTTAACTTTGAAATGGCTCTCCCGAAAATTGAAATGCTATTGGGTTAGCTGGTTTTTCCTTTGGACTCTTCAATTGTATGTGTGTGTACATTTATTGGGTCATCCTGAAATAAGTAATTTAGAGTAATAAAAACAGACGGTGTTTTATTCGTAACAATATAATAAGGAATATACCTGATATCTTCTTTCTGTATGTCCACACCAGCAACATAGACGCCACGCCCCTGGTCAGGTAAAGGTATCTCTACTACTCTGAATGTTGATCTGTCTTTTTTTCACGTAAGATTTACTTGACCGATAGAGCTCAAATTTCTAATTATTATCTGTTACCTTCGGTAATAAATAGGCTAGTTACTATCGTTCTACTTCTTTAAGAGGGCTATGTAGCGAAAAGAAATGTGAAGCATTTCAGAAGAAAATGTACGCTTGGGATCCTTAAAAAATACGGTAGGTGGTTAGTTCTATTAAATATGGAGCCTACTTAGAATTCAAGTTCCAAGAAAAACATATATATATGCATTTTCTTCCTAACGTCAGTTTTCCTGTCAAATAACGTCTCCGTGTTATGGTGCGTGCTTTGTCCGATAAGAACGAAAATCATTGGTATTCTAACAAACAAAAGGCAGAATCATAAAGTCACCATCATCACAAATCGATTTACTCATTTCTGAGTGTCGTGATCTCACTGGCTTTGCTGATTATATCTCTATTGTAGCTTCGCCATCCCGAACGATCTTCGGTTTTCCTCAAGGCGCAGCACATTGGAAAGATAAACCGGAGGTAGTCTTCACTTGTCCTATCCATCTGGTTGCAGTCCTTCCCCGCGGTGTACTGCCCTCAAACTTCCCTTCCATGATTCACTTCTCTAGATTTTCTCCAGGTCGTCTCGCAATGTGCCCAAAGAACTACAGTACTGTTTCACTGATACGTGAAGAAAGGCGCTTTAGAGTCTTCAGCTCCTTAAGAATTGACGCATTGGTTCTTCTCGCGGTCCAAGGCACACATAGCATTCTACGCCAGTACCACATGTCGAAGGCATCGATGAGTTTTCTGACAAAATCGTTACGGTCCATGTCTCACAGCCATATGAGAAAACAAAGAATACAATGGTTTCATCGAGACGGATGTTTGTATTATTAGTAATTCACCTGTTCTTCCATATCTAGGCATAAAGAATTTAGAATTAAATTTCCTTTACAGGTGCTCATACGCGTTTTCCTCGTAACTCAAACTATTTGCCAGAAGGTTGCGCCTTTCGCGTGTTAAAGGAGCACGACAGTGAGGGCTTTAACACGTCCAGTGCGAGGTAGGTCAAATGCATAGACTACTGTTTAAGAAACCTTGAAAATATTCTGAGAAAAAATTACGACAATCAGCAATTTGTGCTGATATGAACTTCCGATCAGTAGTATCGCATTAGGAAATGTTTAGGAAATTACACGCACTCTTCCTATAGCAGATTCAGCTCGCTGAAGTGCGGATAAGGAGGCGATGATCACCGCTTCTCTTTGAGCTGTGAAGAAGACGAAGTGTGGGGTAAGATACCGGTACCAGGTGTTCGCCGCTCCTTCTTGGCCGATCGCTTGCGCGTGGGAACAATAGAACGAGTGTATATCATGTGACTTACACATGTCGGTCTCTGGGTACCCATCGCCCCGTCCGCCCCTCCCCGCGTTGCAAGCAAGAAGTTAGAACAGCAGTCAGAGCAAAGCATCTTCCAGTTCACACGAAATAATCTTTAGACTCTGTATTCTTTGCATACATGTATGGGTGTCTGCACTTTATACACTAAACAGGCTTTCCGAAACTTTTTGTCTCTGAGGCCCCCTGAGTATATCGCATGACAAGGACCTCTTAGCCACAGAACATGATACACCATTCAGTAAAAAAAAAACTGTAATGGTACCATGTTTGATTTTATTCGTATAATTTAGGACTAATATTTACTTTCTTTGAAAGTTGAATTTAACTTCACCGAGCTCGATAACTGCAGTCGCTTAAGTGCGGCCAGTATCCAGTATTCGGGAGATAATGGGTTCGAATTCCATTGTCGGCAGCCCCGAAGATGGTTTTCCGTGGTTTACCATTTTCATTGAGGCTGTACCTCAATTAAAGCCACGGCCGCCTCCTTCCAATTCCTAGCCCTTTCCTGTGCTATCATCGCCGCAAGACCTATCTCTGTCGGTGCGGCGTAAAGCAACTTGTAAATAAAACGTAATTTAACTTTATTTACATAAAAATACTTTATAAATACGCATAAATTATAAAACAATGTGACAATTGGGTCATAATTACAACAGTCCAGATCTGGAAACTTCTTCTTCTTCTACTTTATCTGTTTACCCTCCAGGGTCGGTTTTTCCCTTTGACTCAGCGAGGGATCCCACCTCTACCGCCTCAAGGTCAGTGTCCTGGAGCTTCAGACTCTGGGTCGGAGGATACAACTGGGGAGGACGACCAGTACCTCGCCCAGACGGCCTCACCTAGTATGCTGAAGAGTGGCCGTGTGGGGGGATGGGAAGATTGGAAGGGATAGAGAAGGAAGAGGGAAGGAAGCGGTCGTGGCCTTCCATCCTGGCATTTGCCTGGAGGAGAAGTGGGAAACCACGGAATACCACTTTGAGGATGGCTGAGGAGGGAATCGAACTCCGTTGTACTCAGTTGACCTCCCGATGCTGAGTATACCTCGTTCCAGCCCTCGTACCATTTTTTCAAATGTCGTGGCAGAGCCGGGAATCGATCCCGGGCCTCCGGGGGTGGCAGCTAATCACACTAAACACCACACCACAGAGGCGGACGATCTGGAAACTTACTTGAAAAACTTTACTTGTTATGGTTGTTGGATCAATGGTGCTGTTTTCCGAAGGCTAAGCGTTTTACAAGCGTCGCCGTCACTCGAATCAGCCTCTACATTAGCTCTGTTTCTGTACTTCGTTTTCATTTGTGTAAGAGCAGAAGAGGTACACTCACACTGGTATGCTGTCATGAAAACCATTGAACGCAATACTGTATATCCTTTCGAGAAATTGTAGGACATAGGGGATGTCATGGACCTAAAAAGTCGATCAGAGACGTGGAGATGCGATACATTCATGGAACTTCTTGGAACTACTACTACTTCTGACTAACCCATATCATACTTCTGTTTATTTTTTACTTTCTTTAATAATAATTCTACCGGGCGGTACACCTCCGCTCCGCTAATTCAAACATTGCGCCAGTTGAAACTCCTCTACTGGAGGAAGCCGGAACTTTAACTTCCACTTTAATTCTCTGAGTTCTCAGAAGATGTCTCTACTGTAAATTTTGAAGTGTTCTGAACTATGTCAGTTTCGATGTGTATTTGTTTGCTCTGTAGTAAGAAGTGTGAACATTCTCTTCTAGATGGCACCTCTTAAGAACTACAATTGTGCACCCTAGTGCGAAGTGAAGGAACCTTTTTTTGAAGAAATTTAGTATTTATAAGTTTGTTCTTTATTAAATTTCTTTCAGCCATTGTTTAAGTTGGCAATGTTAATCCTTTCTTTCGGCCAGTTTTGAAATTGGCCAATCGCAAATTTCAGTAATTAATTTTCCACCAATCCTGGTTTTCTTCTCCAGTTTTGACAAATAATCTTTTGGCCGTCCAATAAAAAGCTTGTGGGCGGGTGTTATCATTCATGAAAGGTCTCGAATGTTCCACGAGGGTATATAAACTGCTGATTTTTGGGTCTCCGCACCACTTCAGTAACATCTCTCATTGTGTAATTATGTAGCAGGGGGCGGGAAGCGCCTCTTTCTTCGGGGAGCAGTTCAACCATCAGGTAATGGCCGTTTTATAACTTATTTTCTTGCTAGCTCAGCAGTTTAACCCTCGGGGCGGGTTCGAAACTTTCCTTATGTAACCTATATTTAAAATGTAAAAGACACTTGGTATAAATTCTGTCTCTTTAACTACAAATTGGGATAGAGAGTGCCTAACCCTCTCGAGCTCCCATTCATTTTGTTTTGAGGTGACTACGTTTTTATAACAGTTTTCCTTCTACTCGTAATGTCATAACATTTTTCTATCGTGTCACCTCCGTAGCATGGGATTAGCCCTTGCATAAGCGGCCTAGTGCCAAATAGGTCTTAAAGAAGTGTATTAGGAGTGCAGTTACACCTCCTCTCAAGTTGGTATTTTGGGGGCCATGTAATTGTCCTGTTTCTTTATTGAATAGGCCTCAGTAGGTTGGGTATTTTTACCCCTGTTTTCATGTGCTTGGAGGACAGCTTGAAGGTGGAGTTTGGTGTGGCCTTTGATAGGCTTGAACCTTGAGAGCGGGTTGCTCTTTCTTAAATTTGGTTTCTGTGTGCCTCGAGCAGGCTTTACTGAGTAATAGGGAGCAAGTGCTCCTGGGCATGATTGGGGTTTTCTGCCCCTTTGTCAAACCTTGTATTTGGGTAAAGTTGGGCTAATTGCTCAAGAATTGTGTGTCTGGGTCTCGGAGCCCAAATCCTGTAACAACTGTAATTGTACATTCTTGATTTGTTGCTAGGCTACTGAGTACCTGTTATATTTGTTATTTCTTGATCTTGAAAAGAAAATATAACCTTGTTAAATTTTAAATTAACTTTAATTTCGTATATTGAGACCTATTCATCCCAGCACCTTCTTTCACCTGTGCTGATCCACCAAACCACGGTAACAATAATGTTACTCTTTTTTACGTCCCACCAACTACTTTGACGGTTTCAGAGATGCCGAGGTGCCAGAATTTCGTTCCACACGAGTTCTTTTACGTGCCATTAAATCTACCGACACGAGGCTGACGTATTCGAGACCTTCAAATACCACCGGACTGAGCCAGGATCGAACCTGCCAAGTTGGGGTCAGAAAACCAGCATCTCAACCATCTGAGCCACTCAGCCCGGCTTTTGACTTTTTCTCTGTTATTTCTCAAGGGAGGACAGTTCATGTTCAGTTTCAAAGAAGGGATTTCTGATCCATGACATTTGCTCAAGCAGAGGCGGAAAATATGGTGTGAGTGCGGATACCAGCAATTTATAGTAGGCTACCTGACAATTACATCACTTACGCTGCCTTGTTTTTTTTTTTTTCGCTGCTAACTTGCACCATCTATCGGCCTAGTTAAGAGTTACATATACTGTATGTAAGTTATACAACAGTGAAGATAGAGTTCCTATATTAAGTATAATGATCTATGAATTGTGTGTGTATAATAACATTCCACTCTTCAAATACTTTTTTTGCTATTTGCTTTAGGTCGCAACGACACAGATAGGTCTTATGGCGACGATGGGATAGGAAAGGCCTAGGAATGGGAAGGAAGCGGTCGTGGCCTTAATTCAGGTACAGCTCCAGCATTTTCCTGGTGTGGAAATGGGAAACAACAGGAAACCATCTTCAGGGTTGCCGACAGTGGGGTTCGAACCCACTATCTCCCGGATGCAAGCACACAGCTGCGCACCCCTAGCCGCACGGCCAACTCGCCCGGTCTTCAGATACTTACAAGTCAACTTGAAACATGTTAAAAATAAAATATTATGACATTACAACATTATGGCAATATATCATAAGTTAAAAAGCCCATTTGAGAAGTTTCAGCACAATAATTGATAAAGATGGTTGATCGTGACAATCACTATAGTCTACCAACACGAATGTGGAAATGTCGAAACCTGGAGCTCTACCCATTTTCGTGTGCAGTACATTTGTCCACATGTTTTTAACACATTTCCATTGCCTCAGCAACGGGTATTATCACCTATAGCCGAAGTTACAGCTGTGATTCGATCAGGCATGTTCAGGATGCAATCTTGAATGTTTTCTTGTAGTATGTGATCTCATTCTGCCTGGACCGCAGCCAGAAGTTGGGCCAGTGTGTCAGGGGAACGACTCCTAGCACGTCTCCCAAGCATATCCCAGACATGCTCTATCGGGTTTAGGTCGGGACTACGAGCAGGCCACACCATGCAATCAATTCAAACTTCATCCATGTATTCACAAACGGCAACGTGTGGCCGAGCATTGTCATGCATTAGGATAGAGTTCTCGCCGATGACAGGTGCAAAAGGCACCACGTGATCCACTAAAATCTCCTCGATGTATCGAGGAGGGGAGGGGGGCGTCAGACTTCCATTCTCGACGAACACAAGCTCCGTGCGTCCATCAGTGGTAATCCCAGCCCAAACCATCACAGAGCTTCCATTGAACGATGTCCTTGCAAATAAATTACAGGGTGAATAACGTTCACCGGACTTTCTTCATACTCTCTCCCTTCCATCCGATGCCCTCAAACAGAATCTGGATTCATCCCTGAACAACACTGAGCTCCATTGTTCCACAGTCCAGCTTCGATGGGCGTTGGCGAATTGCATCCGAGAGGCGCGGTGCTCACGTGTAAGCAGAGGTCCTGTGGCAGGCCTCTGACTTCAAATCCGCTTCATACAACCTCCTTCTTACTGTCCTTTCGCTGATGTTCGTGCCCCGTACTTGCTGCAAACAATTTCTGGCGTCCACAGCTGTTGTGTGTCGATCACGAAGAACTTGCATTACGAGAAAGCGATCATCGCGCTCGGTAGTACTCCTCCTACGACCAGAACAGGGCGTCTGGTGTAGATATTGCCCTCTGTGTACCTTTTAACAGTTCTGTACACGTTAGAACAAGACGCGCCTGTAACATCTGCTACATAGCGTATACTGCGCCAATCCTCCACTAATGCTATGGCCCTTGGTGCGTTTTCAGGTAAAAGAGTCATTATGACCTGATTTAGTAGTTGTAGACAAGCCGTAATGTCCACAAAAATAAGCGGCACGAGAATTCACAGCAATAAACTTTAAGGCAGCTGTTTGTGGTTATCGTTGTTGAAAGTCGGGAAACGGCAGCACTGCTGTTGTGATCGTCACGATCAGTAATGCTTATCAATTATTGCTCTGAAACTTCTCAAATGGGCTAATTAGCTTACGATACATTGACATATTGTTGTAATGTCATAACATTTAATTTATTCAAGTTTTCAAATGGACAAACATAAAATTTTGTCTGAAATACGTTTCGCTTTTTTCCGATGGAGTAGTATTCTCTCGATTGCATCTTCGATTAATCCTTCCCGTACATAGTATTCTGATTCTCTTTCCTCTGTGTGACGAAAAACATTTTCCCTGTATATTGAATTTTCATGACCGCATTGTAATGGAAATCGACTTACCTATTAGGTCGTGTTACGTAGTATTTGTTGAAGAGATGTTAAGTACAGAAGAAAAAGGGTCAACCGGACACTAGTGGTATCCGAACCCATAACCTTCCGCTTTCGTGTCGGTTGCTCCACCATTGAGCTATAGTGGCCTAGGTCACAGTTGCTCTGTTGCAAAAGATCTAAGCTACAGGTCTGGCACTACTGCCATCACACTGTGGAGTGCGTGCAAGTTGCCCGTTGTGGACAAGGTCTATATAGACCTTGGTTGTGGCCAAGTCTATGAGTATTGAATCTTCACGGCCGCATTGTAATCGAAATCGACGTTCAACCTGTGCTGTTAGGTTATCATATATTACGTACACATAGTACGTGTTGAAGAGATGTTAAGTGCAGAACAAAAATAGTCAACCGCACACCAGTGAGATACCTAAGGCATTCAAAAACATTTTCTCATTTCCCTTCTCCTATTTCTGAAACTCTTTCCCTGCACTAGGAGACAACATCATCCATTTTAAATGTGGTGTTTCTACCAGCTACCCATTGTTTCACGACGATGACGAAGTCGTTTTCATTCCCCGCCCGAAGGGCGGGTCACCTAGAGGGTAACCCCCCTCACAGACAAGGTGAAGTGAAGAGAACAGTGAATGTGATGGATGAAGATGGGAAATAGGAGATATTTGGTGGAGGAGAAAGGAGAAATAATGGGGGCCTCTTGGCTGGGGAGATGTGTATTATGGAGGAGTGGATGTTCAGACGGGAGTCCGAGATGAAGGGTGAGGATTTGAAGTGTAGCTGCGATGTTACAGAGGGAGGTGATAAGAAGTATGATCAGGTCAACTGTCGGGGGTGGTGGAAAGAAGGAACGAGTTGGGGGAGGGGGTGGACGGACGTGATGTCGAGCTCGATATGGGGGTGTTGGCCGGGGTCGATGACCTGGGGTGGAGGGGGTCGGCTGGTGGAAGGTTGGGGAGGGGAGCGATAGGGTTCCACTTTGTGTAGACGGCAATAGATGCGTGCACCGCTGGTGATGTGATCGACGTCTTCTGAAGTCGAGAGGTGGGGACGTACTAGGTAGGTCGGTCCAGAGGTGTTCTTGATGCGAAATGCTCGCTGTATTGGGATGCCGTCAATGCTGAGTTCGTGGATTACTTCCTGTTCCGTGATGAGAGGATCTACGCCGCGGATGACACAACTGAACATGGTGTTGTGGGCTGGTGTTGGCGGTGGTGACGACAGTTGTCGTGCGGCTTCAGCTGTGGGTGGTGACACCGTAACCGGTGGCGTTGCAGATGCGTCGTCGGTTGGCGGGCGGTGAAAGTAGTGGGTGAGTTGGATGTATAGGAAACTGGGAGGATCAGGTGTTGGTGGCATAGGAAGTGATGTTGTTATAATAGGTGAAGTATGGGAGAATGTAAGAGTGCTGATGGGAATGTAGGGAAGAGTAAGGGCGGAGATTGTTGTTGTTGTTTTTGTTGTTGTTGCTGTTGTGGTGGTGGTACTGGTGGTGGTGGAAAAGGAGGAGTACATATTGAGGAGGCTAACGTCCAATTGTGGAGTTCGGAGATGTCCGATTTCTGAGAGGTCGACGAAAGACGTTGTTTCACGTCAGTCCATATCATCTCGATGGTGTTTAAATCAGGATGTTATAGGGGTAGTCTTAAGTTAGCGTACCCATATCTTGCCATAATTTCATCCACGGGAAATTGTTGATGAAGTGGTTTGTGCAGTTGAATAATGTTGTACAGTTCAGCCTTAGCACAATACTCTTGAAACGAAATTCTTTTCCTTATAAGGCATGCTTTCATGGTGTATTTCCTGCTGTTAGAATTTGGAGCTCTGTTCAAACGAACGTTACGGCAGGAAGCGTTATCAATTATTGTCCGCCTCCGTAGCGTAACAGTGTTGTAATCTGCCGTCCTCCGGAGCCCCGGTTCGATTCCCGGTACTGCCAAAAATTTAAGAATTGCAGGATTGCTGGTTAGTGGTTGAAATGACAAAATGGCACATTGGGGGTGTGCCTGGAAAGAGCTTCACCACCTCGGGATGAGGACACGAGTTTATTTGCCCACCTCCGTAGCGTAACGGTTAGCACTATTAGCTGCCGTCCTCGGAGGCCCGGGTCCAATTCCCGATACTGTCAGAACGTTCGATGCAAAACCGGAGAACTTCTGCCATCACTGCAGATCCTAGGGCTTGAATGAATGTAAGACTATTCTTCATAAACTACGAGATGACCCACCTCCCGGTATTTTTTGACTGATTTTAGGAATTGTACACGCAAGGATCTGATGCCATACCTTTCTATCAGAACAGTCCTGTTGTTTGTCTTTTTTTTTTTTTGCATTCCTTTCGTTCTTTCTTTCTTAATCTCTTTACCCTTCAAGGTTGTTTTTTTCTCCTCAGACTCGGTGAGGGATCCCACCTCCACCGCCTCAAGGGCAGTCCCGTGGAGACTGATACCTTGGGTTGGGAGATACAACTGAGAAGGAGCACTAGTACATTGCCCAGGTGGCCTCGCCTGCTATGCTGAACAGGGGCCTTGTGGGGGGATGGAAAGTTTGAAAGAGAGAGACAAGGAAGCGGCTGTGGCCTGAAGATAGCTACCATCCCGGCATTTGCCTGGAGGAGAAGTGAGAAACCACGGAAAACCATTTCATGGATGACTGAGGTGGGAATCGACCCCCCTCTACTCAGTTGACCTCCCGAGGCTGAGTGGACACCATTCTAGCAGAGCCGGGAATCAAACACAGGCCTCCGGGAGTGGCAACTAATCACGCTAACCATTACACCAGAGAAGTGGATATTTTTACATTTAAAATTCAAATTATTCAAAATAATTTTAAACTTACTTTCCCATAGGTAAAATTTACGTTATCTATAAGTCTAGGTCGGAATTTACTAAATTGGCGCATATTTCTGTACTGTACGGCGAATCACAGACACGTCGAAGTCATCCACATCAGTAATACGTTTCCTTACTGCCTGCTTTGTCCCAGGCGTTCTAAACGATGTTCTCCTTTCTTCAGCGGCTTCCCTTTCACTGATAATGCGTCTCAAAGATCGTTCAGACACACGAGTCGCCCTTACGACCCTTTGCTGAATTTTCTTCAAAGATATTACAACTTCGCCGGCAGCTTCTTGTCTCTTCATAAAATCGTGTACTTTCGAAATAATTTCATATTATGGGCCATGCAACGTGTTCTATGCTAGTTTCGAATGAACGGGCGGCATTATAAGAAAGTAAAAAGTACCAACATTCAATATTCTTATCGCTCGCGTTGCTTTGTTGTCTGCACGCTGTCAGTTTGAGGAGACCATAATCATACGCATGCGTTGCGCGGAGAGATCATTGCGCGCGTCAGATGTACTGGTTACCGTAGTTCGAAACAACTTTGATTAGGCTACTATGCATGGAGAGACCACTGCGCACGTACTTTGCACCGGCCAAGAAGGAGCGGTCGATCTGTACCGCAAGGTCTGAACTTCTTCGAATTTCCTTCAGTCAGATTGAGGAACTGTCATACGTGTCGCTTCCGGCAGCTACACTCATACTGACAAGCTCACATACTGTTTACATAAGCGCTGAAGCACTGCCGTTGTTTCGCGGAAAAACTGGTGAGAGCTCTAGAAACTGTGATCAAAGTAATTAGTAGTGAACCCTCACACATCGAAAAACAATAATCACCACCACCACACCACTCTCTAGAAATTCGTGGAAAACAAAGCCTTCTGTATCAGTTGGTTTAGGACAGTGGTATTCAAACGTTTTGGTTGGCGTACTCCGAAAATCCAATTGTTTTACCTTCGTACCCCCCGCAGTACGAGTAGGGCCTATATTGCGATTATACTAAATAACAAATGATTGTTGCTGGATGCCAAGTAATACGAACTATAATCGCCACCATCATGCTGATAATCATCATCTTCCGCAGCTTATCCCGCTTGTTCAGGGTCCCTGCACGGTCTGAGGCAGGGCCTCTCAAACGGCCAAAAATCTCCCTCGTGCAAACTGAGGCGCAGAGTTCCTGTGCATCGGTCCCACTCGGCTCGCCTCGGACCAACCCTTCGTCTCTGGGCTTCTCGGCTAAGCTCGGCTCAACTCGGCTCGGATTTGGAACAAGTGAGGAAGAGGGAGATAGGCGGAGCGAGCGAGACAGGCTTGGGGAAAGAGGGAGACAGCGCTATTCTTCCAAATCGAGGAGTGGGGGTCTGCACTCTGGTCAACGAAGCGAAGTCGTCTTTTGCACCGTGCACAGCGCAATGCACTGGTGCATGCACCCTGAGAGGCCCTGCTTTAAGGTATGAAAGAGTTGTGGCCGGGATTTTAAGGTCCTGACACAAGGGAATTTTCAACTGAAAGTCCCACTCCAGTAACACCAGGAATCAAACCACGGTCGCCGGAATGACAAGCAAGCAGCCCAACCCCTACATCACACTATTCCCCAATAAAAACAACAATGTATTGTATATAGTATATCGTCGACAAAGCAAACACCGTAATTCCTTCGGAGCAAAGTTTACGGAAGAAGCCCAAAACGGAGCGGCCAGTAGCGGCCAGAGAACTGTTCCTGGCATTTTCATTGCTTAATGATAGCCCGGTTATTCGACCATTGGAGACTTCTCTTTCCTTCTTAGGCAACGCTTTCCGCCTTCTCAAGTCAGATGAAGAAACGTGGTTTTCTCGTGAGTGGAATTACGAGGTTTCCATTACCAAGGAACGGTATATATACACGTGTATAATTATTAATCCAACAATTACTACAGTACAATCTACATATTAAAAAAATTATGAAAACTAAAGTCAGTCAGTCCGGCCATTCTATCCGGTCGATTTCCTTCATTTTTTTGAACTGAAAGGTATTCATGCACAGATTTGTCATCAGGTACTATAAATCACTTAACTTCCGCCTTCCTCAAATTATTTGATTTTTTCAATTTTTGTCTCTTTGAAGCAATCATATCTTTGGTTCTAATTGAGGTACGGAGTTCGTTTTGGTCTAAAAACGCTCAGTGAATCAAGCGTTTTCTTTTGAGGTAATAACTTCTTAAATTGGTAGATTCTGAGAAAAGTTATGAGTACATTTGTCTCCATGACAAAGATCTTTGAAGGACTTCTTAACAGTTCGGCGCGTAGTATTGTTCCAAGGAACGTTTAATTCAGTTTCTTTGTGTGATGGTATTTTCAAGTGTTTTGTTGACATAATATTACATTCTATTACCACAGCAGATCATGATTGTGCTTTATTTCATTAACTCGAAACTTTGCAAATACATCCGTGAGGATAATAACGAACAACACCACACTTTGTACATTGCGGGCGGAACCAGTAGAAAACTGCTAGTGATACTGAAAAAAATGAAGTGAAAGAGTGGATTTAAAAAAAACATTGAAAAACAGCAAGCATTTTTACATACCTAGTCAATGGGAGCTACAAACTGACATATTTTAAAATTGATAGTTCGGGAAGGGGACTCCGTATAGTGGTAGATTAAAAAAAGAAAAACAAGATTTTACTGAAAATGAGTAGGCTAAGCTCTTTTCTGAAATGCTCACGGAAAACAGTTGGAAGCTATGATAAATTTGCGTACCCCTTGAGACGGCCCCGTGTACGTTGTACGCGTACCATATTTTGACAACCACTGGTTTAGAAAATAGAGGGGTTTCGATATGACAA
This sequence comes from Anabrus simplex, assembly GCF_040414725.1. Lineage (NCBI taxonomy): Eukaryota > Metazoa > Arthropoda > Insecta > Orthoptera > Tettigoniidae > Anabrus > Anabrus simplex. Next base: position 117,993,308 of record NC_090270.1, read on the forward strand.
CGTCAGAATGGAGTAGTTCTTAAATCTCTTTTAGCAAACGTCAGATAGTTCTTTCTATAGAACGAATTTCTTGGCAAAAATGATGGGTAAACTGTTTATTAAACAAAAGGAACATTTCGATACTGATTTCATTTACACATACTAAAATACGTTTTCTTCGTAACTCTAGTCCGGCTCCATGGCTAAATGGTTAGCGTGCTGGCCTTTGGTCACAGGGGTCCCGGGTTCGATTCCCGGCAAGGTCGGGAATTTTAACCATAATTGGTTAATTTCGCTGGCACGGGGGCTGGATGTATGTGTCGTCTTCATCATCATTTCATCCTCATCACGACGCGCAGGTCGCATACGGGCGTAAAATAAAAAGACCTGCATCTGGCGAGCCGAACTTGTCCTCGGACACTCCCGGCACTAAAAGCCATACGCCATTTCATTTCGTAACTCTAACGATTTGCCAGAAGTAAATAACACAATTTTAAAATTATTTTGAAGCATGAACATATAAAACGGTTTTGGTTTCGTACTTTTAAGATTCCTCGGACCAGGAAGCTACAATACCATATAGACCAGATTGCAATGTCAGACCTGAGAGTTAACTTTCAGTGCTGATTCCAGGAGATATTGGTATCTTCGAACCTTTAGCGCTAAAACTCATTTTGTGTTTTGTCATTCCCAGTTGTTCTCTTGTATTAACGCATCTCGACGAGTTTTATTTTTGTGCAAGACATTATCTTCGATAGGGAAATCTGTCCTTCTAGTTATCGCTTTGTATTTCCCAGCACTCGTTCCCGAAGTAATTTGAGTCTATTATCGTGGCAATTAGAAATGTCGCACGTAACTTTCATCTTTCAATAATTAGTCATTTTATCAGTGAATATAATCGCATAGATCAGCATCGTATTATCAGTCCATGATTGTTCTTACGAGAAAATAATCTTATCTTCTGATGCTGAATCAACTCGTTATGTAATTACGCACGACCTTGGCAGCTATAATCGTCTATTCCTTGAAAATTCTTGCCGCAGTTCTAGGCTTCCGCTTTCTTGATTTCGTCAGTGTAATTTGTAAATACCGAGTTGCTGACGTACGCCTTTGTTTGCTTGTTCCTGCTTGTTTCCAATTAATTTCCATTATATACGAGACTTTACGGAAAGTGAGGCTTAACGAACCGACAATAGTATTCTATAAGCGAGATTGGGCTTACAGGGGCTCAAAAAAGTATTGGTCTGCCCATAGCCGTGGTATGAACGGAACAGTATAGTACAAATAATGTAATTACACGTATGTAGATAAGTAGGACAGTCAAGTACATCAGTAGGTTGAATATGGAGCCAAGGAGATTCACGCTGTTTGCAAACGGACCAGTAATACAAAGAAGTATTGGTCTAGTAAACAATATCATCGTGACATCGCGCTGTCTGCCGCAACTCGGGCTCATTATGTCTGTGCTGACACGTTGGAAGGTAATATTCAGCATTGTTTCCGCATTCAGCTAGCAATGGGAAGGAAAATGAAAGAAACAACTGTGAAAGAAAGGAGGATTGCAGTGCGACTGTTTCAAAAAAGTAAATCTCTCAAGGTCATGAGTGAACTTACTGGATGAGCTGTTACAGCTGTTAAAAATATTGTGTACAGGTTCAAAAGAACAAAGACAATAGAAAATAGACCTAGAAGTGGCCGCCCCTTGAAGTTATTAGTAAAAGACAAACGGCAAGTTGTGCGTGAAGTGGTCCAAAATCCTCAACTAAATGCGCCGAAGAATGCAACTGCGTTACAACAAGATGTATAAGTGCAAGCGCCATCTGAAACCATCCGAAATGTGCTATGCGAAAGAGGATATGCGGGCAGAACAGCCCGTAGAAAGCCGTACAACAGTAAAACTAACAGGAAGAAGAGATTTGCGTACGCTAAACAGCACAAAAGTTACAGCTTTGAGGACTGGAAGTAAATTTACCCTCTTCAGGTCAGACAGACGAGTGACTGTGTGGAGGAAAACGAATTCTGAACTTGAAGAGAAGAATCTGACAGCTACTGTGAAACATGGAGGTGGTTCCCTGATGGCGTGGGGTTGTATGAGTGCGAATAGTGTAGGTGAATTAGCCTTTATTAAAGGGACTATGGATCACAAAGCATACATGAACATCCTCAAGAACACATCTTCCATCAAATATACAAAAAATGGTGCTCTCAGCAAAGTATACGTTTACGCAAGATAACGACCCCAGACACACAGCACTAAACACGAAGCTATAGCTGTTATGTAATACACTGCGTTGGATGAAAACTCCACCACAATCTCCCGACATCAACCCCGTCGAGAAATTGTGGCACTATTTGGAGCAAAACGTTAGAAAGCATGCAATATCAAACAAAGCTGACCTGAAAGAAGCCTTACTCACCAAATGGAATAACATACCAAAGGAAACTACGGAAACCTTGGCACAATCGATGCCAAATAGGTTAGATGAGATTATAAAAAGGAAAGGAGGACCTACCAAGTACTGAAACATTCACGAAGGATCAAGAAACTGTATTATGTTAATTCAGACCAATACTTTTTTGGTGGCAAGTGAAACTGATTGTTTTAAGTTATTACTTTTTAGTTATATGGACATGGAAGAATTATGGTTTTTTTTTACAATGCACATGTTGCACAAGATGATAAGCAATCAAAGATTCTAGTATTTGTCAATTTTATCATCATTCCATTCGATTCCTCGTTCTCACATGTAGCATATCTCGACAGACCAATACTTTTTTGAGCCACTGTAGGTCTAGTAAACCCGAACAAATCAAATTGTCATCCTGAAAAACAGGCATGGGCTGTATCAGGTACAGCCGCTGGAGTTATTTTAGTGAAACATCGATCTACCTGTATACTGTAATTAGAAATATTTAAAAAGTTGAAAGTTTCTCCATTCTTTTATTTATTTATTTACCGGTATTTATTTATTTATTTATTTATTTATTTATTTATTTATTTATTTATTTATTTATTTATTTATTTATTTATTTATTTATTTATTTATTTATTTATTTATTTATTTATTTAAATTTTCATTTTAGAACGTTTAGCAGTTGTCAAAATTGTATTGAACGATGGTCAATGATGAGATTTCCAATGGTGGTGTCTTTTTTTTAAATTACAACATGTCAGCACTACAGGCTCAAATTTGGAACTCTCCCGTAACCGTCTCATTCGTTCTGCAGATTTTTATTTTCTAATTATTCGACCCCTTATTCAGACTAGTTTCCTCCTGCATATGTTTTTATAAACCTGTCATATAATTGGATATTTTTGTAAAATATGCCAAAATTAATTCGTCTATAATCAGTTACAAAATCTTCATTAGGTATATTTTTATTTATTTCAATCACATTTAATTTTTTCGGTGTTTTCTGGTAAATCTCCTCAAGACAAATCCAACTAAGCCTCACTCGTCTCTGTGTGATATTACACTGCACGCCAATCTATACAACGCAGTAACTGACTTACGACCGCCAAAAAACAAATCTTAAGCGGGTGGCCATCTTGTGATGCGTCACGCACATTATATCAGCTACCGAAAATACGTCCGTGTTTTTATCCTTCTGATTTGAAATAATACATAAACCATTCTCGTACATGTAATTATTTTTGAGCTATAATATCTTTTTACGCTCGACGATGCCGAAACATAAATATTATATGCCAGAAAACTGAATCTTAATGAGGCTCATTAGAGTTCGAGTTTAATTATGATACAGGTTCTCCACCAATAAGAGTTCAGATTTTTTATTATGATACAGGTTCTCCACCAATCAGAGTTCAGATTTTCATTATGATACAACCGTTTGACCAATTAGGTAAGGGATAACATCGCACCTGCGCTCAACGCACTAGCTTCGCACTCGTTTCCAAAATCAAACATGTCGGACACACATATTAACATCAATGCACCCTCTACTTCCAATATTCCACAACCACATGACACATTCCCGCAAATTCACTTCACCAACTGTACAATAAACAATTTGTATTTGAAATAAAGCTACGTTATGATAACCTTCTATCAAAGCTTTGAAAACATATGACATTGTCAAGGTCTCTGATCCACTCACGGAAATCAATAACCCAGCGCATGCGCTCTGCGCTCTGTTCAGTAAACTCAAATGTCAAGCGACATCTCGACAGAAATTTCTGAATATTTAAAAAATAGAATTATAATTATCGTCGAGCATAATCAGTCGTATGCAACTCGCCTATGAAAATGAAAACCCTACAATCTGTTTTCCAGTCATTGACCGGGTCAGGAATGACATGAATGAATCATATATAGGCTATTAGTACGATGGGGTCGCCACTCCCAAAGTGATTTTTATTAATGACTGACAGATGCTATGAAATGAGAAAGGAGAGTGTTGCTGGAATGAAAGGTGACAGAGAAAACCGGAGTACCGGAAAACCTGTCCTGCCTCCGCATTGTCCAGCACAAATCTCACATGGAGTGACCGGGATTTGAACCACGGTATCCAGCGGTAAGAGGCCGACGCGCTGCCGTCTGAGCCACGGAGGCTCCAACTCGTCTATAATGGTAATTAATACACTCGTTTACATGATATGTGTCACATCGATTTTTCGCCGGAGTACGACCACAATTTGAATGACGTTCCATATCAAAATAAAATAAAATAAAAAATGGTGCCAAATGTCCTTTTGAGAAAATGAAATGATCATAAATAGGTCTTTCAATAAATGAAACTCGGACTGATAACGAAAAATGTCTTTGCATCTAAAGAATCGCTTTCGAGAAACATCGGTATGGAATATGGAGTCGACAACAATAGGATTCAGTGTATCGAAAGGAGGGGGGGGGGAAACTGACTAAGGGCCTACAATACTACCAACAATGAAATAATAATTTCTCTAAGAGTATGATGAAATAAGACTCCTTTGATAAAAAGAGCCTTCTAGGAGTGCCTATTCAAAAGGTGATATTTCCACTACACAATTATTATTATTATTATTATTATTATTATTATTATTATTATTATTATTATTATTATTATTATTATTATTATTATTATTATTATTATTATTATTATTATTATTATTGTATTTCGTCCATATGAATTGCAGTAGTTGAATACCGTCGAATTTCATGAGCAATCCAGAACAAAAAGATATAATTCCTTAAAGGTAGTACCACACTCGATCATGAGGACGTTCCATGTGCCTTTTATTGTACGTTTCCTTGCGTTTTTCCACAATATTCTTAGGTTGGTAACAGCGCCTTTTGAACAGACACTGCTCATGTCTCTCAGCCACTGCCATCCATCAATACTTCACATCATAACCTGCACGGTTGCTAGGTAACATCGCGTCACACGTTTTGTATCGCTGACTTCAGATGACCCCCAGCCATAAGAAATATTTGTCACACGGTTCAAGGTAGGTGCACCTGTCTCCGAAGATACCGGTGCGCCCACTGGCCTTCCTCTGTCGGTCTTGTGCGTGTTTTCTGGGTGAGATTGGATAATATTTTAAGATATAGGTATTTGTTATGTTTGAGTGGTCAGTATATCTTCGGAGATGGGTGCACATACGGATGACCAGGGCCTCAACGGCGCACGAGCCGCCAGTCTTGGAAAGGTGTAGCAATCCAACTGATGATCCCACTGCTACACTGGGGCAAAACGCTGGTAAATTACGGTATGGTTTCCTGCTAGGAACTTAATTTTTGATGTGATTTACGTAGTTTGTTTCTAACCTAACCAATTAACCCCATGGCATTACAGCCCGTGGCCTACCAAGCGACCGCTGCTCAGCCCGAAGGGCTGTAGATTGCGAGGTGTCGTGTGGTCAGCACGACAATCCTCTCGACCGTTGTTCTTGGCTGTCTAGACCGGGGCCGCTATCTCACCGCCAGATAGCTCCTCACCGCTCCTCAATTCTAATCACGTGGGCTGAGTGTATCTAGAACCAGCCCTCAGGTCCAGGTAAAAATCCCTGACCTGGCCGGGAGTAGAGCACGGGGCCTCCGGGTAAGAGGCAGGCACGCTACCCCTACACCACGGGGCCGGCGTAGTTTGTATCTTCTCTTTCTAAATCATGTATTGCCGTAGAGGATTGACTCTTTGGTATTAAGGTAAACGCGACAAAAATATTTTGAAGCGATTTTGAAATATCTTAACGAATTATAAGATTCTGGTTAAGAAATTTATGATTTTGTTTTCCCCAATTGAATCGATTATTTCAGAAAGCAGTCAAGTGCCAAAAAATGAAAAAATGAGTTAATTGAAGAATAATGTTACTAGGAGGGTATACGCACATTTTGGTGCTGAAACCAGTCAAGAAACGTCCTATAATGGTCAGGCATTACGTTGAATTTCGTATTTAGTTCAGAAACCAGTTAAGTGACATCACTTGGCTGGTTTCTGCAGCAAACTGCTGGTACATTTTGTGATGTGCCGCACCTTTCCGGTAAGCACTGCTGCTCTGAATCCAGAATAGCCAGCTGTTCAGCTGTTTATATTGTCATTGTTGTGTTTCTGGAATGGCATCTTCGTAGTTTTCTGAACAACCGATTTTTCTTTTGTTTAGTGCAGTGTTTTTATAATAGTAGTGATATGTCTGAATGTTCAGAAAACGAACCTGTATCAAAAAGGAAACGAGGAGTGGTAGACACACAAACTCACACGCGTAATATTATTCGAAATGCTAGGATAAAAGAAGAAGGTTATCTTACTCAGGAAAGGAAATACCTGGTCTGAGCCCTACATTATTCTTTGTTTTATGTGCCCATCAATATCAAGAAGGTACGCGACCTAAATGCCTTAAAACCTTACTTGATAGGATATGAACAGTTTTAGGACAGCATTTTACAATGGGGCCTACTACAGGGACAGAATATGGTGTGGAGTTTGTTAATGAGGATTAATTACCTCCTGTCATAATAAGCAGGCATTGCTGATTTCATCCTTTTAATAATTATATTTGTAGTCTAAACCTATTCAAATATTTTCTGTTTCCACAAATATGGAGTTTATGACAAAATCCTTTCGAAATTCAAGAATTATCCCACAAAGATATGTTTGCAACACTCGTTTATTTCAGAAACCAGTTAAGTGGAAAATGTTTCGAATTTTTTTACAGGGGTATAGTGCGCATTGGTATCACCCAAATATCACTATAAAATTTGTCACAAATGGAACATAATAATTGCTTTTACACATATCAAGTGAAAAATCTCTGGCAAATTAAGAAATATTTGATTTTTGGAGAATATTATGTATACGTACTTTACCACTTTACAAGTACATTTGGTGCGCTCACAGTGACACACGTATGTCTTTTGTCTTACACTTTCAACAATTTCGTGTGTGATATCTGTGTTCACTGAAGTTCTTTGCTTTCGTTTGATTGCTTCACATGTCAATGACATCATTTCATGAATTGTATCGCGATATACAATATTTATACACTGACTGACACAGCAAATGCAACACCAAGAAGGAGTGGTTCGAAAGGGATGAAAGTTGGGGAAAAGACAGAGACGGCACGGACGAATAATTGATGTTTATTTCAAACCGATATGCAGGTTACACAATGCGCACGGCATCGACTCAGTAGGATGTAGGACCACCGCGAGCGGCGATGCACGCAGAAACACGTCGAGGTACAGAGTCAATAAGAGTGCGGATGGTGTCCTGAGGGATGGTTCTCCATTCTCTGTCAACCATTTGCCACAGTTGGTCGTCCGTACGAGGCTGGGGCAGAGTTTGCAAACGGCGTCCAATGAGATCCCACACGTGTTCGATTGGTGAGAGATCCGGAGAGTACGCTGGCCACGGAAGCATCTGTACACCTCGTAGAGCCTGTTGGGAGATGCGAGCAGTGTGTGGGCGGGCATTATCCTGCTGAAACAGAGCATTGGGCAGCCCCTGAAGGTACGGGAGTGCCACCGGCCACAGCACATGCTGCACGTAGCGGTGGGCATTTAACGTGCCTTGAATACGCACTAGAGGTGACGTGGAATCATACGCAATAGCGCCCCAAACCATGATGCCGCGTTGTCTAGCGGTAGGGCGCTCCACAGTTACTGCCGGATTTGACCTTTCTCCACGCCGACGCCACACTCGTCTGCGGTGACTATCACTGACAGAACAGAAGCGTGACTCACCGGAGAACACGACGTTCCGCCATTCCCTCATCCAAGTCGCTCTAGCCCGGCACCATGCCAGGCGTGCACGTCTGTGCTGTGGAATCAATGGTAGTCTTCTGAGCGGACGCCGGGAGTGCAGGCCTCCTTCAACCAATCGACGGGAAATTGTTCTGGTCGATATTGGAACAGCGAGGGTGTCTTGCACATGCTGAAGAATGGCGGTTGACGTGGCGTGCGGGGCTGCCACCGCTTGGCGGCGGATGCGCCGATCCTCGCGTGCTGACGTCACTCGGGCTGCTCCTGGACCCCTCGCACGTGCCATATGTCCCTGCGCCAACCATCTTCGCCACAGGCGCTGCACCGTGGACACATCCCTATGGGTATCGGCTGCGATTTGACGAAGCGACCAACCTGCCCTTCTCAGCCCGATCACCATACCCCTCGTAAAGTCGTCTGTCTGCTGGAAATGCCTCCGTTGACGGCGGCCTGGCATTCTTAGCTATACACGTGTCCTGTGGCACACGACAACACGTTCTACAATGACTGTCGGCTGAGAAATCACGGTACGAAGTGGGCCATTCGCCAACGCCGTGTCCCATTTATCGTTCGCTACGTGCGCAGCACAGCGGCGCATTTCACATCATGAGCATACCTCAGTGACGTCAGTCTACCCTGCAATTGGCATAAAGTTCTGACCACTCCTTCTTGGTGTTGCATTTGCTCTGTCAGTCAGTGTATATTAGTTTATATTATATTATATTAGTTTTATTGCAGCCAAATGGCCATGTAAGTAAGTACATTAATTCTAATATTTCCAAGCCACATAGGTCTCATTCTTCTGAACAGAATTTAGTCAATGATTTCCCTCTATTTGGACATGTTAAGACGTGGTATCTATCACATTCACGATCGCACAATTTACACATGCATCCGAATTCAGGTTCATGAAATGTTTTGGTTTTGCAGAGCTTAAAGTGAAAGCCATGAACAGCCATAATTACAATATGTCTTAATTCGTAGTTCGCTTCCATCCATCCCCGCGTTGTCATAGCATCTGTTGCATAGAAATCTAACCAAATGTCTTCTCTTTTCTGCTTCAGTTCCGTAAGTAGTCGATCGTAATTTGTCGTGGATGGTAGTGACATCTTGAAGCGTAGCCCTTCGATCAGGAAAGATTCCCTCGTCAGAACATACACAAGTCGAGATAGTGTATACTTCGAAATCCCCAGAGCTCTCTTTAAGTATGCGGCTTTGACTTTCTCTATTCGTCGTAGACTATTAATATTTAGGTATTCCCAGACGAGTTGTAGACCATAGGTGATTATAGGCACAACTTTAATATTGAAGAGCTGTATCGCTGCTTTAACTGACATCTTACATAAATCTTTGATTTCATTCACTGCTTTAAATGCCAAGATTGTCCTATTTTCTATGTGTTTTGTGAAAACATCACCTCTGGTTTGGAATATGACTCCCAGATATTTGAAGTGACTAACCCTTGTTAGTTCTTTACCATTGTAATGGACTCTGTCGGTCACTGCTGGTCTTCCTCCTTTTCTGAAAATCATGTGAACAGTCTTTTGGTCATTTATGCTGAGATCAATTTCATGTGCCCATGCTGCCAGAAGATCAAAGGACTCTTGCAGGTCCTCCAGCCGTTCTGCAGCGAGAACCATATCATCTGCATATACATACAACTTTACACCATCTTTGATGCACTGCGTCACATCCGAAGTGATTATTGAGAACAGAAGAGGATCTCCTTATAGTACACCATTGGTCTGTGCTATTGCATCTGATATTGATATGTTATCCTGTATAAATACTGTATTGTTGGAGAGAATGTCTTTGAGTATGACCTTCAGGTAGTGACTCTTACCAATTAATTGTTCCAACTTTGTTAGGAGTATGTTCCTATTGAGCATATCGAAGGCTTTAGAGAAGTCAACAAAGATTGCGTGGAGCTTTCCACCTGGTACTCTTAGTGCTTCCTCGATATCTTGTTTTAAACACTTCACCGCTTGCAGGGTGGATCTACCTCTTCTGAAACCAAACTGTTGCTCTGGTGTATATTGATCCACAAGTGTTGTTAGCCTGTCAGTGAGAATTTTGGTCATTACCTTAAAAAGAATGCATTCGAGTGCGATACCTCTGTACGAGTCTGGATCTCCCATGTCCTCTTTACCCTTGTATACCATTTTGATGTAGGATCTCCTCCAGCTATCTGGTATTCTACCTCTCCTAAGACATTCGTTCATCAAATAAGACCACGTTTCCTTCAAAATTGGAGTCACCGTTTTTAAATGTTCGTAGCAAATCTGATCAGGTCCGCAAGCCTTTCCATTTCCCATGCTGTGTATAGCGTCCTCGATATTCGTTACTGTTATAGGCAAAAACTCAGTTACATCTTGTAATTGTGTCTGTAGCGGTCGAGTATCTTTAACCTGAAGCACTTGACACATATGTTTTTCCCAGGTTTCTATTGGTATCTCCCTAGGGAATTTTGGTTTCCTTGGGTTCAGTATTTTATAAGGATGTTGTTCAGCAACTTCTATCTTCTTTATATCTAGCATTTCTTGGTACTCTTTCTTCTTTTGTTTTATTAGTTGCTTATAGAGCCTGCGAGAGAGTGTGTATATTTCAAGGTTTTCTGGAGACGGAGAATTCAAGGTAATGTGTAATTTATTCAGCGTTTCTTTCCTAGTAACATAGCAGTCTGAGTCGAACCAGGGCTTTGCTTTCCGTTTGTATGGATCTGTATACTGTATAGCCTCCTGCATCTGGCGGTCTAATTCTAGAACAGCCTCGTCCAACATACCGTCCCTGATCAGTTCCTGTACTATTTCAAAATTTGATTCTTGTATTTTGACAAAGTCAAGTGTCCTTGTGGGGTAGAGTGCTGGCATTTTCTTTTTTCCATCTTGCGATAAAATATTAAAGTTTGTTACTGTACCGGGCGGTACACCTCCACACCGCTAATTTAAAATGTGCGCCTGTTGAAACTCCTCTGCTGGAGGAAGTCTGAACTTTATGGACAGTATTAATTTTCAAGTTTCTCAGAAGATGTCTCTACCTGGAAATTTTGGAGTTTTTGAACTGTGTCATTTTCGACGTATTTTTGTTTTGCTTGTAGTAAGAAGTGTGAACTTTCTCTTCTAGAGGACACTACTGAAGATCAACAATAGTGCACCCTAGTGCGGAGTGAAAGAACTATTTTTTTTGGAGAAATTCTTATTTCAAAAGTTGGTTTCTGGTTAAATTTCTTTCTGTTATTGTTTAAGTTGGCTGTATACCCCTCTTTTTCCCCTTGTTTTAGATTTATCCAATCCCGAATTTCTTTGAGTAATTTCCGACCAATCCGATGTATCTTCCCCCAACTTGGATATGTTTCTGTACCCTAGCCAATAAAGTGATTGTGGGCGGGTGTTCTCTTCCCTAAAACGCCTAGAACCTTCCGCGAGAGTATTTAAACTGCTGATTTTTGGGTCTCCGGGCGACTTCTGTTCCATCTTTCAGTGTGTAAAGTACATAGCAGGGGGCGGGAAGCACCTCTTTCTTCTCCAGCTGTTCAACACCAGGTAATGGCCTCTTAATAACTTCTTTTCTTGCTAGGTTGGCAGTTTAACTCTCGGAGCGGGTTCGAAGCGTTTCCACCATGTAACCTTTTCCTAAAATGTAACCAATCTTTTCATCTATTCTCTTTTAAAGCTGCATATTGGGATAGAGAGTGCTAACCCTCTCGAGCTCCCACTCACATTGTTTTGAGGTGAACTTATTTTCTCAACCTATTCTTCGTTAACGTAAAACAAATTGCTCTTTTCTAAAGTCACCTCTGTAGTATGGGATTAGCCCTTGCATTAGTGGCCTAGAGCCAGATTAGGTTTTAAAAACAAGTGTATTAGGAGTGCAGATCGCCTCCTCTCAAATTGTTATTTTAGAGGTCATGTAATTGCCCCTTTTCATTTAATAGACCTCAGTAGGTTGGGTATTTTACCCCTGTGTCTATGTCCAGTGAGGACAACTCGAAGGTGGAGTTTGGTGTGGCCTTTGAGAGGCTTCAAGTTGAGAGCGTGTGGCTCTTTTGAAAATTGAGTGTTGTATGCCTCGTGGAGGCTTTTCAGTGTAATTTGGAGCAAGGACTCCTAGGCATGAATGGGGTTTTCTGCCCCTCTGTTGAAACTTGTGTTTGGGGTAAAACTGAGCTGATTGCCCAAGCATTGTGAAGTCAGGGCGCGAAGCCCAAATCCTGTAAATATTGTAACTACCCTTTGGACTTGCTACTTTGTACCTGCCATGCTTGTTATTTCTTTGTTTTTGAAAAGAAAATATAACCTTGTTAAATTTTACATTAACTTTGATTCCGTAGTTTGAGACCCGTTCACGCCCGCACCTTCTTTCTCCTCTACCTACCACTAAAACACGGTAACAGTTACTACTGGCAAATGTTTTCTAATAGCAATAGGGATGACCTGTTGGTGCGTTGGGTGGATGTTTTGCAAGTTCGTAAATACAAGATCCTTTGTACTCCTCCCGTTATATGCTACGTATGTAAATTGATTTCTCTGGTTGATTAATTTTAAGCCTTCTTCTTCCAAATATTCCATCACACACGTAGTTTTAAAATCTGGCTTGTCAATTCTACAATTCATATCACCAGCAAGTAACAATGGTTCATCTGGGTCCAACTTGTTTAAGATAGTACCTAATCCTTCTATTATATCATTCACTGGAGAGTGTGGTTGGTAGTATAGGCATGCTATGGAGCATATTTTAGTTCTTATAAACAAGATGTGCTCTGAAGAGTGTATTACTTGAAAAGGCGAGAAATCGCATTTTAATAGGCACGTGATTCCACCTTTTGGTCTGCCTACATGCTCCTGGGAGGCGAAATTATGGATTGTATACATGCCTTTTGTGGACCATTCATATGTCAGCATTGTCTCAGTTAAGATAGCAATATCGTAAGTCATGAAGAAGTTATCAGGGAGCATATTGCTTGCATTTGTCAGGCCTTCTATATTCCAAAGTAATGTCCTAATTTGTATTTGTGTGGTGCATCTTGTGCATTCGCTTCCACTATTTGCAACATAATTACTGCTAGTCAAGTTTGATTCCCTCAGTTCTCCTACTCCGAAACCGATACTTTCTTACGAGCACACCTTTAGGCCAGAATGCGGGTGAGCTTGTTCGTTCTAGTTCATCGAACCGTATTCCAATTTTAAAAGCTTTAAAGTAGCCTTTACTTTGCAGCTCGTCACACTGTATTTCACCTGTTATACCTTGTTTCTGCATATGCCTTTTAAGTTTATCAGTTGTGGTAACCCGATGTAACTTTCCCACGTAAAGCCAGGCTCGTCTTTCTCCTGCTTGTAATTCTGTACTTGAAGGGTCCATGGTGCCCACAACGGCAATACTGTCCTTTCTGACTCCTTGTTGCCTTCTAGTTACCTCTTGGTATCCCTCTCTAAATTCCACTTTATATTTGTCATGAACTTGCTCTGTTGACGGATTTACACTACATTCTTCAATCTCATATTTTCCTGGATTGTTCTGCTCCTTGCCTAACGTATTTTCCCGCCTTTCTCTAATGATTGAGGAGTGAGAATTGTTGTGAGCTTCAAGACTTCTCTGCTCTAGGATTACGGATTCATCATATAACTTCGCAGTTTCCTTCACTGTCGTCAGTAGCTCTGTTTGTTGTAACTGAGCTTCTAGAATAAGGGACATTTTCTGCATCAAAGTCTCAGCGACATCATTCATTTTTTCTTTCAGCTCCTTACAGGACTTTATGCTTTCTGTGATGGCTTCGGCATTTTCCGGAGATGTTTTACACAGCCCATAGTTGTGTAGTCTGTATCTGCAAGTGTCACACATCCAGAGTAGATTGCCTTTTTTGGAATTCAATGCCTTGGCTTCTGTTACTCCCAATGGGGTACAGGTACTATGAAACCAAAGGGGGCACCCATCACAGCCCACAGTGTTGTCGTCCTTTGTGAAAGGGACGTTACATTTTGAACATTTTGCCGCTTCCATGCTATAACTGTTTAGTGTAATGTCCTGTCGCAAAGATGAATGTTATACTGAACTGTGTTGTGGCAATTCGAGCAGTTATAGCGGGACTGTCACTGAATAATTATTGCAATAGTTGTTTACGAAATGTGTCTATATTTCTTACTATCAATTTTGAAGCCAAATCCAAGAATCTATATGAAACAATTAAAGCTCACAATCACCGAATAATTATTGTAATAGTCGATTACTAGTCAACCCACGGAGCTTTGTGAACTAGTAAAGCTCGGTTTTTTCATCCAAACCATAGAATGGCCGCTGCTTATTGTAGTGCACTCGCACTTGAGTTATATAACAACCACGATTTGGAGTTCTTCGCCTTATGCAGATGTCTACTGAATCACTACACATGCAAGACTCAATAATTCGCAATTAATGCCACTGGATCAGTTTTGATATCTGGTAGGCCGTGATTTCAAATAGTAAACCGTCACTATCGATATACTTGTTTAAATCAATAATGGCTATTTGCACAAAGTCGTACACACTTATCACGAATAAATAAAATAATGCCTTAAATTAATTTATCTCCATATCTACAAAACTGAACACTTGAATAAGGTGTAATTCTCTTCTAGTTTCCAAATGATCACTTTATCAGATGACATACACACACTCAGATCGATGGATAATCACAAGTCACATTAAATTTATTGATACAGGCCCTATGTATTTCAGGGAATTGAGTACGTCAGTATCACATGCACCGATCACAAACTTTACACTGCTCTTGCACAATTATATTCCCACATTATAATTAACAGACTATATAAAACACTGAGCACTATGGTAACACGACATTGAAAATTGTGTGTGTGACACAAAATGGTATGGCCAATGTACATAAGAAAAATTCAGTGGACTGGTGATTTATTGGTCCAGGGATCGAGCTACTTTCGTTCGAACAGAAATAAAAATATTTATTGGTCCAGGGATCATGCTATTTTTCTGTTGACCTCCATTTTGCTGTTTGAACTGGCCACTCTAGTCATATGGACAAAGATAATGAGAATCTACAGACATAGCACTCCCATTCCACGGTGCTAGCCCTGGACCCTCGTTGCCTGGACCTGAAGAAAGTAACAAAAGACGGCACCAGCAGCGAATGGACAAGGATAATGAGAATCCACAGACATAGCACTCGCATTCCTCGGTGCTAGCCCTGGACCCTCGTTGCCTGGACCTCAAGAAAGTAACAGAAGACGGCATCAGCAGCGGAATACGACATAAACCAGTCCTGTCTAAAAGCCTTAAGTATGTTTTCATATTTCTCAAATAACGACGGTATTTCTTAATTTGCCAGAGATTTTTCACTTGATATGTATAAAAGCAATTGTTATGTTCCATTTGCGACAAATTTTATAGTGATATTTGGGTGATACCTATGCGCATCATACCCTTTTTACAGCAAAGTTAATAAGCACAACATAGTTTTCCTTAGATAGAAAGAATTAAATGGTATAATACTTTCAAGCTAAAATATTAAATCCCCTACCATAACATTTTGCCTGTTGCTAAACAGTTTTTTTCATTTTTCCAAAAATGACAGACTTGGCGCTTGACTGATTTCTGAAATAATCGATTCAATTACAGCGAATTAAAGCGACAAGGACAGTTTAAAGCGAAATTTACATATTTTGCGATTAGTGCGAAAATGCAGCGAAATTCAAGGACGATCTTGAAATTGTATTCCAATATCACGTGTGTGAAGGGAAACAGGAGACAGAATAAAGATTTCTCAAGTCGACAAAAGTATCTCTTCGTGTTAATATTCTATAAAATCCATTAATGGTATGGTCTTATATGGTGAAAGCTACGGCCATGTAGGGTGAAAGGGTAATTTTATTATGTTTTTATTATGTAATCTTGATTAGGGCTTTATTATAGTTCTAATCAAGATTACGTAAGGAATAATGAATGATTATCAATATAGCTCCCCTTTATTTATCAATCTTTCACATAAATAATTCACAAATTTCACGAATTAAACGTTTTATGAATAACTTTAGGAAAAGATTAAAGCGAAATGAAAGCGATAGGGTCAGCCCTATTTCGCGAAATAACGGGGAACATCTTTTCCTTTCGCAAAATCGAACATAACTTAATGCGAAAAAATAATGGCTCTATGTATTGATATCCTAATACCATGAGTTACATTACACATATATAAAAGCAATGCCGGCTGGTGACTACTCAGTAGGCAGTGCCAGTAAACTCAGAATTTGTATACAAATCTATCAAAGTTTCAAGTACAGACAGTGCATAATTATATACTTATGCTATAAGTTTCATGAAATCACATTATTTAACCGTGCTGTTGTGCAAGACCGTTTTTTAACGAAGTATCAACTGAAACGAATTTATTACTTGAGAAACTAATGTAAATATTTATTTTAATCCACATGCATTTTTCCTAAAATTCAAATTTTAAGAAAATTATCGAACAAATGAATTTCTCAGATTTTTTTAAACTTTACATCGCACCGACACAGATAGGTCTTATATGGCGACGATGGTTTAGGAAAGGGCTAGAAGTGGGTAAGAAGCGGCCGTGGCCTTAACTGAGGTACAGCCCAGTATTTGCCTGGTGTAAAAATTGGAAACCACGGAAAACCATTTCCAGGGCTGCCGACAGTTGAGGGGGAGGGGTCGAACCCCACTATCTCCCGAATGCAAGCTCACAGCTGTGCGATCCTAATCTCGCTCGGTTAAACACGTGAAAGAAACACCAGAAAAGTTGGCAAATTTGAAATGTCGTGCTTGCGTTCTGCCAGGTAAAGATTACTGCGTCGCCAACTTACATGAATGAAACAGCAAAACACATTGCAAAATTCCTATATGCCGGGCAGAGTGGCTCAGACGGTTGAGGCGCTGGCCTTCTGACCCCAACTGGGCAGGTTCGATCCTGGCTCAGTCCGGTGATATTTGAAGGTGCTCAAATATGTCAGCCTCGTGTCGGTAGATTCACTGGCATGTAAAAGAACTCCTGCGGGACAAAATTCCGGCACCTCGGCGTCTCCGAAAACCGTAAAAGTAGTTAGTGGGACGTAAAGCAAGTAGCATTATTAAAATCCTATATAGTTGTACTAGCTGATGTACCCGTGCTTCGCTACGGAATTCTACATTGTATATGTAATTGTAGTGAACACGTTGTGGGCAAGATTGTATTAAATTGCATATCTCTGAACGTTACCCTAGAAACGCGACGGGGACGTCACCAAACATCTTTTCTCATATGAAGACTGAGTTAGGGAATTTTCACTGTAATGGTAGACCCGCTTGCGTACCAACAGTCACAAACAGGTTGGGTAGTTTTCATTATAATGGTAGACACTCACTCTCCACCTGTATTTTTATATTTTCAGAAAGACTATCAGTGCTTTTCCCAACTGAAATGAGCATACATTACAATGACGTCAGTAGGAATGGCGTGATTAAAAGCAATGCTTTCATATGAAATACTCAATCAAATGAAACACCACACATTTTTTCACTTTTAACGAACAGGACTACACTGCCGATCTAACAGTCCAAATTTCCAGAGCTGGAATGACCAAGCCGCAAACAGCCGTGATTCGTGAACACTCTTCGTCATTTTTCGGCGGGGAAAGGGTCGAATAGTGGAGACTCCCAGGTCAAAAAGTATGCCCTTTTACTAATCTGTTTTTTAGGAGTGCCCGATGAGTCGGAAAATATCAGTTCACTACACTGGCGGTGGAAAATTCTATCTGACTTGGAGGCAAATTTTCCCTCCAAGCCAGAGATTTCCCTCTTTACTGATAACTTGGAATAAAATTAATGTAGAATTTAATAAAAGTGAAGAGGAAGAAGCTTTTCTTAAGAAACGGTTCTTTTCAGGGTTGAATTTCGAGTTATTTAGTGAACTGTGGTGCTATGATTTGGAATAGGCCTATATTGTTATTCTAGACCAGGCCATACTACTACTAAGTCAGCCTCTGCCTTAAGTACTATCCGCACACTTTATCTTGGTGCATTTACATCCTAGTGCTGAATCCGTCGACCTCGGCGATCTTCGAGATTCATATTGGCAACCTTTGAAACACAAACTATGAATCGCTTAAGCATCGTTGTGCGACATCTGGCGTAAACTTTACGTACTGGTACTGTTGTTGTTTACACATCAAAGTCAAAGTATAAAATTCATGCTAGGAACAAGATTCGCATCGAGAGATATGTTTTATAATGTTATATAATGTGTATGTGACATAGTTGTTGGCTTAATATGATAACGGTTTAGAAATTTCATATCGATCGATCATATTCTCGATTCAATTCAGATTTCATTTTCATTCAGTTGGCAGCACCAGGCAGCACTATCGATACCGGGACAGCTCCCTCCTTACTCCTCACCCCGTACACAAATGCATCAAGATAAAGTGTGCGGACAGTATGCACACTGCTCATTCAAAACAGCGCATCAGAATAGGGATCGAATAACTGGAATACTATGAAGAAGAAATGTGTTACGTACCAGCTGTACCAGAAAATGTATGAACCAGAGGAATGGCATGCTAAAGAAGAAAGTTTTCTAACTCCCCGGTTATTTCCCGCCAATATTCAGTCAGGCTATTATACTCGGTACGCAGCAGTAATCCCATCTATCGGAGTTGAGAGACAGCATAAGAGACAAATAACATCACAACAAACAATGGTCAATGTAATGTTAGTGTTGATCAATGTTACGCGCTTTCGATATTGTAGGCCTTCCCATTTAGTTTCCTTCCGACTCTGAAATATCACTCTTATCATAGTCGGTACGGTAAAACTGAATAAAACATAAAGGATCGGAAATTGTATTCTCTGTAACTTTTGTTATGTAGTACTATTCGATAGGACAAATACATAGGTATTTAAGAATTAAATTGTAGGCACCTTCACCTTATCCAGAATGAATAAAATTGTTTATATCTTAGACTGTAGTTTCTTATTCCCCGACTATATATACCTATTTCCATTAAATTCGCCGGCCCCGTGGTGTAGGGGTAGCGTACCTGCCTCTTATACTGAGGCCCCGGGTTAAATTCCCGGCCAGGTCAAGGATTTTTACCTGGACCTGAGGGCTGGTTCGAGGTCCACTCAGCCTACGTGATTAGAATTGAGGAGCTATTTGACGATGAGATGGCGGCCCCGGTCTAGAAAGCCAAGAATAACGGCTAAGAGGATTCGTCGTGTTGACCACACGACACCTCGTAATCTGCAGGCCTTCGGGCTGAGCAGCGGTCGCTTAGTAGGCCAAGGCCCTTCAAGGGCTGTAGTGCCATGGGGTCTGGTTTGGTTTCATTAAATTATGTTAACTCATTTTCTCGTGGCTCGGCGTTGATAAGGACTTGGCAACAAAAATACAAATTCATGAATATCTGTGTTATCATAGCCGACACGGTAAGAATGAATAAGACATAAATGGTCCGAAATTTAACTCTATATGACTTTCGTTATGTAGTATTTATCGATACGACCACTAATAATATAAATATTTGAGAATTAAATTTTAGGCCTTTCCCCAAAGTACCATTTCACTCAGCGTGAATAAAATGATGTATAGCCTAGATTTTAGTGGCTCGTTCTCCGACTTTCCATACAAATTTTCAATGAGATAGGACCACAAATAACGTGAATATTTAAGAATACAATTTTTGGCCTTCCCCTAAACTACAATTTCACTCAGCGTGAATAAAATTATTAATTGCTAATTGCTTTACGTCGCACCGACACAGATAGGTCTTATGGCGACAATGGGACAGGAAAGGGCTAGGAGTGGGAAGGAAGCAGCCGTGGCCTTAATTAAGGTACAGCCCCAGCATTTGCCTGGTGTGAAAATGGGAAAACACGGAAAACCATTTTCAGGGCTGCCGACAGTGGGGTTCGAACCTACTATCTCCTGAATACTGGATACTGGCCGCACTTAAACGACTGCAGCTATCGAGCTCGGTAATAAAATTATTTATAGCCTAGATTGTAGCGACTTATTTCCCAACTCCGCATACCAATTTTTATTAAGATAAGACCATTAATAACATAAATATTTGAACATTAAATTTTAGGCCTTCCCCTAAACTACTATTTCTATCGGCGTGAATGAAATTATTTATAGCTTAGATTGTAGCGAATTCTTCTCCGACTTTGCATACCGATTTTCATTACATTCTCTTTAGCCGTTTTCTAGTGATGCGTGTACATACATACATACATACATACATACATACAGACAGACAGACAGACAGATAGACAGACAGAAATTACGGAAAAGTAAAAAGTGCATTTCCTTGTTACTGTGGACATGACCGATAGAGAAATACATTTCTTTTCAAATTCTGAGCAATGTACAGACAAAACTCTTATTTTATATATATATATATAGATTACAAATAGAGATGGATTTTTCTGTCACTAATAGGCCTATGAGTTTTAAAGAAGCTGATAGGTGTCTATTTTAACATGACAAAACGAATAATATATTGTCGTTAAAAGATATAACAGGCCCTAGTCTTCAAATGCCGTGACAAAAGTGGTGGTGATTATTGTTTTAAGAGGAAGTGTACTGGGCAACCATACTTTGTTAACACTATTCAGAGGGAAAAAACGCAAAGGGTCCAACACTTCGAAAAATGAAGGTATCGGCCAAAGAAAGACAAGCGAAATAACTCTCTAGGCCTCCGCAGGTAATACCGTCGGGGTCGGAATAGAACAAGAGTTGACCAAGGGAGGTCGGATATGTTAGATGAAAGTGAGGAGCCTGGTACAAGTTAGTGGAAGCAATTCCAGGAGTCAGCTAAAGGCCCCCTGATCGCCAACCCACGCTCTAAAGTTAAGAGCCCTTTGACGCCCCTACCTTTTTTTTACAATTGGATTTACGTCACACCGACACAGATAGCGACGATGGGATAAGAAAGGGCTAGGAGTGGGAAGAAGATTAGAAGAGAGAATTTCATCACAAGGTTAAGGGGCAATTAAAGCATGCTTTTCTAAGATTTGTTTTCAAAGAAGGCAAAGAAGCTTTCCGATTTTGGGCCTTGATCTTTTGGATGGAAGGCAAAACTCATACCATGGAATGTTACTTCTATTCATGCAATGCAACGCTACTCGTAAAATCAGGAACTAGTGTGCCAGAGCAGAGTAGTGCTCTTCGGTTCAGATGGCCCCGGTTTCGATTCCCTGCCGGGTCGGAGATTTTAAAATTAAATGGTTAATTCCCTTTCCTCGAGGACTGGATGTTCGTACTATCCCTAACATCCCTGCAACTCACAAACAACACTGTCCTCCACTGTAATAACACGCAGTTATCTACGCGTGGCAGATGCCTCCCTCCTTCATCGGAGGGTCGGCCTTGCAAGGATTGCACCAGGCTAGGAATAATAAACCAAACCAAACCAAACCAAACCAAACCAAACCAAACCCTATGTGCAACAGACCCGAAGGAAAACGGCCTACCAAGCGACCACTAATCAACCCGAAGGCCTACAGATTACGAGGTATCGTGTGGTCAGCACGACGAGTCCTCTCGACCGTTATTCTCGGTTTTCTGCACTGGGACCTCCATCTCACCGCCAGATGCCTCCTCAGTTGTAATCATGTACCACCCTTCAGACCCAGATTAAAATCCCTGACCTGGCCGGGAATCGAACGTTGGGCCTCCGGTTAAGAAGCAGCCACGATACCATTTATACCGCGGGACAGGCAGGCTACACATAGCCACACGAAATTATTATATATAGTGCACCAGAACATCTTCAGAAAATCTTTGGATACTTACTCAAAAGAAATTTCAATATCAGATAGCATAACACCCCAACATCTTTTACAGAAATGAAATGGCGTATGGCTTTTAGTGCCGGGAGTGTCCGAGGACATATTCGGTTCTCCAGGTGTAGGCCTTTTGATTTGATCCCGTAGGCGACCTGCGCGACGTGATGAGGATTAAATGAAGATGAAGACGACACATACACCCGGTCCCCGTGGAAGCGAAATTAACCAATTAAGGTTAAAATTCCCGACCCTGCCGAGAATCGAACCCAATACCCCTGTGACCAAAGGCCAGCACGCTAACCATTTAGCCACTGAGCGGGACGTCTTTAAAGAGAATCCCACCGTCGGCAACCCTAAAAATGGTTTTCCGTGGTTTCCCATTATCACACCGGGCAAATGCTGGGGTTGTAACTTAATTAAGGCCACGGCTGCTACCTTCCCAATCCTACCCTCTTCCCATTCTTCCGTCACCGAAAACCTTCATTGTGTTAGGGCGATGTTAAACCACTAGCAAAAAAAAAAATCATGATATCATTGGACTTTCCAAGGAATTTGTGTATAGCCCTGTGCCTCACTTCTTTTGAGCCAATGTTTTAACTTGATGGCCACTTCTGGTACAGGTTGAGTGAGCACTAGGATCATGTGCCTCCCATGAATTCTAAATTTCTCGACATCCTAACAGACAGTCGAACCCCCGTCCCAGTAGCGTACACAGGATCGGCCGATGGGGGGTGTTATAGTTACAAAATGATGATAGAATACAATGAAGGTGCTTATGCTTGTGTGGTGCGCCCATTCTAGACTTGACTTGTCATTATAAGGACATTGATACAAGTGAATTATGTTGATATTCAGATTACAGTACACTACAAAATCTTACATTAAAATACAGAACAAGAACGATACGATCAAGGTCAACAATTTTAATGTGAATGGTATGTTCAGTTTACAATTTAAAATCCAACTTACGAGACTTCTTAGAAAAATAGAATCAACAGATCTGTGGTTCAAGTCTCCGAATGTTTATACAGTTTCTGTTTATAGTTTTTTTGAAAAAACTCAATGGGGGAGGGGGTCTAACCCCCCAGTAACCCACCCCGTCCACCCTTGGCTACGCCCCTGCTTTGTCCCCCCCAAATGAATCGAGCGTGCCTTTACCCCCTTGGCTGGACAATCTCCAGTGTTAAAGTTAACACAAGCTACTTTATAAACAATATAATTATGGGTGATGAGATAATTAGAATTAGTTTTTAATGAAATCAGACCCAAAAACCATTAATTTTTAATATATTTTTCTGTTACAGGCTGATACAATCGTTATCATCACATAACTCGCTCCATTATCGTTAAGATTATGGCCAGTAAGTTGCTTCAGCAGACGTCTCTGTTTTTATAGTGTTGAATCATCTGTCAATGACCAGGATATCTTATTACTTCAGGTCTTGGCCATGAACTTGACAGACGATAGGCTTGAATTCCTCTGTCGGCTAATCTCGAAGCGATATTCGGTAGCATTTCAACTTAGTACAAATCGTTATCGTATTTCATTCCCTACGGTCCGTTTTAGTCTGAAATTCGTACGAAAAAATCATGATAACATGATAGAGTGAATAAAATAGCGGCCCCCTTAGATCCTGTTGGTTCTTACGCGGCAGTGTTGGTATGTAGTGTATGCTGGTGTCACATGGTCACTTCCTACTTACAAGTTACTATTTCTTAAAAAAGGAAGGTAATACATAGGGGTTAAGCATCCGTAGCTCAGACGGCAGCGCGCCGGCCTCTCGCCGCTGGGTTTCGTGGTTCAAATCCCAGTCACTCCACGTGAGATTTGTGCTGGACAAAGTGGAGGCGGGACAGGTTTTTCTCCGGGTACTCATGTTTCCCTGTCATCTTTCATACCAATAACACTCTCCATTAACATTTCATCTGTCAGTCGTTTATTATTGCCTCAAAGGAGTGCGACAGGCTTCGCCAGCCGGCACAATTCCTATCCTCGTCGCTAGATGGCGGACTCATTCCATTCCCGACCCGCTCGAATGACTGGAAATAGGTTGCGGCGTTTTAATACATAGGGGGCGTATTTTAGCGTATTTGAATGTTTTATTGCTTAGTTGAAAATCATATGCTTCCATTATATGATGAGAGTGACTTGCAACCCGAACCCAAAGACAAGATGTTCATAGTGCACGTACATGCGTATGTGGGTGGTCATGCATATTTAATCTTTTGGTGCATATTTCCTTCTTCTTTTTCTTAATCCATTTACCCTCCAGGGTTGGTTTTTTCCTCGGACTCAGCGAGGGATTCCACCTCTACCGACTCAAGGGTAGTGTCCTGGAGCGTGAGACATTGGGTCGGTGTATACAACTGGGGAGGAGGACCAGTCCATCGCCCAGGCCACCTCACCTGCTATGCTGAACAGGGCCGTTGTGCGGAATGGGAAGATTGGGAGGCTTAGACAAATACTTTAATACACCAATACCGGACAGCTCTACCTCAACAGCATTGAGTCGAGTGCGAACAGCGATGGTGATGACATCTAGCGTGTTGGTGTGAACTGCCTACTCGTCTATGCTACAGTTGAAAGAAATGCACTACACTCAATGGAAATATTTTTGTTAAAATATTTTAATAATCATAATAATTAAGAATGAAATTTTAAAATATGAAATGCCTCTTTCACAAACCTCCAAACGAGCCGTGCCTTTCGCTATGTCTTGACAATTAAAAGTAGCATTTGTTTGAGGATCCACCCATCCTCTGGGGGAAATATTTAACAACTACCTACTCTCTCCAGTTTTTCTAGACTGGCGAAGGACTTTGTATGGACCTAGCCTAGTTTTGCGGCCGGATGCCTTTCCTACCACCAATCGTATGTGGAGGGATATATATTCACTACCTCGTGTTTCTGTAGTTGTTTCTCGTGTGACATGTTGTATATATTTGAAGATGCGTATGAATACGAACACAAACCCGTAGCCCCTGATCTACAGGAATTAACAGACGCGAATAAAATCTCCGACTCAGTCGGGAATCGTACCAGGGTCCTCTGAACCGAAGGCCAGTACGCTGACCTTTCCGTGGTGGTGATTATTTTTTAAGAGGAAGTACAACTGGCCAGCCATCCTCTATTAACACTAATCAGAAGGGAAATGGAAGAGATCCAACACTCCGAAAAATGAAGGTATCATAAAAACGGGGGCACGAAGCGCTAACCATTCAGCCAAAGCGCCAGAGCGGGCAGATAACTTAACAATATCCACGATTTATTACAATTTTGGGAAAGAGAAGCTGTAATTAAGAAACAGGAGTCTGATCCATTATTTTGACTTCTTCTTTTTCTTCTACTTCTGCTTCGATACGGCCGATCTTCCCGAATGCTACAGGAGAACTCAGCTCACGCTGCTCTCTCGGTTTCGCTGTACTTTGAATTTTCTGTTGTACCTCTGAAGACAGAAATACATAATATGTTTAACACATTGGGGTTACGGTGAGTGAACTAGGATGTTCTTGACAAGGAAGAAGTGTTCAGAATTTCCTAAAGTCTCTTTCACAAATTTATGCATGAAGAATTACCATACACACGTATTAATTAGTTGGACTGGTGCTCAAGCCTATGCCTGTAATACACTGAAATAATTGTCTTGCCCGCTTCTGTGGTGTAGTGGTTCATGTCATTAGCTAATACCCCCGGAGGCCCGGGTTCGATTCCCGGCTCTGCCACGAAAATGAAAAGTGGTACGAGGGCTGGAACAGGGTCCTATCAGCCTCGGGAGGTCAACTGAATAGAGGGGGGTTCGATTCCCACCTCAGCCATCCTGGAAGTGGCCATCATTCTCCAGGCAAATGCCGGGATGGTAGCTAACTTAAGGCCACGGCCGCTTCCTTCCCTCTTCCTTGTCTATCGCTTCCAATCTCCCTATGCCCCCGCAAAGCCCCTGTTCAGCATAGCAGGTGAGACCACCTGGGCGAGGTACTGGTCATCCTCCCCAGTTGTATCCCCCGACCCAAAGTCTGAAGCTCCAGGACACTGCCCTTGAGGCGGTAGAGGTGGGATCCATGGCTGAGTCCGAGGGAAAAACCGACCCTGGAGGGTAAACAGATAAAGAAGAAGAAGAATTTTCTTACGCCGGGCTGAGTGGCTCAGACGATTGATGCGATGGCCTTCTGATCCAAATTTGGCAGGTTCGATCCTGGCTCAGTCCGGTGGTATTTGAAGGTGCTCAAATACGTCAGCCTCGTGCAGGTAGATTTACTGGCATGTAAAAGAATTCCTGCGGGACTATATTCCGGCACCTCTGCGTCTCCGAAAACCGTAAAAGTACTTACCGGGACGTAAAGAAAATTATTATTATTATTATTATTATTATTATTATTATTATTATTATTATTATTATTTTCCTACAGTAAAAAAATGACTGGATTCGAAACTCATGGCCTTCAATTTTCAATTTCAAGACTACCGCGATAACCATTACGCTACAGACCCACAAGTTTTCGACTGTGAAATTTATGGTACTGTACAATGTGGACCCTCAAGTTTGAGTATACTAGAGTTCCATATATGTTAATATTATTGCTTTTACATCCCACTAACATTTCAGTAGAGTATTTGATTGATTTTCTTAATATAAGGGTCATAGAATGTAACCTCAACAAAGATGCGAGGTCATTACTTTTTTAATACTTGCTGTCCTTATCAGTTCCCAGGCCCATTAGCTTGTGGGTAATTTGTTCAGCGCATAACACTTTTCTTGGAATATAACTGCAATGTAAGATTAGTTAGTGACAAACACTGATACATTATAAACAACACGGCAGTGCGCCAAGAATCATACAGATGACAATATGTTATTGAAGAGTTGGTCACACCAAGCCATGTAGGTAGCAGCACTATCGAGTTTCTCACTGAAAACAGCAAGCTGTCCGGTATTATCATATTAAAGTATTTGGCTTAGACAAGGAAGAGGGAAGGAAGTGGCCGTCGCCTTAAGTTAGGTACCCTCCCGGCATTTACCTAGAGGAGAAATGGGAAACCACGGAAAACCATTTCGAGGATGGCTGAGGAGGGAATCGCACCACCCTCTACTCAATTGACCTCTCGAGACTGAGTGAACCCCGTTACAGCCCTCGTACCACTTTTCATGTTTTGTGGCAGAGCTGGGAGTCGCACCCGGGCCTCCGGGGGTGGCAGCCACAGAGGCGGACTTTGGTGCATATAAACACATTTTTTGTTGATTACTTTACCAATTCAGTGCTTAAAACAAGATTAAGAATACGGAAAATCAGAAAAGTATGGAGTACAGAAGAAACGGAGACACTGGAACACATTACCGTTTTATATTCATCGTTAGGGCCACTGAGGACCGCAAGATCTCATCTGTTTGTCTTCTTGCGTGCCCACCAGGTTTTCATCCTTTGGGAGTGCTTTCTTCCACGCATTAGAATGGACATGCTTCAGTCGAGTTGGGACTTCTTCTTAGTGAACCTGTCTAAGTTTGTGTTTGAGTGGTGCTAGGAGATGAACGTCTGTTTCTGAGGTTCCATACTTTAAAAGATCTTTATCGATCTCCACCAACCAAGGAAGAATCGTTTTGAGACTTCTGAAATAGGATAACAAACGTTTACAGATTCTTTCAGCTGGCAATCTGAAGAGCTGAGCCAAAAAAGTTATCCTTCTTTTCCGGATTACGCTTGATATCTTTTCAGTGTGGGTGTATATTTCTAAGTTGCTGCGAAGTCTGTAAACACCATCTTTGAGAATGGGAACAAGAATTTTTGGAACAATCCTCCTTTCCTTGAGGTGTGTTGTTTTTTTTTTTTTGTTTTTTTTTTTTTTTTTTAAAGCAGGCTATGCGTTCGAAGTGTCAAACATTCTGCTGCATATAATGGTTCAGGTCTAATGACAGTTTGATAACGACACATTTTTGTACGTCGAGAGATGGACTTGTCCGCCTCTGTGGTGTAGTGGTTAGTGTGATCAGCTGCCACCCCCGGAGGCCCGGGTTCGATTCCCGCCTCTGCCACAAAATTTGAAAAGTGGTACGAGGACTGGAACGGGGTCCACTCAGCCTCGGGAGGTCAACTGAGTAGAGGGGTGTTCGATTCCCACCTCAGCCATCCTCGAAGTGGTTTCCTGTGGTTTCCCACTTCTCATCCTGGAAATGCCGGGATGGTACCTAATTTAAGGCCACGGCTGCTTCCTTCCCTATCCTTTCCAATCTTCCCATCCCCCACCAAGGCCCCTGTTCAGGATAGCAGGTGAGGCCGCCTGGGTGGGGTACTGGTCATTCTCCCCAGTTGTATTCCCCAACCCAATGTCTCATGCTCCAGGACACTGTCGTTGAGGCGGTAGAGGTGGGATCCCTCGCTGGAGGGTAAGCAGATTAAGAAAGTAAAAGAGAGATGGACTTTTTGTTATATATGTTTTGAGTGAACCGAAGGCCATTTCAAACTTGTTGACACGTGTTAAGACGGCGAACTTCTCAGAATGATTGGATTCAACCCATTCACCTACGTACTTGAATCTTTCCGCTTTCAAGATTCTACCGTGGGGAGTCAGAAGATGTGGTGGAGCATGTATGATGTTAGAAATGAAGTGAGTTTTGGTATAGGAGTTTTTGAGGCCAGTCTTAACTGCTCATTTATGCAGGTAATTGATTTGTTGAATAGCTAGTTCAGGAGAGGAAGTAAGGAGAGCGAGGCCATCTGCAAAAGCAAGGCAGTCAATATTGATACCTTTACAGTTCGGTCCATTTGAACTCCATTAGGAATTCCTTTAGATTGGATTACATACCTCCGTTCCCGGATGACTCTCTAGAGGGCACAGTTGAAAAGTAGTGGTGATGGTCCATCTCCCTGCCGAACTCCTGTTTGGATTTGAAAGGCTTCAGAAATCTAAGATCTTAATTTCACACTTTTATTTATTTATTTATTTATTTATTTATTTTATTTATTTATTTATTTATTTATTTAGGTATTGTATGGTTCTTTTGCCAGAAACACAGAACCAGATGATGTGGGAAAGGTAGTACAGTGTGAAATTTCCGAGCGTATTCGTTAATTGCCGCAGCCTGCTGGTGGAAGATCAGTGGGCAGTTCCCGATCATGGCCATAGCACGCACAGCCAATAACATGCTGGTCCAGCTTGCCTACCGGCAGTCTGAGGTGATGCGGTGATCAGTGCATGTATCTACTCTTCCCTTCGTAAGTGATAGATTATCTGTTGATGGCTTACCAACTGACTATTGAACAGCGTATTTTCTGTGTTGCAGATTCTCAAAGCACGAACATGCTGGAAGAGTAAGAAAACAATTTCATAATGAGTTTCCAGGTGCACGAGTTCTAACCCGTGATAGAACAAGAAAAATTGCGAGTAAATTCAAACGTGTGGGTTCAGTGTTAAATCAGAAAGGTATTAAAGGAACCAACAGTGCTAATGGATGGAAAGCTCCAGGATATTCTAGAACCTCTAGAGCAATTCCCGCTCCAGGATATTCCAGAAACTCTAGAGCAATTCCCGAGGAAATCCTTAAGCAAACTTCCGCAACAAACTGATGTTTCGTATTTTATTGCCCAGAGGGCAACGAGAAAACTGAAATTTAGACCATACAAAGTAACGGAAATAGAAATTTTAAGCCGAAGAGATCATGCTGCTAGGATATATTACTGCAATTGGTCTCTTCAGTCAATGAGCAGTGGTGATTTAAACTGTACACTAGCACTGTTTTTTATAATGAAATGAAATGGCGTATGGCTTTTAATGCCGGGAGTGTCCAAGGACAAGTTCGGCTCGCCAGGTGCAGGTCTTTTGATTTGACTCCCGTACGCGACCTTGCGCGTCGTGATGAGGATGACATGATGATGAAGATGACACATACACCCAGCCCCCCGTGCCAGCGAAATGAACCAATGATGGTTAAAATTCCCGACCCTGCCGGGAATCGAACCCCGGACCCCTGTGACCAAAGGGCAGCACGCTAACCACTTAGCCATGGAGCCGGACACTGTTTTCTGATGACATCGGCGGATGCAGAGTGGGCTTCAGCCTACAGGTGGCCACGCCTGGTCCGTGGTTCGACGACTCTGTACTCTGCCCGACCAACCGAGCAGAGGAGGGGTGGCCGCGATTCTGCTGTAGCTCTACGCCTCTGCATTCAGGAGGCGGAGAGGGGCTGGTCCCCACCATCGGCTGTCCTGAGAATGGTTTTCCGTGGTTTTCCATTCTCCTGCACTAAGGCGAATTCCTTGACAGTTCCTAGTATAAGCCACGGCCGCCAAACCCTCCCCTTCTTCGAACATCATCTTCACCGTATCACATCTCCCTGGCCTCAGAGACGGCGCTACCGTCTAGGAGGCCCGCCCGTCCCCTTTTTCTGATAGGCGTGGTTTCATTTGAACGGGTGGGTATATGCATAAAATGATTTTACGATATTGGCCCCGTGAAAACCCAAGACTAACTTATGAAACTCCACTTCATGCCCCCAAAATTGGCGTTTGGTGCGTTATTAACGCAATAAGAACAACAGGCACAATTTGTTTCAAGAGACCATACATTCTGACAGTTACAGTACAGTATATAAAGTTTATCTTGAAACTTTGTTCCCACAGCTGACTGAAGGGGAAAGGCCACTTGCGTACTTTGAACAAGATGGAGCTACAACTCAGTGGCGGAGATTAGGTGGGAGTCTTGTTTAATTAAATACTGAAGCAGAAGTTGCATCTACCCGTGTTTCCATCGTGTCATCTGTAAATATTCATAATCAGCTTCAACCCAGGAATCCACTTCATGTTAAGCAGTGTTAGAATTTTTCAAAAACGGTCCATTTCAACCTAGTCTTAACAAATATCTAGAAACGAAAGGAAGAAAGGTCAGAAGCACTTGTTTTGCAGAGTATAAGTAGCTTGAATACAGTGGTGCAGGTGACAAAGCTTTTTGTTTTCCTTGTAGATAATTTGGTAGCACAGGTTGTTATCAATTAATCAATCAAGCAGTCATCATGAAGTGCATTTAGAACTTGGAAATGTATCGAACATTTCCCTTGATAAATTATTCCAATCTCTTACTCCTTGTCCTATAAATGAATATTTGCCCCAATTTTTGCTCTTGAATTATTCAAACTTTATCTTCATATTACGATCATTCCTACCTCTAAAAGCTCCGCTATTCGTCTACTAATGCCATTCCACGCCATCTCTCCACTGGTAGCTCGGAACATACCACTTAGCCGAGCTTCTTGTCTTCTTTCTCCCAAGTCTTCCCAGCCCAAAGTTTGCAACGTTTCCGTAACACTGCTCCTTTGTACTGCTTTCCTTTGGATCTTTTCCAGCTTTCGTATCAAATAGTCCTGATGTGGAGTCCCATACACTGGAACCATACTGTTACGAATAAACCACCGTGTATTTTATGACTCTAATTTATTTCAGGAATGCACACACGTATATACACACACGCAATTCTATTCAGCGATGAATTGCCGCACTTACTAATTGCTGTCTATTTACAATTCTCAATTATTTACACACAGAGGGACTCCTGGCTCGTTGGAATTACCATAGAGGTCTATAATACTATTTACAGGCTTGACTTACTTTCACTTCTCCAAGCGTCCAGTCACCCCACACAGCAACTGCGTGCAGACAGCTGGATTTGAATAAAGGGCTACTCACCATGCAACACACGACGATTGTTCCTTGGTTCGACTGAAAAGACAGTCCAGTAATTCATACAGTCAAACACAGTGAACAAGATAGCTGCTCTGGTCGCCAACGCTGTGACAATCCTCAGTCCACAGAAGTAGACAGAGAGAGAGAGAAGGAGAGAAAGAGAGAGAGAGAGTACTCTCAGGTAGTACAGTCTTCCGTTCCGTTCCGTACGTCGTCCAGCTACTCATTCGACACTTCGACGCAACAACAACCACTCCTCATTCACAATCCGATGGGACACTAGTAACAGTCAACATATCTGTCTTCCTCAGCCCAGCCACAGAACCCCAACACATCGAGTCCAACTCTGACTCCACCATGGAGTTCCACACTGACTCTAACACTGAGTCCTAGTCTAAAACTGACAAACAATGACTGACTGTCCGCGGATAGCCTTTTGTTTATAACTCGGTGATGTGTACCAGAATATTCGCGAATTGGCTAGGGCGGAACATTCTCGTTGCATCTGGCAAAAATTCACAGGTTAACCAGCCGACGAGAGCAATACGTGGAAAGCCCGGCTGGAGATCTCAGGTCGTCTGACTTACTAGCCCTTTCCAGGAAGTACCGAAAGGGACTACCACAGAGCTGGCACGTAACATTACTCTAATTGGGGCCTTAGTAGAGACTTATACGCCCTCTTCTTTACATTCTTACTGAATTAAAAATGAAAATCCACAGCCTATTTCCAGTCATTCGACCGGGTCAGGAATGAAATGAATGAAGCCCCATCTAGCGGCGAAGATAGGAATTGTGCCGGCTGCCGAAGCCTGTCTCACTCCTCTGGGGCAATTATTATTGCCTGGCAGATGAAATGAAATGATATTGGAGAGTATTGCTGGAATGAAATATGACAGAGAAAACCGGAGCATCCGCCTCCGCTTTGTCCGGCACAATTCTCACATAGAGTGACCGGGACCTGAATCACGGAACCCGGCGGTGAGAAGCCGGCGCGCTGCTGCCTGAGCCACGGAGGCTCTACATTCTTACTATAACCCCTAAATACACTCCTAACCATGTGAAGAGATCTCTATACCTTTACTTACAACCTCGTTAATGTGATTTCCCCGATGAAGATCATTCCTGATATTAACACATATCATCATCATCATCATCTGTTTACCCTCCAGGTTCGGTTTTTACCTCGGATTCAGCGAGGGATCCCACCTCTACCGCCTCAAGGGCAGTGTCCTGGAGCTTCAGACTCTTGGTCGGGGAATACAACTGGGGAGAATGACCAGTACCTCGCCTAGGCTGCCTCATCTGCTATGCTGAACAGGGGCCTTGTGGAGGGATGGGAAGATTGGAAGGGATAGGCAAGGAAGAGGGAAGGAAGCGGCCGTGGCCTTAAGTTAGGTACCATCCCGGCATTCGCCTGGAGGAGAAGTGGGAAACCACGGAAAACCACTTCCAGGATGACTGAGGTGGAATCGAACCCACTACTCAGTTGACCTGCCGAGGCTGAGTGGACTCCGTTCCAGGCCTCGTACCACTTTTCAAATTTCGTGGCAGAGCCGGGAATCGAACCCGAGCCTCCGGGGGTGGCAGCTAATCACGCTAACCACTACACCACAGAGGCGGACATATTAACACATATACATGGCTAAATGGTTAGCATGCTGTCCTCTGGTCACAGGGGTCCAGGTTCGATTCCCGGCAGGATCGGAAATTTTAACCATAACTGGTTAATTTCGCTGGCACGGGGGCTGCGTGTATGTGTCGTCTTCATCATCATTTCATCCTCACCACGACGCGCAGGTCACCCATGGGAAAATCAAAAGACCTCCGTCTGGCGAGCCGAACTTGTCCTCGGACACTCCCGGCACTAAAAGCCATACGCCATTTAATTAACACCTAGGTACTAACAGTGATCCCCATCACGTACTATCATCTCATCAACACAGTAATTAAAACAGAGGACTTTTCCTCGTGGTGAAACTTACAACCTGATTTTTCATCCCGTTCACAATCATGATACACATGTCACCCCATATTATCACACTATTTCATTGCTATTATTATTATTATTATCGTATGGCATTTACAAGCATAATCTGTAAAAATATACAATTAACATACACATTAAAATATAGAGGTAATTAAACCAGAATGTCCAGCTTCGACAACCAGTCCACTGCACTTGGTGTCAATTCATGCAGAGTCCGTAAACCGTCCTTAAATGCTGACAGTGGACAGCTCTCAACAACATGAAGCAATGTCTGCTTCTCAGCACCACACTCACACGCAGCACTTTCACAATATCCCCAATTTTTCATCATATATCGGCACCTGCCGTGGCCTGTTCTGAAACGGTTGAGTTTTGACCACTCATGTCGAGGAAGATCGAAACCTGGCACTTTCTTCGTTGGGTCTTTAATCAGAAAGGCGTTAGTGGGTGGACATTGTTCCCATCGCTGTCTCCATTCTGCTGTTACACTGAATTTTTCATAGGAGTGTAGATCAGTCCAGAGTGGATTCCTGGATTTTAACCTCATCACAGGTGGATCTCGTAAGGCATTGAACAAAAGTGAGTTCCTGTGTGCAAAGGTCTTCTTGAGCAACTGTACTTTTGCTGCTTTTCTCCTCAGATCTGGAGGAGCAATGTTTGCTAAAAATTTCATTGCTGAAATCTGATAAACGACGAACATATTACATACTGATACAGATATACCACTATACATTTCATCCCAACTTAACCTTCCGCTGGTCGAGCCATTTTTCGTAACGCTGTTGGTGTAGGGTGAGCGCCGGCCTCACACTAGGGTATTGACTTAATTATTGAACTTATTATTATAATTATGTTATTTGCCCCAGAGGAGTGCGACAGACTTCGGCAGCCGGCACAGCTCCTATCCTCGCCACTAGATGGGGGCTTCATTCATTCCATTCCTGACCCGGTCGAATGACTGGAAACAGGCTGTGGAATTTTTTTTTAATTTTTTTTTTTTTTTTTGCTACTTGCTTTACGTCGCGCTGACACAGATAAGTCTTACGGCGACGATGGGATAGGAAAGGCATAGGAAGTGGAAGGAAGCGGCCTTGGCCTTAATTAAGGTACAGCCACGGCATTTGCCTCGTGTGAAAATGGGAAACCACGGAAAACCATCTTCAGGTCTGCCGACAGTGGGGCTCGAACCCACTATCTCCCGATTACTGGATACTGGCCGCACTTAAGCGACTGCAGCCATCGAGCTCGGTGATTTTCATTTTCATTATATGTTGTGGTGTTATTGCATTCTACGGTAGATCCTGTCCGACTCGTTGGCTGAGAGGGCCTCGCGTTCGATTCCCGGCCGGGTCGGGAATTTTAACCTTCATTGGTTAATTCCAATGGCCCGGGGGCTGGGTGTTTGTGCTGTCCCCAACGTCCCTGCAACCCACACACAACACTATCCTCCACCACAATAACACGCAGTTACCTACACATGGCAGATGCCGCCCACCCTCATCGGAGGGTCTGCCTTACAAGGGCTGCACTCTGCTAGAAATAGCCACATGAAATTAAAAACTGTAGATCCTCCACGCGTGACAGTTTGTGTAGACTGACTTCACTATAAGGCCTTCAAGATGTTAGCCAGTGATGGCAAAAGCAAGAATTTAGTTCTAAGTTCAGTTTCGCTAAGTAATCCTGTTTACTTCGAAAGTAGTTTACACGCAAATAAATACCACTTTCGACCAGTAATGTGCAATTCTCTCTGGTCACAATGACCCTGAAATCGGTTGCGTAAATAGGTCGATTCGCCTTCTTTCTGCCTACAACATCAACGAAATGTAATAGATAAGACGCACAAGTGGATCGAGAACGTAATATGTATTGCTTAAAGGAATCTTGTTGACAGGATGTAGTCATTGAGTAATATATCACTATTATCCTGAAGAAGTGAATACTTCTCAGTGGATGATCGTCAAAATAATATGGCCAACAACGAATACATTTGTTTGACCTCCTTTTTCGCTTTCGTAAAGGCCAGAGATAATCTTCATTAGCGGGCTGGTATTTAAACTAGTAGCGAGGGCCTTATTTTGACAGATGTACTTGCTTTCTTTCTGGGCTAGATACTTTGTTATCAGTAGACCCTCATATTTTACTTCGTGTTGTTTCGAACGGTGTAGCTAACATCAAGTGTATATACGATGTGTACCTGTTGATCTGCAAGACGTACGGTACTACATTACAACGCAC
This sequence comes from Anabrus simplex, assembly GCF_040414725.1. Lineage (NCBI taxonomy): Eukaryota > Metazoa > Arthropoda > Insecta > Orthoptera > Tettigoniidae > Anabrus > Anabrus simplex. Next base: position 118,029,170 of record NC_090270.1, read on the forward strand.
TCAAGTGGTGAGAATTTTGTCTTAAGCATTGTCTTGATCACTATTCTTATTTTTAACCAACTGATTGCAAATCTACACTAATAGTGCATTAATTAGAGGTCCTTCTGAAGTATTGTGTTCCCACAGGGACTTATAAATTTATTGGGAGCGAGGGTTAGCTACCTTAGGTGGTGGTGGTGGTGGTGGTGGTGGTGGTGGTGGTGGTGAAGGACGTATAACTGGGCAACTATCCTCTGTTAACATCTATTAGAGGAAAGAAATGTAAAAGGTCCGACATTTCGAAGAATACGAATATTGGCAAAACAAAAGGAAGGGCTACGAAGGGTGTGAAAATAATAATAATAATAATAATAATAATAATAATAATAATAATAATAATAATAATAATAATAATAATAATAATAATAATAATAATGCTATTTGCTTTACGTCCCACTAACTACTCTTTTACGGTTTTCGGAGACGCCGAGGTGCCGGAATTTAGTCCCACGGGAGTTCTTTTACGTGCCAGTAAATCTACCGACACGAGGCTGATGTATTTGAGCACCTTCAAATACCACCGGACTGAGCCAGGAACGAACCTGCCAAGATGGAGTCAGAGGGCCAGCGCCTCAACCGTCTGAGCCACTCAGCCCGGCAGGGTGTGAAAATGAAAGTCTCCCTAGGCCTAACAAAATCTAACACCATCGGGCTTGGAAGAGAACAAGAATTAACCAAGGGAGGTCGAGGAAAGCTGAAAGTGAACCGCCTAGCACAAGAAAGTGGAAGCAATGCGAGAGACAGACAGGAGCCCGTGGTAGCCAATCCACGCTCCAAAGTTCCTCTTACGACAGGCAGGGGTACTCTGGATGTGTTCTAAGTCTAGTGTTGCTTTTTCTCACTTTCATCCTCCCTGAATCAATTGTTGCTCTCTTCCGACTCCGATAGTATCAGGTTTGCCAAGCCTAGGGGGACTTTTATTTTCACTCTTTTATGAACTTCAATCTCTTTCCGATACGTTCATTATTGGAAGGCCATGGCCTTAATTAAGGTACACCCCCAGCCAGCACTTGCCTGGTGTGAAAATGGGAAACCACGGAAAACCATCTTCAGGGCTGCCGACAGAGGGATTCGAACCCACTGTCTCCCGGATGCAACCTCACAGCCGCGCGCCTCTAACCGCACGGCCAACTCGCCCGGTACCTAATTTTAACTGTGCACGTTATTTTTCTCAGAACAGGTATATAAAAGTCGAAAATGTGTTGAATTGAATTTCTCGAACTCAGTATTTAACTTTAGGGATATTCGGATTGCGTACAAAGCTAGGGTGACCAGATGCAGATGCAGGCCCGGGTTCGATTCCCGGCTCTGCCACGAAATTTGAAAAGTGGTACAAGGGCTGGAACAGGGTCCACTCAGCATCGGGAGGTCAACTGAGTAGAGGTAGGTTCGATTCCCACCGCATTTTTTTTTTTTTTTTTTTTTGCAAGTTGCCTTACGTCGCACCGACACAGTTAAGTCTTATGGCAACGATGGGACGGGAAAAGGGCTAGAAGTGGGAAGGAAGCGGCCGTGGCCTTATTTAAGGTACAGCCCCAGCATTTGCCTGGTGTGAAAATGGGAAACCACGGAAAACCATCTTCAGGGCTGCCGACAGTGGGGCTCGAACCCACTATCTCCCGAATACTGGATACTGGCCGCACTTAAGCGACTGCAGCTATCGAGCTCGGTGATTCCCACCTCAATCATCCACTTCTCCTCCAGGCAAATGCCGGGATAGTACCCAACTTAAGGCCACGGCCGCTTCCTTTCCTCGTAATTTCCACCCACAGCAGCACATTGCTAAACGCACGGAGTCTATAATCCTATTCACAGGCTAACCTTACTTTCACTTCTCCAAGTCCAGCCACTCAACATAGCAACTGCGTGTAGACAGCTAGAATTGGACACAGAGCTACTCGCCATGCAACACACGATGACTTTTTCTTGGTTCGACTCCAGACACAGTCCAGTAATTCACACAACCAAACACAGTGGACAAACACAGCTTAGCTGGGTTTAATAGCAGGACAATACTCATCACAACAACGACTATTAACACTGCTGCAATTTCACTCACGACAGCTCCTCTTGTTGCTGACTCTATGAAGGTCCTCAGTCCACAGAAGTGTGCACGTACACACACACACACACACACACACACACACACACACACACACACTTCTATGACAGTACATAATCTTTCGTTCCGTACGCCGTCTTCCGTACACTAGCGACAGCCAACATCAATGGCACCGTCAGCCCAGCCACCGATCCTCAACACACCGAGTCCAACTCCAACACTGCCCCCCCCCCCCCCGCATTTGTGGAGAGAACATTACATTCTTATTCCATTTCATCCGGCTGAAACTAGGAATTTTACAAATAATTAAAACAAGCAGTTTGTACAAGCCTTGTCTTATCAACTAATTATTCCCTTTATTTTCTCTAATTATTAACAAAATTATTTGCGGAAATACGCACAAAATGTCGTACATCGCAGCTAACCGATGTGTATAGCGCCACAGCAAGTAGTGGACACTTTGCATGTGCTGTTGTAACGTTCCAGACGTCACAGTGTAATTATGTTAATTTTATTATGTGTAATTAATTCAGGAATTTAACGTTATGATATTTATCTTGGTATGTAATTTTATTATAATTCATGTTTGATCATTTGCTCACTATCATTTCATTACTTTGTAACTACGACTTGTAAACGAGGGCTGAATATCCTAATATTAACTTAGATTCTTGCGACATTCGTTTAAATTTAACTTGCAGTAGATTTTCCTCTATCTTGCCACATCACTGAGGAAGAAGGAAGGACAAATTTAGACATCAAATTCTGGGAAAAGCGAGCACGTGTTCAAGCGTTGTAACGAACAGCTACTGTATTTCGACCAGAATAATTCAAACTGATCACCGCCTATATTTTCAAAGGAGCGTCATGTTGCCATGGATACTGAGTGAAAGGGCTAATAGAAGAACAGTTGATATCATGGTTGGGACCCATCAACTTTAACATCTGGAGTGGGGAGAGACGTGTCAACTGATTGGACCACGTGTAGCGACCTGTAATTAGAGCCAGAAAAGGTTATAAAAGGGCGTGTTGGAGCTCTTGGCATCATTCTCTGAATCTTCTTGATTATTCTTCTATCTTGTATTTCGCTTTAGGTCTGATAACTTGTCTTATGGTTGTTGTACCATAGTGGACTAGTGTGATAGTTTATCACTTCTACATTCATTACTTCGTTACCACGACGTAGTACTTAGGAATTTCTGAATGATGGGTGTATAGCCACTCTCATCAGGAAGTACGAACAGCTCTGTATTAGACCAGTTTATACCAGTCTAAGACAATAGGTAGTATTAAACTAGATAGAAATGAAACTTCAGTGCACATTTTCAGTAAAGTTGGAAGGATTATTAATTGAGTATCCTCTCCACATAACCCAAGGAGGTTTTTCTAACTATGACTTAGGGCTCATCTCCAATATATGGGATAGAGCATAACAGGGAGTGATAGTTTCAAAGCCATCATCCAATTAGTGGTTGATGCAATTTGCAAGGCAGGAATGGTACTTAGCTGCAGATGAAGATATCTCAGAGACGACCGGTGATGTCCCAGCTACAAGGATGGAAGCTTTCCAAGGACCAGCAGAACAAGACTACATGATGAGCAAGCGAGTTAAAAATATTGCAAGTTTTCGCGAAGTAGAGTCATTCAACTTTTTGTTAAATTCATTTCCTATTTTAAATTCAGTTCTCGTTAAACCGTCGTCATTTATATTCAATATAATAAATAGTATTTTCCTAGTTTACTTTAATCAATCTGCCTTAATTAGCCTTTTGATTTCTAATTCTCCTGCTTAATGATTAGTGCACTATCACCCCACCCCTGTGATAAGAGTCCGTCCAAGCTTGATTATAAATTTTTATTTTTAAGTCATCAACTTAAAGATTGGCGCCCTTAGCTTGCATGGTTGCATTTCTCGTTCAATTAGTGTTCTCCAAGAGGGGAAGTCACACTGTGGGGAAGGGTAGCAGGGATATATTTTTTTGCCTAGGTCATGGACGCTTGAGGTATGATTCACCCGCTTGCCGCGTGCATTCGTCAGTATGGCAGTCTCTAATCGATTTTTAATTGTATAATCACGCCGTACTTCTGTTTAATTGCAATACATGTATAATATTGTTCTTGACCGAGCTCGATAGCTCCAGTTGCTCAAGTGCGGCCAGTATCAAGTATTCAATCAATCACTACAATCAATCACTACTGATCTGCATTTAGGGCAGTCGCCCAGGTGCCAGATTGCCTATCTGTTGTTTTCCTAGCCTTTTCTTAAATGATTACAAAGAAATTGGAAATTTATTGAACATCTACCTTGGTAAGTTATTCCAATCCCTAACTCCCCTTCCTATAAACGAATATTTACCCTAATTTGTCCTCTTGAATTCCAACTTTATCCTCATATTCCTACTTTTAAAGACATCACTCAAACGTACTCGTCTACTGATGTCCTCCCATGCCATCTCTCCACTGACAGCTCGAAACATACCACTTAGTCGAGCAGCTCGTCTCCTTTCTCCCAAGTCTTCCCAGCCCAAACTTCGCAACATTTTTGTAACGCTACTCTTTTGTCGGAAATCACCCAGAACAAATCGAGCTGCTTTTCTTTGGATTTTTCCCAGTTCTCCCATCAGCGCACGGAGCCTATAGCCGCCTCGGGTAATTTCAACGAACCGGGACTCCCTGCTGTGAGAAAAAGAACGGAGACTTGTAAATAGACAGCAGTTAGTAAGTGTGGCCATTCATAGTTGAATAGAATTGTGTGTATATATATATGTGTGTGTGTGTGTGTGTGTGTGTGTGTGTGTGTGTGTGTGTGCTCTTACTGGGTCATCGTGAAATAAATTAGAGTAATAAAACAAACGTTGTTTTATTCGTAACACAGGTTTGACTACGGCGATGAGCAAGCAGACAGTCAATCATATGAGTCAGTGTCGTCTTTTTCTTTTATACTCGCGAGTACGAACGGCCTGGAAGTGGCTTGCTTTTGGATAAAGAACGTCTGATTTTAAATTTGCGGATGTACATGCATGTAAACAATATACATTTACATGTATTTGTTTTGTATATTGTATTGGTAAACTCCTAACCTATGATTTTTGTTGACTTCTGCCGACGCAGCAGGTCCACCTCATGATGTATAACAGCTGCCTCACATGCATATATTGATGAAACACACAAAACCTGGCAGACAAATCTTTTGTAGTTAGACAATTTATCATTGGAATGCTCCATTCAACAAGGATTTGACGCACTAAAGGGCACTACCAAATCACATAAAGAGTCATACGGATCATCAGTTTTAACAAATTATCTTTTGTACAAACAGACTTACTTGAAATATTGTTGTAGAGTATTAATATTATGACAGTTGTTTTAGGAAAAGCAGGAATGTAAAGCTTAGGCACTCCAACCTTCGTTTTTAGTTTAAGTAAAAAATTAATTTTCTAGTGAAGAGTTTTAAACATGTTAAGTGAATTTTATATTTTTGGCTGATGAAGAGAATTGCAGCGTTCCTGAAACATGTACCGCAAATAATTATGTAAATAATAAATACCGTATGAGTTTAGACCTATACTAAAGAATATTGACAAGGCCGACCAATAGAAAGTAATATATTGGTAAACTCCTTACACGAGTAAATAAATGAAGAAAATCGGACTATAGTGCGGATGTTGGATGTAGTAGTTAGGTAGAAATTAAAAGCTTACCACAAGATAGGGTTGCAAGGAGAGCTGCATCAAACCAGTCTATGGTCTGATGACACAGATAATACATCATCATATTTGTATAGCTACGTGTTCTTCAGAAATGGTCATACATTTGATTGTCCTTAGTTGCTTACCACATCGAAGGATTGATGCTGATCGAGTGAACTTCCGTGATCAGTGTAGAAACTCCTTCATTCGCTCCACATGGTGCAAGTAAGCAATTCTCCTTTTATTATTATGAGAACTGTGATCTTGACTATTTTGTGAAATATAGCTCCTATCTCCTGTTCAGAATCAGGTGCTTTTCACACTACTCTAAGGGAAATTTTCCATCGTCCTGTGAACAAGCTTTCAGCAATAACAATAATATTGTGCTTTCGCGACCTTGCAGTGGATCGAATTCCCTGTCAATCTTATAAACTGTCCAGAGGAGTTCCGCTTTCACTGGCAGATTACAGGGTAATCTTCTTCTTCTTAATATTTTTACCCTCCAGGGTCGGTTTTTCCCTCGGACTCAGCGAGGGATCCTACCTCTACCGCCTCAAGGGCAGTGTTCTGGAGTTTCAGACTCTAGGTCGGCTATAAAACTGGGGAGGATGACCAGTACCTCGCCCAGGCGGCCTCATCTGCTATGCTGAACAGGGGCCTTGGTGGGGGATGGGAAGATTGGAAGGGATAGACAAGGAAGAGGGAAGGAAGCGGCCGTGGCTTTAAGTTAGGTATCATCCCGGCATTTACCTGGAGGAGAAGTGAGAAACCACGGAAAACCACTTCCAAGATGACTGAGGTGGAATCGAACCCACTACTCAGTTGACCTGCCGAGGCTGAGTGGACTCCGTTCCAGGCCTCGTACCACTTTTCAAATTTCGTGGCAGAGCCGGGAATCGAACCCGAGCCTCCGGGGGTGGCAGCTAATCACACTAACCACTACACCACAGAGGCGAACTAAATCCTTTCTACAGAACAATAAATTCCCTGACCTTTAAATCTGTCTCAGTATAGCTGTCACTTTAGAACTTTCTCTCCCTTGCTCTGAGAATCGCCAAAGGTAGTCGTTAACCTTTAAAGATAGGGGACGACATTAACCTTGGCTGAGCTTTGACTTATTACTGATTGCTTCACTGCTCAAAAATAAAGGATCCCAGAGAGGAATATTTCAGTTGATAGAAAGTTTTATCTATACTACGAGAGCTGTGAATAAAGTAGTGACAATATTGATAGGACGCAATATTTAATGAACTAACAAGTAAAATTGCATTACATTCCTTGAATGCGGTCACCCGCAAAGTCTACTACTTTTTGCCAAATGTCGGGAAGCCGTCGAGGACCGTTGGCAAGGTGTTCTGTGTGGATGACTGCGACGGAGTACAGTACAGCGTTGATGTGTCGAAGCATCGTCAGTTCACTGTGAGATGATTGAACTTTTGTTAGTCAGTCCGTTCGTGTGTCTCGTACGGTGCGGATCGTTCTTTGGTTGCAGTCTGGTGTTTGCCTGGGGTGACAAGTAGTGTGTGAACGTTTGGCGAGTGTGTGTCTGTGTAAGCTTTGGTGATGGATACTGATAGTGGAAGAGATGAGGCACCGGATCCCTCATCCAATGCCAATGTTGGTCGTGAAGAAACTGTGCCGATGCAAACCGATTTGATTAATCTCACTTCAAATATGAATTCATTACAGCAGCCTTTACAACCTCAACAGTCTAATAACGCTCAGCCACCTCCCCCGCCTCCCCCACCTCCTGAAGAGTTGGAGGTTTATCAACAGGCTCATTTTGGTCCATTTATTGTCTTTGTTGAATCAACTAAGTCGAAAAATATTGGTGGGCTACATCCCATGGCGCTTGGGCGCTTGTTTTACGATAATGATATTTTTGTGAAAGGTATAACGCCCAAAGGACGAAATAGATTATTGGTGGAATTTAGTTCCGCGATCCAAGCTAATTCCTTTCTACGTCATTCAATACTTGCAACTCACTCTTTGAAAGCATATATTCCCAGTTCCAATATCTTTCTTGTTGGATTTATACGCGGTGTGGAAAAGAATGTTTCTGATTCTGACATTCTTAAATACCTCAAATCTGATGTTTGGGTCAAATCGGTCAAGCGGCTTAACCGTAAGGTTGTGGAGCCCAGTGGAGTGACCTACGTTCCTACTGGAACAGTTAAGATTGTTTTTCGCTCTCAGACTCTTCCTCAATACGTCTCTTTGTTTCAAGTGCATTTAGAGGTTCACCCTTTCATATTTTCTCCGATTATATGTTCAAAATGTCAGCGATATGGACACACGATTAAACACTGTCAGACTAAGTCACCCCGATGTGGGCATTGTGCGTTACATCACCTTACATCAGAGTGTCAGGAAAATATTCGCCGCTGTTTTCACTGTCATCAGGAACATGATACTGGCTCATCAAACTGCCCTACTCATCAACAGCAAACTGCCCTTAAAAAGCTTATGTGTACAGAAATCTATCCTTTTCCGAGGCGTCTGCTAGAATACCCTCGACCCAATTTGACATGTCCAATAATACCCATCATTTTCCACCTCTTCCTTCTACTAGTTCCTCTTCACCTGTGGAAACCCCGAGGAAACGTAAATTTACTCAGGTGGTTATGAAAGAGCCCCGTTCCATTCCAACACCCGGTTTCGATAAGTCTGGGTATCTTAATCTCATCAGACCCACTCCAGTGTCTTCACATACCTCGGTCTTTCCATCCACTTCATCTTCATCCTCCCCGTCCCCGATTCCGTCTACGTCCCGTAATTCTCAGTGTTTACCTTCAGCTCCTTCTCAATCATCTACTTCCCCTGTGCTACGCCAAAAGGCGTATCTCCAAAGTGGTATTCATCAACTATTTCTACAACTTATTCAATTATTAGGGGACCAGCCACATGTTGCACATACACTTTATAAGCTTCGTGACTGTGTGTACACTATGTTCTCTTTAGATGCTACGTATCCTGCAGTAGAATGCTAGGAGTATTCCTTCTAAACGGTATGAGTTACAATTTTTGATAAACGAAATTTCCCCATTCATTATAGCATTACAGGAGACTTGGTTTTCCCCATCCTCTGAGTTTTATTTAAATGGCTTTAATGTTGAGCGCTGTAATGGTGTTGGTTACGGTGGTGTTGCTTTATTTATTCACCATAGTTTATCCTATCAACGTCTTCATATCTCGTATTGTCTATCCCATACGTTTGTTATTGGTATCTCATATAATCGCCTTTCCATTATTAACCTTTATTGCCCTCCAGATCTTTATATTTCTCATATTCAATGGTGTCGATTCTTGCAGCAATTTTCTTCTCATAACGAGCTTCTCCTCTTAGGGGACTTCATCATTCTATGTGGGGAAGCAGTAGTGATACTTCCCTGGGTTCTTATGTCCTCACTGCTTCCCAATCGCATGACTTTGTCATTTTAAACGATGGTTCTCCCACGCGCCTCACTCCCCCCGGCTCTCCTCCCAGTGCTGTGGATTTATCATTATGTCGTCCTGCAATGGCTTCGATTGTAACTTGGCACCGTCTTACTGATACACATTCTAGCGACCATTTCCCTATTATTCTTACGTATGGTCTTGGTAGGTTTACTAGTTCTTCTTCCACTCCTACATGTATCAGTAATGTTCGCTCCCTCCGTCACTTTGATAGAGTATCTTTTATTTCTTATGTTACCCATTGTATTGAGCTTATTTCGGATACTATTTTGTCCTTTTATACTCTCTTTCAATTTATACAAGATTATCTCGATCTTTACCATCCCTATAAACCTATTTATTCTCACTCTGCTCGTCCCTCTTCCTTTTTACGATGGTGGGACTCAGAGTGCCATAATCTGGTTCTTAAACGACGCCGTTTATTCCGGATATATAGGAAAACATTAGCCCCCATCATTATTTCCGTCTTAAACAACATATTGCTTACGCTAGACGAGTTTTTCTTTCTAAACGCCGTGCTGCATGGCGATCCTTTATTTCCTCCCTAAACGCTCATACTCCGTCTTCTCACTTATGGAGTGCAATTCGCTCACTTACCCGAGCTTCTCAATACATTCCATCCTCTGTCACCCCTCCACAGATTCTATCTATCTTTCTCAACTCACTCACTCCTGATTATGTCGTGCCCGACTTTACTATCCCCCTGTCTCCATGCTGTTCCTGCTTTTCTGTATTACTCCAACCTATACACCTTTCTGAACCTGAGGCCACCTTGTGTAACGCAAAGAGTTCGTCTCCAGGCCCTGATTAGCTCCGGATCCTCCCTCTACGTGCTAAACAAGCTTTATTAGCTCTCTATAATAATAATATACTTCTCACTACTTCTGTTCCTACCTCTTGGAATGATTTTTTTTTTTTTTTTTTTTTTTTTTTTGGTGCCTATCCCCAAACCTGGTCAACTTCACACTGACGCTAACAGCTTTCGAGGGATTGTCCTTGGTTCGTGTATCCGCAAGACGTTTTTAAAAATTCTCCTTCAACGAATCCTGTGGTCTCTTGAATATTATAATTTGGTTCCCAAATATCAATTCGCCTACTTTAAAGGTCGTTGCACCGAGCTCGATAGCTGCAGTCGCTTAAGTGCGGCCAGTATCCAGTATTCGGGAGATAGTAGGTTCGAACCCCACTGTCGGCAGCCCTGAAAATGGTTTTCCGTGGTTTCCCATTTTCACACCAGGCAAATGCTGGGGCTGTACCTTAATTAAGGCCACGGCCGCTTCCTTCCCACTCCTAGCCCTTTCCTGTCCCATCGTCGCCGTAAGACCTATCTGTGTCGGTGCGACGTAAAACAAATAGCAAAAAAAAAAAAAAAAAAAAAAAAGGTCGTTGCGCTCAAGATGCTATTAACATTTTACTTATAGATATCTTATTAGCGCAAATTCGTAAGGATTGTCTTATTGCTATTTTTTTGTACATACGAGGAGCTTTTGACTCCATACCACTTCATCTTCTCTGGACTAATCTCGCACAGAAAGGTTTTCCTGCTCATTTTCTCCACATCTTGCGTAATTTGTTTACGTATCGGAAACTTTCACTTAAATCTGCTTATTCTTCTCTTCCTTGTCGTCTGTCATCTGTTGGTGTTCCTCAGGGAGACATTTTAAGTGGTCTGCTGTTCGCCCTGTATATGAGTAATCTTGAACAATTGGTTACACAAAAAGCTCGCATTCTCTTTTATGCTGATGATATAGTTCTTTATTACTCTCATAGTAATGTCGATGTGTGTCGTCGCCATATATATCAGCTAATGGAGCAAGTCATTACATGGCTTACTTTAACTGGTCTTCAACTTTCCACCTCCAAATGCTGTGCAATGTTTTTTACCTCTAAGCGTAGGTTTAACTCTGAGCCACTTGTTTTCGATTCTCATGTCATTCCTTTTTGTTCCTCCCATAAATACCTTGGTGTTATGCTAGACAGCTCGTTATCTTGGAAACATCATATTACTCAGTTACGTAATTCTTCTGATACGTATATTAAAATTCTCCAAGCGGCTACTAGACGATCATGGGGTGCTGACCCTGGCACAGCTCAGTTGTTATATTCCGCTACTATTCGCTCTAGACTCGACTACTGTGCGCATGTTATAGATACTGCGCCGGATTCTTTTCTTAACCACTTAAATACTTTACAATTTAAAGCCCTGAGAACTTGTGTTGGAGCATTGTTGTCTACCCCTACTAATGCTCTCCTTGTCGAGACCGGTGAGCTCCCTCTTCCAATTCGCTGTAAAATGATAACATCTAAATATTTACTTAAAAGATTTGCCCTGGCTCAACACCCATTGCTTCCTAAATTGCAGTTATTAGATGAATACTCTCTTCTTTCACAGGCCCGCCGTCGTAAGATGCCTGCTTTGTTGTATGCATATCAATTTCTTCTCTCCTATAAAAATACTATGTTACGCACTGCTTCTTCCCCCTTTTATTCAGTAAATTTTGACTGTTTATTTTTTGTCCCTTCTATCATTATCTCCCCTACATCTTCCTTTTTCCTCTTCTATTCCTGGTTCTTCGTTGACTGGCCCTCCTTTTAAGAAGCTACGTTTTGCTCTAAGTGATTCTGGCGTCAACATATATACAGACGGCTCAAAAAACTCTTCTGGCGTTGTAGCAGCGTTCTATATTGTCAATACCAATGTTGTTGAACTCTATCGTTTACCCAGTGACTTTTCTATCTACACTGCGGAAATTTTTGCTATTCGTCAAGCTCTCATGTACATTAAGCATCATTCTATACCTAAAGCAGCTATTTATACGGATTCTCTCAGTGCAGTTCAGTCGCTCATGTCCTCTCATCTTTCTTTTAACTGGTATTTGTATCATGTTAAAAGTCTCATTTATACTTTGCATCAATCTGGGGTGGTTCTCACTTTTGTCTGGGTCCCTAGTCATATAGGTATCTATGGGAATGAACAGGCGGATTTATTCGCTAAGCGAGCTGCTCGTGATGGAAAATCCCTACTTAAACTTGCAGTTCCTCTACCCGATTTTTACCCTGTTCTTAAACATTCCGCTTATCGTCAGTGGCAAGAAGATTGGACTCGATCAGCTTCTTATAAAGGTTGCTATTATTACAATATCCAGCCTTGTATTCCTCCCTATCCTTGGTATTTGAAGGGTAACTATTCTCGCCGTCACATTACCAACATTATTCGTCTTCGCTTTAATCATGCCCTTACTCCTCTGTATAAACATCGTTTTAACCTCTCCCCCCACTCCTCCTGTCTATGTGGTACTCCGAGTGCTGATGTAAATCATTTATTATTCCAATGCCCTGTGTATGATTCTTTTCGTCCGGCTTTTATTTCTCGTCTTATTATTCTTCAGAAAGCTCTCCCCACCAATGTCTCCTGTTTGCTTACCGATATGTCTCCTGCTATAATACGAGTTATCAATCAATATTTGGATGACTCTCATATTCATTTGTAAATTAGTCTTTTTATTGTTCGCACGGTTACATACTCCTGCTTCCACTGTTTTTTGCTTCTGCGCACTTCCTTTGTTATGTTACGCGCTACTTAAAATGTGTACATAGACATGATGCTCAACTCTGTTCTTGTGACCTTCGTAGTGAGATCCATTGCGTGTGACCTTCATAGTGTGAATAATTGCGTGTGATTTCGCATTATAAGTGTAATATCACGATAATAAGTGTAGTGGCTGGGTGAAATAATAGAGCCCATAACCTCTCCAACAACAACAACAACAACAAGACTGTGAGATGTGCAAGCGTAAACATCGAACGCGCTGTTCTGTTGTGTGTTGTGAGGTAGAGTGATTCAAGTGGTATTAGTACAAAGTGAAAGAAAATGGCAAGCTTCAACATTAGGAAAAATACAGTAAAATGTGCATTTCCTGATAAACTAAACAAACCCGGACCGGCAGAGATTCTTGAGTGGATTGAAAGAGTTTTAAAATGGAATGTTGATCAAGTGGAAGCAATACATTTGGACAATTTGTAAACAGCAGTGTACATAACATTAACCAGCAAACTTCTGATGGAGAGAATTCTGACTTCAACAGCAGGAAAATCCCAGGTAAAGAAATTCAATGGTTCATTTTCGGACGTAATTATAACATGTGCTGATGCGCACACGAAACTAGTACGTATAATGAATCTTCCTATTGAAAGGGTCAGTGAACGCGTGGCAACTTATTTCAGTAAATATGGGGAAGTTAGGAAATTCGTAACGAAAAATGGTCTTCTACATACATATTTAATGTATTTAGTGGAATTAGAGCTACGCGTATCGAATTACAAAGTGCTATCCCGACAATAGTGAAAATTGATGGATATAGAGCTCAGATGATTTATGAAGGACAACCAAAAGCAAGTTATTATTGTAGTATTATCTCCGACAAGATTGCCTGGGAAGGCGAGGAACAACTTCGTACTGCCCCATCTCTCGCGAGCGACACAGTTGTAAAAACAGACAGGAGCGACAAGCCGGAATCACAACAGGTTGTAGGTATTTATTTAGTAGATTTTTTATTGATACACAAATTTGTTTACAAAATCATCAAAACAAGTTCATTTTTAACAAACTCAGCAAATTAAATGAAATACTCACACATTTGTGTGGAAAATCTGCACATGAATTAATTACAGATAAACACAGTTGTTCACGAACTCCGCAATTGTGTGGGATTTTTTTTACATAATGTAATTCAGTTCAATGATTCGAGAAATATTGTAAGTGTATAGAACTAAGGTAACTATCTGTGGTTTAAGTTGGTCAGTATAGTTTCCTGTTCCCAACAACCTTCAGTGTCACTAGCACACACGCACTGTATCGGATATCCTTGGTAACACTAATGCACTTTCACTGAAAACCTGGAACTTATGTTCAGAACTGATTTAGACACCTCTCAAAAGCCGGGATTAAACGTTTACTTTGCACCAAGGACCGGCGTTCCCGCCTGATATAAGATAGGAATCCAGTGACTGTTGTCTGTGTGGGCTGGTTCCTCTGATGAAAGTTGTAGTACACACTCGCTGCTGTCATCCACATTATGGTGTTGTTTGTGGTGCTGGGGGTAAAGGAATATTCCAACGTCAAGATCCGTTCTCGTAAGGTTGGTTGCGGTGTGATGTGTAATAGACGACAGATCCTTGAAAAAGTCCATCTTCATACATCTGCGGCTCTGGTGCAGGATGTGATGCGATGATAGAGGGTATCCGTTTGTTTTGTGTGCAGTATTCGCAGACGTTGGTGTCGGCTCGCCCGTGCCGATATAGTTTGTCCCGAGTGGGGTGTACTTCATTAACTAAGAAATATAGTGTCTTCTTCCAGTGCAAGGGTAGCCACTTGTTATGCACGTTATGCCATACCATATTCCATCGCCGTAAGGGGTACTAAACCTGTATAGCAGGTGACCTTGTGTATTGGGTCATTATGTATGCATATAATTCCCTCGTTGTTGTTTCTGATTTGCGAACCTGGATGTTGTATTGAGGAAGTCCTTCTATGAAGGCGATAATTTGTCTGAGAGGCGCCGTTGTTTGACCGGCATGTGGGACACTGTCATTATCACTCAGGATCAAATTCAAGGCTGATTTTGCGTGGTCTTGAATCACAACATGAACAGACCAGCCCGGGTCATAAACAAGATACACTAAGCGAAGTTCAGGTCATCACAACGCAAGCAGAGATATATCTCCTACTGAATAACCTTGTAACACATGACCGAGGCAACTCAGTCGATGTGAACGGACCAGATATACAATATGTACCTATTCTATTCGTACGGGCTGTTTGCGTTAGTGCTTCAACGCACTGCCAGAAAATAATGAACTGAAAAGGATTTTATACACTGAGCATATATTCAACAAAGCCTTTAGAAATATATCTACTATGTCTGTTTACAACAATGTTTATTAAATATAAAGCTTCTAATAAAGAAAAGCGCGCCCATAATTTTGTATCTTTCCTGTTCGTACAAGCAAATTGAACACTTGAAGTAAACACAAAATGAAGGTTCCTGAAACACGTTAGTATCTAGTGGAATGTCTCCTTGCCTTTAAAACTGCCTGGCATCGTCACCGCATAGAATACACTAATTTCTTGCACATGCCCGGGCTGATTTTCTACCATTCCTGAAGAATCACCCTTTTAAGTTCCTCCTTCGTATGCACACGTTGCCTACGGATATTCCTCTTCAACGTGGCCCAAAGGTGTTCGATGAGATTTAAATCCGGAGACTGGGAAGGTGTTCCAAGCTGCTTAGGAATGTTCCAGACCAACCATGTCTTATTAATGCCAGCAGTGTGTTTTGGGTCATTGTGTTGCTGGAACATATAAACAGGTGGCATCCCCATTTTTTCGGCATTCTGCTTCAAGTTTTACCTCAGGATAGCATTATAGCCCTCCTTGTTCATTATTCCGTCAATGAAATGTATGTTATCTACACCTCTGGCTGACATACAGCCCAAAGGCATTACAGACCCACCACCGTATTTTACAGTTGGGAGTGTATTTGCCATATCACTGTCCGTACCAATTTTTCTCCCTTCTGTTGATGCCATCTGACCCAGAAAGGTTTATTTTTGTCTCATCAGACTATATAACATCATTCCAGAATTTTTTCTCCTTATTTATATGCTCCTTAGCGAATGTCAGTCTAGGCCGTCTGTTTCTTCTACTTATGTATGGCCTTTTTCGAGGGATTCTTCCATAGTACCCATGCCGATACAGGATCCGACGGATGGTGGAGTAGCTGATCTTGTTTCCAGTTCGTTCCTCCGTGAGTCGCCTCAATACTGGTGCATTTAATTTGGAATCTGACTTTATCAGCCGAACAACAATCTGTTCTTCCCTTTCAGTTAAACACTTTCTCTTGGGTTTCCTTGGAATGTTCTTAATAGTGCCTGTTTGTCAACGCTTCCAAG
Organism: Anabrus simplex; assembly: GCF_040414725.1. Taxonomy (NCBI): domain Eukaryota; kingdom Metazoa; phylum Arthropoda; class Insecta; order Orthoptera; family Tettigoniidae; genus Anabrus; species Anabrus simplex. Next base: position 118,045,367 of record NC_090270.1, read on the forward strand.
ATCAAAGTTGTAGTCTTCTCTAAAAGAAAAAATCCAGCAACCCTGTCAATAAAACGCAGTAAGATTGAATAAGTATCCTCCTTCAAATAGTTGGGTACTGTGCTAGATGAGGAATGTGATTCCAAGAGAGAGATAAAATCTAGAATAGAACATGCCAGGAGACATTTTTTTAGCATGAAACAGCTATTTACAAAATCGGATCTAAGTGTGCAATTAAGAATTCGAATGATTCGGTGCTATGTATTCTCCATTTTCTCTTTGGATGTGAAAACTGGACTCTTGACCAAAATCTAGAAAAAAGAATTGATGCTTTTGAAATGTATCTATATCGCTGCCTACTCCGAATACTTTGGGTGCTGAAAATTTCAAATGACGAAGTTCTTCATCGCATGAAGAAACAAAAAGAACGATTACTTACTGTAGAAAAAAGAAAAACCCAATATCTAGGACACATTATGAGAGGCGAGAAGTACCAGCTATTACAACTCATCATTGAAGGGGAAAAGGTGTGTTGGCAGGAGGAGGAATTCATGGCTGAAGGACATCCGTAGAGCTGGCTATGTGGACCGCCAACCTTCGCTAGGAGAAGGCGCCTCAAGAAGGAGAAGTAGTAACATTCATCAACCACATATTGCACCTGCTGCCCAATCATTCGTAATGAAAATCCTTTTAAGTGCCAGTTTAGTGTAGTGTTCTTCAGTTTCGTACTTCACTCTGCACTTCCACCCATGCCCATCACAGATACAATAGGAAGGAGACTAATACACCTGACCAGTCGCATGCCGTCACGACTTTTCCGTGCATCGCAAACAAACGGTGCGCATCATCCTGTCCATGTGTACGAATACAACTGGTACACCCGTTTGTCGATGCCGCCTCATTCATATAAAATCTTCCTGTCTGTATGTAAATAAGTATGGTTTTGACTAACGAATTATCATTGACAAACCATGTTTTTACCCGTAATGTACGTTTTATTTCAGTTTTTCAATCGTTAATGTGAATATACGAGGCTTGATAAGAAATTGAAGCCTGTACGAATAACAGAGCCACATACTGTAGATCCACAACCAGCTCATTCCGAAACTGTAAGAGTGGAACAATCTGCGGATCATATTCAAGTTGAAGAACACTCATTCCACCCTAAAACAAATGTCACTGACCTTACGACAGGAAACGCAGATATTAATTCGAACTCGCAAATAGAGACTGACGTAGCCAGTTTGTTGGTACCGGGCGAGTTGGCCGTGCGCGTAGAGGCGCGCGGCTGTGAGCTTGCATCCGGGAGATAGTAGGTTCGAATCCCACTATCGGCAGCCCTGAAGATGGTTTTCCGTGGTTTCCCATTTTCACACCAGGCAAATGCTGGGGCTGTACCTTAATTAAGGCCACGGCCGCTTCCTTCCAACTCCTAGGCCTTTCCTATCCCATCGTCGCCATAAGACCTATCTGTGTCGGTGCGACGTAAAGCCCCTAGCAAAAAAAAAAAGTTTGTTGGCAGACAAGGTAAATATTTCTAGTAACACCAACACTAGCAATCCTCCGAAGGAAGATATGGAACTAGATACCGATGATAGTAACACCACCGAAATGTTGACAGGTCATAGACTCCTGAAAAGCTGTGGTCAGGTGACCTTGAACCCTCGCCTCACACACTGCTTAACGACACTAGTGAAATTCCCTCCAGTGAAATTGTTCCGCCAGAGAAAAAGGTTAAAAAGCTAAAAACTACCCAGTCCACAAAATATGGCGTCCATAAGTCAATAAAACCATATATCAGCCCAAATAATCCTCGAAGACAAGAAGTGAGGATAGGTGAGAGACGGTAATATGGCAATGTCTATCAGGTCAAAGGGCTCGAGAGTGAAGTTTAGTAGCAAGATGAATGTTACATTCCTCATGCTATTGACGTACACTATAATGACCTTAAACATTAACTGTATACAGATAGCCAGCAAGCAGCAACTTCTTAAGAAATTAATTCGTGACCAAGATGTTGATATAGCATGGTTACAGGAGGTTGCTACAGATGATTTAATTAATATATTTGGGTATGAAAGAATAGTAAATATCAACGAGACCAGAAGATATATGTATATAAGATACAATTCCCCATACAGATCCCGTATTTATTCCTAGTTTCAACATAAAATAAATTCTAATTGTAAATATGTTTGCACCTTCTGGTTCCCAGGCGATAGCCGAACGAAATGACTTCTATACCAGTGATATTAAAAATCATAGAGATCGAATGGTTATTAGCCAGGATCTTAATGTAGTTATCAACGCCAGAGATCAGAGCGGGAGTTTTCAGAACTGTATTTCATTAGCAACCTAACGTAAGGGCTCAAACTGATAGACACTTGGGAATTACAAGCATTATTCGACCCAGGGTATACGTATTTTTACGCTACTGGAACATCGAGAATAGACCGAATATATGTCAGTCAAAGTCTGCAAGAGTATTTTGGGAATGCTGATGTGTGCCCCGTCGAATTTTCGAACCATGGACCATATATAAAGCAATCAGAGCTGGGAGTAGCTCGGGAAAGGGTGTATGGAAACTAAGTACGAATATTCTCAACAGTGAGGAACTGAAGGAACAGTTTTCTGTGCAGTGGCAACTATGGAGGAAACATATTTCACGTTATACAACGAAACTTTAGTGATGGTTATTTTATGCAAAGCCCAATGTAATCAAATTCATGAAACGGTTTAGTGCTCAGTATACTCGACCGATAAAGCAAAAATCCGAATTATTTTACAAGTGTTTACGTCAGCTGTATAGGGAAGATCCTAGGAACTCATGAACACATCTCCGGATCAAAGAACAAGAGATCTTATCCTCAGATTATATAGAGGAATGAAGGACTGAAAATACGAGCAAAAGATTATCGAAATAATACTGATGAAATGTCATCATTGTATCATCTCATTCGCGAGAATAAGAGAGACCAACAAAAATATATTTCGAAACTGACATCGTCAAGTGGGGGTCTTCAGGTGATGTAAATATCATAAAGAGCACAATTGAACATTACTTTACACAATTGTATGAACAAACTAATGATGTCCTTATTGACAGTAACAGTGCCTTCTTTGATTATGTTAGAGGAAGACTGACACTTGTGCAACAAGACTATCTTGCAGGAGGAAGACATTTATGAAGCCATGCAGCGAAGTCTGTCTAACATATTCCCTGGAGTAGATGGCCTTGGACGAGAATTCTACCTGACATTTTGGCCAATTACCAAGGAAGACCTTACGATAGCCTGAAATGATGGGTTATATTCAAGACCAAGGCAGTGTAAACAACTAATATCTTTAGATTTTGATCACGCGTTTGGCAGAGTGAATCATACCTATTTAATTGCTATTCTACGTGCAATGGAACTAGACAACCGATTTATTAATATCCTACAAAATGTTCTTCAGGGAGGATCTACGAAAGTCCAATTTAATGGTTTTTCCACTAAGGCAATCAGCATAAAAACAGGAGTACAACAAAGATGCCCGTTATCGATGTTGTTATTTGTACTATCTCTTGAACCACTGTTGAGCAATTTAGCATGTTTACAAGACAGAGATATGATGGAAATCTTTGCCTTTGCTGATGATGTCACCATCATTGTGGACCGCAGAACAAACACAAAAGATCTTCAAGAAACTATTAGTGACTACTGTAATATATTTGGTGAAAAGCTAAATGTTAATAAATCTTATTAGTTAAAATTAGGAGCAAGCCATCTACGTGATAAACCTCTGTTAAACTGGGCAACGGTGCAGAAAGAGGTAAACATCTTAGGACTTAGTTGATTTAACAGTACGCCTATTCACAAAATGATCCAGTATAACTGGGGCAAAACAGTCAGTGTCATACGCGGACTGTTACTACGAGAAATGTACATGAATCTGTCATAAATGCAGAGAATTCAGTATATCAATATATACATAATCAGTAAACTGGGATACATGGGTAAAATCCTACCTCTGCCCCGGGTATCAGGTATTAAGATAATGTCTGCTGTAGGATGGTACATCTAGCAAGGTTCAAACGTGACATTTTAACTCTGTCAAAACCTACTGGTGGATTAGAACTCAAGGATATCAAGAATCATGTGTTAGCCTTATTCCTCAATCGACACATAAGATTCCCTTTTTGGTGAAGGTCATCCGTATTCTCAAAATTTTCTCCAACAATGGTGCAGTTCACAGCAGATGCCAAACCCTCCCTCTTTCTATGATTTGAATCAAATCGTCCCTCATGCACGATATTTGAAATATAAAATGAGCTACCTACCACAAACTTTTATGAACAATAACGTGACATCGAAAACAATCTATAAGTTTCTGTAGCGTAGTCAATGTGTAGCTCCCAGGATTCAGCAGTGTTCTGGTATGCAACTGAAACCGCATCTGGAGGAATATTACACATAGGGTTCTTCCTCTTGAATTTCAAGCAAAGTGGTATATCGTTGTTCATGACATTGTGCCGACAAATAGTAAACTGTATAATACTCTAATGACAGAAAGTGTCCGACTCGTTGGCTGAATGGTCAGCGTACTGGCCTTCGGTTCAGAGGGTCCTGGGTTCAATTCCTGGCCGGGTCGGGGATTTTAACCTTCATCGGTTAATTCCAAAGACCCGGGGGCTGGGTGTCTGTCCCCAACATCCCTGCAACTCACACACCACACACAACACTATCCTCCACCACAATAACACGCATTTACCTACACATGGCAGATGCCGCCCACCCTCATCGGAGGGTCTGCCTTACAAGGGCTGCACTCGGCTAGAAATAGCCACACGAAAGTATTATATTATGACAGAAAGTTCACTATATACCGTGTGTCGCAGAGGAGAAGACACTCTTCTCCACCGTCTGCATGATTGTGCCCGTGTTACGCAAGCTTGGCGATATGTGGCGTACATCATCAAACGGGCTGCTCGATCCCGACATTTTGAAGTATCACCGGAATAGATTGTCCGCCCCACCTTTGGGACAACTTCAGCTCATTTTACATCTGTACTCGTGTTAGTGATTGCAGTGTACGCGAATACAGTGTTAAAAACTCATGGAACTTGGAACTCTCGACACCATAGTTTGTGTCCAGATATTCAAGATAGTCTTGGTCAAGTTTTATCGTCACCAAAAGCCAAATATGTGGGGGGGGGGGGGATATAGTACGTTATTGTGCTCAATAACGGAAGACTTCTATACTGAAAACGAGATAAATAATTAAGAAACATATTTATTTTTAATGTCTTTCGTAATTCTCTGAAACTTATGCTACTGTTCTAGCTCGGTAAAGCCAAAACCTTAATAAGGCCACGGGCGAAATCCTTCCCACTCCTAGCCCTTTCCTGCCCATCGTTGCTGTAAGACCTATCTGCGTCGGTGCGATGTAAAGCAACTTGAAAAAAAATTGAGAGCTGCTGTCCCATTTTAACACGAGGCAAATGCTGGGGGCTGTACCTTCATTAAGGCCACGGCCGCTTCCTTCCGACTCCTACGCCTTTCCTATCCCATCGTCGCCATAAGACCTATCTGTGTCGGTGCGAAGTAAAGCCACTAGCAGGTAGAACTGTTGTGGGATACAGTTCATTTATTCAGCCATTTTCATTATCACCGTCATTGTGCTATATTATCATATTCCGTATTTCTACCTTTTTTAAATTATAGTGTAGGTTTAGTATTCGTATTTAGTAGGTATAGATTTCACATTTCGTTTTGCATAGTCTTAGACTATCGTTTTAATATTGTGTACCTTTAATATGTATAGTTCGTAGATATAAATTTCACATTTCATTTTGCATTGTCTTAGGATTCACATACGGGTACCTTATTCAATTATTTTTATTATTATATACTTCACAGTCTCCCGTTTTTATTGATAATCAAATCCCTTGTAATTTTATTGTGAGACGTGGTTTGACGACCATGGGCCCCGAGTTGAGTCCGGTATTGGCGCGAGGTTCCTCCTGCATTCTGCCTGTGCGACCTCCCTTCGCCAACTTTTGTTCTTTTCCGTCTCTGATGGTATTACAGCATTCAAGGCGTAAAGAGGCTTCTATTTCTTGCTTTTCTTTGTCGATACCTTAATTCGTTGAGGGTTCGGGCCTTCATTCTTCCTCCTTCCAGTTGATTAATTACCCATCATCTTCATTAATAAGGGATAGATTTCTCACTCGAAACCTAAAAATGCTTTCATTTTCCCGCATTCCCATAACCTATAAATGTTTGTATCCGATGAGATTGTAAATATTGTCTTCAAGAGCGTGTGTAAGACACACACATACTTGCCGGCCACTTTAGTTTAACTACTTTAATCCTTGCTCATAAATCCATGCCAAGAACGGGTACCTTAGCTAGGCCTGTTTATAATATGTACAGAGTGTCAACGTTCCGAAGACATTGCGGTTTCCATGGTCAAAATGACTGAAATATACCTAGTGTTTCCGGCAGCTAAAAATCTATAGAAATCTTGTGATCTATTGAATTAGTCCTCATGGTGTAGTGGTACTGGCCAGCCCAAGGATTATAATTCTGGATTGAGGCGTGGAATGGAGTTCACTAAGCCTCATGAGACCAAGTGAGAAGCTGTCTGATATGAGAGGCAAAGAGCCCGACCACGAAAGCCAAGCAGTACGGCTGAGAATGTCGTCAAACTGACCATGTAGAGTGTTAATACTGTACATGCAGGTCATGTGGCTTGACAGCAGTCGTATTGGCAGGTTCAGGATTTCTACGATCTGTATGAACCTGTTTTTTGCTTTGCTATTGTAATGTATCAAAACGGTTTTTTTACATTTCTTTTATTTGCTTTACGCCGCAGAGACACAGCGGTCTTACGGCGATGATGGGATAGGGAAGGAAACGGTCATGGCCTTAATTAAGGTACAGCCCTAGCATTTGCCTAATGTGAAAATGGGAAAACACGGAAAACCACCATCTTCAGGGCTGCCGACAGTGAGGTTCGAACGCACAATCTCCCGAATGCGCGCCCCTAACCGCACCAGCCATGACAAGGTCCGTTCTGAACGAAGGATGCATATTCTTTAGTTATACGACGAGAGCTTCAGAGAGAACATGGAGCTCGACTTACATTTAATTAGACTGTTTAGCAAATAACCAAAAAATTAAATAAGTACCGTATTGGTAAATAATAAAAGTGCATAAATATAAAACAAATCAAATACATAGTTATTCATAACCAGTACCGAGAACAAAACTTTCAGCATAATATACTGTTTTATACTGTGCTTGTTGACATATTTTGATGGGTGCAATACTTTAGTATGTGTCCCTTGGCACAGGCCAGAGCAAAATGTAGCTTCCACCAAAATCCCAGTATCATCCATGGCTGTGAAAATATGGAAGCTGCTGCGGTATGGGCGGTGCTAAATAATGACTAGACATCGGATTTATATGCTGTACCAATATATGCATGCAACTATGCTGCATACACTGGTGAAATATGCATTTAAGTATTCATGATGTTAAACACTTGTATGAAATGCAAACGTATCATTCCTTTAGTAGACACACGCGATTCACCCGCACCAATATATAAAATCATGATAATGAATAAACAACTGAATGAAAATTTTAAAAATACACTACTTAACAGCTGCGACTGTTCCAGTAACACAAACAATCCGTTAATAGTGTGTGAGACGTATCAAGCTATCAGTGTTCACTATTAAAACAATATGCATACTTCTCCAGGGTTGGTTTTTCCCTCGGACTCAGCGAGGGATCCCAGCTCTACCGCCTCAAGGGCAGTGTCCTGGGGCGTGAGACATTGGGTCGGGAGATACAACTGGGGAGGATGACCAGTACCTCGCCCAGGCGGCCTCATCTGCTATGCTGAACAGGGGCCTTGGCGGGGGATGGGACGATTGGAAGGGATAGGCAAGGAACAGGGAAGGAAGCGGCCGTGGCCTTAAGTTAGGTACGATCCCGGCATTTGCATCGAGGAGAAATGGGAAACCACGGAAAACCACTTCGAGGATGGCAGAGGTGGGAATCGAACCCACCTCTACTCAGTTGACCTTCCGAGGCTGAGTGGACCCCGTTCCAGCCTTCGTACTACTTTTCAAATTTCATGGCAGAGCCGGGAATCGAACCCAGGCCTTCTGAACCCAACTCGGGTGGTTTGGTCTTGGCTCAGTCCGGTGCTATTTGAAGATGCTCAAATACGTCAGCCTCGTGTCGATAAATTTACTGGCTCGCAAAAGAACTCTACTGGGACTAAATTCCGGCACCTCGGCGTCTCCAAAAACCGTAAGGAGTAGTTAGTGGAACGTAAGAACCAGTATTATTATTATTATTATTATTATTATTATTATTATTATTATTATTATTATTATTATTGCTAGTGCCACAGATAGGTCTTATGGCGACATGGGTTAGGAAAGGCCTAGGAGTTGGAAGGAAGCGGCCGTGGCCTTAATTAAGGTGCAGCACTAGCATTTGCCTGGTGTTTAATTGGGAAACCATGGAAAACCATATTCAGGGCTGCCGACAGTGGGATTCGAACCCACTATCTCCCGGATGCAAGCTCACAGACACGCGCCCCTAACCGCATGGCCAACCCGTTCGGTATTATTTTTATTATCTTACCATTATTATTGTAGAAGCTCTAATTAAACGGGTCAGTTAGTCATCATTTTACCTATCGGCACTTCCTGACCAATAATAATCCTTCTATTACAAATACCCTGCGGCACTTTTAATACTAATGTTATTTGCTTTACGACCCACTAACTACTTTTACGGTTTTCGGAGACACTGAGGTGCCGGAATTTTCTTCCGCAAGATTTCATTTACGTGCCAGTAAATACCCCCTGTGGACGGAGGAGGTAAACGAAGAATACATCCACGGTATTTCCTGCCTGTCTTAAGAGGCGAGTAAGAGGGGCGACGAAGTGGTGAACTGGAACTGGAACCATGAGATTACTTGCGATTTCTATGGTTCGACGTTACTTGCGATTAGAACCATTATGTAAGAAACACCATTGGTTTGGGCGTTGCCTATGATTACTACCATCGTGTGCATTCCACCAAAGTGGGGGAGCGGGCGCGCGGCATCATGGACTAGCGTCCCCTAATGACACGAAGTGCAACGAAATGAAACGACAATTAGAACTTCAAAATGTATCCACTAACTAAAATCTAAAACGAATGATGACGACAAAATGACTATGAATCCAAAACAATCAGTGGATACGTCGGTAAGGATTACGTGTACCTGTACTTCTCACAGAGTGCCCTAGACCGGTTTTTTAGTACAGGAAGTGGTCTGGCATGTGTTTCTACCACCCCTACTTGCCCAGCGGCTAGGGGAGGCACAGCAACATGTGTTGGGCTTCGATAACAAACAGGTTCAACAACCTCTATAGTCTGCTACTGTACTCTACTCACGAGGACAGTATGACATAACCGGCGTTTCCTACTACGGCCGTTCAAAATACATTAGGCCCTGAAATATTCGGCTCATTTATGGGGAAACTAATAGGACAAGGTAAAAAGTACGTAGCATATGTTCTGAGATGTATTTTTCTTTACCGACTAGCTAAATAGTTGTACGTATACCCCTAACATCCTCTATATTGACAACATTGCAGCTCAGAAGCTTGTTGGAAATCCTGTTTTCCACTCTCAGACTAAGCACAGTGATGTGCGACGTCATTTTGTACGAGATGTTCTTTCATTTGGGGACATTAATCTCGAATACCTGTCAACTGAGAAGATGCCTGCAGATTTATTAACCAAGAGGCTTCCGAAAGATAAGCACTGGAAGTGCTTAGATTGTCTGGGTGTCAGAAGACGGAAATGTTGAAGCTGGTTCAGCCTTTGAGAGAGGGTGTTGAGAATATTTATATATATTCGCATGACTCTGGCTGTGACACCAAGTAGCGCAACCAACACACTACGTTTTTTCTAACGAAGAAACTTCACTTCGCACCATCCAGTCGCATCGTCGACGAATGTGATGAAGTAACGCGCGTTTCCATTCGGAGAAACTCTCATAGGGACACAAATGTCGGAGTGAATGAGCTCCCATGGTTTCACTTTCCTATCGGATTTTTTCGGAAAAGTGGTATGTGTCATTTTTCCTTGGAGACAGATCCCACATTCAAAATTATCTTCAGTGTCGATGACTTCGATTCCCTCTATCGTTTTGTTCTTCACTGCTTCACGTAGATCCTTTATGTTTAGATGTCCCAATCGAATGTGCCAGTCCATAGTAGACCTTTTCGTATATCTTCAGCTCGGGCAATTTTTCTCTGTTCTTCGGTGTACGACCCATTAATATAATAATGTCCGTCTTTTCTATGTGCGACGAATAAGGTACTATCGTTCATATCTGTAACTCGAGCGAACGTTTTTTCAAACACTACGTGGTGACCCCTTTCTACGATCTTCCCAACTGACAGTAGATTAAAACGCAGATCAGGTACGTATAATGTGTCGCATAGGTTAAAACTTTTAACAAGACCATCAACGCTCATTAGCAGTGCCACAACACATTTTCGTCGTGGAACGGTTCACTAATGTTAAATTGTCAGAAACACCAGATTCTACTCTGAACAAAATCCAGATTTTTATACATGTGCGACGTACAGCCGCTGTCGAGGCACCACACTTTGTCTGCGTCGCGGTCCGTCACGAACTTGCACGAGTTCAGTTCTGATGTAAAATAAAGCTAGGTACTTCCTTCGGCCTTGTGAGCATTGTCATGATCATTTTTACTCGATTTGCACTCCTTCACCTTATGGCCTATCTTTTTACAGCTATAGCAACCGAGAGATGTCGATCTTCTTCACCTATATTCAGTTTGCTTGTGGGCTTTCTATAGTTCTTGTTCTTACATTTTCATTCAGCAGTAATGCAGTTTTGCATCACGTTGTTTCGATCACTACTCCTTGCGTCACTTTCTTCGAAACTTTTTATGCGTAAGCTTTGGAAGTTCGTCGCGAGGTTCTATCGCGCACGAAAAATATTCAAAACTGACTGGCAAGCTGTACAGAAGTAATGTGGATAACAATTCATCGTTGATTGTCACGTCCATGCCATTCAGCTCGTCCACGGCGTCGAAAAATCTCCACAAAAGATCGCGTACGTCTCCATCTTCACTCATTCTTCAAAACACGATCTGCTTTAATACTGTTCCCTTCCGCGCAGGCCCCAACGGTTGGTAAATCTACTCTAGTTTTAGCCACAGTTTTCGCGATGTAGCACAATCTTTTACCCGTTTCAATACCGAGGGTTAAATCGCCAAGATAATATCTGAAATTGCCTCACTGTCACGTTCTTCCAAGTCTATAATAGCTGCCGCATTCTCGGCGACCAGTTCAGGCTTAACCTTTGTCCCAGCTACGTAAGCCCACGTACGATTTTTTACTAACACAACCTTCATGTGAACTTTTCATGTGTCAAAATTATCCTTTGATAACGTCTCGAAACGCGCATCCTGGGCGTTCCTAATGTAATTCGCTGTTGCAACAGCCTCTGCCCAGAAAGACGGAGGAAGTCCGCCGTGCATTAGTAAATATCTGGTAATCTCGACGGGTGTACGGTTTTTTCCTTTCTGCTACTCCATTTTGTTCCGGATAGGCGTCGTTGGATCCCGGACCTCTTCAACAGCGCTTCAAATTGGGAATTTACGTACTCCGTACCGTTAACAGATTGTAAAATCTTTATCTTCACGTTTTTCTGTGTTTGCAAACATTTTCTGAAGTCCTGAAACTCATAACTTCATTTTTCTCTGGACCTGAAAATGCCATCTGAATTGGAACCTCAGCCAAACATACCGAATCAATTTGTCCTCCATCGTGTTCCTGGTAAAGCTTTCGAGGTCTTCCTCATGTTACCGAGCGGATCAGTTTCGGTCTCCCTGGTTCTCTTTCATTTTAAAAACGGACAAATTCCTCTTCTGTACTATCCAAATCTCCGATGCTTTCTGTATGTTCTGTGAGTCTAGGAGTTATATTTAAATTGATGAAAGAATCAACCTGCTTCGGCTCCATGTCGGGATGATTGTCATCAAAGTGCTCTTGTTGAAGAAATACGTTTGTGACATGTTCTTCGTATCGGTGTTAGTTTAACGAGTTTATTCGGGTTACTCATAATTAATTAATAGTGGCGCTCAAGATTCCTGTTTCCTTCTAGCTCATAACTAGGGCTCGGAAGTTCATGCATTTGCATATTTTTAGGGGTAAAAATGTATGCTTATACATTATATGCACGAATGATGGTATTTTCAGCCATTTGAACATGCTTTTATGGTGCATATAACTGCATATTTTCGTGATTTTGATAAATACATCATATTTTAATATTTTAGTTCCTATATGGCATATTTTAAACAGTCTAATGGTTTTTACAGTATTTTAATCAGCTTTTTCATCTGGTTGATGTTGGCAGTAATGTTGCGCATAATGATGCAACTTGTCATGTGGTGAGGAGTTATGATGTCACGCAGTGAATCCCCTGTTTCATCATCTACCCTCACGTGTTGTGCATAGCTGTCGACTGGATGTCCATTGAGTTGTGTAACGGTGTTGTGAACTTGTTGTGACCAAACTATGTTTCGCGTATAAAGTGTCCGTTTAAAAGTTCTTTAAATGCCGAAAATAGGAGCAACTTCGAGTTGTAGATTAACTAATTTACAGAAGGAGTTTTCAGGTGACTTAATATCTACAGATAATAGGGTACTATTCTGTGGAGCGTGTGAGAAAACTATAGGGAGTGAGAAAATATTTCAGTAGTTCAACACATAAACACAGCAAAACATAAGGAGAATTTAACTAGCAAACTCGCAAATAAAGAGCCTGTTCGAAAACAACTATTAGAGTGTTTAGGAAGTAGGATTAGTGAATTTTCTTACGACTTGTGCCAAGTATTTTTAGCTGCTGATATTCCCTTGTATAAAATTAATAACCCCACATTAAAACATTTTCTTGCCAAATACACTCGACAACATGTGCCTGAAGCAAGTACATTTGCGTTAAGACTTACGTGACGTTATTACAATAACCTATTGTCAAATTGACAAATTAAATTAGGGGATCAGTTTGTGTGGTTGTCTATTGATGAAACCACTGATTCTGAGGGGCGATTTATTGCTAATGTAATTTTGGGCGCCTTAAATAAGGAACAAAAGACGATACCATATCTTCTTAATGTGTGTGAATTGCCGACCACTAACAATGTAACTGTAACGCAGTGTGTAATGGACTCATTGAAATTATTATGGCCATTTGGAATCAAATATGACCGGCTACTTTTATTTGTTACCGATGCAGGCACTTACGGTATATGATAAAATCAGGACAAACACTGGAAGGCATTTTTCCTAACTTAATTAATATAAGTTGTTTGGCAGATGCTCTTAATCGCATTGCTGAGACAATACGCAATTCTTTCCCATTGGTAGATCGATTTGTGGCCTGTTCAAATAATTTTTGTTGTTGTTGTTAAATCTATTTCAAGAGTTAAGTTGTTTAGTTGTTTAGGTCAACAGCACCCAATATCCCACTTCCTTCTGCGCCAGTGTTAACACGATGGGGAACATGGCTGGATGCAGCTTTGTATTATGCTCAGCACATAGAAGTATTCAAAGAGGTTGTTAATTCATTGGACTCGAATGAAGCTGCATCAATACAAAAAGCGCAAAATATTCTGTCAGTCATTGAGTTAGGAGAGAATCTTGTTTTTATAAATGCCCATTTTTCTTTTTTACCAACCGCCATAACGTCACTGGAAGCTGTAGGATCCCCCTTAAAGGAAATACTGTTTTCGAAAAAACGATATTCAATCTAAATACTGTTCCTGGTAGTATAGGACAAAAAGTGAAAGAAAAAATAAATTATGTAACTTCAAAAAAATCCTGGTTGTGCGATATTCGAGACATTCTCAAAGGAAAACCGTCTGTCACATCAAGAGACTTGCCTCTTTCTGTGGAGCAGTTATCATCATTTATATATGCCCCAATAACATCTTGTGATGTGGAAGGAAGTTTTTCAAGTTAAAAAATGCTTTGCGAGACAAGAGACGATGTTTTTCGGTTGAAATTTTGTGCAAAGTGATGGTTGTGAACTGCAATTCATTACTCAGCATTGACAGCGGGACCATTTGTGCTACAGCCTCCAAGAAATAAACTTCTTTTTTTTTTTTTGCTAGTTGTTTTACGTCGCACCGACACAGATAGGTCTTACGGCGACGATGGGACAGGAAAGGGCTATGAGTGGGAAGGAAGCGACCGTGGCCTTAATTAAGGTACAGCCCCAGCATTTGCCTGGTGTGAAAATGGGAAACCACGGAAAACCATTTTCAGGGCTGCCGACAGTGGGGTTCGAACCTACTATCTCCCGAATACTGGATACTGGCCGCACTTAAGCGACTGCAGCTATCGAGCTCGGTAGAAATAAACGTAAGTTTATTTTTATCAATACTAACCTGACTTGTGTACTGCAATTTTTTCATTTTTTTTTTCAATAGTGCATATTTATTGGCATATTTTCAAGTTTTTAAGAGCATATTTGCATGCATATTTCTTAGTTTTTAGGGCATGAATTTCCGAGGCTTACTCATAACCATGTATCTCGTTATATTACCCCGGTTTAGGGAGAGGGACCGATGTATTTCAAAATTGTAGTAAACCCGATATAGGATTAGACTTCGTTCACGTGGGTGTACATATTACATTTTTCGAATGGGTTAGTTTCCATTGAGCGATAGCGCGGCACGACATATGTTGCCTCAGTGGCACCCGACTAACCCCATTAAGAGGACCTTATGAATGAAATTAAACAACATTACCTCTAAGTCATAATGGCACGCCAAAAGAAAATGTGTACGCTAGACTGACTGCGACCCCAAATGGGCCCTTGGAGAGATATATTAGGTTTGACATTCACAATTTGCCATCAGCCTTATTACAGGCTTGGTGGATCGTTGCTGTGAGTAGGGGGAGGAGAGTTACGCCATTCACTCTCATTATTCTTGACCGGCCTTCTATCTGCCTACAGAGGATGTCCGTTTTATGGAATGTGTGGTGTAAAGGGGAGAAAGAGGATACCACTTGTTTCTCGTTCTGAGGGCGAAAGTTATCTTTGTTCCTAGGTAGTGACTCCTGGAATAAGATTTGATGCATTAAATACACTAGCGAAGCTATCAAGTCGAAGGCAAGCACAATTCATTTATACCAATTTCTACGCAAACTATAATGATGACGGTGATGCCTGTTGTTTAAAGGGGCCTAACATCTAGGTCAGCGGTCCCTCTATGCAATTTATATTAACCTACAGTATTATACTTAAATATAATTTGAATATTGTAATAATTAAAATATTGTGTATATATGTCTACCACTTAATCCCATTTCCTGATACGGGGTCGGGGATGAGGTGAGAAGAATGTATACTGTATGGCATGTTTTTTTGTTCTTTTTACGGCCGGATACCCTTCGAGACGCCAACCTCAGTTGAGAAAATAATGAATATGAAATGAATGATTGTGAATGACATTAGGACCGAGCAAGTAGCCGTGCGGTTAGGGTCGCGCAGTTGTGAGCTTGCATTCTGGAGATAGTGGATTCGAAGCCCAATGTCGGCAGCCCTGAAGATGGATTTCGGTGATTTCCCATTTTAACACCAGGAAAATGCTGGGGCTGTACCTTAATTAAGGCCATGACCGCTTCCTTCCCACTCATATCCAATCGTCGCCATGAGACCTAACTGTGCCGGCGCGACGTAATGCCAATTGTAAAAATGACATTATGTAAGTAGGTGGAAGGAATCAGCTGTGGCCTATGAATAAGAACTGCCCCAGCATTTTCCTAGAAATGAAAAAGGCAAACGATACAAAACCTTTCTCAGGACAGCGGACGGTGGGGTTCGAATCCACTCGCCTCCTAGATGCAGAGCTTGACTCAATAGCCACAGCACGTTAACACGCGCAGCCCTCCATTCGAATTTAATATGATTTTTAATATTGTAATTGTCATAGTATCGTTAATTTCATATAATTTTAATATTATAATTATTAGTAAGGCATAATCTTCAAAAAGTTTCCCACATTATTTATACGCGAAATCCAGCCGCCGCTCCTTTTCACGAATTCTTCACGGCGGCACCATAAAAGGCAGAAGGTGAGCTTCGCTTATGGTTCCATTTAAAGCGAGATTTTCACGAGCAGTACCAAACTCGTTATAACAAGTTTTATGTGCTATGATGTGACTCATAGCCTTCTCGTGTCTGAGGATGGAAGTATTCAAGTTGTTAAGAACACTATATACAGTAGCCGGTAGAAGTCCACGGTGACTTAATTTCTGAGCTCTCAGATAATAAAATGACCAACAGAAAAGTTTGTTTAGTTTTTCACACTCAATTACCATTTATGTTCTTCAATTAGTTAAAAAATTATTTTGATTTACGTTGCACCAACACAGATAGTCTTATGGCGACGATGGGATAGGAAAGGGCCAGGAAGGGGAAGGAAGCGACCGTGGCCTTAATTAAGGTGCAGCCCCCAGCATTTGCCTAGTGTGAAAATGGGAAACGACGGAGAATCATCTTCAGGGCTGCAGACAGTGGGGTTCGAACCCACTATCTCCCGAATGCAAGCTGATAGCTACGCGGTGAAACCCTTTCTTACTGCATATCAGATGTGCTAATTTAGGCACTGGTTTATCCCAAGAAAGTATAATTTGCTTTTCCTCACAGCGTACAAGTCGGAAAGTTTTCCATTTAAGTTTCCAGTATTACACTGACATAATGTATTTCGCTCTGATTCGCCCACTATCATAATACTACATAAAACTACTAAAACCGGGCGAGTTGGCCATGCGGCTAGGGGCGCACAGCTGTGAGCTTGTATCCGGGAGATAGTGGGTTCGAACCCCACTGTCTGCAGCCCTGAAGATGATTCTCAGTGCTTTTCCATGTTCACACTAGGCAAATGTTGGGGCTGTAAATTAAGGCCTCAGCCACTTTCTTCCCACTTCTAGGCCATCCCTATCCCATCGTCGCCATAAGACCTATCTGTGTCGGTTCGACGTAAAGCAAATACTAAAAAAACAAAATCCACAGTTCTAGCCCTTCATGCAAGCATCTCATCCTAGGGATATGAGCTACAAATGTTAGGTAAATAAAATATAATAGTGTGGGAATATATTCTTTATTTATTCCTAAAAGTTACAATCCTTTTCTTAATCATCGTTATCCGGTCGATTAGATTAGCAGTTTACCTTTTTCTACCACTACGAGTGCTAAAGTGAGTCAATACAGAGTTTCACTTAAGCCCTTATAGCTACATTCGTTATGGACATTTTTCAAAACATCAAAAGACGCCTGAGGGTATTGAGCCAAGGAACACATTACAGAAAGAATTACGTAAATAAGTTAATTTGGCTAGGATTTCAATAAAAAAGAAAACGAGTAAAGAAACAAGTGATTCTAGGCTGTTTTTCTGGAACTGCGTTTAGGCCGGAAGTGATTTTCGATTTTTTTAAAGTTTGATAGAGCTATCCAAGGCTCACAATATTTGAAACCTTTTCGGGCCATTTAGCCCTTCAACTTTCGGCATAAATGAGGAAATTGTTTAATTTTACGTAGTAATTTATGCACCTCTGCTTTTTCTGCTAAGAAATGTTTTCAACATTTAAAAAAAGCTATTTTTTAAAAAAACCACATCACTCAAGTATAAATACAGCTTTCAAAGTACTTCATAGTTCCGTTATTAATTTCAGCCTCTCAACACCAGTAATACCACTGTACTGCTGTGGATGATACAGCTCATATTGACGCCTAACATTGAACTTTTTGCAGACGACATGCTCTTACCAGTCTCGTCTTGCATCGTCCTTTTGTTTCACCTGGCATGAAGAGATCTAGTTTACTCATCCCTGCTGTGAACGAACGTACTGTCAGTTCAACTTTCCTCCTTCCCGCCTAGAGAGAAGTTCTGTCCGCACGCGTGCGAGGTCATTTCTTGCCCGTGCGATGTCTCACTGCGGGCACTGTTTGACACCATAGCGGCGATTATGTGCAAAAATGAAATTTTTATTCCACTTTAGCCGCTTGAAATTGGGAATATTTTAATGTGCGAACCCTGTTAACTTTTTCAGCGAATTATTACCTTTAATTTCTTTTTTATTAAGAAAAATATCGTTCGTCGCGGCTAACCGAATTGTACACGGCTACAGCAAGTAGTGGAAACCCGCGGAGTAATGTGTAACCCAGGGCCTCTCAAACGCCCAAAATCTCACACGCGCAAACTGAGGCACAGAGTTCCTGTGCACGGTGCATCGGTCCCACTCGGGTCGGCTCGGACCAACTCTTTGTCTTTGGGCTACTCGGCTCAACTCGGCTCGGATTTGGAGCGCTACGGAACAAGTGAGGAAGAGGGAGACAGGCGGAACGAGCGAGACAGGCGTGGAGAAAGAGAGAGACAGCGCTATTGCTCCAAATCGAGGAGTGGGGGTCTGCACTCTGGTCAACCAAGTGAAGTCGTCTTTTGCACCGTGCACAGTACATGCACCCTGAGAGGTCCTAGTGTAGCATATTCTGCGACGAAGGATAGCAGATGTATATTTTTTAACAAGGTTACTCGCATTCGACAGTCTGGTGGTCTCACCCAATCGATGTATCTGTGTAGTTCTATCTAGTATCTATTACTTTGTTAGTGTATAGCCAAATACTAAATTACTTTTTAATTGTATACTCACGCCGTACTTCTGTTTAATTGTAACACATGGCTAATTATTGTTCCTTTGATGAAAGTTCATGAAAATGAAAATGAAAATGGTTCATGTTTGTGGGTTACTGTAGTCACGTCCTAGTTCGTAAACCATGGGCAACAGCTGAATGGCCTAGTAAGTGGTCCTGAGAGTCGGGATACCAGTTGCTATGGAATGGGAGTGGGCATCACGGACATATTCTGAGTCATGGCCCTCCTTGTGCTCAGGTGGCTAGGACTATACAATTCACCGGTGGTCCATAACCCGTTAGAGGAGAGATCCTTACTTGGACTATGTGCAAGTAGGGTAGCATCCTGCTTCATGAATTTACCGAGCTCAGAACATTTTAAGCAAGCCTCGGACCTATGGGAGTAATGGAGTCCCACTCCCATTTGACAGACGAGGGACTCCTTGGAAACAACTTGGCGAACGAAATGGAATTCGATGGGGAGCTATCAGTATTAATGAGACTTATGGAAGAAAGAAGGTAGAATTGGCTGAGTCAGCAAAGAGGATGCATCTGGATGTGCTAGGAGTAAGTGATATTCGGGTAAGGGGAGATAACGAGGAGGAGATAGGAGATTATAAAGTGTACTTGACGGGTGTTAGAAAGGGAAGGGCAGAGTCTGGGGTAGGGCTCTTTATCAGGAATACTATTGCACGCAACATAGTTTCTGTTAGACACGTAAATGAGCGAATGATGTGGGTAGATTTGTCAGTTGGAGGAATTAGGACGAGAATTGTGTCCGTGTATTCACCATGTGAGGGTGCAGATGAGGATGAAGTTGACAAGTTTTATGAAGCATTGAGTGACATCGTGATCAGGGTCAATAACAAGGATAGAATAGTGCTAATGGGCGATTTCAATGCTAGAGTTGGGAATAGAACTGAAGGATACGAAAGGGTGATTGGTAAATGTGGGGAAGATATGGAAACTAATGGGAATGGAAAGCGTTTGCTAGACTTCTGTGCCAGTATGGGTTTAGCTCTTGCGAACACATTCTTCAAGCATAAGGATATTCACTGCTACACATGGGAGGCTAGGGGTACCAGATCCATAAAAGACTATATCTTAACAGACTTTGAATTCAGGAAATCTGTTAGGAATGTACGAGTTTTTCGCGGATTTTTCGATGATACAGACCACTATCTGATCTGTAGTGAACTAAGTATCTCTAGGCCTAGGGCAGAGAAAGTGAAATCTGTCTGCAAACGAATAAGGGTAGAAAATCTCCAGGACGAGGAAATTAGACAGAAGTACATGGATATGATTAGTGAGAAGTTTCGAACAGTAGACAGTAAGCAGGTTCAGGATATAGAAAGTGAATCGGTGGCATACAGAGATGTTGTAGTAGAAACAGCAAGGGAATGCCTAGGAATAGCTGTGTGTAAAGATGGGAAAAGGCGAACATCTTGGTGGAATGATGAAGTGAGAGCAGCCTGTAAACGTAAAAAGAAGGCTTATCAGAAATGGCTCCAAACAAGGGCCGAGGCAGACAGGGATTTGTACGTAGATGAAAGAAACAGAGCGAAACAAATAGTTGTTGAATCCAAAAAGAAGTCATGGGAAGATTTTGGTAATAACCTGGAAAGGCTAGGTCAATCAGCAGGGAAACCTTTCTGGACAGTAATAAAGAATCTTAGGAAGGGAGGGAAAAAGGAAATGAACAGTGTTTTGAGTAATTCAGGTGAACTCATAATAGAGCCCAGGGAATCACTGGAGAGGTGGAGGGAATATTTTGAACATCTTCTCAATGTAAAAGGAAATCATCCTGGTGGTGTTGCAAACAGCCAAGCTCATGGGAAGGAGGAAAATGATGTTGGTGAAATTATGCTTGAGGAAGTGGAAAGGATGGTAAATAAACTCCATTGTCATAGAGCAGCAGGAATAGATGAAATTAGACCTGAAATTGTGAAGTATAGTGGGAAGGCAGGGATGAAATGGCTTCATAGAGTAGTAAAATTAGCGTGGAGTGTTGGTAAGGTACCTTCAGATTGGACAAAAGCAGTAATTGCACCTATCTATAAGCAAGGGAACAGGAAGGATTGCAACAACTATCGAGGTATCTCATTGATTAGTATACCAGACAAAGTATTCACTGGCATCTTGGAAGGGAGGGTGCGATCAGTCGTCGAGAGGAAGTTAGATGAAAACCAGTGTGGTTTTAGACCACAGAGAGGCTGTCAGGATCAGATTTTCAGTATGCGCCAGGCATTTGAAAAATGCTACGAGAAGAATAGGCAGTTATGTTTATGTTTCGTAGATCTAGAGAAAGCATATGACAGGGTACCGAGGGAAAAGATGTTCACTATACTGGGGGACTATGGAATCAAAGGTAGATTATTAAAATCAATCAAAGGCATTTATGTTGACAATTGGGCTTCGGTGAGAATTGATGGTAGAATGAGTTCTTGGTTCAGGGTACTTACAGGGGTTAGACAAGGCTGTAATCTTTCACCTTTGCTGTTCGTAGTTTACATGGACCATCTGCTGAAAGTTACAAAATGGCAGGGAGGGATTCAGTTAGGTGGAAATATAGTAAGCAGTTTGGCCTATGCTGACGACTTGGTCTTAATGGCAGACTGTGCCGAAAGCCTGCAGTCTAATATCTTGGAACTTGAAAATAGGTGCAATGAGTATAGTATGAAAATTACCCTCTCGAAGACTAAATTGATGTCAGTAGGTAAGAAATTCAACAGAATTGAATGTCAGATTGCTGATACAAAGCTAGAACAGGTCGATAATTTCAAGTATTTAGGTTGTGTGCCCTCCCAGGATGGTAATATAGTAAGTGAGATTGAATCAAAGTGTAGTAAAGCTAATGCAGTGAGCTCGCATTTGCGATCAGCGGTATTCTGTAAGAAGGAAGTCAGCTCGCAGACGAAACTATCTTTACATCGGTCTGTTTTCAGACCAACTTTGCTTTACGGGAGCGAAAGCTGGGTGGACTCAGGATATCTTATTCATAAGTTAGAAGTAAGAGACATGAAAGTAGCAAGAATGATTGCTGGTACAAACATGTGGGAACAATGGCAGGAGGGTACTCGGAATGAGGAGATAAAGGCTAATTTAAGAATGAACTCGATGGATGAAGCTGTGCGCAAAAACCGGCTCAGTGGTGGGGTCATGTGAGGCGAATGGAGGAGGATAGGTTACCTAGGAGAATAATGGACTCTGCTATGGAGGGTAAGAGAAATAGAGGGAGACCAAGACGACGATGGTTAGACCCGGTTTCTAACGATTTCAAGATAAGAGGTATAGAACTAAGTGAGGCCACAACACTAGTTCCAAATCGAGGATTGTGGCGACGTTTAGTAAATTCACAGAGGCTTGCAGACTGAACGCTGAAAGGCATAGCAGTCTATAATGATAAAATATGTATGATTAAAGTTTTATTGTAATACTATTATTACCACTTACGTTCGTAGAGTACCAACCTTAACGCCTCTATCCAAAATTCGCTCAGGGAGCATCAAAAACCTTTTCTAGCATAGCTGTCAAGTTGGGACTGTGGGTTCTTAGCTCTTACCTAAGTCCTGGCCTCACTTCCAGTTATTTGTACCAGGCTCCTCACTTTAATTTATCCTCTCTGACATCCCTTGATCAACTCCTGTTCTTTTCCGACGGTATTACGTTTGCGAGACCTAGGGTGTCTTCCATTTTCACGCCCTCCGTGGCCCTTCCCTTTTGTTTGTTGATACCATCATTTTTCGAAGTTTCATGTGGCTATTTCTAGCCGGGTGCAGCCTTTGTAAGGCAGGCCCTCAGATGAAGGTGGGCAGCATCTGCCATGTGTAGGTAACTGCGTATTATTGTGGTGTTATGTGTAATGTGTGAGTTGCAGGGATGTTGGGAACAGCACAAACACCCAATCCCCGAGGCAATGGCATTAACCATTTAGGGTTAAAATCTCCGACCCGGCCAGGAATCAAACCCGGGACCCTCTGGACCAAAGGCCAGAGCGCTAAACATTTAGCCATGGAGCCGGATATTTTTCGAAGCCAGACTTCTTCCTTTTTCTCTTCTACTTAGTTTTAAAAGAGGATGGTTGAAATAATTACCGCCACCACTCACCGCAACCCCTAAGGAATTAACTCTTATAGGATAAAATACTAAATCTGTGGTTAAATTTTTTAAACAATTCTTAACTGCTGATTATCTTAATGTATGCTTTATATTCTTCTTCTTATACTTCTCTTCTTACACCTCTTTTGCCACACCGAGGTGGGATCGATCTGTGTCGCACTTGTAGACTGGGCCAAGGTTTTTGTTCGGATGTCCTTCCTGATGTCAACCCTACGTGTTTCTGCAGTGATTTGTAGTGTAGTGGGTTGTGTGTAAACGAAGAAGTGTGCACTAAGAGAAAAACAAACACCTAGTCTTCCAGCTAGAGCTAGAGGAACTAACCAGACATGGCTAAAATTCGCGGCCAGTATGGGAATCGAACCCAAGACCCTCTGAACGGCTGACCATTCAGTCAAGGAGCCTGACTACTGTCGTGGAAAAAAGTATAGACACCCGAGTTAATACATCAATAAAAAGTTATCCTTTGTCGCACAAGAAACAAGCTACACCAAAATTTAGCGTATTTCATTATATTTTTAATTATGGAGAGTAGAAATTTTTATCAAGCACGGTAAAAATGTTAACGCGGGTTGAACAAAAAGATTTTTTTTCTAACGGAATTTTCTAGCTTTGAAAATTCATAACTTTAAAAGTATTGAGCTGATCGTTACCAAACTTGTTGACCAGTATACCAAGTTTTTATTTCATCTGATATATGTGAAAAAGTTTGTTGTATTTTTTATAAATTTTTACAAGTTGCTTTGCGTCGCCCCGACTCAGATAGGTCTTATGGCGACGATGGGACAAGAAAGGGCTAGGAGTGGAAAGGAAGCGGCCGTGGTACAGCCCCAGCATTTGCCTGGTGTGAAAATGGGAAACCATGGAAAACCATCTTCAGAACTGCCGACATGGGGCTTCGAACCCGCTATCTCCCGAATACTGGATACTGGCCGCACTTAAACGACTGCAGAAAAAGTATTAAAAGTATTGAGCCGATCGTTACCAAACTTGTTGATCTGTGTATCAAGTTTTTATTTCATCTGATATTTGTGAAAAAGTTTGTTGTATATTTTTTTACAAAAGACTGTTGCAAAATTTTGTGAAACAAGATTTTCTCATTACTGGGTGGTCATAGTCGTAAAAAATTCGGCTTGTTGTGCAGCTCGTGAGGATATCAGGCTAAAATTAAAATTGTTTCTTGTCTGCATGCAATTATTGATTTTTATTGATTTACATTTAATTGGGTGGTTGTGTTAGAAGAAAGCAGCCTACCGGTCGGCGAGAATAATACATTTGGCCCCGGAAACCCTAGCGACGTTGCCGGGTTGAACATTAATTGGGCGTGCCCTGCTGTACAATAAGTGGATGTAATAATATTATTTGCTTTACGTCCCACAAACTACATTTTTACGGTTTTTCGGAGACGCCGAGGTGCCGGAATTTAGTCCCGCAGGAGTTCTTTTAAGTGCCAGTAAGTTTACCGACACGAGACTGACGTATTTGAGCACCTTCAAATATCACCGGACTGAGCCAGGATCGAACCTGCCAAGTTGAGGTCAGGAGGCCAGCGCCTCAACCGTCTGAGTCACTCAGCCTGACAATAAATGGATGTTTGTTATTTTGTCAGTTGTTTAAAACCTTTATTGTACTAGCGCTCAATATATGAACGATACCATAGAATTACTTAGTTATCTCGCATTTCGCCGTAGGGTTCCGGCTTATGAAAAGTGCCTCTTCGTTTCGGTAGTGATCATTGATTAATGGATCAGTGCACTTCGTAGAATTATTTGGAAACTTACTTTCCTTAGAAGTAGAGAGGAAGTCATTGTTTCTTCAAAATGTCTCATTTCAACGTGAACTGTAGTACAGAGGGTACAGACTTCGGTTAGCTCAGCGCGAAGCACAGTAGCATACCCTCCACAGCGAACTCTCGCAGCGCGCGCGTAATTTGATAACGGACAAGGTCGAAAACCGTGTTTTCTCTCATTTTTTAAAGAAAAATACAATTTCCCATCACCTTTTCTCATGAGGGATTTCGACCACCAATGATCATCATCATCATCATCATCTGTTTACCCTCCAGGGTCGGCTTTTCCCACGGACACAGCGAGGGATCCCACCTCTACCGCCTCAAGGGCAGTGTCCTGGAGCTTCAGACTCTTGGTCGGGGATACAACTGGGGAGAATGACCAGTACCTCGCCCAGGCGGCCTCACCTGCTATGCTGAACAGGGGCCTTGTGGAGGGATGGGGAGATTGGAAGGGATAGGCAAGGAAGAGGGAAGGAAGCGGCCGTGGCCTTAAGTTAGGTACCATCCCGGCATTCGCCTGGAGGAGAAGTGGGAAACCACGGAAAACCACTTCCAGGATGGCTGAGGTGGGAATCGAACCCACCTCTACTCAGTTGACCTCCCGAGGCTGAGTGGACCCCGTTCCAGCCCTCATACCACTTTTCAAATTTCGTGGCAGAGCCGCGAATCGAACCCGGACCTCCGGGGGTGGCAGCTAATCACGCTAACCACTACACCACAGAGGCGGACGACCACCAATGATAGGTTTTAAAATGGTGTGCCAGTTGAAAAAGCTGTTGTCATTACATTACACTATAACACAGTAGGTAAGGTAAGGGTTATTATCCCCGAAGGCAGGTCCGAACCTCCGCAGAGGTGTTCCTGACCCGGAGTTTATGTGTGGTAGGGTGGCCAGTTCCTTTCCGCTCCTCCATTCCCTTACCCCCCACCAACAGCGCGTGGCAACCCATCCAACTCCTGACCACGCCCAATGTTGCTTAACTTCGGAGATCTCATGGGATCCGGTGTTTCATCACGGCTATGGCCGTTGGTTTATAACACAGTAAAATAAGCTAAATTGTGGTAGCTTGTTTCTATGTGGGACAAAGAATAAACTTTTTATTAACATAAATTGTCCGCCTCTGTGGTGTAGTGGTTAGCGTGATTAGCTGCCACCCCCGGAGGTCCGGGTTCGATTCCCGGCTCTGCCACGAAATTTGAAAAGTGGTACGAGGGCTGGAACGGGGTCCACTCAGCCTCGGGAGGTCAACTGAGTAGAAGTGGGTTCGATTCCCACCTCAGCCATCCTGGAAGTGGTTTTCCGTGGTTTCCCACTTCTCCTCCAGGCAAATGCCGGGGTGGTACCTAACTTAAGGCCACGGCCGCTTCCTTCCCTCTTCCTTGTCTATCCCTTCCAATCTTCCCCATCCCCCGCAAGGCCCCTGTTCAGCATAGCAGGTGAGGCCGCCTGGGCGAGGTACAGGTCATTCTCCCCAGTTGTATCCCCCGACCAAGAGTCTGAAGCTCCAGGACACTGCCCTTGAGGCGGTAGAGGTGGGATCCCTCGCTGAGTCCGAGGGAAAAACCGAACCTGGAGGGTAAACAGATGATGATGATGATTAACATAAATTAAGTCGGGTGTCTATACCTTTTTCCACGACATTAAATACTTTCTCTTCTACATAGAACAATCCTATGTAACTGTGCTGGCTGTATAACCACACTCTTAACGGCCTAGCGGAAATGACACAAAAATGTAATTTTCTTCGCACTCTAAGGTCCAAATAATTCATATTAAAAAGAGCCATTATTACAGATGATGCATAAGTATGTACCCTAATACTTGCATGAATTATATTTTGGGAATTTCAGAGTGACTTAAGAGAATGGGAATTTTTCAACGGAGTCTAACGGGAGAAAACGCATACCTAACAACCGTTCATTTATGCCAGTTAACAATACACAACATATTATCCGATAGATGACAATCTTCTCATTCCTAGTCTCCTCGGGACATTATGCATGACTCGTGGAACATTTAATCAGGAATCGTGGGAATTTCCTCGTATTTTTACTTTCACATCGGGCGAGTTGGCCGTGCGGTTAGGGGCGTGCAGCTGTGAGAATGCATCCGGGAGATAGTGGCTTCGAACCCCACTCTCGGAAGCCCTAAAGATGGCCTGAACTCTAAGTAAGGCCACGGCCGCTTCATTCCTTTTCACTTCTAGGCCTTTCCTATACCGTCGTCGCCATAAGACCTATAAACAAACAAATTCAAACAAATTCTTACTTTCATTTTTTCTGTCGTAGCTGATTAACCTCGCTCTTAAGAGCAAGAAATTACATGCTGTAAGGCGATCTTGAAAATCACCGTTCCTTGAATTAACGCTTCTGCCAAAGGAATGGCATACAGCTCCCATTGATATTCGCGCTGTGTATGTCGTTGTTCCGTTTTGTTGGAACAGGGTGTTGTCAATCTATCGTGGAAAATGGGCAGTTCATGCGCAACAATGTTTTTTGGGGCAATGATTTAATGACTGATAGATGAAAAGAAATTATATTAGAGAGTGTTGCTGGTATGAAAGATGACAGGGAAAACCGGAGTACCCGGAGAAAAGTCTGTCCCGCCTCCGCTTTGTCCATCACAAATCTCACATGGAATGACCGGGCTTTGAATCAAGGAAGCGAGCGGTGAAAGGCCGGTGCGCTGTCACCTGAGCCACGAATGCACTTTTTAAATCGGAATCGACTTTCAACCTATTAGATCGTGTTACGTAGGCCTACATGTAGTAGGCCTGCGTGTTGAAGAAATGTTAAGTACAGAACAAAAATGGCCAACCATAATAATAATAATAATAATAATAATAATAATTGTACCGGGCG
Source organism: Anabrus simplex (assembly GCF_040414725.1). Lineage (NCBI taxonomy): Eukaryota > Metazoa > Arthropoda > Insecta > Orthoptera > Tettigoniidae > Anabrus > Anabrus simplex. The sequence continues at coordinate 118,072,855 of NC_090270.1, forward strand.
GTACACCTCCACGCCGCTAATTCAAACATTGCGCCAGCTGAAACTCCTCTACTGGAGAAAGCCTGAACTTTAACAACCACATTAACTCTAAGGTTTCTCAGAAGATGTCTTTACTGTAAATTTTGAAGTGTTCTGAACTATGTCGGTTTCGATTTGTTTTTGTTTTCTCTGTAGTAAGAAGTGTGAACATTCTCTTCTAGATGGCACTACTTAAGAACTACAATTGTGCACCCTAGTGCGAAGTGAAGGAACTTATTTTTGAAGAAATTTGGTATTCATAAGTTTGTTCTTTGTTAAATTTCTTTCAGTCCTTGTTTGGGTTGGCAGTATAACCCTTCTCTTTCCGCCAGTTTTGAACTTGACCAATGAGGAATTTCTGTAATTAATTTTCCACCAATAAGGTGTTTCTTCTTCGTCTGGTGTATTAGTTTTTGCCATTATCCAATACAATTTTGTGGGCGGGTTGTAATCATTCATGAAACGTCTCGAATTTTCCACGAGGGTATATAAACTGCTGATTTTCTGGTCTCCTTGCCACTTCAGTAACATCTCTCCTAGTGTGATTTTGTAGCAGGGGGCGGGAATCGCCTCTTTCTTCGGGCAGCAGTTCATCCATAAGGTAATGGCCGTTTCATAACTTCATTTCTCGCTAGCTCAGCAGTTTAACCCTCGGGGCAGGTTCGAAAACTTTTCTCATGTAACCTATCCTTAAAATGTAATAAACACTTGGTAAAACTTCGGCTATTCAACGATAAATTGGGATAGAGAGTGCTAACCCTCTCGAGCTCCCACTCCTGTTGTTTTGAGGTGACTTTGTTTTCACAACCGTTTCTTCTTTTTTAAATATAATAAAGTCTTCTTATACAAGTCACCTCTTTAGTATGGGATTAGCCCTTGTGTATACGGCCTAGTGCCAAATAGGTAAAAGTGTATTAGGAGTGCAAGTTACGCCTCCAGTCAAGTTGGTATTTTGGGCCATATAATTAACCTGTTTTTTTTTTTTACTGAATAGGCCTCGTTAGGTTGGTATCATTACCCCTGTTCTTGTGTGCCCGGAAGGCAGCTTGAAGGTGGAGTTTGGTGTGGCCTTTGAATTGGCTTGAACTTTGAGAGCGGGTTGCTCTTTCTTAAAAATGTATTTTCTGTGTGCCTCGAGCAGGCTTAACTGGGTAATTGGGAGCTAGTGCTCCTTGGCATGATTGGGGTTTTCTGCCCCTTTGTTGAACTTTGTACATAGGTAAAGTTGGGCTCTTTGCTCAAGGATTGCGTGTCTGGAGGCTTGAAGCCCAAATCCATTAACAAATTGCAATTGTACATTCTTAATTTGTTGATATGCTACTGAGTACCTGTTATACTTGTTATTTCTTGATCTTGAAAAGAAAATATAACCTTTGTTAAATTTTAAATTAACTTTAATTTCGTAGTTGAGACCTGTTCCACCCAGCACTTTCTTTCACCTCTGCTCGGAACAACAACAACAATAGTAATAATAATAATAATAATAATAATAATAATAATAATAATAATAATAATAATAACAATAATAATAATAGCACCTCTGTGGTGTAGTGGTTAGCGTGATTATCTGCCACCCCCGGAGGCCCGGGTTCGTTTCCCGGCCCTGCCACGAAATTTGAAAAGTGGTGCGAGGGCTGGAACGAGGTTCACTCAGCCTCGGGAGGTGAAATGAGTAGAGGTGGGTTCGATTCCCACGTCAACCATCCTGGAAGTGGTTTCTTGTGGTTTCCCACTTCTCCTCCAGACAAATGCCGTGATGGAACCTAACTTAAGGCCACGGCCGCTTCCTTCCCTCTTCCTTGTCTATCTCTTTCAATCTTCCCATCCCCCACACGGCCCCTGTTCGCCTGGGCGAGGTACTGGTCCTCCTCCCAGTTTCATCCCCCGACCCCAAGTCTCACGCTCCAGGACACTGCCCTTGCCTGATGGGAACCCTCACTGTGTCCGAAGGAAAAACCAACCCTGGAGGGTAAACAGATTAAGAAAGAAAGGAAGAAGAAAGATAATACGGTAATAATAATATTGGTTTTACGTCCCACTAACTACTTTTACGATTTCTGGAGACACCAAGGTGCCGGAAGTTAGTCCCGCAGGAGTTCTTTTACGTGCCAGTAAATCTACCGACACGAGGCCGACGTATTTGAGCACCTTCAATTACCACCGGATTGAGACAGGATCGAACCTGCCAAGTTGGGGTCAGAAGGCCAGCGCATCAGCTGTCTGAGCCACTCAGCCCGGCTGCATTTTTTTGTTCATTTAAGTGATTTTTTGTATATTTCCAATTTTTTAATCAAACTTCGTTTTTAAGTCAGATTTGGTATACAGAAGTAGAAAACAGATTGTTTTCTGTTTGTTACGAACTTAAGGAAAAATGGCTATTTAGAATTTCTTTAAACCCAGTGTTTAAGTAGCGATAGCCAGGTTGTGTAGTAGGGTACATTATTTGCTTAGTGTACAGTGGCGTACGGTAGTAATACTGAAGGGGCCAATACAAGAATACACAAATTCTCCATTAACATTAATTGTATCTAAAAACTCTGCATAACATTGTGCAAAATATAATTTCCGATCTTTTGTGGCATGCGTTTTTACCGTGCGAGGAATAAGAACGGCGATATTTGCGATTATTATTGCACTATGCGCTTCTGTATAGCTTAACAAACGACAATTCAAAGGTGAATGATTATTGTTTTAAGAGAAGTACAACTGGGCAACCGTCCTCTGTTAACACTAATCGGAAGCAAAAGGGAAGACGTCCGACAATTCAGCAAATGAAGTCATCAAAAGAAAGACAAGGACTACTAAGGGCATGAAAGTGAAAATCTCCCCAGGCGTCGAAAACCTAATACCGTCGGGGTCGGAAAGGAACTAAAGTTGACCAAGACATGTCGGATAGGAAAAATGAAAGCGAGGAGCCTGACACAAGTGCAAGCAGTGTTACTCACTTGTCACCTAGATGGTGAGTGTGGTGGTAGCGATTACTGTTTTAAGAGAAAGTACAGCTGGGAAAAATGGAAGAGTCCGAAACAACGAAAAATAAAGGTACCGACAAAAGAAAGGGAAAGGCCATGAAGGGCGTGAAATTGATAGACTTTCTAGTCCCCGCGAACTTAATGCCGTCAGCAAGGGAGGTCGTATAGGGCAAGGATCATTTAAGAGAAATGAGAGATGAAAGCGAGGAGCCTAGCACAAGTAAGTGGAAGCAATGCCAAGGCTCAGTTAAGGGCTCAATGGTCGCCAACCCACTTTTCCAAATTAGAAACCCATGGGGCCCCTTTTAGTCGCCTCTTACGAGAGGCAGGTGATACAAGGATGTTATTCTACCACTCCCACCCACAGGGGGATGTAGTACGACGATGTGAAACTGATTATTGCTTGAAGAGGAAGTACAACTGGGCAACCATCCTCTATTAACACTAATCAGAGGAGGAAAATGGAAGGGACCCAAAACGTCGAAAAATGGAGGTATAGGGCAAATAAAGAGAAGGTCAAAGAATTATATGACTCGTAAATCTAATAGAAACGTGGTCGGAAAAGAACAGGAGTTGACCAAGAGAGGTTGGATAGGATAGATGGAAGTGAGGAGCCTGGCACAAATAAGTGGAAGCAATACCAGCTAAGGGCTCAGTGGTCACCAACCCACGCTCGCAAGTTAAGAGTCCCTGGGCCCTCTTTTAGTCGCCTCTTACGTTAGGCAGGAGATACCGTGCGTGTAATTCTACCGCCCCCACAGACAGGGTTAGTCTAGCACGAAGGGTGGTGGTAGAGGGAATAATTTAACTTTTAGGAGGAAGTACAACTAGGTAATCATCCTCTTTGAACAAATTGAAACAAAAATTAAAATAAATCTATTTATTCAACGGAGGAGTTTGAAAATGAAAAAAAAACAAGTATTTTATTAAACTGAAAAGGACACAAACGTATCAATAGAGAACGTTAGTTCTCTGAGTAATAGAACACTCGAAATTCATAATCCACTCTCACACATAAACTGAATGACGTGGTCAGCAGTATAATCGCCATCGGCTAATATGAGTTCGAATGTTCCCTGCAGGCCGAGGTGTAAAAGTACCGGTTTTTTTTTTTTTTAGTCTTATCCGCAAGTTCATTTCCCGGAATCCCCATGTGACTTGGAAGCCACGTGAAAGTGATTCTGGTGCTAGCGTCGCATAACCTGTCCAGAACGTCATGAATCTGCTGCACCAGTGGCTGTTCGAGAAACAGGTAGGCCTATCAATAGACTGCATTTAAGGAGTCGGTACACACGAGAAAATTGATCTCTTTCCTCACTCAGCACAAATTGCAGAGCTTCTAAGATGTCGAAGAACTCCGCAGTGTAGCCAGCACGCTAAAGACTACAGACACTAGGAGACGAAAGAGTATCCACCATTTTCTCCTATTTTAGAACCGTCCATGAAGACATGTTGCCCTTTCGGGTGCTGGTGAACGTGGTACAGGTAATATCTCCGAAGAACAGAGGCATCCGTATTCACCTTAGATTCAACGGATAAGATCTAGCCGTATATACTTCCACGGAACTAGTCACCGAGGTACCTCGCTAGGGGTACGTTAAAGATAACCGCCGATAGCCACATCCAACTTACGATTCGGGTAGCATTCGGGCGGTTTTCTTACTTCTGGTGGTACTGGGTATTAATAAGGCATTGATAACTTCGATTTTGCTGCATTTCACAACTTTGACAGCATGTGTGAGGAGTGTCTACATACGATGTAACGACTGCGGGCCCAGCAGCGGCAGCTATGACGATAGTGACTGCGAAGAATGTGACACTCGGTACAGATCCCTGTGGTACTCCATTTTCTTGAAAGTAATACTGAGAAAAAGCATTCCCTACTCGGATTCGAAAGACAATAAACGCCGGTAAATTTCTTCGAAATCTCCACTTATATAGGGTTGAGACAATCCCATATGGCCAGGTAGTGTCTTAAGACTTTTCCAGGTTAAAAACACGGTTACTAACTGTTCCTACCGGAGAAAGGTTTTCTAACAAGGTGGTCAGTAGTATAATAAGCGGGTTCGGCCGCCTCCTCCTCCTCCCGCCGCCTCCTCCGCCGCCGCCGCCCGCGGGAAATTTGAATTTTGGCGGGAAATTTGAATTTTGGCGGGAGATTTGAATTTGTAAACAAAGCCACGTGCTTTTTGACAGCTGTCATCGACAACAACGCATCGCTAACCTCACTGCTGCCATCTTGACGGGCCTAAACCTCACTAGTACCAACTTAACCTAACTAGCGTGAGGTAAACAAAGCCACGTGTTTTTTGACAGCCACGTGCTTTTTGACAGACAACAACGCATCGCTAACCTCAGTACTGCCATCTTGACGGGCCTAAACCGCAGTAGTACCAACTTAACCGAACTAGCGCGAGATAAACAAAGCCACGTGCTTTTTGACAGCCACGTGCTTTTTTGACAGCTGTCATCCGCCATCTTTAAACTACAGAGCACCGTGCTGCCCTCTTTCGTCACCTGTCATCGGCAGTGCTGCCATCTTGACGGGCCTAAACCTTAGTGCTACCAACTTAACCTCACTAGCTCGAGATAAACAAATCCACGTGCTTTTTGACAGCCACGTGCTTTTTTGATAGCTGTCATCCGCCATCTTTAATCTATAGAGCACAGTGCTGCCCTCTTTAGCTACTTACCTTTGAAATGTGGTGGCGGATAATTTGAAAAATGCTTTTCGACAAGCAGCCATCTTTAATCCAGAGAGAACAGTGCTGCCCTCTATGTGGTGGCGGCAAATTGAAAAATTCCACGTGCTCTTGTTTGAAAACAAACTCACGTGCTTTTTTGACAGCTGTCATCTGCCATCTTTAATCTATAGAGCACAGTGCTGCCCTCTTTAGTTTGAAATGTGGTGGTGGTAAATTCCACGTGCTCTTGTTTGGAAACAAAGCCATGTGCTTTTTTGACAGCTGTCATCCGCCATCTTTAATCAACAGAGCACTGTGCTACTATCATGCGGGCAATTTCATCACCTGTCATCCGCCATCTTTAATCCACAGAACACCATGCTGCCCTCTTTGTGGCTACTACCTTAAGCACGTAGTAGCGGGCAATTTGAAAAGTTCTGTTAGCTATCATCCGCCATCTTTAATCAAGAGAGCACTGTGCTGCCATCTTTAGCTAGATACCTTTGAAATGTGGTGGCGGCAAATTGAAAAATTCCACGTGCTCTTGTTTGGAAACAAACTCACGTGCTTTTTCGACAGCTACCATCCGCCATCTTTAATCAACAGAGCATAGTGCTACCCTCTTTAGTTTGAAATGTGATGGCGGCAAATTCCACGTGCTCTTGTTTGGTAAACATAGCCATGTGCTTTTTTGACAGCTGTCATCCGCCATCTTTAATACAGAGAGCACCGTGCTGCCCTCTTTATCGTAGTAGATGTAAATTCGTCACCTGTCATCCGCAGTGCTGCCATCTTTAGCTAGATACCTTTGAAAAGTGGTGGCGGATAATTTAAAAAGAAAAATTCTACAGCAGCCCTCTCTCGACGCTAATTGCATAAGATGGCGGCTATACATGACTCCTTAAGGGTGCTTACGCAAGATGGCTGCTATACACAGGTTCTTATGAGACGCCCTTGGGATGCTTGCGCAAGATGGCAGTTATACATGGCTCCTTATGAGATGCCCTAGGGATGCTTGCGCAAGATAGCGGCTGCTCTTATGGGACGGCTTAAGGGTCCTTGCACAAGATAGCTTGAGACGCCCTAAGGATGCTTGCGCAAGATGGCGGACACAAGATGGCGGCTATACACAACTCCTTATGAGACGCTTTAAGGGTGCTTGCGCAAGATGGTTGCTACTCTTAGCTTAGAGGCTAACGTGTCGTGATAGTTCGATTCATTAAATTTAGGGCTTAAATGCAAAATGTTAAATATATCGAAAACGGTGCACCGTAGAGCAAAACGGACAAACTTTTTCTGCCTAATACCTAGGTTCGCAGTATGAGGAACAAGAAAATCATAGTCTAATGATGGGGTCAACAGTTCGGTTCCTACTTAGGCCCTTTGGCATTTGCTCTGTTTTAGCTTGTATTGAAGCGAGTCTTCGTAACATGATCAGGTCTAGCTATGGTAGAGAGTATAACGTACCGTGCAGGTTCGATTCATTAAATTTGGAGGCTTAAATGCAAAATGTTAAATATGTCGAAAACGATGCATCGTAGAGCAAAACGGACAAAATTTTTCCGCCTAATACGTAGGTTCGTAGTATCAGGAACAAGAAAAAACATAGTCTAATGATGAGATCAACGGTTCGATTCCTACTTAAGCCCTTTGCCATTCGCAGCTATCTATTTCTACAAGATGGTGGCTGCTCTTATGAGAAACAAGATGCCTTGAGACGTCCTAGGGATGCTTACGCAAGATGGCAGACACAAAATGGTGACTATACATAGCTCCTTATGAGACGGCCTAGGGGTGCTCGCACAAGATGGCGGCTACTCTTATGAAGAAAGCTAGCTTAGAGGCTACTGCGCAAGATAACAGCTGCGGTTATGCATGTGGTGGAGGGCAATTTGAAATTCTATGTGCTTAATCAACAGAGCACCCTGCTGCCCTCTTTAGCTGAAATGTGGTGGTGGATAATTTGAAAAATTCTTTTGACAGCTATCATCTTTAAACAAAGGCGACTATACATAGGCTGTTAAGGCCTTATCATTCTCCTCCTCCTCCTCCTCCTCCTCCTCCTCCTCCTCCCCCCCTCCTCCTCCTCCTTCTCTACCTCCTCCTCCGCCTCTTATGTCAAGGCATAGCTTTATATCGAACAAGTTTAAACCTGCATCGCGAAGGCAAGCGTGTGCAGCGATAACATTATTGTGCATGTTTAGACTTTCGAAACATAAGAAGAGTAGAATCAAACGCTGTACTCGATACGACATGTGATCAGAACATTGATTGATGCGTTCAGAAAACAAAATAAGTGATCAAGACTAGAATCGAACAATGTACTCAATACATCATGTGTTTAGAATATGTCAGGGGATACGCTTGTTCTAAGAAGATCAGATTGAAACATAACAAGACTAGAATAGAACACTGTAATCGATGTTGTTAACTTCAACATGTGATCAGAACATTGATTGATGTGTTCAGAACACAAAATAAGTGATCATGACTAGAATCGAACACTGTACTCGATACAACATGTGATCAGAACATTGATCGATGTGTTCAGAACACGAAATAAGTGATCAAGACTAGAATCGAACACTGTACTCAATACAACATGTGTTTAGAACATGTTAGGGGGTACCCTTGTTCTAAGAAGATCAGAATGAAACATAACAAGACTAGAATCGAACACTGTAATCGATGTTGTTAACCTCAACATATGATCAGAACATTGTTTGATGTGTTCAGAGCAAAAGTACAATTTTGATGATTTGCGCAGCTAACTCGCTCGGTAAACGATATAGCCAAAGTATATCTTCAAATTATTTACCTTCCATCATTCATCTTGTGTGTAAAAATCAGTCGAACAAGTTATCGCATAAACATGGCTGAAAAAAAATCGTGATAGGGTATGGAACCCAGGGGTTACATCTTATCAGAAGGGCAAAAAGGATGAAAGGACTCTTCCTCCTCCTTACCGCACATTCCTTGGCTAAAGGGCTAATGGGCTAAAGGGCTAATGGGCTAAAGGGCTAAAGGGCTAATGGGCTAAAGGGCTAAAGGTGCAACAACCTCATCGATCGCTATCAGCAAGAACGCTTGTACTTTGTTAAGTGTAGAAAATTAATCTTTATTGGTAAATGGTTTTATGTTCAGAACAAGGAATGGAACCTAGGGGTTACGTCTTACCTAATAAAATCCCCGAGGTGCGATGAGTTACGTTTTTCGAACTAGTGTTTGGAACACTGAACTTTTCAAGATGGCAAGAGTGAGGTTAGCAATGTTCTGTTGTTGGATTTTAAATTCCACGCTACAACATGCATAAGGTGGCAGCCCTTGAGGTTTACTCCCGTAAAGATGGCAAGAGTGAGGTTAGCAATGTTCCGTTGTTGGATTTTTAAAATTCCCCGCTATAACATGCAAAAGGTGGCAGCCTTGAGGTTTACCGCCGTAAAGATGGCAGCAGTGAGGTTAGCGACGCTCCATTGTCCTTCAAAGTGAGGTTAGGGTTCGTCAAGAAGACAGCTGTCAAAAAAGCACGTGGCTATGTTTACCAAACAAGAGCACGTAGTCGTGACGTCACGGTCACGTAATCAATCCTTAGCTCGACGTCGCTAAGAGCAGCATTAGGATTAGCTATTCTTAAAAGTCTTGGGAACAGAGCAGCAGTATGAATTGCTATGTTTCAAAGCGTGTACACATCACCTATCGATTTTACATACATCGACCATCGAACTAAACTTCATCCGCTAGATCGTGCTGCTATCTTAGCATGACTTTAAAGTACAATGAATAGCCATGTTTCAAAGCGTGTACACATTACCTATCGATTTTGCACGCATCGACTCTCGTACTAAACTTTTTCCGCTAGATTGTGCTGCTATCTTAGCATGACTAAGATGCATGAACTGAAAGTACGAAGAATAACCATGTTTTAAAGCGTGTACACATTACCTATCGACTTTGCATGTATCGACTCTCGTACTAAACTTCTGCAGGTAGATTGTGCTGCTATCTTAGCATAACTTATACGCATGAACTTAAAGTACAGAGAATAGCTATGTCTCAAAGCGTGTACACATTACTTATTGATTTTGCATGCAACAAATATCGTACTAAACTTCTTCCTCCAGATTGTACTGCTATCTTAGCATAACTTATACACATGAACTTAAAAGTAGAAAGAATAGCCATGTTTCAAAGCGTGTACACATTACTTATTGATTTTGCATGCATCAAATATCGTACTAAACTCCTTCCGCTAGATTGTGCTGCTATCTTAACACAACCTATACGCATGACCTTAAAGTAAAAAGGTGTGTACACATCACCTATCGATTTTGCATGCATCGAATCTCGTACTGAACTTCGTCCGCTAGATTGTGCTAGTATCTTAGCATAACTTATACACATGAACTTAAAAGTACAAAGAATAGCCATGTTTCAAAGCGTGTACACATCAACTATCGAATTTGCATGTATTGACTCTCATACTAAACCCCTTCCGCTAGATCGTGCTGCTATCTTAGCATAACCAATACGCATGACCTTAAAGTAAAAAGAATAGCCATGTTTCAAAGTGTGTACACATTACCTATCGACTTTGCATGCAACAAATATTGTACTAAACTTCTTCCGCTAGGTTGTGCTGCTATCTTAGCATAACCTGTACGCATGAACTTAAAGTACAAAGAATAGCCATGTTTCAAAGCGTGTACACATTACTTATTGATTTTGCATGCATCAAATCTCGTACTAAATTTATTCCGCTAGATTGTGCTGCTATCTTAGCATAACCTATACCAATGAACTTAAAGTACAATGATTAGTCATGTTTCAAAGCGTGTACACATCAACTATCGAATTTGCATGTATTGACTCTCGTACTAAACTCCTTCCGCTAGATCGTGCTGCTATCTTAGCATAACTAATACGCATGACCTTAAAGTAAAAAGAATAGCCATGTTTCAAAGTGTGTACACATTACCTATCGATTTTACAAGCATCGACTCTCGTACTAAACTTCTTCCGCTAGATTGTGCTAGTATCTTAGCATAACCTATACGCATGGCCTTAAGGTACAAAGAATAGCCATGTTTCAAAGCGTGTACACATTACCTATCGATTTTGCATGCATTGACTCTCGTACTAAACTTCTTCCGCTAGATTGTGCTGGCATCTTAGCATAACTTATACACATGAACTTAAAAGTACAAAGAATAGCCATGTTTCAAAGCATGTACACATTACCTATGGATTTTGCATGCATTGACTCTCGTACTAATCTCCTCCCGCTAGATTGTGCTGCTATCCTAGCATAACCTATACGCATGACCTTAAAGTAAAAAGAATAGCCATGTTTCAAAGTGTGTACACATCACCTATCGATTTGCATGCAACAAATATCGTACTAAACTTCTTCCGCTAGATTGTGCTGCTATCTTAGCATAACTAAGATGCATGAACTGAAAGTACGAAGAATAACCATGTTTTAAAGCGTGTACTCATTACTTATCGATTTTACATACATCGACTCTCGTACTAAACTTCTTGCGCTAGATTGTGCCGCTATCTTAGCATAACCTGTACGCATGAACTTAAAGTACAAAGAATAGCCTTGTTTCGAAGCGTTTACACATTACCTAATGATTTTGCACGAAACGACTATCATACTAAACTTTTCCCACTAGATTGTGCTAAAATCATGTAAGTGTGCTGCTATCTTAGCATAACCTATCGATTTTACATGCATCTACTATCGTACTAGACTTCTTCCGCTAGAGCATGTAGCAATCGCTTTTGTGTATCCCTAACCCATGTGCACGAACTTAAAGCATAAAGATGAGCTATGTTCTAAAGCGTGTACACATCACCTATCGATAATGTATGTATCGAATATCGTACTAAACTTCTCCTGCTAGAGCGTACGAGTATCGCTTGTGCGTGCACGAACTTAAAGCATAAAGAATAGCAATGTATAAAAATCTTGTAAACAAAGCAGCAGCATTACGTATAGTCAAGATTAAATGCGTGCACACATCATGTATCCATGACGCACACAGTACTAAACTTATTCCATTAGAATGTACAAAGTTCGCATGTGTTTGTGCTGCTATCTTAGCATAGCCTATGTGAATGAACTTAAAGCATAAAGAATAGTGATGTATAAAAATCTTGTGAACATAGCAGAGTGTTAACTACGTAGGTGTAGACATTGAACTTTGCATGCTGAGGCAGCATACTACGTGACCGTGACGTCACGACCACGTGCTCTTGTTTGGTAAACATAGCCACGTGCTTTTTTGACAGCTGTCTTCTTGACGAACCCTAACCTCACTTTGAAGGACAATGGAGCGTCGCTAACCTCACTGCTGCCATCTTTACGGCGGTAAACCTCAAGGCTGCCACCTTTTGCATGTTATAGCGGGGAATTTTAAAAATCCAACAACGGAACATTGCTAACCTCACTCTTGCCATCTTTACGGGAGTAAACCTCAAGGGCTGCCACCTTATGCATGTTGTAGCGTGGAATTTAAAATCCAACAACAGAACATTGCTAACCTCACTCTTGCCATCTTGAAAAGTTCAGTGTTCCAAACACTAGTTCGAAAAACGTAACTCATCGCACCTCGGGGATTTTATTAGGTAAGACGTAACCCCTAGGTTCCATTCCTTGTTCTGAACATAAAACCATTTACCAATAAAGATTAATTTTCTACACTTAACAAAGTACAAGCGTTCTTGCTGATAGCGATCGATGAGGTTGTTGCACCTTTAGCCCTTTAGCCCATTAGCCCTTTAGCCCTTTAGCCCATTAGCCCTTTAGCCCATTAGCCCTTTAGCCAAGGAATGTGCGGTAAGGAGGAGGAAGAGTCCTTTCATCCTTTTTGCCCTTCTGATAAGATGTAACCCCTGGGTTCCATACCCTATCACGACTTTTTTTCAGCCATGTTTATGCGATAACTTGTTCGACTGATTTTTACACACAAGATGAATGATGGAAGGTAAATAATTTGAAGATATACTTTGGCCATATCGTTTACCGAGCGAGTTAGCTGCGCAAATCATCAAAATTGTACTTTTGCTCTGAACACATCAAACAATGTTCTGATCATATGTTGAGGTTAACAACATCGATTACAGTGTTCGATTCTAGTCTTGTTATGTTTCATTCTGATCTTCTTAGAACAAGGGTACCCCCTAACATGTTCTAAACACATGTTGTATTGAGTACAGTGTTCGATTCTAGTCTTGATCACTTATTTCGTGTTCTGAACACATCGATCAATGTTCTGATCACATGTTGTATCGAGTACAGTGTTCGATTCTAGTCATGATCACTTATTTTGTGTTCTGAACACATCAATCAATGTTCTGATCACATGTTGAAGTTAACAACATCGATTACAGTGTTCTATTCTAGTCTTGTTATGTTTCAATCTGATCTTCTTAGAACAAGCGTATCCCCTGACATATTCTAAACACATGATGTATTGAGTACATTGTTCGATTCTAGTCTTGATCACTTATTTTGTTTTCTGAACGCATCAATCAATGTTCTGATCACATGTCGTATCGAGTACAGCGTTTGATTCTACTCTTCTTATGTTTCGAAAGTCTAAACATGCACAATAATGTTATCGCTGCACACGCTTGCCTTCGCGATGCAGGTTTAAACTTGTTCGATATAAAGCTATGCCTTGACATAAGAGGCGGAGGAGGAGGTAGAGAAGGAGGAGGAGGAGGGGGGGGAGGAGGAGGAGGAGGAGGAGAATGATAAGGCCTTAACAGCCTATGTATAGTCGCCTTTGTTTAAAGATGATAGCTGTCAAAAGAATTTTTCAAATTATCCACCACCACATTTCAGCTAAAGAGGGCAGCAGGGTGCTCTGTTGATTAAGCACATAGAATTTCAAATTGCCCTCCACCACATGCATAACAGCAGCTGTTATCTTGCGCAGTAGCCTCTAAGCTAGCTTTCTTCATAAGAGTAGCCGCCATCTTGTGCAAGCACCCCTAGGCCGTCTCATAAGGAGCTATGTATAGTCACCATTTTGTGTCTGCCATCTTGCGTAAGCATCCCTAGGACGTCTCAAGGCATCTTGTTTCTCATAAGAGCAGCCACCATCTTGTAGAAATAGATAGCTGCGAATGGCAAAGGGCTTAAGTAGGAATCGAACCGTTGATCTCATCATTAGACTATGTTTTTTCTTGTTCCTGATACTACGAACCTACGTATTAGGCGGAAAAATTTTGTCCGTTTTGCTCTACGATGCATCGTTTTCGACATATTTAACATTTTGCATTTAAGCCTCCAAATTTAATGAATCGAACCTGCACGGTACGTTATACTCTCTACCATAGCTAGACCTGATCATGTTACGAAGACTCGCTTCAATACAAGCTAAAACAGAGCAAATGCCAAAGGGCCCAAGTAGGAACCGAACCGTTGACCCCATCATTAGACTATGATTTTCTTGTTCCTCATACTGCGAACCTAGGTATTAGGCAGAAAAAGTTTGTCCGTTTTGCTCTACGGTGCACCGTTTTCGATATATTTAACATTTTGCATTTAAGCCCTAAATTTAATGAATCGAACTATCACGACACGTTAGCCTCTAAGCTAAGAGTAGCAACCATCTTGCGCAAGCACCCTTAAAGCGTCTCATAAGGAGTTGTGTATAGCCGCCATCTTGTGTCCGCCATCTTGCGCAAGCATCCTTAGGGCGTCTCAAGCTATCTTGTGCAAGGACCCTTAAGCCGTCCCATAAGAGCAGCCGCTATCTTGCGCAAGCATCCCTAGGGCATCTCATAAGGAGCCATGTATAACTGCCATCTTGCGCAAGCATCCCAAGGGCGTCTCATAAGAACCTGTGTATAGCAGCCATCTTGCGTAAGCACCCTTAAGGAGTCATGTATAGCCGCCATCTTATGCAATTAGCGTCGAGAGAGGGCTGCTGTAGAATTTTTCTTTTTAAATTATCCGCCACCACTTTTCAAAGGTATCTAGCTAAAGATGGCAGCACTGCGGATGACAGGTGACGAATTTACATCTACTACGATAAAGAGGGCAGCACGGTGCTCTCTGTATTAAAGATGGCGGATGACAGCTGTCAAAAAAGCACATGGCTATGTTTACCAAACAAGAGCACGTGGAATTTGCCGCCATCACATTTCAAACTAAAGAGGGTAGCACTATGCTCTGTTGATTAAAGATGGCGGATGGTAGCTGTCGAAAAAGCACGTGAGTTTGTTTCCAAACAAGAGCACGTGGAATTTTTCAATTTGCCGCCACCACATTTCAAAGGTATCTAGCTAAAGATGGCAGCACAGTGCTCTCTTGATTAAAGATGGCGGATGATAGCTAACAGAACTTTTCAAATTGCCCGCTACTACGTGCTTAAGGTAGTAGCCACAAAGAGGGCAGCATGGTGTTCTGTGGATTAAAGATGGCGGATGACAGGTGATGAAATTGCCCGCATGATAGTAGCACAGTGCTCTGTTGATTAAAGATGGCGGATGACAGCTGTCAAAAAAGCACATGGCTTTGTTTCCAAACAAGAGCACGTGGAATTTACCACCACCACATTTCAAACTAAAGAGGGCAGCACTGTGCTCTATAGATTAAAGATGGCAGATGACAGCTGTCAAAAAAGCACGTGAGTTTGTTTTCAAACAAGAGCACGTGGAATTTTTCAATTTGCCGCCACCACATAGAGGGCAGCACTGTTCTCTCTGGATTAAAGATGGCTGCTTGTCGAAAAGCATTTTTCAAATTATCCGCCACCACATTTCAAAGGTAAGTAGCTAAAGAGGGCAGCACTGTGCTCTATAGATTAAAGATGGCGGATGACAGCTATCAAAAAAGCACGTGGCTGTCAAAAAGCACGTGGATTTGTTTATCTCGAGCTAGTGAGGTTAAGTTGGTAGCACTAAGGTTTAGGCCCATCAAGATGGCAGCACTGCCGATGACAGGTGACGAAAGAGGGCAGCACGGTGCTCTGTAGTTTAAAGATGGCGGATGACAGCTGTCAAAAAAGCACGTGGCTGTCAAAAAGCACGTGGCTTTGAATATCTCGCGCTAGTTAGGTTAAGTTGGTACTACTGCGGTTTAGGCCCGTCAAGATGGCAGTACTGAGGTTAGCGATGCGTTGTTGTCTGTCAAAAAGCACGTGGCTGTCAAAAAACACGTGGCTTTGTTTACCTCACGCTAGTTAGGTTAAGTTGGTACTAGTGAGGTTTAGGCCCGTCAAGATGGCAGCAGTGAGGTTAGCGATGCGTTGTTGTCGATGACAGCTGTCAAAAAGCACGTGGCTTTGTTTACAAATTCAAATCTCCCGCCAACATTCAAATTTCCCGCCAAAATTCAAATTTCCCGCGGGCGGCGGCGGCGGCGGAGGAGGAGGCGGCGGAGGAGGAGGCGGCGGAGGAGGCGGCGGGAGGAGGAGGAGGCGGCCGAGCCCGCTTATTATACTACTGTGGTCGGTGGTAGACCGGTGAGAGCGAAAACCACGCTGGTAGTTAGACAGAAGACCTCTCTTCTAAGGCCCACACAATCATCGGTTTACCATCCATTCAAATAGCTTACAGAGGCCATTTGTAAGGCATATTGGCTTATAGTTATCCAAAAACCTTCCATCTTCACCTGGCTTGGAAAATGACATTTCAATTCTCTCAAGCCATTCAGAAAGAAGTATTCCCTCACTCCATATTCCGTCGAATAGTGTGAGAATATCGTTAAAGATAGGTCACTCAGATGTTTCACTCCGCAATTGCCACTCCGTGAAAGGTACTTTAGAGAAATACGAAGCAGAATAGGCGAAGGAGAGATGATGTTCCTCTGCCTCGCGCTTAATAGGCAGAAACGCAGGGTCGTATCTCCGAGAGCTGAACGCATCTGCGAAATGTGACGCGATGTGATCTGCAATAACCGAAGGAATCGTAACCATATTTCCATTAACGGAGATTCCGCGGACTGTGGTCATGTACTGGACTCCGACAATACGGTGGAGTTTTGTCCTCGCTTGTGATTTCGGAGTATGTGACGTCATGGAAGACACATACTTCATCCAAGAAGCTTTCTTATTCTCTCGACTCAAGAAACGGGCCTTAGCGCAGAGGCGCTTAAACGCAGTATGGTTGGCCATCATAGGATTCCGACGATAACTCTTGAAAGCCCGTCGGCGATCACGTATGACTGCCGCAATTTCTTCGGTCAACCATGGGACCTATTTCTGGGGAGGAATACCGAAGGAGGAAGGTATTGTTTCCTCTGCTGCAGCTAGAATTCCAGTTGTGATGGAACAAATGTGGTTCCTAGCACTTCATCAGCCATCACTGGCCAATTTTCCCGCCGAAGTAACCAGCGCTTTGGTACCGTCTTTGATTCAAGAGCGTGAGCTGTGTCGGGAAACGGTCGCACAGCTGCAAAGTGTGATATCCAAGTGGGAGAAAGTGCTACGTACGCTGCTGAAATGAGTAGGTTCTTCTGCGTTGAGCACACGAAGATCGAACTATTTGATCAATCGTCAAAAATCGTTCCCCCAGTGCAGGGAAACGGCGAGCCCAAGAGTGTTCATAACTCCCAGCAAGAGGAAGGGAGGGGGTAACTGGGCGATCGAACTTTAGAGTTAATGAACATGAAGATCATAGTCCTGTGGAAAGTTCACGATGCACACCTTGGCCATTACTGGCAACGGAGCGCGAACTGCAACTGTGTCCACCGAGTTAGTAGCGGCAGTTCTTCACTGAAGATGTCGGAAAGGACCAGGGTAAAAACGCCCCGCCATCCTCAGCTACTAGATCTTCGGAATAAAGACGACATCTCATCAATCAATCAATCAATCAATCAATCAATCAATCAATCAATCAATCAATCAATCAATCAATCAATCAATGAATCAATCAATACTGATCTGCATTTAGGGCAGTCGCCCAGGTGGCAGATTCCCTATCTGTTGTTTTCCTAGACTTTTCCTAAAGGTAAGTTATTCCAGTCCCTAACTCCCCTTACTATAAATGAATATTTGCCCCAGTTTGTCCTCTTGAATTCCAACTTTATCTTCATATTGTAATCTTTCCTACTTTTATAAACGCCACTCAAACTTATTCATCTACTAATGTCATTCCACGCCATCTCTCCGCTGACAGCTTGGAACATACCTCTTAGTCGAGCAGCTCTTCTTCTTTCTCCCAATTCTTCCCGACCCAAACTTAACATTTTTGTAACGCTACTCTTTTGTCGGAAATCACTCGGAACAAATTGAGCTGCTTTTCTTTGGATTTTGTCCAGTTCTTGAATCAGGTAACCTTGGTGAGGGCCCCATACATTGGAACCATACTCTAGTGGGGGTCTTACCAGAGACTTATATGCCCTCTCCTTTACATCCTTACTACAATCCCTAAACACCCTCATAACCATGTGCAGAGATCTGTACCCTTTATTTACAATCCCATTTATGTGATTACCCCAATGAAGATCTTTCCTTATATTAACACCTAAGTACTTACAATGGTCCCCAAAAAGGAACTTTCACCCCATCAACGCAGTAATTAAAACTCAGAGGACTTTTCCTATTTATGAAACTCACAACCCGACCCTTAACCCCGTTTATCAACATACCATTGCCTGCTGTCCATCTCACAACATTATCGAGGTCACGTTGCAGTTGCTCACAATCTTCTAACGTATTTATTACTCTATACAGAATAACATCATCCGCAAAAAGCCTTACCTCTGATTCCACTCCTTTACTCATATCATTTATATATATAAGAAATCATAAAGGTCCGATAATACTGCCTTGAGGAATTCCCCTCTTAATTATTACAGGGTCAGATAATGCTTCCAAAACCCAAACCCTATGGCACTACAGCCCTTGAAGGGCCTTGGCCTACCAAGCGACCGCTGCTCAGTCCGAAGGCCTGCAGATTACGAGGTATCGTGTGGTCAGCACGACGAATCCTCTCGGGCGTTATTCTTGGCTTTCGAGACCGGGGCCGCTATCTCACCGTCAGATAGCTCCTCAATTCTAATCACGTATACTGAGTGGACCTCGAACCAGCCCTCAGGTCCAGGTAAAAATCCCTGACCTGGCCGGGAATCGAACCCAGGGCCTCCGGGTAAGGGGCAGGCACGCTACCCCTACACCACGGGGCCGGCCAGATAAAGCTTCACCTACTCTAATTCTCTGAGATTTATTTTCTAGAAATATAGCAACCCATACAGTCACTCTTTTGTCTAGTCCAATTGCACTCATTTTTGCCAGCAGTCTCCCATGATCCACCCTATCAAATGCTTTAGACAGGTCAATCGCGATACAGTCCATTTGACCCCCTGAATCCAAGGTATCTGCTATATCTTGCTGGAATCCTACAAGCTGAGCTTCAGTGGAATAACCTTTCCTAAAACTGAACTGACTTCTATCGAACCAGTTCTTAATTTCACAAACATGTCTAATATAATCAGAAAGAATGCCTTCCCAAAGCTTACATACAATGCATGTCAAACTTACTGGCCTGTAATTTTCAGCTTTATGTCTATCACCGTTTCCTTCATACACAGGGGCTACTACAGCAACTCTCCATACATCTGGTATAGCTCCTCCGACCAAACAATAATCAAATAAGTACTTCAAATATGGTACTATATCCCAACCCATTGTCTTTAGTATATTCCCAGAAATCTTATCAATTCCAGCCACTTTTCTAGTTTTCAACTTTTGTATCTTATTGTAAATGTCATTGTTATCATATGTAAATTTTAATACTTCTTTAGCCTCAGTCTCCCCCTCTATCTGGACATTATCCTTGTAACCAACAATCTTTACATACTGCTGACTGAATACTTCTGCCTTTTGAAGATCCTCACATACACACTCCCCTTGTTCATTAATGATTCCTGGAATGTCATTCTTGGAACCTGTTTCTGCCTTAAAATACCTATACATACCCTTCCATTTTTCACTAAAATTTGTATGACTGCCAATTATGCTTGCCATCATGTTATCCTTAGCTGCCTTCTTTGCTAGATTAAATTTTCTAGTAAGTTCCTACAATTTCTCCTTGCTTCCACAGCCATTTCTAACTCTATTTCTTTCCAGTCTGCACCTCCTTCTTAGTCTCTTTATTTCTCTATTATAATAAGGTGGGTCTTTACCATTCCTTACCACCCTTAAAGGTACAAACCTGTTTTCGCATTCCTCAATAATTGCTTTAAACCCATCCCAGAGTCTGTTCACATTTTTATTTACCGTTTTCCACCGATCATAGTTACTTTTTAGAAACTAACTCATGCCTGCTTTATCAGCCATATGGTACTGCCTAATAGTCCTACTTTTAAGACCTTCCTTTCTATCACATTTATTTTTAACTACGACAAAAACGGCATCACGATCACTAATACTATGTATTAGTTCAGTTTCTCTATAGAGCTCATCTGGTTTTATCAGCACCACTTCCAGGATATTTTTCCCTATGGTTGGTTCCATCACTTTCTGAATCAGCTGTCCTTCCCATATTAACTTATTTGCCATTTGTTGGTCATGCTTCCTGTCGTTCGCATTTCCTTCCCAATTGGCATTTGGTAAATTCAGATCTCCCGCTACAATCACATTTCTTTTCATGTCCTTTCCTAAATAGCTGATTATCTTATCAAATAATTCTGAATCCGTGTCAGTGCTACCCTTTCCCGGTCTGTACACTCCAAATATATCAAGTTGCCTATTATCTTTAGAAATGAGCCTTACACCTAGAATTTCATGTGTCTCATCTTTAACTTTTTCGTAGCTTACAAATTCTTCTTTCACCAGAACGAATACTCCCCGTCCCACCATTCCTATCATATCTCTACGATACACACTCCAGTTCCGTGAGAAAATTTCTGCACCCGTTATATCATTTCTCAGCCATGATTCAACTCCTATTACAATATCTGGTAAATATATATCTATTAAATTACTTAATTATATTCCTTTCTTTACAGTACTTCTACAGTTCAACACTAACAATTTTATGTCATCCCTACTAGATTTCCAGTTCCCTGTTCCTTTATCACCGCTCCCTAGGCCACCCCGTTTCCCTGAATGTACCTCCCTATTACCCTTCCAAACAAATTTCCTAACTTACAAGTACCACTGCGGTTTAAGTGAAGGCCATCTGAGCGCAGATCCCTATCTCCTACCCACCCATTAGGATCTAGAAATTTCACTCCCAGTTTCCCACATACCCACTCCATAGTCTCATTTAAATCCCCAATCACCCTCCAGTCAGTATCCCTCCTACACAGTATTCCACTAATAACAATCTCCGCTTTCTTAAACTTCACCCATGCTGCATTTACCAGATCCCACACATCTCCAACTATGTTGGTACTTATATCAGCTTGCCTTACGTTGTTGGTACCAACGTGAAACACTACCACCTTCTCCTTCCCCTCCTCCCTCTCTTCTACTTCCCTCCACATCTTCCTCAACCTAATTCCTGGATAGCACTCTACCCTGGTTCATAGTCGTGTCGTGTCCAGGTCTCAAACGAGACTCCTGTAGACAGACTATGGTTGCCACAGAGACGGATATCCGTTGACCTAACTCAGCTTGGCGACAAGTTCTACTGCAGTAGTGCCATTGTGTGGATGAGTAGCGCAACGAAATGAGGACAATTGATTGTTCTTGTTCGGCCTGCTGCCTGCCATTCTCTGCCGTCATTTTCCTTGTTATTGTTGTCGTTATCACCATCTACGAAAATGAATGGTTCAGCCTCTGATCTACTCAGTAGAGGATGACTTGTTGACTTAGCACTCCGTAGCTGGTGAACTCTCACTTTTGGAACGGTGGGCCTTCTTCCTGGGTTCCCTAGAAAAGGATCGAGCGAGAGGGCGTCGGGCCCTCTTTTTCTTTCCGGTCGTTGCTGTATTCTTGGAAGGATAGCCGGCAAGTGGTTTACCGGTTTTCTTCGAGGATACTGTGACCCCCGATCGGGTTGAAGAACGCCAGTATACTGTATCTACCCTCACGAGGTTGACGTATATCAGCACTTTCAAATACTACCAGACTGAGCCGGGATCGAACCCACCAACTTGAGGGTTAGAAGGCCAGCACTCTACCGCCTGAACTGCTCAGCCCGGCTATCAATAAACGGGACTAAAGGGTAGACATATATTACGTACATACATTTACTACTCGAACACCCGTACTATTTAGCTAACTGGAGTCTGCGTGCTTTCTGTGAGGTGAACTCGTCAATGTGGCATTTGGTTCAAATATGAAGTGGTAGCCTTTTCAGTCTCAGTTGAAATCATTGCTAGGTTACGAAGGTGTTCCCCGGTCACAGTCGTTCTCAGGTATGTCTTGGTAAATTAAATTTTATTGTTAAGAAACTTCGCCCTGCCGTAGCAATAGTCACAGAAAGAACTAACACAATAACACAATTCTTAATAAATCTCTTTGAAACATCCTTCTTTTCTTTTTCATTTCGGACCGACCGAGTAGGCCATGCGGTTAGGGTTGAACTGCTGTGAACTTGCATTCGGGAGATAAAGGGTTCGAACCCCACTGTCAACAGCCCTGAAGGTGGTTTTCCGTGGTTTCCTATTTTCACACCAGTCTGTACCCTAATTAAGGCCACGAGCGCTTCCTGCCCACTCCTAGCCCCTTCCCTATTCCATCGCCGCCATAAGACCTATCTGTGTCGGTGCGACGTAAAGCAGCTTGCAAAAAAAAATATATGTGCCGGTTTGACGTAAAACAAATTGTGCATGTTAATTTTTGAGAAAATTCGAAGTGTCTTCCAATTTTGAAGCACACTTTTGACAAGAGAGCAGTGCCTATTTATACGAGTAATAGTTTCTTCATCTCGATTATATAATTTATCAGATAACTTTTGAATTGAGGCAGTGAGTGAGAGAGTGGGCTATGCCGAGATTTTGTCAAAAATGAGTTATTGGTACCCTTGTGTAGGGCTTACATTCATCTTTCAGTGTGCAAAATATCAAAGACTTCCGCAGGCTCCTTCCTTCCTTTTTTAAAGAACATTATTTTCTGTGAATAGCTTATTTCACATTTATGCTGCGAGAGAGTGACAGTGAGCTATGCCAAACAGCTAGAAGCATTCAATGTGTGCGCTGTCTGTCGGCTATGCGAGCTGGCCAATCACTGCGCTTATTCTCAAACACGTGTTAGTTGTGTACAAAATTGCGACGGTGAAGGAGAAGTAATAGTGAGTTGCTATGAAAAACCTAAAAACGAGTTATAAATGATGATAAGTGCAAAAGAGCTAAAGTGTGTAAAAACTTCGGATTAGAGTACGCGTTAATGTGCCGGAAGGAGGTGAATCTGAACGCGAAGGATTATCATCCTGTACCAGCTCGATAGTATCACCTCATGTGGATCTCAAAGGTACGCACAGTAATTAGAAGCATAAGTTAAATGATGAAGATGAGAAATCAGTAATGTACCATATTAAGAAAAATTCCCTTGTATGTAAGTCACTAAGTAAGAAGGTTCAAAAAAAATCATTCGAGTTGTGAAATCAGTTGCAGAGATGTACAGTATACAAAGAAGAAAGACATGATACTGGCATGAAGAATGTTAGTTGTGGCACATACAGGACTATATTTAATACGAAATTTAATATCGGCTTCAAAATGCCTCACACAGCTACATGCAAAGTGTGCTACGAATGGCAAGCTAAAGAAGAAGATATCATACATCTAGGGACACGAGCCCATCAAGTAAGGGCAACTGCAGCATACGATCTTCTCTCTGCATTTCGATCGGAATGCCTCGAAGGAAACTGTGACTACTGCTTGATGAAATGGAATGGCGTATGGCTTTTAGTGCCGGAAGTGTCCGAGGACATGTTCGGCTCACCAGGTGCAGGTCCTTTGATTTGACTTCCGTAGGCGACCTGCGCGTCGTGATGAAGATGAAATGATGAAAACGACACATACAACCAGCCCTCGTGCCAGCGAATCTAACTAACGATGGTTAAAATTCCCGACCCCACCGAGAATCGAACCCGGGACCCTGTGGCCAAAGGCCAGCACGCTAACCATTTAGGCATGGAGCCGTACATTATAAAGGACTTTTTTTATATAGCAGCCAGGTAATTAAGGCAATTCTTGGGTATGTACTGTTAGCTAACCTATAGGTAGTAATGCAAAGTTATTTCCTTTGGTTGTTTGCAGATGGAAAGGGCCTAAGGAGCCGGTTAAGTGATGGAATTACACCCTGTAAATAATTTTCCTAAAGAATTTGAAATGTATGCTTTGAAATGGTAAACAATAAATTATATGTTAATAGGAATGTTTTTCCCATTATTAGAGCAAACGCAAAAAACTAAATATCTCAGTTCCACCCAAATCTGGCATAGCCCACTCTCTCACTCACTGCCTCAATTCATTAATAAATCTGAGGAGGGGTTAAGATCTGAAACGGCCGGTATTTTAGGAAATGCTCCCATCCGCTACCTGCAGAACATCGTCATTCGCATCGTGCTCGTACCGGTACCTTTTCTGCTTGGTTTCTGTCGTCGTTAATGTTTTCTAAAGTGAAGTTCCTCTTTCGCAATTTGAAAATTGCTACTTCTTTCCCAGCTATTTCTGTTTTTACATGAAATTTAACGTCGCGCTAACGTACCGTATACAGTACACGTTTTCGGGGACGTTGGGAAAAGGCTAGAAATGTAGTGGCCGCGGCGTGAAAATGAGACCTTCAGGGCGAACCCAAAATATCCGGTATACAAGCAGTCACACGATCTGTACAACGTAACTAACATGCCCGTTCCCGATCAGAATATCACTCAATAGTATCAGCCAGAAGACTGATTTCCATCATCCAGTAAGCATTCTGACAGAGAATAACTTTCTGTTCGAGGGGCTTGCGAATGCATAAATGATGCAGGGCAAGGTTAAGGTCAGTAACGTCGGTCTACGGAGGCCACGTTTCAAGGAGCCCAAATAAAAAGATCAAGGTCAACAAACGTTATTTCAAGGCTAGCTTACCAAAGGCTATGAAAATGTTCTATAAATGGCGCAAGTGATGTAAATTCTAAATAAAGATAATTAACTGACTTCATGAAATTTATTTTCACTTCGATGCTTCTTCCTCTTCTGCTCCTTGTGAAGTTAACTATATAAGTTGATCGCCGAATTCGCGAATTGATCTGACGGGATCAAAGAGGACTATGTCATGTCTGCAGGAAACGGTCCTCCTACGCGTTTCATGTATCCTTCATGAAGGTAACTACGAATGAAGCTGTAAAGATGTATTTAACATATTATTGCTAAACATCCCTATAATTAAATTGAAGATGAATTATAATCATACTCTAACGTCAGAAGTTCATCTCTACCAAGGACGAGAACAGGGCGAGTATCTGATTTGCCTCGAAAACCTCACCCCACTCCCCATCTTTTAGTGTAATGTGTTACCGCTAGAGTGTTCTCTTTCCGATATGGTGGTTCAGTGCTGAGGGGCGAAATCGTTATCCCGGCAGGGTTTTTGTTAGCGTTCTTCCTTATTACCGTAAAAGTGTTTATAAAACATTCACCATTCCGTCATCAATTAAAAGCCAGCCCAAAGGGTGGCTAGCTTCGGTTCAGGTGAGTATCTTAATTATCTGAAACTGTTTTTGATGTTGAAATATAGAAATAGTTAATATGATTTCCTTCATAGCCGTGCAGCTGGCTGCATGTTGCCCAGTTCAGACCGTATTCAAGACGGGAAATAATAAGCAATTAATATGAAGTTCGTAAATGAGTTCATTACAAATTATTTTGCCTATTTTAGAATTCTGCACTATGGGTAGTGTAACATCTGGTTAGACGGTGTTACCTGTCTAGTTCTGAAGGTGGCGTGTTAGGATGTTGCTGTCAAGTTGCGATGAAATGACTCATGACATGACTCTTACCCATGAATCATAAGACTGTTTCAAATGTAGAAAGTTGGGTATATTTTTCGTTCTTATTCACATTATTTACTACTGTCAAGTTGAATTATTTGAAATACGTTATACTATATTGTCCATAAAGTTTCCCTATGTTGTGGTTTACTGAGTAAAGTTCTTAAGTCTTTCAATTCTTTATTGGTTGTTACTGAATTTCCCCGGAACTTTGGCACTTCGTGTTTGCTGTTCTCTTGTTGTAATATCCTGCATTGCAGTGATCATCATTATCCACATACTTTATTTTATTGCCCAAGATCTTGGAGATTGGAAATAATTCTGATCATTGTCTCAAAAATGTTCTAATTTCTTTCGTGAATATTAAATAAACTTTCTTTTTGCCTGCGTATTTCCTCTTATCTCCTCAGTTGGTTGAAAGTGTGTTAGGGTACAAACGATATAAGCATGATCTTTAGCCAGCTTGTGCACTTGGTGGTGTTCGTAGTACTCCAGGTTTTCACTTGGCTGCTTTACACTTGTACCTATCTCCTATCCATTCCCTGTCTACGCTTGCCCTTGCTGATCTTTTGCACTCAGTTGTGGAGAGCTGGAAAAAACATTCTGCAATTCTCAGCAGATCATAATGGCAGGTTTCATACTTACTAGCTCTAAAATGTCTCGCCTACTTAACATTAGATTGACATTTCAAGGCTTGAACTGTTTTACTCATAAAATTAGTTTTTATAGATGGTCACCACTTTTTAAATCAACAGTCACGAAACCCTTTTCATTCAATAAAGCTCAATACACGCTTATTTGCTACTTCTCACATTTAACAGTTCTTATGAATGCGGTATCTGCTGGATATATACAGATGGGAGTGAGGAGCGTAAGGTGCTATGGAATGTATGAATAATGCCGAATAGGTTTACTAGGTATAGAATATAAAGTAAGGAAACTGTCAGCCATAAAGTCCTTGTGCTACATAATGTTTTTTCTCAGATAGAAATCTTTACGGTAAACCCTGACAGTAGTCCCCTAGATTGCCCACATCTTGTTCCCAACAATGCAAGAGGTCTCGGATACCAATCATCTTACCATGTGCGAATGTTGTAACCTAGCATTTCTCAGCATTGGCAGTGTCCTCTTGTGTCCCAAATAGTTGTTCTTTCGCTTTGGGGATGTGGTCAAAATCGCATGGAGACAAGCCCATTGAGTATGGTGGATGTTTAAGTACTTCCCACGCTGATCTTGCCTCATTGCACGGAGCCTCACTCAGTGCTGTAGCCCCATTGCAGTATGCTTCGTACCTGTCGGACGCACTGCCATCTCATGCTGTGTCCATGTTCTATGAGTGTCATGTCCAAGACATATGACCATCGTATGGTAGCACCATGCAAATGCGAGCGGGAAAAAATAAATAAATAGTTGCCATGACTTATGCCCCAAACCTTGTATATACCTTCTCCTGATTTTGTCAGTCGCAGATATTCTCCATTCTATGTTTTCTTCTTTTCCTATTTAGGCCCTACCATTTCTTTCACTCGCTCGTTCCACCAGTGGGTCTCATTTTCTCTTATTTTTCCAGATATTCTACCACATACATTTTCTGCGCTGGTGACTATTTTGCTGTCTTAAAAGCTTTCCCCTCCTGTTTAACATTCCTCTTCTGACCTGAGTATTGGTTGTTGTAATAAATGTATTTATTGCAGCCAGTGGTCATGTATGGTTAATTTACTTTTATAATTAAAAAACACAGTTTTTACGTTAGAAATTTATATATACAGGGTGGGGCGTGGAAACTGCCTGTTTTGAAAATGCAATAAAACACACTACATGTTTCATTCAACTTGATATTTTCTGCCTACCACACAACATTGGAAATTTGAATTTACACAGTTTTAAGCACAGTGTCTGTTAAATATCGCCCTCCATTGTCAGTACACTGATTCAGTAGACTCTGAAAACTCTGAGTTACCTTTTCAAGAATATCGACCAGGATGTTGTCAATTTCGGCTCACATGTTGTTCTGTAGGTCTGCCAGGGTGTTGGGACGATCTTTGTAAACTAGAGACTTGAGACAACTACATACGAAGTAATCAGGAGGGACTAAATCAGGCGAACGCGTGGTCCATTGTACGTCCCCTCGCAGGGAGATCAGTTGTTCGGGGAAGGCTGCTTTCAAAACAGCCATGGAAACTGTGGAGGTGTGGACTGTGGCCCCATCTCGTTGAAACCACGTTATCAAGATCCATTTCTTGGAGAGCAGGTAAGAAGAATTGTTGGATCATTGTCATATAATGGTCTGAATTGACGGTAACATCACAACCGTTTTCTTGGAAAAAGTATGGACCAATGATCCATACTCTTGATATGGCACACCATACTGTGACACGATCTGAATGAAGGGGCCTCTCATAAAGTTCTTTGGAATTTGTTGCACTCCAGTACTGCATGTTCTGTTTATCCAGACAGCCACTGAGGTGAAAATGTGCTTAGAGAACACAACTATCATTCGGCAAGGTGTCACGTAGCTGCTCACATGATGTTTGTTGGGTTACATAATCCTGCTCCGTTAGTTGTTGGACCCCAGTCATTTTGTACAGGTGAAAATCTTTCCTGCTGTGAAGTTTATGGCGGAAGCTGTGTACTTATAGTTATGAATTTCATTGAGTTCCATTTTGAAGTGGGATTACAGTAAATTAAAATTCTTTCAAGGTTCACCTATGCAATACAATGACATTTTATTGTGATTCAATCACATGTCAAATGGTACTAGTTTTGGCATCTATGTGCCATAATCAGCCTTAAGTACAAATTAAACAATATTATACATATGCCTAAAACATCTAAAACACATTTTAACACATTATAAAATACATTACTGTGATGATACATGAGATAAGTTAAAATTATGTTAAATTAACTTAACCCTCTCATGTATCATTACAGTAATGTATTTTATAATGTATTAAAATGTGTTCTAGATATTTTAAGCATATGTATAAAATTGTTTAATTTGTATTTAAGACTGATGATGGCACATAGATGCTAGTACCATTTGACATGTGATTGAATCACATGAAAATGAAGTCTGAGTGATTACACATCCCTGCTTGATATTTGTTGTGAACTCAAGGACTCTGTAGGTTCATTAGCTGGCCATACACGGAAAGGAATTGTGACAGACGAGGCCTTTTGTGATGTGTTCCAACAGGCTAGGTCTGCTCGTTAGTGAGCGAGATCAGAGGCGTGATCTGCTACAGGTGAGACCGGTTGTGAGTGCCTCAGCGAAAAGACCTCGCCTCACCGATCAATCCTCTTGTAAGGAAAGCATGGAGTGGACAAAGGCACTGCTAAAGAAATTTGTTGAAATGTTCAAAGAGCGGCCGTGTCTCTGACTATTAAAACATGAGGTGTCGCAGAATTGCAATCAAGCGTTCTTCAGTATCCTCCTTTCCTCCTTCTTCAGCTTAGAAGCTACAATATCCACAGTACATATGCTTTCAGCTAGACTGCTCTCCAGTAATAGCTACGCAAAACAAGTCTGTTTTTACTTTACTAGTGGCTTTACGTTGCACCGACACAGATAGGTCTTATGGCGACGATGGATAGGGAAGGGCTAGGAGTTGGAAGGAAGCGGCCGTGGCCTTAATTAGGGTACAGCCCCAGCATTTGCCTGGTGTGAAAGTGGGAAACCACGGAAAACCACATTCAGGGCTGTCGACAGTGGGATTCGAACCCACTATCTCCCGGATGCAAGCTCACAGCTGAGCGCCCCTAACCACATGGCTAACTCGCCCAGTAAACAAGTCATTATGTTGTGTATGTTTGGTATTCAGCCCGAAGGCTGGTTTGATCCTCCACAGTTATGCCAACATCTGTCATAGATAGCCTAGGCATCAATGAGGAAGCGTACTAGGGAAATGAGGAGTGAGGCAGCTTCCCGTTGCTTTCCTCGCCGGGCCAGAAGTTGCTCGCATATCAGGCTGCCAAGCCCACTGAAATGCACACACCAGTTGACCCTACAAGTGATATTTTCAATTTTCATACCATTCATAACAGGGACTGGCTGCATAAGGAATGGTATTACTAGCATCGCTCATACCTGAATCACTTTCATATTATCAAAGCCAAGGATGAGACTCTGACATATCAAACGTTTAATGTAATAACGAGAAAATTCCATTCGTGCTTTTTTTTTTTTTTTTTCTTCGCTTTACGTTGCACCGACACAGATAGGTCTTATGGCGACGATAGGATAGGAAAGGCCTAGGAGTTGGAAGTGGCCGAGGCCTTAATTAAGGTACAGCCCCAGCATTTGCTTGGTGTGAAAATGGGAAACTATGAAAAACCATCTTCAGGGCTGCCGACAGTGGGATTCGAACCTACTATCTCCCGGATGCAAGCTTACAGCCGCGTGCTCCTGACTGCATGGTCAAGTCGCCCAGTACGTGCTTACCTAACAGCATATCATAATCGCTGTGGTCCATTCGCAAATAATTCTTGTAATTGTTCCGGTTCATTTTCTTTCAGGTGTTGTATCATTTCATCCACTTCCGATCGAATTTTATGTTACTTGATTTAACACATAGGAAAATGCACATTCCAACAGCTGCAACAGCATTCTTTTTTTCCTCTGGACACTGTCTACTTCAATGTCCATCGCACAGTTCTAAGTACGGCAGACCCGACCGGCAAGGATTTCAAACTAGTTTGAAAGGCCAGCGGATGAGGCTTTGCCTGCCGAGAACAAAGGGATCATTCAATTAACGGGAGGGCCTGGAATGTTGACAGATTATGTTGCACAACACGACAGACTTGGTGTCACAGTTGATGGCGAGCAGCAGGCTGGGTCTCTGAAGGTCACGCCTGGCAGGCGGCCTGTAGGATCTGGCCCCAAAGGTGAGGCCTGCAAAAAAATCTGTCCGTGTATGGCCAGCTATCGCTTCCAAGAACAGAAGCACTCTCTAGAAGTAGGAAGTATTTAATATATTTCACCAGGCACACAACTAAAGCTGGGACCTTATAAAGAGCTTCTCGGTTTATGGAGTCAAAGGCTTTCACAAGATCTATAAACTCCATGTAAAAAATCTGGGTTTACTCTTTGAATTTTTCTTGCATTTGTCTGGTAGTGAAGACCTTAGGGATTGAGCTTCAGTTGGATCCAAAACCTCATTGGGTTTCTGGCAGCAGATGGCTATTCTTGTTTAAAAATTTCACAAACAGAAAGTAATGATAGCCCGTGGGAGTTACTGAATTGAGCCATGTCTCCCTTTTTGAAGATAGTGATGATTAAAGCATAATTTTGTTGATCAGCAGGGACTGTTTTGGTCTTCTAAATTTTGACATTGTTAAGCATATGCCGTATGTTCATTTGCTATGTGGCCTCCTTCCATGAGAAATTCTACATGGATTCCATCTGCTTTGTTCTTTCGCTGTTGAATGTCTACTTGGAGGAGTGTAACCTACATGGTTTTGTATAGGCTTGAGGAAGTGAAGTAATGATGCTGTCCTCATTAACATGTGAATCTCGTTTAAGAGTTCCTGAAAGTGTTGTTTCCAACAGAAGTTAATGGAAGATTGTTTTTGAGAGGTCAAGTGCCATTTTTAGATTGCAGTCAGTTTAAGCCTTCAGTTGATAGCCAGCTTTGGTGGTTTTGAAGAAACCTCTAGTTGATATGCTTTAGACTGGATTCTTCATTTCAATTGATTTGCTTTAGACTGGATTCTTCATTTCAATTGATTTTGCTGTTTGCAGTTGGTTCTTCAGTGTTTGAGTTCTCTGAAGAGTACTTTAGTTTTGGCTTCTTGGTATAGCAGTTATTTTATCAAGCCATATCTTACAGACTAAAAGTATTGCCGATTTAAATACTGACCAGTACTCTTAAGTGTTGATTGGACAAGTTTATTCTGATGGTAGTCTTTCATTCACAAGAACCTGAATGTTTGATTTAGATTGATTCTCTTTACCGCATTTGGAGTGTTCTGTTTGTACTTCATCTGTTTCTTTTGCTTCTATCACCTTCGAAAAACCTTACGGTACAGTAGCATAGCCAGGACCGAATGATGGGCGGGGGAGTATAGTTACAAAATGATGGGACATAATGTTGCTTGTGCGTGTATGGTACGTGCATGCACGAGTGTCATTATGATGACGCTGATACAAGTGAAATAAGGCAATATTCAGATTGCAGTACCAGTAGGTCTACACTACAAAATGTTCAATTAAAATGCAGAACAAGAACAATATGATCCATATCAACAGTTTTACTGTGAATGGTATATTTAGATTACAGTCTAAAATCCAACTTTCAGGACTTCTTAGAAATTAAATTCAAGAGATCTGTTGGTTTTACAATTATGTCTCTGTGAATGTTCAGAAGAGCCAACCCATTGTGTCTACTTTCACTTGTTTATTGTCAGTTTCTGTTTATTTTCTTTTGTAAAGATTCTGTGGATTTTTGAGTAAGCTGAACTTGATTCAACAAACCAAGCGGAAGTGGTATGGTTCCTAAGCAGTGAGTGAATGATGTGTGAAAGAAAAGGCACCTAAAGATAGGCTAGTTGCTCATTTCTTCCCACCACATATAGCGTTGGGACAAGATAGGCTATTTAACATATTAGAGTGAAAGGTTGCATATTTGGACCCTAGGATCATTGGCTAAATGGTTAGCATCCAGGATGTCCTGGGTTTATTACCAGCCAGGTCAGGGATTTTAACCTCCAGTGATTAATTCCCTGGCTAGGGACTGGGTATGTGCTGTCTTCAACATTAGAATTCATTCTAGATGGGTCCCATCTTCACAGGTGCACAGGCAGCCTATAGGCATCTTTTCAGAAGACTTGTACCGTATTATCGGCACACTTTATCTTGGTGCATTTGTGTACAGGGGTGAGGAGTAAGGAGGGTTCCGGTAGTGCTGCCAACTGAATGAAAATGAAATCTGAATTGAATCGAGAATATGATCGATCGATCGATATGAAGTTTCTAAACCGTTATTATCTTAAGCCAACAACTGTGTCACATACACATTATATAACATTTCTCGATGCGAATCCTATTCCTAGCATGAATTCTATTGTTTGGCTTTGCTGTGTAAACAACAACAGTACTAGTACGTAAAGTGTACGCCAGATGTCGCACAACAATGCTTAAGCGATTTATAGTTTGTGTTTCAAAGGTTGCCAGTACGTATCTCGAATATTGCCGAGGTCGACCGATTCAGTACTAGGGTGTAAATGCTCCCAGATAAAGTGTGCCGATAATACCAGGCCTTTCAAGAAGCTATATGCCATTATTGTACCTAAAGTTGGAAATGTATATTAGACATAGTGGTTATAACTGTGACACAAAGTTGAAATGTATTATTCAAAACTTTTTGGTGCCGTTGGAGCCACTGAATGGATGATTTTTCTTCCTTCAAGTTTGGGAACCATTAGGCTATATTTTTCCTCTTTATTCTTTCAAAAAGAAAATTTGTCATTGGACATGTTTCAGTTCTAGGCGCATCCTGGGGGCAGAGAGCTTATCACCTAAGGTGATTAAAGAGGAAGGAGATATTATTTCACCATTTAAAATAAATTATTTAAACTTTCCTGTTCCTTTTGAGTTTTGATACCATGAGATCTTGAAACAGAAATGAGAAACATGTCAAATCCTTGGTGCTTCTTCCTTTGTCATTTCTTCCTTTCTTAACTTTGTTAGGCAAAAGTAGAATACAGCCCTCTCTTCATGACACTTGATGTTGTCACTTTAGAGTTGTAGGTTTGAGTTCTTCCTATTAGTGGAAGTGTTTAATAGTGCTAAATAAACATTGACGTATGACTAGTTTAATGTTGTAATGCTTTGTTTTATCTCCTCACTGAGCATGTTCATAGATATCTGTGGAAGGCATTAGTTTGTCTTGATTTAGTGCCAACTTCAGTCTTGATGGAAACATGAGAAAAAAGTGGTTGTTATGATATCATGTCTCCATGCTATCTGGAATTCTAGTTCCTGTCAGTTATGTTTTGACTGATAAATGCTATTGCTTACATCCTAAAATATAGACCAATTGCTGTAACTAGACTGTAAGCATATATACATTTGCCATTTAGCTATGTATGCCATGGAAGTACTGGAAAGGTGATGAGAATACCTTGTATTGTGAGCAACAGCTGTAGCCTTGCACAGGATCTCCTCTATTGTACACTGGTGGTGAAAAAAAATCCAAACACCAAGAAGGGATTGTACTAGATTAATGAACGTTGGTGGGCGTGTTTATACATCTGAAAGATTATGTTGAATCAAATTTCCCTCAAATCGCATTAGTGTGGCGCTAGTAGGGGCCCCGTGACGTTGCACATCAGGTTTGCTTTAAATATGGGCTGCATTGTGCGAGTGTGTTAGTTACCTGTGAGATTGGACGGAGTGACAGTGAGTGGGTTAAGAATGCCTTTACGATGACGAAGAGGTCAGTTTCAACAGCTCACTGCGGTTGAATGAGGCCATACAATAGGGCTACATGAAGGAGGATTTTCTTTCCACATTATTGCAGAACGACTTGGCAGGAATGTCTCCACTGTGCATGCGTGCTGGCAGCAGTAGTCACGAGAAGGTACGCTCGCAAGAAGACTGAGTTCCGGACGTCCCCGTGGCACCACAGAGAGGGAGGACTGCCGTATGGCTGTGACGCAGTGGACTGCGTCTGCAGCAGGAATTAGAGCGGCAGTTGGCACCACAGTGACACAATGAACTGTTCAAAATTGGTTACTTAAAGGACAGCTCCAAGCCAGATGCCCTGCGGTGTGCATTCCACTTACACCAAACCACCGCCTACTGCGACTTCAGTGGTGTCAAGCTCATTGGAGGAGGAGTGGAGGTCCGTTGTATTTTCTGATGAAAGCCGGTTCTGCCTTGGTGCTTGTGATGGCCGTGTGTTGGTTACAAGGAGGCCAGGTGAGCGCCTGTATTCCACCTGTCTGTGGTGTTGACACACTGGACCTACACAGTTCTGGTCTGGAGAGCAATTTCCTATGACAGCAGGACCACTTTTGTGGTTATCTCGCGCACTCTGACTGCAGGTGTGTACGTCCGTCTGGTAATTCGACCTGTTGTGCTGCCATTCATGAACAGCATTCCCGGAAGTGTTTTCCAACAGGATAATGCATTCCCCCATACCACTGTTGTAACTCAACAGGCTCTACAGAGTGCAGACATGTTGCCTTGGCCTGCTCGATCCCCCAATCTGTCCCCAAATGAGCACGTATGGGACATCATTGGACGACAACTCCAGCGTCATCCACAACCGGTATTACCCGTCTCTGTATTGACCAACCAAATGAAACAGGCATGGAACTCCATCCCAGAAGCTGACATCCGGCTCCTGTATGACACAATGCATGCACGTTTTCATGCCTGCATTCAACACTCAGGTGATTTTACCGGTTATTAATGGACCAGCATGGCACATTTGTGATGGCTTTTCTCGCGGAGATATTAATCTGTAGTCTTGTACCTTTAATCAATTAAATATGTTACCTCAAAATATATTGCCAAAATTTTATTCTACATTCCTTATGTCATGGTGTTTGGATATTTTTTTTCCGCCAGTGTATTTTATTTCACATTTTATTTTATTGCTGCTGCTGCTACTACTACTATTAAATTGTTTCCAGTCCTCCCCCTTCAGAGAAGACGGACCTCGTAGACGGCGACAGAGTCCTAAATGCATATGCGTTTGTTTGAAATCTGAGTTTTGACTCCTTGGACTGCGATTCCCTTTTTAAATTCCTCTTTGATTTTCTTTACCACCTGTTCTGTATAAATATTGAAAAAGAGAGGGGACAAACTGCATCCTTGCCTTGCTCCTTTTCAGATTGCTGCTGCTTTCTTATAGCCCTCATTTCTTACCACCGCAGGCTGATTTTTGTACATATTGTAAATAATTCAATTTTTTGGTCATGATCACCTTCAGAATCTCAAATAGCTTGGTCCAGTTTAACATTATGGAATGCCTTTTATAGATCTGCCATGTACGTGGACATATACTTCTTTATTCAATCCTCTTAAAATCAGACGTAATCAGGATTGCTTTGCATGTTCCTTCATTTCCTCTGAATTCACTTATCTTCTCCCAACTTAGGCCGCTATCAGCCGTGGGCGACTAGTGGCGCAACTAGTTGCGCCACAAGTTGCCAGTGGATTTAAGTACCGGGCGATCAGTGGCGCAACTTGTGAATAACTCGCTCGGTTCATACCGGGGAATAGTCAGTTGAGAGAATGGCGTCCTACGAAGAACTTCTTCTTCTTGGTCTTATATTAAAAAGGAAGAACCAAAGGGTTAGGAAAGTGCGGAAACATCCTATATTTGTTTCTCGGCTGACTAGAGGATTATATTATACATTGTTTGGCGATCTAAATGAAGATGACATTAAATTTTTCAATTACCCGCGCACGTCAAAGTCGTCATTTTGCGAAGTGCTTGGCCACATAAAAGAAATAACGGAAAACGACATAGGACTAAACAAGTGTTTCCCAGTTGAGCTGTGATTCACTAATATAGCCATATAATGGATCAATGATACTTGTAAATGTAAACGATTATATAATTTATATGGGCATTACATACTGTATTTCCATATAAGAGTAGTAAAGGTTTTATAACACTCACACACCGGGCGAGTTGGCTATGCGGTTAGGAGCGCGCAGCTGCGAGCTTGCATCCGGGAGATAGTGGGTTCGAATAACACTGTCGGCAGCCCTGAAGATTGTTTTCCGTGGTTTCCCATTTTCACACCAGGCAAATTCTGGGGCTGTACCTTAATAAAGGCCACGGCCGCTTCCTTCCAACTCTTGACCCTTTCCTATCCCCTCGTCCCCATAAGACCTATCTGTGTCGGTGCGACATAAAGCTACTAGCAAAAAAAATATAATATTCACCTAACGTTCTTTAAAATGTTGTTCCAAGAATTGTTTTTATTTTGTCAGTGTAGGCCTAAGCTTCAGTTCTGGAATCTCAAGTGACCGGTTTTCATTCTAAGTCAAAAATGGTCTTCATTATGTATTTGACTTTCAAATTAATTTGCCATCTCCTTCATTTGCTGTTGTAGTTTATTTGATGTCTCCATGTTCAATAAATAAACTATCACAATAAGTAAAATATTCACTCTGCCACAGCACGAGACCAAACAAGGTAAAGAAGAAAGATAATGGTTAGGTGGATCGCTGATTCAATTGCGTTCCATCGTCCGCATTACGTCAAGCTGGTGTGAGAACACGAACTTGAGTGACGTTTCCGTATGCGCGGAGAGGTACATCCGGCGACTAGTTGCGCCACTAGTCGCCCATGGCTAATAGGCTACATTTACTGCAATGCCCCGTCACGCAGTTGAGCAACTAAAAGTCGCCAGAGCAGTTGCCGGCTCAGATGACGGCCGGCAACTAGTTGCTCAGTTGCGCCACTAGTCGCCCGCGGCTAATAGGCTCCATTTGATCCAATGGTCCGTGACTCGCCAGAGCAACTAGTTGCGCCACTAGTCGCCCACGGCTAATAGCGGCCTTAGTGTCCACTTGTC
Organism: Anabrus simplex; assembly: GCF_040414725.1. Taxonomy (NCBI): domain Eukaryota; kingdom Metazoa; phylum Arthropoda; class Insecta; order Orthoptera; family Tettigoniidae; genus Anabrus; species Anabrus simplex. Next base: position 118,109,957 of record NC_090270.1, read on the forward strand.
TTTCTATTCTTCTGTAAGTAATACATGTTAAAATTTTGCAAGCGTGAGATATACATTTAGCAAACTAATGGTGCAGTAGTTTTCACTAGTACCTGCTCTTTTTGGGATAGGTATAGCATAATCATCATAATAATCATCTTCATCATTTCCCCTTTTTTCAGCTGACACCAGGCGGGCGCAAATATGATTCCTCTCCACTTCGTCCTGTTCCTCCACTATTCCTCATCCAACACAGTGTTCCAGTCCAGGTTTCATTGTCCTATGCTTTTCTTCAGAGTCCTTCTTCCATCATAATCTTGGTTTTCCTCATCCTCTCTTCTCTGTCATGTGTTGTTTAGTGCTTGACTTGGCAGTCTTTCTTCTTTCCTCTGCTTCACATGTCCAAACCACCTCAATCTGTTCTCTTCCAGTTTGTCATTTTGTTCTTGCACATTGTTCTTTTCATTTCTCGCTCTAACCCTCCTTGTCTCTTGTACCACACTCCTTACTAATTTCATTTCATCTGCCTGTACTCTGAGTCATTGTCCAGGTTTCTGCTGCATGTCGTATAGGTAGGTAATATCCCTTGTACATTACTGCTTTAGCCTTCATTGGTACATCTTTATTCCAGATTAATCTTGATACCTGGTGGTAAAAGGCACTCCCCAGTTGTATCCTACTAATTTCCATTTCTAGTCTTCCATATTCTGTCAGTTCACTTCCCAAGTATTTAAAGTGTTCTACTATTTCCAACATTCTGTCTAAAATCAGATGGCTCTTCTCCTGAATCATACATCTTACACACCAAGTTAAATGGAATAACCTTTCCACACTGGTTTCCTCTAATCCACAATACCATTATAAATGGTCCATTATTGCACATTATAAATTTTCCAGCTAACTCATTCCTGGTTGCCAGCATTTCGCCTCAGTGTGCTAAGTTGGGCTCATCAGTTGGTAAATAGCACACCTACTCATTGAGGAGAAATATTTCAGGTTTGCTATGTGAATCAACATCTATATCATTCCCCTAATACAGTCAGTAATTCTGAGGGTATGTCGTGAATTCCAGGTACCTTGTTCCTATATAGGTCTTTTAAAGCTCTGCGTAATTTTGACGTCAAAACTGGGTCTCCCTTTTCATTAGCATCAACAGCCTCCTTTTGTTCCAGAACTTTTATCATCTATTTCTTTCCTTTGATGAAAGTGTTGATTATATTCCTGCCATCTTTCTGCTTTGTCTTCTTTCCCTAGAAGTGGTTTTCTGTATGAGCTGTTAAATTCCATACATGTAGTTTTCCTTTCTCCAAAGTTTTCCTGCATGCAAATGCATGTGAATATGTGGAAGAATGAACGAGGGAATGAAAGGTTGTATAGATGAGAAATATGTATATATTAGGCTATCCTTTGTAAATAGTGTATATGACTGTTTTCGTTTAAGATTTAGGTAATTATTTCAAAGGTCTGGGGGCACTACGTGTAGGGAGCTTGTCCTTTTCTCCTGGTCTTCCATAGATACTATAAAGGTTCATGGTAAATAAATAATGAATGAATTACATTTCCTACGATCTTACGATCTTCAGCATCCGTGCATTTTCTGGCTACTTCATTCTCTATTCACCTATATTCTTTTCTGTCCTCATTTTTTACATTCTTGTACTGTCACAATTTGTCAGTAAGGTCTTGTATCTCCTGAGTTTCCCATTGATTCTTACTGCATCTTTCCTTTCTTGCTAACCTTTTTTCAGTAGCCCTACTAATCTCATTCTTGACTACGCCAGTAAAGACATTTATCTATCTATTCTTCAGGGCTGCCCATTTTTCATCTATCATGTTTCTTTAAGCCTTATGCAATACACACCTTGAAACAATCCCTTTCTCTCTCTCTCTCTCTCTCTCTCTCTCTCTCATTTTCCTTCAACTTTTCTAGGTCACATCTCCTGGCATTCCTTTGTTTCTTCAATGTCTTTAATTCCAGACTGTATTTTATGACCAAGTTGGAGTCAGAGTTCATATCTGCTCCTAGGAAGTCCTGCAATCAAACACCTTGTATGTATATTACAAAGATGATTGTGCGCAGTGTGGTATTATATGGGTGTGAAATGTGGACTGATGAGAGAGAAAGAGAAAATAAATCTTCAAAATGTTTTGTTGAAGAATGTTGCCGGCAATATTGGTAGATGGGATAGAAATGGAGAGATACTGATTTAAGTTTGTGAGAGATGATTGTTTAGGCCAAATTTGGCTGTGAGTGATAAGATGTATAGTACATCCCAGACTAGTTGGTTTTTAACAGAAGTTGGTAAGGTTAGAAAGGTGGAGGGAGGCTGAAGCATAAATATGACAGGAGTAGATGTAGGATACAGTAGTAATATGGAGAACAGTAGCTTAACACAAGATAGGATGACATTGGAGCATTTGATAAAAGAAGTCTGTGTGCTGGTATCCAAGCAATACACCAATGTGATATTAGTGAAAGTTTAATTCATTGTTATTATTTGAAGCTTGCAGAATGATTTACTTTTGCGGAGAGATTGGGAAGGGTGAATGGCATTTGAAATGCTGCTCCATGTGAACTGTTAGTCATGTTTGAATGTGAATGGACTCGGGTCTGTTGCCAGTAATATACTTCAAACATGATATTTTATCATCAATTCTAAATTTGTCTTTTAAATAGATTTGAGCACGATTTCTCTCCAGGGTTTCACAATGAGTTTTAAGGCCTTTTCTGTTCTTTTATTGGGGCTGATGTCCTTGAGGATAGGCCATTATAACGAAAGACATCAATCATCATGAATGTAATGATCTGCAGAGTTATACTGAAATAAATGATAAAAAGTTAAGAGTTAGGATTATTGGTTAGCAATGGTACCAGAGTGGATGAAGTGAGATCTTGTTTGACATCATCTTACGAGAGATTTCATTGTTCAATTATGATCTAATACAATGAAATACAAAGATAAAGTAACCATAACACAACTGGTGTTTTTTTTTTTCCATAATCATTTCCTCTTGTCAGGATGAAACAAAATTGGAGAAAAAATGGTTCTTCTCTACTTCATTACACACACACACACACACACACACACACACACACACTGCCTCTCTCTTTTCCTTCTTCCTGGTCCATTTCCTTAGTGGCATACTCTGTAATTGGTGTTCTGTGCTCTGAGTAGAGGTTAGATCCTGGTTGAGGTACATGAGTCATTTGAAGATTTTCAGTGTTAACCCTGCATGTTGTTAGCTTGTGGCTCATTAATGAACTTGTAGTATGTTATATATAGTCTAGGCATCTCCGAAGACTGTAAAAGTAGTTAGTGGAACGTAAAACCAATAACATGAATTATTATATAGCCTAGATGTCACTGTAGAGACTTCTCTCTTAATCAGAAGGTGCTATTACTGTACATATCAGTCTGCCAAGCCCACCAAAATGCGTACTTTAGTTCAGCCTAAGACAGGTCACTTTCACACCATCACAAACCAAATGGGAACAAGGCACATGGAACGACTGGGCGAGTTGGCCGTGCACGTAGAGGCGCGCGGCTGTGAGCTTGCATCCGGGAGATCGCGGGTTCGAGCCCCCCTGTCGGCACCCTTGAATATGGTTTTCCGTGGTTTCCCATTTTCACACCAGGCAAATGCTGGGGCTGTACCTTAATTAAGGTCACGGCCGCTTCCTTCCAACTCCTAGGCTTTTCCTATCCCATCGTCGCCATAAGACCTATCTGTGTCGGTGCGACGTAAAGCAACTAGCAAAAAAAAAAAATACATGGAACTGATGACATTCCCGCTGAATTACTGATTGCCTTAAGAGAAACCAGCATGGTGAGGTTATTCCATTTAAGTGTGTAAGATATGAGACAGGAAAAGTGCCATCCGATTTTCGGCAGAATGAAGCATTCCTGACTTTATGTCTGATCTTAGAGGATCGATTTAAAAAGGACAAGCCCACATACATGGTGTTCGTAGATCTAGATAATGTTGATTGAACCAAACTATTTGAGGTTCTGAAGGTGATCGGGATCAGATACTGAGAATGAAGAATTATCCACAATCTGCATAAAAATCTGTTTGCAGTGATAAGAATCAAGGGCTTTGAAAAAGAAGCAACAATCCAGAAAGTAGTGAGACAAGGCTGCGGTTCGTCCTCCTTCTCAGTCTTATATATAACAGGCAGTAAAAGAAATTAGAGGAATTTTGAAAGCTTGTCACAATTCAAGGAGTGGAAATTAAACCATGCGATATGCCGATGTTATTTTATCTGAGACTGCAGAAGATCTGGAGAAATTGCTGAATGGCATGGACGGAGTCTTCGATAAGGAGTACAAGATAACAATAAATAAGTCCAAAACAATAGTAATAATGCAGTCAAATAGTCAGGTGATGCAGGTAATATTAGATTGGTAAACAAAGTCTTAAAGGAAGTAGATGAACATTGTTACAAGAGTATAAAATAAGTAATGTTGGCAGAAGTAGGGAGGACATAAATGCAGACTAGCACAAGCAAGGGGGGGCCTTTCTTAAGAAATTTGTTCACTTCGAACATTGATGTAGGAATTAGAAAGATGTTTTTGAAGACTTTTGTCTACAGTGTGGCATTGTATGGGAATTGAACTTGGACAATAACTCACCCAGAAAGGAAGGGAATGTAAGCTTTTGAAATGTGGTGTTACAGAAGAATGCTGAAGGTGAGATGGATAGATTGAATCACAAATGAAGCAATACTGAATCGAATTAGTGAGAGGAGATTGATTTGGCTAAATTTGATGAGAAAAAGGTAGAATGATAGGACATATCTTAAGACACCCAGGACTTGTTCAGTTGGTTTTTGAGGGAAGTGTACGGGATAAGAACGGTAGGGGTAGACAAAGGTATGAATATGATGAGCAGATGTAGGATGCAACAGTTTCATAGGAATGAAAAGTTTAGTACAGGATAGAATGGCATGGAGAACTGCATCAAACCAGTCTGTGGACTGATGATTTAAACAACATGGTCAAGCAAAATGCGCTGACATTATTTCATTTCTTAAGAAATCAACATTATCAGTTCACCAACCTTAAGTTGCTGGCAATTGTAGGCCTGTGTTCTCATTTTTAAATTTCTTTATATAGGATAGTGGTGGCAATTAGTAAATTCACAGAGGCTTGCAGACTGAATGCTGAAAGGCATAATGGTTTGTAATGAAGATTTATGTATATAGGAAGGAATTGCATGTTCCAATACTTAAGTTACACGTGTGGAAGCACTACTACTGCCAAAAAGGATACCTCATTTCCTTTACAATTTCGGTCATGTTCCTTTAGGCAACAGCTTGTTTGTAATCTGATCCCGTTAATACATTTGGCTTCCCTTCCCCTCTGTTTCCTTGCTGTTTATACAAATTATGTACTGTAGCTGCTATTTTTACTCTCAAGCAATACAAAAGTTTGCTGCTTAAGGGGAAGGAAACATTCTGTACTTAATGCTGGAATTTTGATGTATGCAGCTACCATTTATAGATATTCCAAAAGTTCTGAAAATAATAAGCTCGTCAAAGATCATAACCCATTTGTATTAGTTGTGAAATTGTTGGCCATATTTATTTGGTTTTAGATCTATGTTAGTCATACTGTAATTTTATCTCTTGTTGACTGTGATGCAGAAGGTGCTCACTTTGTATGCAGTAAACTCCTCCATTGGCATTTCATATAATCTATCTGTGGAATTTTCACAGTTTTGGATATTCTGTATATGCTTTGTGTTGCTTTTGCTTTCCTTTGTCTTCTCTTCAATTAGCTCCACTTTTTTATCACAGTATCGATTAACAAAAGGTAAAATAATGTGTATACTTAACGCTGATCAAGTGGATTGACCTAGAAACGCGATCATTAGAATTACAAGTCTGTAGCCCCGTATTGTGGTAGCTTTGTTGGTGGAAATGTAGTACAAGAGGTATATTAATAGGACATTCTCTGCCTTCCTGTTATACTTTGTAGTGCAAATGACTGTGGAATTATTCTCAACATATTCTTCCAAGAGTAGTGGTCTGGCTAGGGTCCCGGCTATGGGATGGAGTAGACTAGCAGACTGTACAGCCAGCGAATCAACGCAGAGTGTTGGGCGGTGATAAATAATACCTAGACTTTCTCAAGGGCTTATGGCTTTAGGCAGAGTAGACCCTTTAGTTGGGTGCTGGTCCTTCAGTGGAGGAAATGTAGCAGGCAGAGCTTGTTCTTCTGATTAGGGACAGCTGTAGAAGGAATCGGTTCTCCATGTTAGGGGTGGCCTCATTGAAACCTGGCAGTTGGGTATAAAATGGCTTTTGGGTGTGGTGAGTCATCTTAATAATAGCCTATATGAAGTGTTCAATGGATCAAGACAAAGAGCTGAGGAGTACCCTAGAAGCAATGTGCATCTCTTATTTCTTCAGGGAGATTCGAGAAGTGGATGAAGGTCAGCGATCCACTGCCCTATTTTGGAGCTCCCTGGATTAGGGTGACAAAAGAAGTGGAAGAATATTCATCCAAGAATCACTTGGTATATACTGAAATTATCAGGAATTATAAAAAGTATGAGAGTTTCCTTTAACAGGGTGATTGAAAATTAAATTTCATACATGGACATATGACCATTATAGATGTTATGCTTTTCAGTGTTCAGTCTGCAAGCCTATGTTAATTTCATGCGCTGTAGAATGCTTTTTCCTTCACGTCATAGTTTTTTTCTTAGATTTTAAGTTACTGTCTGATTGGCCCATACCTAAAATTGAACTAAAATACCTCTATTATAATAATAATAATAATAATAATAATAATAATAATAATAATGTTTCTGGTGCAAGATACTGATCTCTTGAGGTGACCCTTTGGAGATATATTTCATTTTCACCTACCAGTAACTTACTCAGTTTGTACTACCATTTAGCAGTGAACAAAAAAATACTGCCAGTATAAGCTACTGAGATTATTCTTCTCAGGACAGTCACAAGTATATGTGCCCAAGGAATGCTGTAATTTTGTAGGCTATCTGGGAATATGAACCTTCTTTATAACCTCTTAATATATAAGAAAATCTTAAGTATACACCTTTCTTCCATGATGAGAATAAGGAATTTAATATTCATATATTTGTTGCTTCAAGCTTGACATTGTGGCATTCCCAAATTTTTTGTTTTTTTACTAATCAACCTGATCTGGCTAATCACGTCTCTCAGGATCAGAAAATCTCTCCCCCCTCCCCCCGCCTCGGTTCTCTTTTGTGCTAGTCAATAGAATGACACACAGAATTCAACACAGAAAGAAGTACTAAAAATTTTTAACTGGCCATTCCATTATTGATACTGAAAAACTAGAGATTATATTTGAGCTTTCATGACATTACATGGCTGACTAATGGTAGTTTTACCGAGCGAGTTGGCCGTGCGCGTAGAGGTGCGCGGCTGTGAGCTTGCATCCGGGAGATAGTAGGTTCGAATCCGACTATCGGCAGCCCTGAAGATGGTTTTCCGTGGTTTCCCATTTTCACACCAGGCAAATGCTGGGGCTGTACCTTAATTAAGGCCACGGCTGCTTCCTTCCAACTCCTAGGCCTTTCCTATCCCATCGTCGCCATAAGACCTATCTGTGTCGGTGCGACGTAAAGCCCCTAGCAAAAACAAAAATGGTAGTTTACATAATCCAGACAAGTTTGCTTAGTTTAATGCATTGTGTTCTGTCTTGTCTGGGAAGTCAGACAAGCAGTTAATTTGATCTTTTTTTTTTGCAAAAAAATCTACTGTGAAAATAAAAACACACAGACCATATTTCATCAGCTCTTTTCAGATTTAGAATATCCATTGGGAACATCTGGTCCAAAGGTTAAGTAGTAATGACCTGAAACCCCCCCAACTGGCTCTTTGATAAGGAAGAGGACAGACCCCACAGAGTATGGCTGAGTAGATATGTTGTTGACTTGTATTGATATATTACATAAATTCGGCTGTAATGCCCTATGTACTGATCATGTGTCCAACATGTGACTGCTTGCCTGAAGGAGTTCTGTACACAGCCTGTGAAAACAGAAAGCACACGCTGTTTATCTCATGCAAAGCTTGAATTTGAGATGACTCTGGAGTGTTGTCTGCTGAAAATGATGCATTTTGCTATACTACCAACATTTGAAATTGTTTGTGAATGATAAAAATAAGGACTGATGTAATTTTTATCAGTACTGACAGTTGTCCAGTGGTGCTGAGTTTAGTTCCTTGTTCTACCTAAGATTTTTCCATTACCGAGCTCGATAGCTGCAGTCGCTTAAGTGCGGCCGGTATCCAGTATTTAGGGGTAGTGAGTTCGAGCCCCACTGTCAACAGCCCTGAAGATGGTTTTCTGTGGTTTCCCCATTTTCACACCAGGCAAATGCTAGGGCTGTACCTTAATTAAGGCCACGGCCGCTTCCTTCTACTCCTAGCCCTTTCCTGTCCCATCGTTGCCGTAAGACCCATCTGTGCCGGTGATCGTAAAGCAAGTTGTAAAAAAAAAAAAAATTCATTCGTATCCAGATGTGGAGTGAGGTTGACTCTTAATAATGGTCTTTCTGATGCTAAAAGTAACAAGACTTTGTAGAATTGATGAACTGTCAGTTACCATTACAAGATATTACTGTCAGTTAGCGACTCTCTGTCTCAGAGAATATTATTAGTCTTAAAAGTTAGTCTTCTTTATTTTAATCTCTGGGCAATATTTCTTTTTCCTCTACCTTTTTACTCTAAATTTGTCACTACAGTTTTTAAAATGATACATACACACACACACTCTTTAAAGCAACCACAATCATTTTCTGTCGGTCACTTCAGTTTTGTTTAGTGCTTTATATTTAACGACTGGTATATGGCAGTATCAGTTCTTATCATCCCACACCTGCTGAATTAATGAACATGTTCATATTGCATTTCTTCGGATTCTAGTTATTCTCATTTGTTTGTCTTCTTCTTGCACCTTTTTCTCATACCTCCATTCAACCACACCCTAAAGCAAAGGTGAACTACACTATTATCAGAAGCACATCAAAGCTCCCAAGTTGAAGAGCCACTGATTGGAAATGCATTAATGATATTGGAATATGTGATGGGAAGTGTATATCACTCACAAGTGGGTGATTGGAGGGGGGGGGGGGGGGGGGGAAGTGTATGCGTAGATGTTGACGTAGATGAGAAGATGAGATGTATGTCAATCACGTGACAAGCCTGCCATTGTCTTACTGATAACATTATAAGAAGCAGTGTGGCTCATGTGATAGTAGAGAGGAGAGAAGGGGGACCTTTGTTCCTTTGGCATATCACTAACTGTATAAATACTTGTCTCCAAGTGAGGAGCCTCAGTATTGTTACTGACCGCTGTGAATGGGTGTCCGAAGTGAAGCGCTCTCTTAAGAGCCAATATAAACAGCATTCACACCAATCCAGACAACCAGCCGGCTTAGTAATCCCTATTCTTTACATCTTTTTCAAACTTGAAAAAGAATACATTTTATAGTGTTCTAGTAGGAGGAGATTTTAGAATTCTTCAAAAATAGATTCAGTAATAGATTCAAAAACGGAGTCCATTACGTTAGAATCTTTTTCAACCACTAGACAGCCGGCTGGTTTGTGATTTGGAATTTGGATTGTTTAGTGAATGCGTTCAATAACTTACAGTGACGCGGAGGTTTTGTGGCAACACTTGGTAATGAATTTGTTTTAAGTAGTACATTTTTGGGACATAGGGTTGTTATATGGAACCCAGTAAACATATAATAAGAGTATAATGTACTGTTCAGTGAAGAGAGTTAATGTATGTGTTCAATTCATTGTTTAGTTAGTATGTAGATTTATTTTGACTTCACCTGGTTTCAGGTATGGCTGGCTAACAATTCATGACATGCATTTTTACATATTTGGACAAGGTGCTTAAATGGTGAATTTCAGCAGTTATTTGTTCAGGTTCCTATAATTTGTGAAAATAATGTACTGCTCAGTGAAGAGTTAATGTTCCAGTCATCGTTTAGTGTCTGTGAATCATATGTAGATTTATTTTGACTTTACCTGGTTGCAGGTATTACTGACCACCAGGACAAACATTTTTGAGGTTTTTGATACTTGTCTAACCATTGTCTGTTACAAAATAAAATTTTAATTAGGGTCAACCTAATTGGTACTTGTATTACTCGTGATAAGTTACAATTGGTCACTACATGTTTTGGCTTGTTTCAAGCCATCAGCTGACAAAGTGTGGTAAAGAATAATCGTTAGTCTATAAGAGAATGATTAACAGGGGAACAAAATGGATTGATAAAAACACTTCCTCTTAACTAATTTTGGATGCACTGATTTCATGCCTGAAGTTATTCTCTGTAAGCTAGAGGTTTTTCAGCATTTATCTCAACTCACAAATGTGGGATATTATCTTAACCACCTTCGTGGTGATACTATAAGCCATTTAAACACAAAAAGATGCAGTGTCATACAATTATGCATACAGTTTTGAAATGCAAAGGATTAAAATAACTTATTTTGAGCGTAAATATGATATAAAGCACTATTAAATACAATCACATAATATTCTTGACTATAGCATTGATATATACATACAGATAGAAGATTAATTCATGCAGCAATATGACATAGAGGGCATGCAAAACCCAATCAGGCAAGAATTTGCACTTGTAGCTCTTGCATTTGTGGACTTGTCTCAGGACAGTCTCGTTCGATGCTCCAGAAGTAGTCTGCCATCATATGCCTGGCCCATCGCCTTTGATAATGTTATTCCATTGTCTTCAGATCTTGATGGAAGTGTTCCCCCTGCTCATTGCTAACATCCCCAAGGTTTTTGGGGAATTAATAAAGGTGGCTATTCAGGAAATGCATCTTGATACTCGTGTTGCATCCAAGATCGCGAAATGCCTTGGCATCTTTTGAACCAGAAGTACATAGTTTTCTGCCTTCTTGTTGCCAAGTAAGTTCTTAACTGCTAAGACATCCATGTTGCTCTCTCCTTTTGATCAATCTTCCTGAAAAAATTCCTAGTCACATATAAGGGATCAAATGCGACGACCATCAAACACATCTGCTTTTATTTCCTCGAATGACAGACCAGGAAAAGCAGAAATAATGTGTTAAAACAGTAATTTTCAGTATTCAGAGCCTTTACGAATTGCTTCATCAAACCAAGCCGACAATATATTCATTCACAATATTCGGCATCCCTACTTCCGAGAGTTTCACTTTCGGGCCACTTCTTCTGTGTCCATTGTTTCTCCTGAATACTGCTATTCCACGTGCACAGATAGCAAGGATATTTTATGAAACCTTTCTGTGGTCCAAGGAGAAATTTTACTATTTTAATATCCACATAAATGATCCAGTTATGATCAGACTACTTTAGTAAGTCATACATTTGTATACTGTGTATAAAAATTATAAAATGCTCAATCTATGAGGAATGGTAGTTGTTGTTGTCCCCTAACTTCAGTGTAAAACAAAAATCTGTAACAATAATGAAAATCTAATTTTGTGAAAACTAGAACATTCAGTGTAAAATCTAAAGTATGCAACAGTAATTAAAACTCATATTGCATGAAAACTAGAGCATTCACAGGAAAACTGACTTCATATTTGGAATAGACTATACCAAAATACATAGAAATAGTTGAAAAATATCGTGCAACAGTCCAAAAAAAAAAGTATTTTGACCAGGCTTTGTCAGCTAATGGTGGCTTGAAACAAGTCAAAACATGTACTGACCAATTGTAACTCATCGCGAGTAATAGGAGTATTGCATAGGTTGATCTTAATTAACATTTTATTTTGTGACGATTAACAGTTGTCTTGTATATGTTTGGTTGAAATTTGTCATTGAATTATTTTATTGGAAACTTGTCTAACCGGGGTTATTTTCATGGCTTTGATGATAGTACCCTGGTTTTGTTGTAGAAATTCCTTACGTAGGCTGACAATGTCTGCATAATTTACTAGCATGTACCTGTGGCTTCGCCTGTGATTATTTATTCAACCGTTGGATGTCATAAAACCATTTATTTAAGAGAAAAAACATTAACACATCGTTTTTACATAAATTGCATGAATTACGTTATTTTATTTTTTAATTATATTGTTACTTTCAATGCTTAAGATACTGGGTTGGTGGGTGTTACAAACAATATTAAAAGACCATATATTATATAAGAACTAATTTTTCATTATAGAGCTTCTGGATAAACTATATTAATTGTCCTTCCATTTGGAGACAAGATGCATTAACATAGTGCTCCACATTCTGGAAAGTCAGGGAAAAATATTTTTGTCAGGGAAAGTCAGGGAAATAGACAAAAACCTGGAAAATCAGGAAAATCTTCCCCATTGATGGATTTGAGGGGATATTTTTATGCTCTAGTCTGCTGTAACCTAGGCTATTGTAGCTTTTTTTAAAATGTACTTTTCACAAGAAGTGCACAACAATTCTACAGTTTTTGTTGTGCCCTTGTGTCATTTCTTTCAACCATTTTTGTGTTCTCTATTTCATTTCATCTTCAGGGGTCCCATTGTCGGCAGCCCTGAAGATGGTTTTCTGTGGTTTCCCATTTTCACACCAGGCAAATGCTGGGGCTGTACCTTAATTAAGGCCACGGTCGCTTCCAACTTCTAGGGCTTTCCTATCCCATCGTCGCCATAAGATCTATCTCCTCAGCCGGGCTGAGTGGCTCAGACGGTTAAGGCGCTGGCCTTCTGACCCCAACTTGGCAGGTTCGATCCTGGCTCAGTCCGGTGGTGTTTGAAGGTGCTCAAATACATCAGCCTCGTGTCGGTAGATTTACTGGCACGTAAAATTCCGGCACCTCGGCGTCTCCGAAAACCGCCAAAGAGTAGTTAGTGGGATGTAAAACAAATATTATTATTAAGATCTATCTGTGTCGGTGCGACGTAAAGCTACTAGCAAAAAAAAAAAATTCATTTCTAGGATGCTTGCTTGAAACTCTTGACAATGGCTAACAAGCAATGTACATTTAATAAATTCTGGGTAGACAGTAAAGTGTTTCTCGAACTAAGTGGTTGGTCATATCGGTAAATGAAGCAACTTCAGCATACTGCAAAGTGTGTTGTAAATCGTTCAACCGTAGTAATATGTTACCCATGCTAAAGGACCTACTCATACAAAATACATGAAAGCTAAGTTTTCCCAGCCAGCAATTTCTTTCTTTGCAAAGAATACCTCTACTCAATATCCACTTGAAGATACACAGCCAAGAGTTAGCATTACATGCACAGCTACAAAGGCTTTTTTTTTTTTTTTTTTTTTTTTTTTGCAAGTTGCTGTACGTCACACCGACACAGATAGGTCTTATGGCGACGATGGGGCAGGAAAGGGCTAGGGGTGGGAAGGAAGCGTCCGTGGCGTTAATTAAGGTACAGCCCCAACATTTGTCTGGTTTGAAAATGGAAAACCACAGAAAACCATCTTCAGGGCTGCCGACAGTGGGGTTCAAACCCACTATCTCGCGAATACTGGATACTTAAGCGACTGCAGCTATCGAGCACGGTTACAAAGGAATTAGCAGTGCCAGGAACAAGTCAGAGGAGTTAGACTTTCAGTGTGAATGAAGATGGTGATACATCGGCTAAAGCCATGTGGGCTCTCCAGGTTGTCACTGGAAAGATGTCTCTCAACTCTTGTGATGAAACCTCCACAGCATTTGAAACAATGTTCCCAGGCAGTTTCAGTTGATCAAAACTTCACTATGGGCAAGACTAAGGCTTCCTATGTTAGCTAAATAATGGATTAGCTGCATATTTTAAAGAAAGTTTGCAAAATGACTTTAAACAGTACTCTGACTACGTTGTTTGATTTGATGAATCATTAAACAAATTTGTCCAAAAAGGACAAATGGACTTGTGTATAAGGTTTTTGGATGTAAATCTTCAAAAAGTTGCAACAAGGTGTTGGAACAGTGTATTTTTAGGCAGGACAACTGCGGATCACTTAATAAATGGCTTTATACATGGACTGTCCTTACCTTTAGGAAATATTTTCCAAATCTCAATGGATGAGCGGAATGTTAACCTCAGTTTCATTTTAAAAAACTTAAAAATCATTTGCAAGTTCTAAACCCCAAGGGCACATCTCTTAATATAGGCATATGCAGTTTGCTTACAGTGAATGGAGCCATGAAAACTGGGATCTCCAAAATTGACTACCGGGCGAGTTGGCCGTGTGGTTAGGAGCGCGCAGCTGTGAGCTCGCATCCAGGAGATAGTGCGTTCGAATCCCACTCTCGGCAGCCCTGAAGATGGTTTTCCGTGGTTTCCCGTTTTCACACCAGGCAAATGCTGGGGCTGTACCTTAATTAAGGCCACGGCCGCTTCCTTCCCATTCCTAGGCCTTTCCTGTCCCATCGTTGCCACAAGACCTATCTGTGTCGGTGCGACGTAAAGCAAAATGGCAAAATTGACTGGGACCTTTTTCATTTTTTTAGGTTTCTGTACAATCTTTTTAAAGATAGCCCTGCTCGACGTACTAAAACAACAGACTTTTTGATAAGTGCAAACTTTTCTTCTTTCATTCCTGTCCTTTGACTGATCTTCAAATTGGAAAACTATTTTGCATTTAGACCTAGGTTAATTGGAATTCGTTACATTCATCTACATTACAAACACAAGTTAATTGCTTTTCATCTTAAGAGTGCTTTAAATCCACATAAAATAGTATTAGATTGCAGTGATAAAATAACTTGTTCATATTTGAATTTCTCTATTAGTAAGTTAGTTGTACTTTGTTCGTTGCAAATAAGGTAAAGGTGCATATTACCATTAAAATATTTGTTTGTATGTAAAGTGCCATCAATGTAATTGTTTCTCCATAAATAATTGAAAAAAGGAAGTGGAGAGAGAATTAGGCCAGCTATGGGGATGGTAGAGGCTGGAATTTCCTCTTTTGTTCCTTGTAAAACATGCTGTTTGGTGAATTAACTTGTCACTCAGTTTTTGTGAGTCAGGGAAATTTTTCTTTGGAGGTCAGGGAAACTTGAGAGAACATTTCTGTGGACACTATGCATAAAGAGTTTGCCTTTTCAACTCGTGAACAACCCATGTACAGTTGATCTTGCGATAAGCACAGTTTTCGAAGAGAGTCATACAAATTCAAACGATTGCCCTTGTGCCTTGTTGATGCACATTATGAAACTCAAATGAATAGGGAACTGTAGGTATCTAAATTGAAACACCATATCTGACGAGATGATTTTTTGAATCTGAGGAATTAATACTATTTCGCCCGCAGAATTTCTAGCCAGCTTCAACAATTTTTGGCATCAGTTTCTTGGTTGAGAGTCGTGTTTCATTGCAGAGGCAAGGAGGATTTAAGTTCCTGAGGAGAATACTTGGTGCCAGATTCTTGCGCTCCAAGATGTTCGAGGGTACTTCAGGTGATTCCAAATTCTTCAAAAGCTTTAGTCATGTAGTTGACAGCCTCATCTTTGTCTATAGTCTTGTCTTTTTTGTTGAGCACCGGGTAATTCTCGTAAAAGTTGCTTGTTGGTGTTGTTACAGCTTCATATCTTGAAGCAAAAATTGCACTTTGACACAGCCATGCGTTATCAGCAAAAGCATCACTGCATGCCGTAGATTTGGCTGGGCATTGCAGATATACATACAGCCAAACACTTCTGGGTATGACGAACTGAACGAAAATGACTTCCTATGCCATGGACTTTAATTTGGCCTTGACTTGTATTACATATGTTATGTACATTGCCTAGTGACAATGAATCTAAGATTATGCATATAATCCTTGTGCAGAATGCTGGATTGTCATGTCCCAGCACACTTTTTCGGCTAGTTTTTCATTCATAAAATTAAAACTGAGGCTTTGAGGTGCATTGGGACCTCCTTCCATGTACCTAAGCTTAACATTTCAGATCTCTGCATGCCGTAGATTTGGCTGGACATCACACACGCACAAACACTTCCTTTTATTATTATAGATGATGGGTTAACATTGGTTGGAGTGCAGATGTATGCAAATTTAAGATGGTATACAGTTGTAGAGAATAAAATCTCTTAAAGGTGTCCTTTTTAAAGGAAAAAAAAAACAGGCTTAAAAGCTGGATCTTCTCACGACTTGAAAATGATTCCTGGTGGTTCTGTAATCGTAGACAGTTGTCAGTTGTGGATGTGGGCCACATTTATTAATATTAATTAAAATATGTCTCCTGAAATGAATAGGTACTGTACTCGTTACTATGAAACTTATGTTTGTTTGTATGCTATTATTAAATCAAAGTTTCCAACTTTTAGATCCAGCTCTGCTTATTATTTTAGTCTACTTCACTGCTGAGTTGTCTTCAACCACATACATCATTTGACCCCACCATATAAAGTAGATTGGTGACTAAGCTTCATTTCATACAGTTATTTCCACATTTGCTTTTTACTATAGCCTAAGGATAGCTTCTATCTAGGATGTTTACATTTTGCATAAATGTGCTTAGCCTTACTTTAAATTCCAATTAACTGCATGAAAATATATACATATCCTGCAGTGACTCGGACACTTAGACTGTACTTTGCTATTAATTTGTAATGATTTGAATCTGTACAAATACATATGATTTTCTCTTAACTCGGTTATACAGTACTTCCCAGTTACTTGACAAGTATCTTAAAATGTCCCAGTTACTTGACAAGTATCTTAAAATGTTTTGACCAGGTGAGTTGGTCGTGCGGTTAGGAGAGCGCGGCTGTGAGCTTGCATCCAGGAGATAGTAGGTTCAAATCCTACTGTCGGCAGCCCTGAAGATGATTTTCCGTGGTTTTCCATTTTCACACCAGGCAAATTCTGGGGCTGTACCTTAAGGCCACGGCCACTTCCGTCCAACTCCTAGGCCTTCCCTATCCCATCGTCGCCTATCTGTGTCGGTGCAACGTAAAGCCACTAGTAAAAAAAGTTTCAACAGTTTTATTTTGAGATACAACTATGCAGTAGTTTTCGTCAGCATATTCAGTGCTAGAGCTTGTTTTTTGTGGTTCTAAATGAACACTCCTCTAGTCTTACAAACCAAAATTTTTGTGAGAGAATCTATAGATTGTTTGAAACAAAAGCAGTTAATGCTAGCCTTGTTTTGGTACATATTTTCATGATTGTTATGGCAGATTCGAGAATGGAGAGAATTGGGAGAATTAACCCTATAAATGGAGTTAATATTCTCGGTGAATTACCAAAATTTCTCCATAGTTTCATATGATATTCTTTTTAGATCGATTTTGCTTTACTATTATTTTATACTTTCTTGTTTGTATCATCATCTTCCAAGTATTTGGCCATGTGTCCCGTTACGGTCTTGCATTTTTCTTTTTGCAAGACGTGAAAGCAATCAAATGTCCTTCCGACGGGTTGCTAGCCTGAAGGAAGTAAGACCATTGGTGGGGCTGCCACCTCTCAGCTAATGGACTAAAATTACAGCATTTCCTCCGCAATTAATGTAACGGTTATACCGCCGTGACTCAGTTGACAGGGCCTCGTCTGTGGGAACAGGTTTGTTCATCCTGGAAAGGTGAGGTTGGCATTTGGGGAGGAGAGGTTATGTCATCATCCTTCCAAGTATTGGGCCATGTGGCCCATTACAGTCTTGCATTTTCTTTCCATCGTGTCTTTGAATGTCCTATAGATCTCTGTCCTCTTGCTTGATAGCGTAGGATCTCCTTTGGCAGTCTTCCAGATTCCATTCTTTGAACGTGACGTTTCCAGTTTTCTTGTTAATCATAGATTTAATTGATTACTGGTTTCACATTCAGTCCCTTAAGCACATCTTCATTTCTTATACAATCCCATTTTGTATCGCTTGCTGTTCTGCGCATGAATGTCATTTCACATGCTGTAATTCTTTAAATGTCTTGAGTTCTTATTGTCCATGCCTCACTGCCATAACAAAGGGTTGGTCTGGCTAAAGTGTTATAAAGGCGTAAGCGAGTGTGTTTTTGGACAAGAGATGGCTTCATGATATGACGTTTATGATTCCTGTTGTTCTGGTAAATTTGGTTATTTTTGCAGAGATATAAATTTCCCCTTGGTAAGATAAATTGTATCCCAGATAATTGAATTCGTTGACTCTTTCCAAAATGTTATTATCTACTGGGTATAGGGTCCTTCCGCTTAAAGGCCATTATTTTGCTCTTTTGTGGCAAAATGATCATGTCGAATTTTGAAGAGACTTTCTGGAGATTAAATACTGACCACTAAAGATCATCTTCTGATGATGCTACCAATGCATCATCATCATCAGCATCTAGACGTGCGAGATATCTGCTGACTGGGATTGATCCATGCCTTTCATGCCTCCATTCCTGCATTATGTTGTTCATATAGATTATGAACAACAAAGGAGAAAGTCCACAACCTTGTCTCACACCTCTGCTAATCGGTTCCCATTCAGTCTGATGATTACCTAGCTTTATTGCAATAAGGTTGTCACTGTACATGTTGTATATGTTATCTATTAACTGTAGTGGGACATTATCTTCTGCTAAGATATTAAGAAAGTCTGTTCCTGTTAACTAGGTCAAAGGCTTTCTTAAAATCAACAAATGCTAGGTGAGTTTCCAAGTTAAATTCCCTGCGTTTTTCTACTAACATTTTCAAGGTAAAGTAAGCATCTTCCCTGCGTTTTTCTACTAAGATTTTCAAGGTAAAGTAAGCATCAGCACATGAGCGTCCCTTTTGAAATCCATGTTGTTCATTTCCAATTCATTTTCATAATACCTGAATCATTTTTCTTTGACAATATTAGAGTCAATTTTGTAACCCAAGTTGAGTATACCTATCCCTCTGTAAGTTCCACAATCTTTCACACTGCCCTTCTTATGAAGAAGAATAACTATAGCTTTTTGCCAATTCTCTGGTGGTCTGTTGCCATTCCAAATTAAATTGATGAATTTGAGAATTCTTTGCTTGAAGATATCACTGGAGTACTTGAATAGTTCTGCATTTATTGAGTCTTCTCCAGTTGCTTTTCCATTTCTAAGTTTTCTGAGTACTAGCTCCAGTTCTTCTAGTGTAATGGTTTCCGAAGACTTGTTAAGAGATGTTGGCGGAAGAAATGGCTCAATATTTGAAACTCTTCAAAGGTTCCGAAAATAAATGAGCCACTCCATTAGAGGTATTGCATTAATGTGTGTGTCTTCTTTTACATCAATATTCAGTTTCTTGAGTATTTTATAGGTCTGTGTTTGTGGTCTTGTTGTATCAGTCTCCAGGTGTGAAACAGTTTTTCCACTCTTTCTGTGCTTTTTCCGCACTTCCCTTTTTGCTATTGCTCTCTTGTGGTGATACTGTATTTTATCTTCTAATTTACTAGTTGACAAAAAAAATGTATAAGCATTTCTTTTGTCTGAAATAACTTTTTTAGTTTCTTCATCCCAGATTCTTAAACCCTTTTTCCTCTGCCATTTTTCTTAACTCCCAACTCTCAAAAGCAGACTGCTTTAAAATTAAACACAATTTAGACCACTCCATTTCCACGTTGTCACGGTGTCATCTGTGTAAGATTATTAAGTCTTTCCTGGTACAGCCATTTTATACTGGGGTCTCTTAATAGGTTAACCATGTAAGAAGTTTTAATTTCTTGTATTGTTTGTTTGTTTGTTTCTTTTATACCATCTAGACAGACGAATAGGTGCTACTAATAGATAGTGATCAGTTTCCAATTCAGGGCCTCGATAGACTCTTGTATCCAAGACTAAATCTGCCAATTTACCATTACAAATTATACTGTATAATCTATAATCGATTTCTGATTTCGTGCAAGACCCCGTATACTAGTGGCTGTCCTTGTGTGGGAACATTGTGTTCATGATCTTTAACTGATTGAAGACAGTGACTATTAATTTTGTTCCTTTGTTATTACGAGTTATTTCTTCATGGATTCTGATGTGATTCTGGATTTTCTCATTACCAACTCTGGCATTGAAGTCTCCCAGTAATAGAAGCATATCTTGTTTGTTAATTTTATTGACTATCTCTTGCAGATCATTATAGAACCCATCACTTTCTTTTGAATTGCCTTCTACTGGAGCATATACCCCTATAACTGGATAGTTATAGTCTTAATTGGATAATCCTTTCATTCCAAAAAGTGTAGCTATCAATTCTTGATCTTATTTTGTGTACCATGAGCAGTACACCTGCCTGTGCTCTACTATCGCTGTCAACCCCACTGTATGTATATTGGGTATTCAGCCCGAAGGCTGGTTTGATCCTCTGCAGCTCTGCCAACAGCTGTCATAAACAGCCTAGGCATCACTGAAGAGGCGTACTAGGGAAATGAGGAGTGAGGTAGTTTCCTGTTGTTTCCTCACTGAGCCAGCCATTGCTATTACATATCGGTCTGCCAAGCCCACTGAAATGCAGCACCAACCAACCCTATGAGCGATATTTTCACACCATTCATAACAGGGACTGGCTGCATAAGGAATGGTATTACTAGCATCACTCATACCTCAGTCACTTTCATATTGTCAAAGTCAAGGATGAGACTGAGACAGGTCAATGAAAGTAACAAATTTGATATAGCCCATACCAGAAAACATAGTGCACTGTGTAAAACTGTAAATAATTTACTCTCTCTTTTGATCCCTGAAGCTTTCTTTTTGTTTCTGAGATTGTTTGTATTTGATAGGATACTGCTATTTATGGATGTGTTTGTGCTTGGTTTTGTTTTGCAGGGTTGCAACATCTCTGGTCGGCTGGTTCAGAGCCCCGCGGCAGGCTTCTGCCTCTACAAGTCTAATTGGAGGTTGTCTCTGAACGGGGAACCACCTTGGCCTGCAGAGTGCTGCCTTGCCTGCGACAGCTCATTTAACTGCCACTAAATAACTGTATATTTCACTCTGCCTAAAACTGAACGAAGGCTGCCTCGTAAGTATATGATGTATGAAAAAAACGAATCTATTATTAATAGACCTCACATTTTTAGATTATTATGGAATTACATCATTTCTAAATATAATGGGCTTTCAGGTGTTAATATGTAATAATTTTGTACAATATTTTATTTGGAATTAATAAAGTACTCTTTTCTTTCAGTTTGCTTATTCAGCCGACTCTTTCTGAGAAGTACCAACTCTCGCTCAACTGTATACCCTCCCAAACATCGATCATCAGTTATAATTTAAGCGATTTCGACATCAGTTCAAAATGAAAATCGCCAATCTTGATGAACGTGTTCATGTGCTGGATGCTGAAACTGACGTCTTCAAAGTCATCAGGGACATTGCTCAGTCTGGGGTGAGGACACTTACAGATTTTGTTGAAAGTTTTGGCAGCTATTCAGAAAATACGTTCATGATTGAAACCAGACTAGAGATGGGAATAATATTAATAATAATAATAATAATAATAATAATAATAATTGTATAGCTTCATCTACAATGTACAGGCATTTTGATTTGACTTGTACCTGCTTGGCAGTTTTGACCTTCGGTTCTAGTCCACCAAAGTGGGAGATTAAACCAGATTTCTGTTGCATGACTTATGGCTGAGTTTTAATTATATTTGATAAACGCCAAGATATATATTTTTTTACATGCAGGCATCGTATGATGTGGAGTGTCAAATGGCTTTTTTTATCCTTCAGAAATAGTGATGAACTAAATAGACTGAGCTATGGTGGCCTAGGTCATATTTGTTTTGTTGGAAAGGATCTAAGCTACAAGTCTGACACTACTGCCATCACACTGTAGAGTGCGTGCAAATCTCCTGTTGTGGGCCAAGTCAATGAATATTGAATTTTCGTGACCGCATTTTAATCGAAATAGACTTTCAACCTATTAGGTCTTGTTACGTACATATAGTACATAGCTCAATTAGCAGAGCAACATGCGAAATTGGGTTCCACTGGTGTCTGGTTGGCCATTTTTATTCTGTACTTAACATCTCTTCAACACGTACTAAATATACGTAACATGACCTAATAGGTTGAAAGTCTATTTCAATTTTAATTACATTTATAACAGGCTTACGTCAAATCACATGCTTTAATATGCACATTTTGTATCACCGCATTACCGGTGTTGATTTAGTGTCCCAATACTCTTGTCTACAATGTATAACAATGTGTACGTTTTATTAGAGGGCTAGTAATACCAAAATTTGTGTGTTCATTTTACTTATTCAGGAGGAATTAAAAATATTTTGCTCGTCCTACTTTGTTGTAAATAGACTACAGATTGTAGCAGTTAGGCTCCTTACAGTACGAATAACAAAATTGCAGTGCTTTGCTTTAGATACCTCTTCCTGCTTGAAAATTAATTTTTCAAAGTTTATAAGCTGTATATATAGTGAGCAGTAACACACAAATATTGATTATAATACAAAGGTCATTTTGAAACTATCATGGAACAATTTTTCATGAACCAGGATATGTTGTTGAAAAACCAAATGCATCTTCTTAACCTACAGGCTTTTCTTCACTTTTAAACAATCTTCATTGCTTTGTGCGCATTTTACACACCATTGTATGAGCTTGCATCTCTGAAATGTTTCACCCTTCTAACACAAATCTCACCCTTGCTGCACACATACGCACACTGAAGTCTGTGGTGAATTTCAGCAGCAGGAATTTCCTCTTTTAAGGATTTCAGTCATTGAACATTCCCAAAATTAGTCATCTCTGCTGGTCAAATGATGAAATGAAATGGCGTATGGCTTTTAGTGCCGGGAGTGTCCGAGGACATGTTTGGCTTGCCAGATGCAGGTCTTTTGATTTGACTCCCATAGGCGACCTGCGTGCCGTGATGAGGATGAAATGATGAGAAGACGACACATACACCCAGCCCCCATGCCAGCGAAATTATCCAGTGATGGTTAAAATACCCGAACCCGTGACCAAAGGCCAGCGCGCTAACCATTTAGCCATGGAGCTGGACGGTCAAAAAATGTTTTGTCAGGATTGTAGCAGGGTGCGGCAGAGCTTCTCACCCCGTTTTTTTTTTTTTTTTCATTTTTTTCTCCTTAGTGAACTGCGCAGAGAGAGGATGTATACTAGTGTCCAAATGTTAAGCATAATCACTAAATGAGGCCATACCACGGGATAGAAATGTCAGACGGATTGATGAACAAATGGAAGCTGACTCTCACACCATATGTCGCACAACTTGTCCAAAAAAAGTGTCAGAATGGTTCTGATAGCTAAGGTACACCTTTGACAACTAACAAGACTTGGCAATGTCTTCCACAACAAAATATGCTGTTAATAGGGTGCATGGTTACCCCTAACGGCCACACATGCTTCGCAACGACATAGCATGCTCTCTATCAGAAGGTCCAAGAGCTCCTGTGGCAATCGATCCCATTCCTCCGAAAGGGCAATGCGAAGGTCTTGGAGGGTCCTTGGTGGAGACTGATGGGATGCAATTCGCCTCCCCAATGTATCCCAGGCATGTTCTATAGGATTCAGATCAGCGGACCTGGCTGGCCGGTTAATGCGATGAATGTCTTCCGCAGCCAGAAATTCACTAAAGCAGCGCGGTGCGGTTGGGTATTATCGTCCATTAAGAGGAGGTCCGGACCAACCGCACCTCTGAAGAGTCAAACATGTAGTCTAAGTACCTCATCCCTTTATCTCCAAGCGTTAAGTGTTCCTCGGACCACCCATGAAGACGTGCAGGTCCGTACGGCCATTCAACATGATGCTGCCCCATACCATGACGCCACCACCACCATGCTGGTTCCGTTCCATGATGTTTCTGTGGTTGTATCGGCTATCTGGTTCTCTCCAGATAAATGTGCGACGGGAATCGTTCTGCAAACTGAAGTGGGATTAATCTGTGAAGAGCACATGCCTCCATTCATTCATGGTCCATTTTCGATGTTGACGGCTCCACAGTAAACGGGCCCGTCTGTGTGTTGGAGTAAGCGGGACGCACACCGCTGGACATTGGGCATACAGCCCCGCTGTTCTGAGCCTCCGGTACACAGGGGCCGGGAAACAGCAACCCCTGAGACGGCCTTGCAGGTGTACTCAGATTTCATCGCGCGGTTAAGGCTAGATATATTGGTCCTGTTGTGGGGTGGTTACCCTTGGTCGACCTGGTACTGGCCTACGACTAACATCTCCTGTGTCTTGAAATCGTCTCCAAAGCCTGGAAATGACACTTTGTGGCACATTCAAGGATACGGCGACTTTGGTCTGTGTCTGGCCTGCTTCCAGGCGGCCGAGTATTCTACCCTGCAAAACTGGGTCCAAATGGCGTCGTCGTGCCATTATGTTGTCACGTTCACCACAAGGCTACACTCTGCACACTATAACAGGGCAAACACGACTGAGGGAATATGGGGCGCAGGCACTGGCTGTGCTTACCTTGCGGTTACGCCGCTAGTCAAAGCAGGGAACACTCCTTTCCTATACAGAGTGAACACGTAAGGTTGGTAGGTGCATATGTCGTGCGATATGCGATGTATTTCCTGTTGCCCTGCTTACTCGTAACTTATACTTAACTTCTGGACACTAGTGTACATTGTGTTAAAAGAAAATCATCTCCTTTATTTTGATAACTATGAAGGAGATCTTACATGGTGGTTTTTCCCAGAACTCTTGTTGTATTCCGTTAATAAACGTGAGACTCTGTTACAGACTTTTTGATAGTGTATCTACCTTCCTGGGTGTTTTGCGTGCAATACACAACTAAGGTTGTGCATTGTTTGAATATAAAGGCAAGTGGTTTTGGTTTCTCCATGTTCAAGAAATTCAACCATAATGCACCCCTCTGCATCATAAAAGGAAGTGGCCATATTTTTATCCAGCAGACAGCACTGTCTTTGCTTTCTTTTTTTGTTGGTAAATTCCAGTGATGCCATTCCTTGCTCTGCTGTTTTGTTGCCACAATGAATGTGGGAACTTTCTTTAATCACTGATCACAATACTTGGTAAAAAAATAATCTTTATTTTGATAACTGTGAAGTAGTTCTTGTAAGATTGTTTTCTTTGAACTGTGTGGTCTTCTAGTAATAACTGTGGGACTCGTGTTACAGGCTATTTGATAGCTTAAGCTTAGAATAATTTCCTTCATTGCACAGTGTTGTACTGCAGGTTTTGTTGCAGTTATATCCATTTATATGATTTTATCAACTCTTTCCCCTTACCGAGCGAGTTGGCCGCGCGGTTAGGGGCGCGTGGCTGTAAGCTTGTATCTGGGAGATAGTGGGTTCGAACCCACTGTCGGCAGCCCTGAAGATGGTTTTCCGTGGTTTCCCATTTTCACACCAGGCAAATGTTGGGGCTGTACCTTTAAGACCGCGGCCACTTCCTTTCAACTTCTAGGCCTTTCCTATCCTGTCGTCACCATGAGACCTATCTGTCGGTGCGATGTAAAGCCACTAGCAACTCTTTCCATATTGAGTTCAGTGAGGCACTTCAAGTGTGACATCTTTGACATTGATCGTTGATGCTCATGTTTCACCCATTCCATAGCAGTGCTTGTGCCATGCAGACATCTCCATGTTGAAGTTTGTGGTGAATTTCAGCAGTAGCAGTTTACTCTTCAACAAGGAATTCAGCACATTACCAAAACAAAATATCATTCACAACGGTCTGTGCTCCCACGATCACAGTTAATGATGTTGTATTACTTCGACATGTTTTGTAAATTCTGTAGATTGCAAATATGCACTTGGTTGTATTGTACTGATGGTTTATGATTTTCTTTTTAATGTTGCTTATTTATTTTAGTATGGCCCTTGAACTAGCAGCCCTCTGTTTATTCATTTCATAATACATTTATTAAATTCTTTGGTATTTATCCTTTTGAACAATAGCATGTGAATTGGTGTATATTTCCTCAGGTCCAGGAAGAAGCCTTCTATGTTTGTGATATTGGAGATGTAGTACGTAAACATAAGGAGTGGAAAATGAAGTTGCCTCGAGTTGAGCCCCATTATGGTAAGAACTTTTGTTATGTCTTGTGCTCTTGAGTATACTATTGATATGCAAGATTCAATAATCCTTTTCTTTATTTTCTCAGCTGTGAAGTGCAATGATAGCTACAGTGTTCTGGAAGTGCTGGCTGCTCTGGGAACAGGTTTTGATTGTGCTTCAAAGGTGAGTAACAATACTAAATCTTGGTTTTGACATTGCATTTCACGTGCAGTAATGATATCATTTGTTGCTCAGTGGTTCAAATCATCCCAGGAATGAAAGTGAATGATTAAATTCTCTGGTAATGCAACCCACTTATATATTTTCTATGTTATATTGCATGGAGAAGGACTGCTAAGTTCTTTCTCCCCCAACTCGAAGATGGTTCGATGTTAGAATGTTCCCTTATCGACTACTTTACACTTTTTTTTATTAAGGAAAATACTTCTGTTCACAACCATGTGGGGAAATGAGGAATTTTTGGCCATTACAGTGCGACTGAAACATAGTGCTGCAATTTATGCATAACCTTTGAACGTGCTGGTTGTTCTCGGACTGGAGGGGCTGTAAATGTTATCAAACTCTAGTCTGTCTTATCACATTTATCCAAAGAAGAATTGACAGTTAAATAGCAGAAAAAAACAAAAGGAGTGATTTTATAATCATAGCTACATTCTTCTTATTCTTCTTTTTTTTTTTTTTTTTGCTAGGGGCTTTACGTCGCACCGACACAGATAGGTCTTATGGCGACGATGAGATAGGAGAGGCCTAGGAGTTGGAAGGAAGCGGCCGTGGCCTTAATTAAGGTACAGCCCCAGCATTTGCCTGGTGTGAAAATGGGAAACCACGGAAAACCATTTTCAGGGCTGCCGATAGTGGGATTCGAACCTACTATCTCCCGGATGCAAGCTCACAGCCGCGCGCCTCTACGCGCACGGCCAACTCGCCCGGTTTATTCTTCTTCCTCTTCACAGTACCATATCAGGTCCCCACTGACTTCGGCGATACTGAGGCGAATGCAGTACGATCTCTTGCTAGGCGGAAAAGTCTTTCAACAGTGTGAATTCCAGTCCATTCTTTGATGTTTCCAAGCCATTACGTCTGCCTCTCGACACCTCTTCGACCCTGTATTTTGCCTTGCACAGTCCGCTGTAAGATGAGATAACGGTCATTTCTAAGTATGTGGCCAAGGTAAGAGATCTTCCGGTGTTCTATTGTTTGAACGAGTTCCCGACTTGCTCTTGCCCTTCTGAGTACTTCTTGGTTCGTTAGTCGTGCAACCTACGAAATCCTGAGCATCCTCTGTTGGATCCACATTTCAAAGGCTTCCAAGCGTTTCACTGATATGTTCTTGAGAGTCCATGTTTTCACACCATTATAGCAAGGCTGACCCTATATAGCTCAACTAAGCACATGTAAAAATTCCTGGATTTTCTGATGTCACTGTCTTGTCATGCCCCCTGCTGTTTACCATAAAACTTAAATGCGTCAATTTGTTTTACTAAGAATGTAACAATTTTTTACCACTTTCTTGTTCAAATGTTTGTTTTGAATCTGTATACAGAATCTAATCGACAGCTTGTGTCTAATTTCTCAAGCATCAGAAATTCAGTATATCTGATTATGCGTTTTCTGCTCGCACTGTGCTTTTAACTTTCTTACTAAGGTACTTTTTTCTTAAACACTACGAAGTCGATGTAGGAACACTTATCATTCATCAGTTCAAATTTACTTACACAAGTCATTCCCTGCCATTACTAAACATATTCTGCATGCTTGTCCTACAGGGTAGCAATCGTAAATTAAAGTTGAATATTGAATTCTTTCGTTGTTTGAGTTGTCAGTCCATAACTGGTTTGCAGCGCACCATGCCACCCTATCCTATACTAACCTTTTCATTTCTTTGTAATTGTAAATTGCTCCCACTTTCAGCATTCTTCTGTAACACCACATTTCAAAAGCTTCTGTTCTCTTTCTTTCTGAGGTAGTTATATTCCATGTTTTACTTCCATACAATGCCACGCTCCAGAAAAAATCATCAAAAACATCTAATTCTTTTATGAATATGTGAAATAAGCAAATTTCTTTTCTTAAGAAAGGCCTACCTTGCTTGTGTTAATCTGCAGTTTATGTACTCCTTACTTCTGCCATCGTTAGTTATTTTACTATCTAAGTAACAATATTCTCTAGTTCCTTTAAGACTCATTGCGTTATCTAATATTTCCCACATCACCTAACTTCGTTCGAATGCTCTCCATTACATTTATTTTGGTCTGACTTATTTTCATCTTGTATGCCTTCCCCAAGACTGTCCATACCATTCAGCAATTTATCCAGATCTTCTGCAGACTCAGATAAAATAACAGTATCATTTGCAAATATCAGTGTTCTGATTTCCCCTCTTGGATTGTGATTCCCTTTCCAAATTCCTTTTTGATTTCCTGTACTGCTTGTTCTATATAAACATTGAAAAGGAGGGGTGGGGGCAAACTGCACACTTGCCTCACTCATTTCTGGATTGCAACTTCTTTTTCAAAGCTCTCAATTCTTATGACCGCAGACTGATTTTTATACAGATTGCAAATAATTCTTCTTTCTCGGTATCTGATCATGATCGCCTTCAGAATTTCAAATAGTTCGGTCTAATCAACATTGAGTGCCTTTTCTAGATCTACGAACACCGTGTACGTGGGCTTGTCCTTAATTCGATTCTCTAAGATCAGACGTAAAGTCAGAATTGCTTTGTGTTCCTACATTTCTTTTGAAGCCAAATTGATCTCTCAACTCAGTTTCAATTTGTCTTTCCATTCCTCTGTAAATAATATAGGTTATAATTTTGCAGCCGTGATATACTAAACCAATGGTGGGGTAGGTTTCACACTTGGCAGCACTGGCTTTCTTGAGAATAGGTATAACAACATTCATTAAAAAATTGGGTGGTACTTCTCCTGTATCATAGACACTAAATTGAATAACCTCGCCAAGCTGGTTTCTCCTAAGTCAGTCGGTAATTTTGAGGGTGTCATGAATTCCAGGTGCCTTATTCATATTTAGGTCTCTCAAAACTCTCTAATTCTGACCTCAAAATTGGGTCTCCCATTTCATCAGCATCAACAGCCTCTTGTTCCAGAGCCATATCATCTACATCTTTACCTTGATACATCTATTATATATGTTCCTGCCATCTTTCTGTCTTTTCCTAGAAGTGGTTTTCCATCTGAGCTCTTGATATTTATACGTGTAGTTTTCCTTTTCCTGTATATAGCATCTATCTTTCCTAGGACCATACATCCTTCAACATCAGTGAACTTCTTCTCTTTCAGCCATTCTTCCTTAGCTGTCCTGCACTTTCTATTCACTACATTCTTTAATTGCCTGTATGTTTTTCTGCTCTCCTCATTTTTTACATTCTTGTAGTTTCATTGTACATCAATCAGGTCTAGTCTCTCCTGGAATTATCCATTGATTCTTAACTGATCTTTCTTATCTTCCTAACCTTTATTCAGCAGTCCTACTGACCTCATTCTCCACAACTGTCCATTCTTCCTCTATTGTGTTTCCTTCAGCCTTTTCATTTAGTCCTTGTGCAACGTGTTCTTTATACTATCCCCCACACTTTTCATTTAACTTATCTAGATCCCATCATCTTGCATTCCTTTCTTCAATTTTTTCGACTTCAGATGGCATTTTCATTACCAACGAGTTGTGG
Organism: Anabrus simplex; assembly: GCF_040414725.1. Lineage (NCBI taxonomy): Eukaryota > Metazoa > Arthropoda > Insecta > Orthoptera > Tettigoniidae > Anabrus > Anabrus simplex. Next base: position 118,139,544 of record NC_090270.1, read on the forward strand.
TCAGAGTCTACGTCTGCTCCTGGGAAAGTCTTGCAATCCAACACCTGGTTTCAAAGTCTGTGCATAATCGTAATGAAGTCTTATTTGGTACATTCCGGTGTCTCCATGGACATACAGCCATTGTTTGTGGTGTTTGAACCAAGTATTAGCAAGGACTAAATTATGATCGGTGCAGATTCAACCAGTCTATTTCCTGTTTCAATCCTTCGTTCCACTCCGAATTTTCCTACTGTATTACCTCCTCTTCCTCGGCCTACCTCTGAATTCCAGTCTCCCATCACAATTAGATTCTAGTCACCTTTTACATGTTGTATTAAATCTTCTATCCCTTCATATGTTCTTCTGATTTCATCATTACTTGCTGCACTAGTAGGTATATAGACCTGCACTATTGTGCTGGTCATTGCTTTGGTGATCTTGACAACAATAATCCTCTCACCATGCTGGTCGTAGTAGTCTACCTGCTGTTTTATTTTCTTAATCATTATTAAACCAACTCCAGCATTTCTCCCATTTGATTTTATGTTGATAATTCTGCAGTTACCTGACCAAAAATCCTGCTTCTTGCCAATGTATTTCACTTAAACCAACTACATCTAACTTTAGTCTGTCCATCTCCCTTTTCAGATTCTCTAACCTAGGTACCACGATGATTCAAACTTCTATCATTCCATGCTGCGACCCACAGAATGTCTGTATCCATCTTCCTGATGATTTTCCCTCTTGTGTAGTCCCTACCCAGAGATCCAGATGGGGGACTACTTTACCTCCAGAATATTTTACCCCGGGAGGAAGCAGTCAGCAGCACATCAATTCATACAGAGAGAGCTGCATGTCCTCGGGAGTTAATTACAACTGTAGTTTCCCGTTGCTTTCAGCTGGGTAGCAGTATCACCACAGCAAAACCATGTTAAGTATTATTACAATTATCATCAGCCACTCATCTAGACTGCCACCTTTCCTACGTACGAACAGCTGCAAACACCCCCCACCCTCGTGATGAACAGTTTGTTAGCCTGGTCGCTCGATGGATAACCATCTGATATTGTTGCACCTGCGGCTTGGCTGTCTGCTTCACTGGTATGCGCAAGTCTCCCCACAGCGGCAAGGCCACATGGTTGGTAGGTGAGGATATTACATATATTTAGTACATTTGGCCTTCTTCAATATATATTTTTTTACCTCAACTTTTAATCTAGGAATAAATAATAATAATAATAATAATAATAATAATGAGCTATATTACCAACAACTAAATTGTTGTATTTTTTGAATCATGTCCATAGATTGTGCAAATCCCCTTTCACTTGCACAACCCTATGCAGCCCACAAACCACTTACACCCAACCCCTTGCTCTCCTCAGACAACAAACCTCGGAGTTAATTTATGTGTTGTGTATAAGAACCCTGCAGGCTGTTCGAAATGGACAAATGTCCAGTATGAAAAGAGAGATAATAATCATCCTATACAGCTGCGAGTATCTGGACATCAGGACGGCTTCACCAGAGCCCATCCTTAGCACACCGCCACTGTTTGGGAGTCTTGTTTCTCTATGTAGAATAACTAGGTGGAGGCAGGTATTACATGCATACATTCAATCATCATCCATTTCCCTCATTCAGCTTTTAGCAGTTTGGGATGTTACGGCACCTTTCCATCTTCCTCTGTCCAAGCACTGATGTTTGCTCTCAACTGTGTTTCAATCCAGGTTTTTTCCAATTGTACTATTGATAGTTTTCAACCACCTTAGTCTGGGTCTCCCTCTTGCCCTCCCTCATTCTGTCTGTGTCTCAATCATCTGGTTAGAGGCATTCTTCCCTCTTCAATCATTTTAATATGTCCAAACCATCTTAAGTTCATGTCCATTCCATCATAAAGTTTTTCCACTTCGTTTTCTTTTCTGATCTCCTCATTTCTTACTCTGTCCTTTCTTGTTTTCTAAATACCTTCATTGAATAAATAATTTTGTTTTATTTGAGATTTCTGTTCCACTTAATTTGTTCAGAGTGGATGATTACCTAGTTGTACTTCCTCTTAAAACAAAAATAATCACCACCACCACCACTCGAAAGGCTAGCGCCTCAACCATCTGAGCCACTCAGCCCGGCAAATGAAATGTCGTGGGCCTTCTCGATGTCCATAAAAATCACCGCCAACTTCTTACCATATTCCCCGTGCTTCTCTGTTAGCATTCAGATGGCAAATATCAGGTCTGTAGTGCTTCGGTTCTTCCTGAACCCGATTGCTCCTCCTCCAATAACAGTTCAACTATATTTCTAATTCTTCTTTTAGTTCTCTTCTCCAGAAGTTTGAGTTCTTCCTGTCAAAGTATTGTTTCTGTTCCTCTGTGTCCTTCCACTAGGCATTCCTCTTGCTGACCTATTTCACTGTGTCTATCCATCGATTCCGTGGCCTCCCTACTGGTCTCTCCCCTTTCACTTTTCTGTCAAAGTAATTCCTTGCTGTTCCTGTTCTCTCCGTCCTCATAACATGTCCAAACCATTGAAAAGAACTCCTGCGGTACTAAATTCTGGCACCGTGGAGTCTCCGAAAACCGTAAAAGTAGTTAGTGTAATGTAAAGCCAATAACAGTATTATTAGTTCATTATTATTCTCTGATGCTCTGATCTGTCTTCACCAGGTTCCCATCATCCATTTCAAGGATATTGACATGATGACTTCTTCTGTTCTTGGCTACTGTATAAAGAAATTTCCTATTACTTTCACAGTCTGCTGTTAGTCTGGTAGTGAATTCATCCCAGCACTTTTCCCTTTCTTCTTTAATCAGTCACTTCACAAATAGCTTCTTGTTCTGGTACTCCTGTGCCAGGTACTGAAGTTCATCTCAGTTCACTGATTCCTGTTTTTTGTTATCTAGCCTCTTCTTTGTTGCATTTCTTCCTTTCACAGCAGTTTTCACCCTCTCATTCCGCCATGGTGTTTCTTTCTCCTGCATATTGCACTTGTCTTTCCACTCGTGATTCAGCTTCTGAAACTAGGGTGTTATTGAACAACAGCCACTCTTCTTCTACTCCTCCCAAAGTTAAGAAAGGGCCGATGACCCAGATGTTAGTTACGCCTCTTTAAACAACAAGCATCATTATCATCAAAGTTAGTAAACAATGTTAACAAAACAATGTTAATGTAAACATTTCTGAACATAGTTAATAAAATTTGTTAAACTTTTGTTTGTCATTATCTCCACACTAAAAAAGCTGTTTGTGAGATTACGATAAGTAGGGTCAGGAAGAAGAAAATAGATGCAAAGTGTGGCAAAGAAAATCATTGAAGAGGCGTTTAGAATTAAGTTTGGAGTGAACACTTGCGGTATGTCAGAACTTTTACTTTATGATGTAGCAGGCTTTCAAAATTTTCTTGAGAATGCCCCCAAATGACTTTCAGTTCTTGTTGACAGTAAAATGGCCTGAAATTGCAAGATATGATACAGATTATCAGAAAGCTGGTTTCATTGTGACAGGCTAGGTATAACTTCAAAATTCCTAGCATCTGGTGACCTGTACGTTTCACTTATATATTCATTTAGAGCAGGGCCTCTCAGGGTGCATGCGCGTGGTGCATGCACTGTGCACGGTGCAAAAGACGACTTCGCTTGGTTGACCAGAGTGCGGACCCCCACTCCTCTCTCCCTACACCTGTCTCCCCGTTCGGCCTGTCTCCGCGTTCCTCGCCTTCACTGCTGTTTCTCCCCCACTGCGAAATGTTTACGTGTGGTGAGCGGAGACGCACAGTTGTATGGGACAAGGTTACCAGTGTTATTAAAAAAATTTAAAAAGTGAATTAGAAATACACATGCATGTTTGAGAGGAATGTAAACATAATTTTTAAAAAATGCAGAACCCGTAACCAAAATGAAAATGCTACAGTACTGGAACAAACCTCATTTGTGGATATAGAATGCTCTTCTTCAAGCTGTTTCAACTTCCTTAATTCTTTCTCTCTGACGTCTCCTATGATTTCACAATAATTTTCCGAATGTAGTCTGTTGTAGTGTCTTTCAATAGACGATTTTCTTACGCACGTAATTATCGTCCCACAGATTAAGCATTTGACGTTATCGTCACAACAAACAAACAAAAAAAAAAATACGAAGGTTCCCAGTTCGATTGAAATGGACTTTCAGAAGTCTTTGCTTTCTTCGAAACAGGTTGCTCCATTATTATGTTGTTGTCGTGCGCTTATTTATTTCACTGATAAACACGTCGTCTACCACCAAACGCTTCGTCGCTCTCAGCACACTACACCATCCGAGTCAAGCCGAGTTGAGGCGAAGCGTACCGATGCACAGTGCACAGAGCCTATGCACCTCGCTCTGCACGCGTGAGAGTTTGGGCGTTTGAGAGGCCCTGATTTAGAGTATCAAAACATGCAATTTGTTATTTTGCCTGAGGTGTTTGAAGCTTTATCCAACAATTTCAAGGAATTGGTAAAGGTACAAAATAATGAAAATCTTCATTTAACCTAATTAGGATAGTATTATTTTGATGATATTATCCTTGGCTTTGACAAGACTGATATGTAATAGCAACTTCTGGCTCGGTGAGGAAAGCAACGGGAAACTACCTCACTCCTCATTTCCCTAGTACGCCTCTTCAGTGATGCCCAGGCCATCTATGACAACTGATGGCAGAGCTGTTGAGGATCCAATCAGCCTTCGGGCTGAGGACTAAACATACACATACACACATACAAATTATTATGGAAGGTTACATTATTCAGTGAGGAGTGAAGCTGGAAATTAAACTCCATTAGAACATGGCTAAAAGAATGTCATACAGAATTAAAAAATTAAATTAAATATTAGAACTTTTGCTTTAAGTTTGATAGTCCACTTTTAGAAGAAATAAAAAAGCATCATATTCTGCAGTACAAATTTGTGTGCTCTAATTGCATCCTTGTGCATGTGCAAACCAAAAGTTAATGAAAACCTGAAATGTTTCATTCACAAAAGTTAGGGATTTTTTTTATCAACATGCACGAAAAGTTTACAAACACGATATTTTGTTTATTATGAGTCAGAAATGTTCTGCCACAAGCACTCTCTGCACAGCTTACAAATGCCTTCGTGAACATTCCATTTCCACTCTCTCCACCTCAGTTCTGGGTATGTATTCTTTCAATTTATATTGTAATTTTCCTTTTACTTCCCTGTCTTTTAATATCCATACTTAATTTCCAGTCGATGACATGAAGTTGATTATTGCCACCTTCATAATATGCTCTACTGGTCACTCACTTCTCACAGTTCCCTTATAAATTCAGAATGTATGGGAAATACGGTTTATTTTCACCAAATGATATTTAAAGGTAGTAAATTACTTCGAACAGCAAGTACACAAATGAATGACCTCCGTGGGTAGATTAGTTTTCGATTTGTGAACCTTTTATGTAGTTAATATTTCAAGCCTAGTTTTTAATATATCAGTGGAAGAATTAGTTTTGGAATATATTGTAATTAAGCAGCACTTGCTATGACAATATGTAGCAAATAAGAGAGACATACTTCCCCTAGTACATGAGCATTGCCTTGTGCTTATCACAGGCTAGTTTGCAGTGGCATCACAATGGTGTACTAGTCGGCCAGTGGAAGATACAGTTTCCAACTGATGAGCCAAAGTTGCACTGCGACAAAACATTTTTACTCTTATGATTGAGCTACCTGAATTTATTTAGCTGTTGCTGTATTTTATCAGTATGGTTTTGGTCATCAGTGCTGTTATTGTAGCAGGTAGAGTTTGATTCTTTAGAAGAATTAGGAGTATTGGATGGAGATCCAGAAAAATAGTCTTTACTGTTGTACATTCAGTCATAAGTGATCATAATTAATTCTGCAAAATTCCAGCTTAACCCTGGATTACTAAGCTTCCATCTGCCGGACGATGCACACGGATATTAGTAGCTCCCCCTCTCGCAAAGGTATTTGCTTCACTCTCTCTCTAGCTTCCTTTGTGCGAGTCCTGACCTTGTAGAGAACAGTTGTCGCCGTACGTTGCTTCATTCCGTCTATGCGGGGATCCTGTCGTCTGAGGTACAAATGCTTAGTGACAATGTTACTTTTATATTTTATACGTAGTTGAGCCATTATTATTTATTTATTTACATCGGAATATAAAATTTTATTGTTACATTCTCATTAGCTGTAATTGCGTGTTGAAATCAGGAATCTGCTCCAGAAAATTGAAATATATTTCAGATGGCAGTGTGTATCAGAGATGACCCACACACAATACTACAACTTTTGACAGAAGTAGATGACACTGACAACACAGCCATAACTGGAGAAACGTGCAATGAACCGGAGGATGGCTTTGAAGACGACATCAAATTAACTGACAGAGAATCTGATCCAGAATATAACCCACAGTTAGACGATTCCTATGATTCTGATGAGCCAGGAAGAAAGAGAAGATGTGATCCTGAACCAACATACTCTGATGAGGACCCTGATTCGACTAATAGCAATTCAAACCCGATTGTTTCCAGTGCTAGGCATCCGAATGTTATAGTCCCTAATAAGACCAATCTACTAGGGAGAAATAAACACAAATGGTCAGCACTTCCGTCGAGAAACCGTAATATCCAGACACCTGCCAGGAACATAATTTATATAAAGCAGGCCCCTTTAAGAGAAGCCAGAAATGTTTAAACACCTGTGGAATCATTTTCTTTATTTTTTAACAGTTTCATCGTAGATAAACTGGTACAACACACGAATGAGGAAATTCAAGTTCAGAGTTGTAACTACGCTACAGCTAGTGCAACAATTTCTCAAACAAGCAGAGAAGAACTCGATGCTCTTTTTGGTATACTTTGTACTTGTTATCAACAGCCATGAAAACCAATCATCTTCCTACAAGAGAGCTGTTAGATCCAACTTTCTGTGGTTACAGAAATAAGGCGACAATGTCAAGTGAGCGTTTTATTTTCTGTTGAAGTGTTTTAGATTCGATGATAAATCTATGAACGAGTGACAAGTTTGCAGCCATTCAAGAAGTGTGGGATGAGTTTACCAAGAACTGTCGAGACTCATACAAGCCAGGAATTTACACACCCATTGACGAACAACTCGTTGGATTTCGTGGACGGTGTCCTTTCAGGTTGTACGTCCCCAACAAACCCACAAAATATGGAATTAAGATCGTTATGTTGAACGACGTTGGATCCAAGAGCTCCTTGAAGTGAAGAAGCAAAAAATCGGCACGTCAATGTTTTGTTTTGATGGACCAAAAACTCTTGTATCGTACAAACGAAGGAAGGGGAAAGTCGTTATTCTGCTATCCTCTACTCACGAGGACATAGAAATAAGGAATAACAGCAGCAAACCGCAGCAATTGAATTTTATAACGAAACAAAAGGTGCAACAGACTTTAGTACAAAGTAGTAGCACCTTGAACTGCAGTAGAAAGACCTAGCGCTGGCCTCTGTGTGTATTCTTCACTATGATCAATATGTTCTTAGTGAATGGATATATTTTGTTCTGCCACATCCTCCGAAAGGGAGGAAAAACCTATTTCGAGTAGGGCATTTGCGCAACATTTAATTAGACCTCAGCTCCGCCTTACGCAACCAACTTTGCAGCGGTCATTACATGGTATGATTCTCAATGAAAACAATATAGTACACAGGCCAGACCAAGCACAACTTGGCAAAAAGAAAATTTGTGCATTTTGTCCCTCAAAGCTACAAAGAATGAAACTGTTTTATTGTACTGTTCGCTATCCAGCCTTGACAATCAGTCAACATGTGCTGGGTGTTGAAATGACATGAGTTTGTGAAAAATGGTATAGAAATGTGCATAGAATGTATTACGTGGTGGGTTAGTTATTAAGTTTTAAATAAAGTAATCCTAAGAGTTATGGAAGGTTTTTTTTTTTAACGTTGTCTCGTAGACGAATGCTTAGGGGTAAGAGCTTAGTAATCTAGGCTTATCTATCCATTCTGTCTGCTGCCAGATATAATCTGAGGAAAGTGATTTTCATTGAACCCCGAAAAAATAAATAAATGGCGTATGGCTATTAGTGCCGGTAGTGTCCGAGGACATGTTCAGCTCGCCAGATGCAGGTGTTTTGATTTGATGGCCGTAGGCGACCTGCTCGTCGTGATGAGGATGAAATGATGATGAAGACGACACATACACCCAGCCCCTGTGCCAATAAAATTAACCAATGATGGTTAAAATTCCCAACCCTGCTGGGAATCGAACCCGGAACCCCTGTGACCAAAGGCCAGCATGCTAACCATTTAGCCATGGAGCTGGACAATACTATAGTAATTTAAGTATAATTTACATTCAAAGAGTTTAATTGCATCCTGTATGTCCAATCCGTGTCCTGTTTCTTTATAGGGCCAGGTTTAAAGAGAGATGAATCTTCATAGCGAGTTTTTTTTGACTGGATGCCCTTCCTGACATCAGCCTCACCAGGGGAGTTAAAAATCCTACAACCTGTTTTCCAGTCAATGACCGGGTCAGGGATGGAATGTATGAAGCCCCCCATCTTGCGGAGAGGATGGGGATTGTGCTGGCTGCCGAAGATTGTTGCACTCCTCTGGGGCAATGATTAATGACTGACAAATGAAATGATAGTGGAGAGTGTTGCTGGAATGAAAAATGACCGGGAAAACCGGAGTACCCGGAGAAAAACCTGTCCCGCCTCCGTTTTGTCCACCGCAAATCTCACATGGAGTGACCGGGATTTGAACCATGGAACCCAGCGGTGAGAGGCCGACGCGCTGCTGTCTGAGTCATGGAGGCTCGATCAGAGGAGTTAACCCGTATGCACCCGTAAGCGGACTGGTACGCGCTCGAGCGGCTGGGCCAGGACTCCACAAGCGGACTGGTCCTCCGGGATGAAAGGTCGCATATTGGAGACATTTGTGGCATCTGTTGGCTTTTTCCGGAAACATTTTAAATTGAAATCCGTTCATGGTGTCTCAAAGTATCACCAGAGTGCTTTGGTATGCTTCTTTGGCAAAGAGAATTGATTAAAATATCGATCGAGAAATCTGTATTTTGTTGTTGACAAGATGGCTGAGAAGGAAGTTGCTTGCTCACGCGAAATGCTCAGTAATAGCGAAATTCAAAGCATATTTGATGTTTTAGGCTCTGATTTCAGCAGTTTTAGTGAGGAAGAAGTTATTAGTGATCCTGTGTATGAATGAACACGAAATATATCACCAGAGATCTTTCGCGTAGTAATATCGTACAACATGGAATGCCGAATGAACTTTCTCCCGCCCCTCAAGATCCCATTGCGACTGCCGGATTTGAACCCACGATCTTGGTACCTGGATGTGAACACTTCACCACTGATCCCCAGACTGAATCTTAATAATAATAATAATAATAATAATAATACACAGAGTGAGACATACGGCTGTAAGTTTGTATCTGGGATATAGGTTCGAATCTCATCATTCACTTACTCGTGATTTGTTTCCCATTCCTTATTTCCAAATCAGGCAAATGTTAGGCTCATGTCATATAATTAAGGCCATAACACACACTAAAGAACTTCAGAGGTGAGATAAGTTAATGAAAAATTTAAGATTTCAAAGGGATTTTTTTATGTGTTATATTTCTGTATTGTTCTGTTTTGTGTGTCATGAGCAATAGTGTGGAATTTCTCACTATACTGTTTTAACCGAAACTTGCAACACCCAAGTTGCATACTAAAAAGTTGGTGGATTCCTAGCAATGTCAGAGCAAAGGGCGGGTGGATGCAAATGGGTTAACAAGATGAAATCAGTGACGCGATATATAATAGTAGGAAAGGAGAAGGTGAAACGTGGAGCACAGAGCATGTTGCCACACAGTTTGAGTCACATAGCTATCAGCTTGCATCTGAGATATAGTGGGGTCAAATCCCAATGTCACCAGCCCTGAAGGTGGGGCTGTACCTCAAGGCCACTGTCGCTTCCTTCTAATTCGTTTCTACCCCACTGTCGCCATAAGACTTATCTGTGTTGGTGCGACATAAAGCAGATTTAAAAGAAAAAAGAAACCGACTGCCAGGACATACCCTACTCCTCTCGAATAGTACCAAGGGGTCTGCTCAAGGCTTGATGTCCCCACGTAGTGGACGAAATCACCATAAACGTCATGTGCCCTTGCTCCATATGAACACTGCGGAGAGGTTTGAAATTGAATCCAGGCTTTTGGCATACAATCTAGTGATAGAAATAACTGTGTACTGCCACTTTTCCTACCCTGCCAGCCAACATTCTGATGGTGACTTTTTTTTTTACCAACAGGGCTCAAACTGCCTTACCACGATGTCAGACCATAGAGACCAGTTGCCTTAACGATCATGGCAGGCTTTAAAATAAACTTGTATGTTCCTTCACATAAATAAAGGGACCACATTTTTGTCTGAATATTTTTTGGAAAATGTGACCTTTTGAGATAAAATTATATTACTCTCATCTTCTTTCTTTTGGGAATTTTTAAGTGTTTGAATTGAAAATTGAACTGTAAAGAAATATATATATATATATATATATTAATTTCTTTGTAGTAATGACAAAAAGAATTCTATTACAGTTATTACTTGATCCAGTATTTCAGCTGGTAATGCTAGGTACTTATCTTTAGCAACAACATAAATTGGTGTCTACAAGGTGGCAGTTGTCTGCATTTTCACTGTCCATGTTGCAAGTTGGAAGGAAATATTTGTAACTGGTAGCTATTTTGTCAAAACAACCATGTTACGCGCTTGAGAAGGCCAGGAGTGGCCTTTCAAGTAAGAAACTTAAGTAATGTCCCTACATATTGCTTTGAGTTTTTAGTAAAACTTTTGCAATAGAAATTTGTTACTTTTTGCCTGTAACCACCTCCACTTCATTGTAAAGATCTCATCAAGTGTATAATTCATTATTTATAGACGGAGATCAATAAGGTACTTGAACTTGGGGTGGATCCAAGCCGCATTATATTTGCAAATCCAACTAAACCTGCTTCCCACATCCGTCATTCGGCTGCTGTTGGAGTTCATCTTATGACCTTCGACAATGAAACAGAGTTGCACAAGATCAAGAGTCTATTCCCCACTGCCAAGTGAGTATTCTTGTGTCCTTGATATTTTATATGTATACTATTTTATCCTTAATATTCCATTGGATCAATTTGACCTGCTACAATCATATGAAAAGAGGTTACAAGATATATTGAAATGGTTACAGCTAGGAATGGAGTGGATTTGGTGCTGCACGAAGGTATGGAGTCCAGTAAGGATGTCTCCTTTGTAAATAACTGAATCTTCAAAGCCAGGGTAAATCTAGGAGTGAAACACAGAGAGGTTATCCCAACAGTGTGTTCAGACGGTGACCACCGCTCATAGTGGCAGACATGAATTACAGTGGAACCTGCCCTAACGGACACGCTTATTCAGCGTACACCTCCCTATACGGACAATTTTCCTTGGAACAGATTAAGACAAGTGTTAAATTAGCCTCGTTTAAGCGGACACCTCGAACTCTGGACAGCGGACATCGCCATTTGTCCCGCCCACTTGACTTAAGCGGACACTTCACACGTTGCAGGACAATGTATAACGCCGGACCACATGTCATCCTTTCTTTTAAAGCCATTCTTCAGACATAAGGAAAGTCCTTTTGAATGTTTGTACTATTTCGAGTGCAAGGGGAGAGAAGGTACATCGGAATGCAGTTCTGCCTAGTGGTGTATAGGCCTGTTCCGAGAATTCTAATTCCCTAGAAATGCTGCCAGAGACTGTTGACTCACAAGTTACCTGGGGATTTTCTTCCCTTCTTGCATCATTCTATTCATAACTCGGATTGTCGCTGATAAGGTCGAGCTCAGGTAGTCAACTTGAGAAGGAAAAGACAGTACAGGCGCTAATTAGTGAGACAGAAATACTGTAGCATTTCAGTTGTCTGTTAAACATGAGTAACAAGGGAAGATCGTGTTTAGATCTCGAGGCAGGAAGAAATGCGATTATAGAAAGTGACAAGGGACTTTCAGTGAGAAAGCTTGCCAAAAATTTCAACTGCAGGAAATCTCAAACACTATTGTGAAGAATAGAGCTGAAATTTTAAAGGAGGGGGAGGAAAATAGGAATCGAGGAGTGAAAAGAAAGCGGGAGTCAGTTTTTTCAGAAATGAACGTTGCGCTACATGAGTGGTTCAGGTGTGCTTGAGTGAAGAACCTGTGTGTGAGTGAACCATTTAACAGACTATTCCGTTTTTGAGAATTTTGCAGTTCTGAAAAGTGCTAAATTTACACAGACGAAGCTTTACGATTACTTCACGAAGCTGTAATGTTTGTAAATGATGTAAAATCACTTATAATAACTCTATGAAGTACTAACACAGAAATGACTTAGAATAATAAAAATAAAGATATGTATGCTTATATTTAAGGTGGATGTTCTTTGCCGTTAAAATGTTCAGTGATTTTTACGAACTTGTTTTAGCGGACACCTCTCGTATTGGACATTTTTCCTCGGAACCGACCGTGTCCGCAGAAGTGAGGTTTGACTGTATAAGGTTGCACATACATCACGTACAATGAAAATCCCAAAGTAAAGGTGGGTAAATTAAAATGAGAAAGCCTAATACAAAAGGTATTAAGAAATGAGACACAAGTGCAAATGAGAAAGGGAACGTGTTTTAAACAATCTTTTTTAAACTGTACTAGAAGTCTGTGGTAAAGTTGGAGGAAGAGTAAAAAAGAAGGAAACTAGTTGGTGGAACGTGGAACAGTAAAAAATACTTTTTAAGATCATAATGTAGCAAAGAAAAACAAGGATGTTGAAAAAACCAAAACAAATTGAATTGATTATTCCACATAGGATGTTAAAAAACATTAAACCTTGAACAAGAATACAGAGATACACACTGTTAGAGAATTGTGAGGAAAGAAAAGGTCTAGAACTGTGTGGAGTCATTTAAAAAAAACACGGGGACTGAAGAGAACCAGACAATGTTAGAGCCCAGAAATAACTCTTAAGTAATTTGGAAGATTCAAATGTTGTATGAAGGTTGTGAGAGCTGTGTGCAATTGGGATATAGCAGATCAGAATGGTTTTGAATAAAGAGAGGAGTACAACAGGGCAGTTCACTGCCCTCACTACTCTCCATCATAAATGAAAAATGAAAATGGAAACCTACAACCTGTTTTCCAGTCTTTGACCGGGTCAGGGATGTAATGAATGAATCATATATAGGCTATTAGTACGATGGGGTCGCCACTCCCAAAGTGATTTATTAATGAGTGATAGATGCTATGAAATGAGAATGGAGAGTGTTGCTGGAATGAAAGATGACAGGGAAAACCGGAGTACCCGGACTCTCCATCTTACTCATGCATATAATTATAAAGGAAATTAAAACATAGATTTGAGTTCATTGATTTTGCTGATATAGCCATCTGATGAGAGACAGAGCAGGAGGTACAGGGGAGGTTGGATTGTTGGAGAATATACATAAATTAACTGTGATCAAACAAGACAGTGGCAATGAAAATGAGTAGAAGATCTACTCATTCTAACCTCACACTTAATGAGTGAGAATTGAATTTCTGAAAAACTTCAGGTATCTTGGAAATAATGTGAATGCTAAACTAAAAGTACTAAACAGTGTCCAAAGGATCTAAATACCTCTACCAGGTGCATAATCTTGGCTGGGGCATGGCATTTCCTTTAAGAGTGTAAGAGACAGTATTCAAATAATGTCTTCTGCCAGTCATGACATACAGCTTGGAGTGTTGTGTATTAAATACACGAGACATTAGTATCTTACAGGCATGTGAAATGAAGTTCCCAAGATCAGCTATGGAGAAGACTAGAAAGGAAAGAATTGGAAATGATTACATCAAATGGGATATGCAGGTGAACCTGACAATGTAGGAAAGACAGAGCTGCATAGCTGAAATGGTATGGTCACGTAAAGCAAATGCAAGAGACTCAGATTCCCAAGAAGTACTTCGAGAAGAGCGTACCTGGTAAAAGAAAAGTCGGGTATCCCAGAAGAAGGTGTTTGGACCAAATTAAAGATCTGATAAATTTAAAAATGGGGGAGAGACATGGAAGACGTAATGAGAGAAGTAGTCTACAAAGTCAGGAATAGATGGAGGTATATCATTAACATAAATCCTACTCAGACTACTGGAAGGATTCACTGGTGGTGGTGGTGGTGGTGGTGGTGGTGATGATAGTGATGAAAGACTATGGGCTCTACCTCCGTTGGAAATTTAAATGCTCGTAGGTGCCTTGTGAAGGATGATACACAGAAGAGACTTGCAATACTCCTCTGTTGTGATGGGAATTCACTACTGTCTCATTTAGCAAAGCACAAGTAGAGATTATTCCTCTCGTAAACTTTTTCAGACCCTGACAAGCTTGTCTCTGGATGCCGGCTTTGTCATGGGAGGGGGTGCATGCATCAACACACGCTGAGGGCCCATCTTGACATATACTTACTTAGTCTTGATGTGGAAAATGTGGGACGAGAGGAAAAATTAATAAAGACTGGAAGTGGGAAAAGTCAGACAGATGTACAAGCTGTACAGAGTGGCCAGGAAGTTCCTTTACACTGAAATTCAAATTTTTTGTTTGTGTGTTCAGCCTACATCCTATGGGTCCAATATGCCTTGGTGGGTTCCTGCATGTTTGTATCATAGCTCTATGTCTGATTGTTCATCCTTAACTGCATATTAGGGGAATCAGTTTCAAATGCTGCACGAACTGCTGCTTTCAGTTGCTCATTGCCGGTGTAATGGTATTACTGTAGTGTCGGATGTTGTGACATCGGGGTTTCTTGCTGTTCGAAGCAATTGTGCCAGAGATTATTCTGCCCCATGTCCAATCCAGCATTCTGGGAAAATTTATCCAGATGTCTTCTAATGTTCCAAGGAAAATGTGCTGGTGTATCATTCTCTGATTAACAGTGCCTTTGAAATAAGGACCAGACAGGTGTTTTGCTGTCATCCCTGTCCAAACCATAATGAGAGGTGGATTGTTCTCAGCTTTATTAAAAAAAGTTACAATAGTTTTCCCCTCAAGAGAGACTTTGTGACTACAAGAGCTGTGATAAATCACACGCTTGTCAGAAAGCCAGTTTTTCTCGTGTTTGTGAAGCATAAACTGACTTGCATGCACACAGAGTAAATAAGTGCCTCTTAGAGTATGAAAAATGAAAACCTACAACCTGTTTTCCAGTCAGTGATTGGGTCAGGGATGGGATGAATGAAGTCCTGAGCTTGCGGCGAGGATAGGAATTGTGCCAGCTGCCGAAGCCTGTTGCACTTCTTTGGGGCAATGATTAATGACTGACAAATGAAATGATATTTGCGTGAGTTGCTAGAATGAAAGATGGCTGGGAAAACCGGAGTACCCGGAGAAAAACCTGTCCCGCCTCCGCTTTGTCCAGCACAAATCTCACATGCAGTGACCGGGATTTGAACCACGGTATCCTGGGGTGAGAGGCCGGCGCACTGCCGTCTGAACCACGGAGGCTTCTTAGAGTATGAATTTCAAGTAAATTTAAATCATGGTTCCTAATGAACCTCATATATGACCTTACCTGTTGAGCTCTCAATAACTATCGTGAAATAGAGTGGGGGTTGTAGATTATTTTCTCAAATTCATAGTTAGTATTTTGAGAAATAAAATTGGTACCATTACAATTCAGATATTAATGGTTCAGTAAAATAAAAATCTTTAAAAGAATATGCTGTTAAAATATGCTTCACCATTAAATATTTTAACCCAAACTGCAGTTCATTTTAAACCAACCATTTTAATTGAACATTAATATATGACCTTACCTGTTGAGAGCTCCCAATAACTGCAGTGAAACAGAATGGGGTACCCCTTTTAGTATACCTAATTTTCTAATCAATTATTTCAGCACTCGCAAGGTGTTGCACAAAACGTATAATGCCAAGGATATGTGCTTGTTCATTTATTCGCAACTTATGGTGGTTACTTGTTGAGATTTAGATAATTGTGTGCTACATCGTGAAGAATGAGCTGGAATAAACATATGACGGCGAAGATGTTGGAATTGGCATTCTTCTGTTTGATTAGATATTTTGAGGTAGTTATCCTGAAAATAATGAAAACACAAATGCAAACTTTGCTTGGGAGCAATCATTTTGAAAGTTTGTTTTATTTTCATTTTGTAATTTTCCCATCACAGAAAAGAAGGAAATTTAAACTTTAAGGAATGAATCAAGATAGAAATAAAAGGGAGTGCTGGGTTATTACTTCATAGCGACCCTCTTAGAGGCAGCCCTGCCCTTTCTCTGGAGGTAGTACAGATGGAACCCACTGCCTTATGGGATCAGGGATCCTCAAAGGCTAAGGGAGTAAACCCCGAAAGAAAATCCTCAATTACATTAGGCCTAGCAAGCCATAAAAGAGCATATTTGTAGTTTCTTTCAAAACACATAAGAGGCTCAGAATGCATTTATCAACTAAATTAAGATGCCAACATGAGCAGACTCATGTCAGGAATGATGGTTTATGGCTTGATGATAGATAGGGTCTTGCAAAAATGCAAAAATCCCAGAAGAGATGAACACAGATTGGGACCATCAACTTACTTAGTCTAACAGAAAAATATGAAGAACTAGTGGACCTCATGGAAAGGAGGAAATTAATGATACTGGAGCTGAGTGAAACCAAATGGAGAGTGAAAAGAATGAAGAAATTAAGAAAACAGTATACACTGTATTGGCATGGAAATGACAGAGATGAGGAATGGTGTTTGTTTCATCATGAGTAAAGATCTAGGAGGAGTTGCTGACATTCAGTATGTTAGTAAGAGAATAATAAAGGTGACTGTGCATTTAGGGGAAGGAATACTAACTTTGGTACAGGTGTATGCACCTCAAACTGGATATTGTGAAGACGATAAGAACCAGTTTCGTGATAATTTGGAAAAAGTTGTTGGTAAAGAGAGAGTAATCATTATATGAGATCTGAATGCACAGATTGGGACAGATGGAACAGGATATGAAAACATAATGGGACCCCATGGATATGGTGGAAGAAATATAGAAGGTGAACATCTTCTTGACTTGAGAATGGGTTGGTGGTGAAAAACAGTTGGTTCAAGAAGAAACAGAACCTAAGATAACACAATACATTTGGGATGGACAACTAAAGACTGTAATTGATAATGTTATCTCAGATGAAGAAAGGAGCAGAATGGTAACAGTTGTCAGAGTAACACCCAGTGAGAGCCTTGACAGTGACCACAGTCTGTTACTAGTGGACCTGAGAAACTTCTATTTGCCAAATGTACAGAACAGGAAAATGCCAGAAATCAAAGTATGGGAACTCCAGAAAACAGATAAGAGAAGTGAGTGTCAGAACCGGATAAAAACCCTGTTGCCAAGAGATGAAAGAAAAAATGGAGTGGCAGAATGAACCAGACTAATAAGAAACATATTGGTTAAGGAAGCAACTGAAGTTTGTGGAAAGACAAGTATGAAAACAAAGAAGGAAACACCTCGGTGGAATGAAAGAGTGAGAGCAGCAATCAGGGAAAGAAATCTTGTGCGGAAAGAAAGGGATCGGGAGAAAAATAAACCGGATCTTAATAAAGATGAGGCAAAGTCCAGAAACCTCTAACAAATATGCCAAAACAAGAAACTGGACGTTAAGAGAACAGTTACAGGCGAAAAGACCAAGGCATGGAAGATACTCACTCAGAAACTGGAGGAGGACAGCAGAGGCAATAAGAAACTACTGTATAGTGTTATCAGAGGTGAAAGGAAACCAAGAGCCTTTATGGTATTCATTTATGGTATTTCCATGTAAATGGAAGTCTGGTTAGGACAGAAAGTGACATAAGAGAAGTCCTGAAGAACCATTTTGACCACCTACTGAATAGACCCGTTCAAGAACAAAATACAGAACCGGAAATCCAAGCCTACAATAAGGAACCTCCCATCACCTGGACAGAAATTGAGACAGCCTTAAAATCTATGCCTAAAGGAAAATCTTCAGGTGCAGATGAAATGAATGTGGACATGATAAAGGCTGCAAACATCCAGGGCGTACAATGGCTGCACAGTGTACTAAATGCCGTATGGACAGACAACAAAATATGTGCAGATTGGAGCAAGGACGTTATAATTCCCATGTTTAAGAAAGGCAGCAGACGGAAACCGACCAAGTATAGAGGAATAACCCTGCTGTCTCATGGGCTAAAAATTCTAAAAAAAAAAAAAAAAAAAATCATAGAAAGGAGATTGAGAACCATTATTGAACCACAGTTAGAGGAGGAGCAATATAGATTCAGAAGTAACAGATCCACAATGGATCTAATTTTTAGCACCCACATGCTGATGGAAAAGTATTGGCAGAAAGGCAAGAACCTGGTCATTGTGTTCCTGGATATAGAAAAGGCCTATTATAGTGTTAAAGAGATAAGATCTGGGAATGCCTGAGGAAAAGAAATGTGCCTGAAGGACTGGGTAAGGAAAATTGAGATGTTGTACAGCTAAGAACAGGAATGGTGTCACCGACGTAAACAATCAACACTGCCTCACTCCAGTACTGAAAAGGAGGAAATGGAGTGAAGGGGTAGTGTTGAAGTGCACTCCAGTACCGAAAAGGAGGGGAAAGAGAGTGAACGGGCAGTGCTGAAGGCACAGTGTGTGTATTGCTATACATCCACCACTTTGCCCATTTCAATCACAACAGTTGTGTAGCGGGCTGTCTACCTGCAGCAATACATTCAGCGAGGAGGTGGGGGATACCCGTGCTTTGTTTATATCGAGACACCATTGCTGTGCTCACGTGTACAAAGACTGTACTAGCCGTGTACAAATTGGGGAAGGTCGATCATCATGGTTTGAGACCAGGAGTGGAATTCAGCAAGGAAGTGCACTGTCCCCTCTACTGTTCATCACTGTTATAGACAGTATAATGAAGAATCTCAAGGAAAAGTTAGGTGAACTGAATGCAGTGGCCTTTGCTGATGATATCGTGATTTGGGGTGAAACAGAAGAGGAAGTACAGACCAGACTCAACGTATGGAAATCCCAGTTCCAGGAATATAACCTCAACACCAGTGAGGCCAAGACAGTGGAGATGGCAGTTAACAGAGATGGGCGTCCATCAAATGTAAAACTAGGAGACCACCAGCTAGAGTGTGTGGATAGTTTACCTGACCTTGGAAGTGATAATTTGGTCAGAAAGGAAATTTACAGAGTGCAAAAGGCATCAGAATTCTACCAAGAGGTGAGGATACTTTTATGGGATGACATGATTCCAAAACCGGCCAAACTGATGATTAACAGCTATTTCATACCAATATTGACCTGTGGTATTGAAGCGTGCACCCTCACAAAAAGGGATTCATCAATACTGCAAGTATCAGTGATGAAATTTCTGAGATCCACCATCCAGAAGACCAAGATGGACAAGTTAAGAAATGAAAAGG
The DNA here is from genome assembly GCF_040414725.1 of Anabrus simplex. Taxonomy (NCBI): domain Eukaryota; kingdom Metazoa; phylum Arthropoda; class Insecta; order Orthoptera; family Tettigoniidae; genus Anabrus; species Anabrus simplex. The sequence continues at coordinate 118,158,979 of NC_090270.1, forward strand.
TGAAGAAAGAAGCCGGAATAAAGACATCCCTATTAGACTGAATCGACACATCCAGTCTATGGTGGTATGGGCATGTGATGAGGATGCAGCCAACAAGAACAGCCAGAATAAATTTGGAAAGACAGGTGGAGGGGAAAAGACCTGCAGGAAGACCCAAAACCTGACAGATAGGCATGATCAAGGTTGGTCTAGTTACCAGAATATGGACATTGGATGATGTTCTGCATGACCAAGTTGTATATGGACAGGAAGAAGTGGAAGAGGCTCATTAACAGTACCCGGGAAACTGGGACTGTACAATGATAATGATTCTCCCAAAATATAAAGAAGTCATTTTTCATCATCATAGTTACACACAGATTATTTTTATGATCTTGTAAAAATATTGTTAAACTTTATGATCTACAGACTTTTAGTATGAAAAAATGTACTTTTATTTATTAACATTTCCCTTGTATTTTCACTTATTTTTGTTCCAATGAATATTAGTTTCACTGCTGCCTATAATAGAATTCCATTCCACTACCAAAATTCTGCTGGACTGCAAGATTTTCAACAAAATTTACTATTAATGAGAGTTTTCTACTTGATACTGGAAATAATTTTATTCATTAGACTTTTTTTATTACTTTCAGACTGGTTATCCGCATCCGTTGTGATGCCAGTGTAGCACAGTGTCAGCTGGGAATGAAGTTTGGGTGTGATCCTGTTGTTGAAGCCCCTCACTTGATCCATGTGGCTCACTTACTGGGGCTGGATGTTGTTGGAGTTAGTTTCCATGTGGGATCTGGATGTGGCGATCCACCTGTCTTCCGCCGTGCCATTGCTGCAGCTCGGAATCTCTTCGACTTCGGGGCAACTCTGGGGTACCAGTTCCATCTTCTTGATCTTGGTGGTGGGTATCCTGGCAACAAGGGTACCAGCATTGATAAGGTTAGTAATCTGTTGTTAAATTCTGCTAAACTCTGTAATAATGGCTGATATGTTTATAAATATACTTCATTGGCTCAACAAATGTACCAGTTGAGTCAGTAAATAGGCCACAGACAGCTGTTAAAAGGTAATTCTGCAAGATACCTTCTTGAAAACTTGTTTTCATAAATCCACCATAATTGGGGCACTTCTCTTTTTACTTCATCAGCGCCCCAGTACCTGCTTATAAATGTCTTAGAGTGTCCGTCTCTGCAACCTTCCTCACTGTATCCAACTCCGTATTACATTTCAATTATTAACGTCAAGTTCACAAAGAACCACTGGGCATTATAACACTTTCACATTTATTACTTTCAGGCCCAGTGAGGAAAACAGTGGCTAACTACCTCACTCCTCATCTCGCCCAGTATGGCTCATTTTAGAGCTGCCATTAGTTTTCGAGGTTTATACATACATACATACATACATACTTCATTATAGATGGTTATGCCTTTCAGTGTTCGCAAGTCTGTCTCCATAATCCTCTGTTTGTAATCAGCTCTGTAGCCTCATTTAGTTCCATACCTGTTATTTTTAAATCATTTGAAGCAGAGTCTAAACATAATTGTCTTCTCACTCTACTTCTCTTACCTTCCATGGCAAAGTCCATTATTTTCTTACATAATCTATCCTCTTCAGTTTGCCTCACATGGCCCCACCACTGAACCCGATGTATGCGTACAGCTTCATCCTATTTAGTCTGAACCTCCTCATTAAGCGTACCCTCCTGCCATTGTTCCTATCTGTTTGTACCAGCAGCAATCTGTATGTTGCAACATTTTGTGAAAGGAAGACATTTTGGCACTTCTGTGCACCACAATATTTTAAAATCCTCAATATATGTTCCCTCCTATATACATGTAGAACTTGCAGAAATGAATCAAACTACACCTCACGTGACATACTACCACGCCGGAATCCAGAGTTACACTAACAGTTATCCCTCATTGCAAGACTATTTTAGTACCTCAGCATGGCAGCACAATTGCATCACCTGTCTACATCATACCGAGGACAGACTCTCGTTGCTGGGTACATTGGTTATATCTCTTTACATTGAGGTATTGGACACCATTGTAGCATGTGTTGTCTAGAAGAAATTAAAACTTGCATGCTTTTGTAACTCTTGCCTGGCGAATTATGGCTCCGAAACTATGGACATTTTCTATGTCAAAATGTTAAGCATTCTTCGAAATAGCTTGTGTTTCGCTGAAAATACAGTGTGTCACTGTAGTATCTGCTTATAGCTTCAATTCGCAATAACTGAACTAGTCTTAAAGAGGTGCAATTTCGATGAGATGTAAAGTGAAAAATGCCACAAAAATCACGCTTTTTAGTTTTATCGTGTTTATAACAGTTGTGATATTTTCGTACCTCTACGTAGGAAGGTAATCCCAAAAATAAGGTCTCCTATTTCTTTATAAATACATACTTTTTTATTTCTACAGTGGTTTAAATCATTTTACAGCTGGAACATTTCCACATAATCACTATTTTGGTCGATGCATTTTTGTAGACGCTGTGACAGCTTTTGTATGCCCATGTCATACCAGCTCGCTGCCACGCTGTTCAGGAAGTTGTGAACCTCATCTTTCACCTCGTCAGTGCTGAATCACTTTCCAGCCAAATATTCTTTCAGCTTAGGGAACAAGTGATAGTCACTGGGCGCCCAGTCGTGACTATAGGGAGGGTGGGTGGGTGGTGATGTTCCACTGAAAGTGTTGCAGGAGAGCAGCGGTTTGCCGAGCAATGTGTGGGCAAGCGTTGTCATGGAGAATGCTTACACCCTTGCTCAACATTCCTCTTCTCTGGTTCTGAATTGCCCGTCTGAGTTTTGCAGGGTCTCACAGTACCTGTCAGTGTTAATTGTGGTCCCAGCGGGCGTAAAGTCGACCAACAATGCCCCTTTTCGATCACAAAACACAGTTGTCATAACTTTACCGGCAGACTGTGATTGCTTGAATTTCCGCGGCGTTGGCGAAGAGGGATGCCGCCACTGGCCTGATTGTTGCTTGGTCTCAGGTATAAAATGGAACGCCCAGTTTTCGTCACCAGTGGCAATTGAGTCCACAAAGTTGTCCTGTTCAGCTGCAGAGCGTTGAAGAAATGCACGGGAAGAATCAACTTGTTGCCGCATGTGGTCTTCAGTCGGCATGCGTGGCACCCATCCTGCGCACACCTTCCGGTATTTCAAATTTTCCGTGAAAATTCTGTGAGCGGCGCTTCGGGAAACCTCAGGAATCAAAGTGCAGAGATCATCCAGGGTGATCCGCCGATCTTCATACATGATTTGCTCAACCTTCACTACTGTCTCGACGTAAATTGACTGTCTATCGCTCCTTTGTTCGTCGTGAATTTCAGTCCGACCAGCTGCAAACTCTCTACACCACTTACGAATATTTTCGACATCCATGGACGACTCACCATACACTTCCATCAGTTGGCGATGGATTTCAATCGTTTCAGTACCTTTTGTGTTCAAAAACCAAATAACTGTACGCACTTCGCAACAGGCGGTAACATCCAACGGGAGATCCATCCTAAACGGCTGCTAAGCCAAGACTGAGTGCCTCAATGCGGTGTGCACATGTTTATATGCGACCGCGGGAAACACTCTTCACAATATTCGGACCAACAGCCACACGAACAGAGTTCTGTATTTATAAAAAAAATAGGAGACCTCATTTTTGGGATTACTCTCGTTTAACCTCATAAACTTATGTTATGCTCATAGAGGATCCAATGATCCCCTGGGCTGATCACCCAGTATACATACTGCTATAGTTTTGATGATGTTGTTTGGGTCATCGGTCCACAGACTGGTTTGCTGCAGCTCACCATGCCACTCTGTCCTGTGCTAACCTTTTCATTTCTATGTAACTACTACATCCTACATCTGCTCTAACCTGCTTTTCATACTCATATCTTGGTCTAAATCATACCATTCTTACTGCCTACACTTCCCTGAAAAACCAACTGAACAAGTCCTGGGTGTCTTATGACGTCCTATCATTCTATCTTTCTTTCTGCTCAAATTTAGCCAAATTGATATCTCACCATTACAGTTCAATATATCTTCATTCATGATTCGATCTACCAATCTCACCTTCTACATTCACGTTACAAAAGCTTCTATTCTCTTTCTGAGCTGGTTATCATCCATGTTTCCACTTCCATACAATACCGGGCGAGTTGGCCATGCGGTTAGGGGCGCGCAGGTGTGAGCTTGTATCTGGGACATAGTGGGTTCGAATCCCACTTGTTGGCAGCCCTGAAGATGGTTTTCCGTGGTTTCCCATTTTCACACCAGGCAAATGTTGGGGCTGTACCTTAATTAAGGCCACGGCCGCATCCTTCCAACTCCTGGTCCTGTTCTATCTCGTCGTCACCATAAGACCTATCTGTGTTGGTGCGACGCCATACAATGCCATGCTCCAGGCGAAAGTCTTCAAAAACATCTTTCAAATTCCTATATCAGTGTTCGAAGTGAGAAAATTTCTTATCTAAAGGAACACCTTCCTTACTTGTGCTAGCCTATGTTTTACCCCCACCTTACTTCTGTCATCGCCGGGCTGAGTGGCTCAGATGGTTAAGGCGCTGGCCTTCTAACCCCAACTTGGCAGGTTCGATCCTGGCTCAGTCCGGTGGTATTTGAAGGTGCTCAAATACGACAGCCCCGTGTCGGTAGATTTATTGGCACGTAAAAGAACTCCTGCGGGACTAAATTCCGGCACCTCGGCGTCTCCGAAGACCTTAAAAAGTAGTTAGTGGGACGTAAAACAAATAACATTATTATTATTATTATTATTATTATTATTATTATTATTATTATTATTATTAATACATAACCTTAATCCTAACGTGGAGACAGGAAGACAGAGAAAAAATTAGTTTCTGTCCACAGTTTTTAAAATCTTATTCCAAGAAAATACACAATTTTATATGACTTACCATGTATTATCTATTCACTGTGATTTTTCTCAATGATGGCGTGCGTACATTCTATAGGTTGCCATCGGCCCAAACAGCATGGCTCCCGTTCAATTAGAAACTTTTGTAAAATATTCCAAATTCTCAGAATTAAGTCATACAACAGTTCTGATGAGTTGCTAGAGTTGTGGCTTCTGGTCACCATCTTGTTTCTGTGCAGCAGTTATTACTTTTGCTTTTTACTTTCTGATAAAACTGTTGTAGATTGCTGAGATCATCAACTCTGCCCTGGATGAGTACTTTCCAAGTCCAGACGTACATATCATAGCAGAGCCTGGGCGGTACTATGTGGCATCTGCATATACATTGGCTACAAATATCCATTCCAAGAGGGAGGTAATGGACCCACAAGATAACGAAACTGTCTCGCACGTTATGTACTACATCAATGATGGCGTGTATGGCAGTTTTAACTGTCTCCTCTACGACCATGCCCAGGTCACACCTGTTCCAATGACCGTAAGTAGCATTTTATATACAATTTAAAATTGTTGGGAGTACATTTACTTTGACTGTAAAAAGTGCTAGTAGATAGGCCTAATGGCATTCTATGTATTTCTCATTATTTAACTGTATAAACATGTTGTGTAATCTCCTATTAGTGCTCAGTATAAGATACAGGATTGAAGCATTCATTGTGCTTAAAGACAATGACAGTTTTCACACCTTCAAATAGATGGGCTCATTTCTCATGTCTCAGCGACATCAATTTGTCATCAGCCCGCGATGGGTTTATTTTGTTTCCCAGCTTAATTTTGGATATCAACATTCATGGAGCGTTAACTTTTTGTCGCGTATTCAGTCAGTATGGGAAGGGTAGCATAAGAAGAAAGCCGGATGATGACAGGTAAAAGAAAAGACGAAAACCTAGGAATTTGGTGTAATCAGAACTATGATTGTAAAAGAAAAGATTTACTTCTATTTACTCAAATGATCTGCACATCTCTTCTCTAAAAAAAAAAATATTAATAATCGGGATGCATGAATTATTTGGGCAAGGTTGGAACATATTTCTCAGCAACAATAGAATTTTCTGTTGATGCGCCAGCATCCAGACACTTCCTCATGGCTTTATTCTTGCTAAGAGGGTCATAAAAGTAAGCAGTCTTTATTGGTTTTGTTGTTTGAAGTTCACAAGTAAATATTTGTGTGTAAAAAAAACATTAACTATGGTTCGTTATTGCTCATATGTAGTGAGTGAAATAATAAAAATAGTTGAAGCTGAAAAACAGGGTAACAAAATTTCAAGTAGGAAATATTGTACTACCTATCAGAATTTGTGACTGGCGAAATAAGAATGCTCTTTTATTAGAAACTTAACAGTAGCCACAGAGCTTCTTATGGTCAGCAAGCAAAGTGAAAGAAGGAAATGAAAAGAAAGGGCTTCAAAGTTAGCTTATCAGATACTTAAAAAGGGATTCTGTTTCAGTAAGAAATTTGCATCTGTTAATGGGTAGTGATGCGTATGAAGAGAAAAATCTTAATTACAAGTTTTTTTCGGCAGCATCATTATCAACTTGGACAAATTGGCAGCGCAGGTCAGACTCCAGTTTATTTCAAAATTATGTTGGACACAACGGTTAGCAAAAATGGAGAGAAGTGCATCTCCACAAGGCCAGGCGAATTTGAGAAGCTGCACTGCCTTGTGGTGCATCACAGCTGAAAGGAGAAAGATGCCTCCTTATGTAATTATAAGGCACAAAACTTTGCCAAAAATTTCTGTGTCTCTTGCAAGAAAAGAGCTGGATGGCCACAACCCTTGTGCTCGACTGGGTAAAACGTGTATGGAAAAATCAACTTAGTGCATTGTTGAACTTTAACAGCATGTATCTGATGGGCACACAAAAGATGAAGTGAAGAATGCCTATAAGGGAACCCAAGCCTAGTGTTCGTACCTAGAGGACTATGGTACATCTGTATTTCAACTGCTGGCTGTGTGCATTAATAAGCTTTTCATAGCACATTTGAAACTGTTATATCCTGTATGTACGGCAGGTAGCCACCACACATGCATGCCAACCAGAAGAATCAAGACTCAACGTGGAACTGATACAGTAGAACCTCGATAATTCGAAATCGGTTAATTCAAAATCTCGGCTAATTCGAAGCAGCTCTCGTTCCCGGAAACGTGAGGTTCGGTTTTGCATGTTATTTAAATCGTTTAATTCAAAATACGGATAATTTGTCATTCGAAGAACAATGTTGGTCACGTTACCGAAATTCAGACTTTTAATTCGAAACTGCCTTTACATTTTGAAGGAAAAAAAAGGTATTTCACTGAGTAATTAAATTCAAAATTTATCCACGTCATGAAAGAATGTATCTTCCGGAATGTGAAGGGGTAACTTTGCGCATTTTCACCTACTTTGTCGTGTCTACAGTGTGCTTCGTATCTGCTATGTTTGAGCGGAATCGTAATTATTTTGTATTTTTAGGACGCCACAATATCACAGTTGGCGAAGAAGTGTGGCTTATAGCCTGTAATCAATTCGTACGCACCAAACAATATTGTCAGTGCCAATGAAACTGCATTGTTTGTTTGTTTGTTTTATTTTTTTAAATGCTGAGACCAAACGGACTTACGGTTTTAAAGGAGAGAATTGCCAGCCGGGAAATGTACTGTGTTGCTATGCAGTGCACACTGCACACAGAAGCGAGAGACTTCCTTCCCCTGTCATAGGAAAGTTCGAAAACCCACGATGGTTTAGAGGCATCGGGCACTTTCCATGCCAGTACAAGGCATCTAAAAATGCAGACAGTACAGTAATCCAAAAGATAAAGCATTTGCACAGGGGAGCCAACATAATTTTTCCTCGTCTTTGAATCATGTTTTTCTTCCTTTCTGATCATTGGAGTCATCAGTACAGAAAATGAAGTTAATAGATTATGATATCAGAGTTATTCGACGGTACCAATAACTGATAAGACCAGTAACCATTGTGTTGCTGAGAGCAACACAGTTCCCACATTCCGATTCTATGTATTTGCAAGAAGTAAAATTCATTGTTTCAAGTTCCGTATTGACTATAATCAAATCATGTCATTTTAATTTAATGATTTGCTCAATTTTTATGTCTTTCCAGTGCTGATGATGGCTCACTTGAGCCGAAACATGTACACTCTTAATATATAATGTTAATTAAATAATCTATAAGATTATAATGTGTAGTAATGAACAGGTGGAAATGTTATACTGTACTATAGATACGTGTTGTTGAGTGTAAATTAAAAGCTTTCCAGTCTGTTGAACACACAAGTTAAATATAAATATAACACTATAACATGCCTGTAAAAAACACATTATTAAACAAGAAATAAAAATACACACTGTTGGTTTCTGAAATTGCTATTTTTGTTTTATAATGACCAACAGTAAGTGGCAGGTTAAGTTTAAACACGTATGAAACCGAATCTTTTTAACAGTTGCATAGCTTGGTGTCACTATTTTGTCATTTTTTAACCTGTGAAAATTCAAGGGAGAATTTCATACAATTATTTTCATGTTAGAAATATTTTTCATTTTGTTCTCTGCTCTGCGAAATTGGGAAGCTTGGTTTATTAGAGTCTGTACAGTATATTCCCAACTGAGAATTCTCTGTGGTAGTGATAGAATCACTGCTATATTTCTGAAATTACTAGTTCTGTTTTATAAGGTCCAACATTAGTTTTTATTTAGATATGTGTAAAAGAAACAGTTGGTGGCAGTATATAATATTGAAACTGTTAAAAAACACAGTATCACAGTAATAGATTCATGGGTTGCCACAATGTTAGTCTTAATTTGTGAAAATTCAAAGGGAGAATTGTGTACTTTTTTGTTCCTCTCAAGGCTATTAGCATTGTCGGTTAAATCTTAAGAACCTTATATAAAAACACGCTTTTTGAGAACTACATAACACTAACTTAACAAGTTCCCTCTTGGCATGTTTTCTTGGTTTGTATGTGAATTTTAATTTGCAGTCTCTGTCCTACTAAATACATGTTTACCCCTTAACTGGGGAATAGTTTCATAACGTCAACCAGCCAGTGGGTAATTATTCAGCGCAACGTGCACTTTTGGAATGGGTACAGTAGTGTGCGGTAGATGTAAATACTCACCAGAAAAATATATTTTACTTGATTTATTTAAATTATTAGTGATATAGTAGAAATTCAATAGCATTGTTATTACCATTTTTCTTGTAAACCCGTAAATATTTACATATATACACAGTGTATTTATACAAAAGTAAAGAATATTAAGTGTTCCTTTCATTATTATGATATTTTTCAAGTTTTCAGATATGCATCAATAGGTTCTACATACTTTCTGGTTCATAGATCATTCAGAAATTGCGCACAGTGTGGTAAATACGGAAGCATGGGTTGCCACAGAAAAAATGATGAACTCTTCTCAGAAGAACTCTTAAGGTTTCACTTTACTTTTTCCTGCCTGCTGGCTCTTCAGAAATGTGTGCGCGTGCGTTTTGTATTCAGGAATCATTCAAGGCGAATATTTTCGCACTACAAGATGTGTGGTTAAGGTTATTTTTAATATGTATAACTTTTGCTTTCTCAACGATTCATTTGTTTCTATATTTGTCCCTGTTTTTATCTCCTTGCAAGATGTGTATTGTTTAATATAACGCCTTGTGTAATATAAATGTCTACATGCTAGCCTATTTCCCACATTTTGGCTGAAGATGACGCCAAACAGCGTCGAAACTAGTTCCAAATGTAAATATATGTTGTAAATAAACTATAACAATTTTGTATTGAAAAGGTGGACCCTTTTAAGTTTCCTATCTTCCATTCTCAGTTCAATATGGACAAAAATGAAATTCTTAGATTTAAATAAATGTTAACAGTTCGCTCTCATTCTTCCTAATGTCAGCGACAGTTTGTTTTGCAAGTCTGTCCTCGGCACAAATATTAGTTTTTCTGTTGCTCCGCAGAGGTGTGCCTGAGCCGGAGTTTACGTACGGTAGGGTTCCTTTCCGCTCCTCCATTCCCTTACCCCCACCAACAGCGCGTGGCAACCCATCCAAATCTTGACCACGCCCAATGTTGCTTAACTTCGGTGATCTTACGGGATCTGGTGTTTCAACACGGCTACAGCCGTTGGCTTTCTTTGTAGAAAGACTCTTGCATTTTCGTTTCTGTCTTGAAAAGTACATACTCAACGACACGTCTGTAAATGATATGTTAAAACACTGTACGCAGTATTGTACAGACCTATGCATTTGATACAACAGCTTCGTTTTTTTTTTAAAGTTGCCATGAATTAAAACATACGGGCTCTAATAAAAACAGACTGCATTGTGTATCCACAACAGTGGGCAAATACAGTACAGTATTCTTAACCATCACAGAACTATGTGATGAATGTTTTAGCCTCATTGAAACCTTGCATTCTGCTTTTTTTTTTTTCTATCCAGATTAAGCAAAGTCTGGCTCAACGAGATTTTACTGTGTGATGCGACGAATGTTAATATTCTATAGCTCTTTGTTTTGTTTCTAGTGACTTGCATAATAATGCTAATTTATCTATCTTTAGGCTTCTTCTGGCAAGCTCATCCCCTCCTCCATCTGGGGCCCTACGTGTGATGGTTTGGATCAAGTTGTTGAAAACATGCTGCTGCCTCCTATGGATGTGGGAAACTGGATCATCTTTGAGAATATGGGTGCATACACTCTTCCTGTTGCCAGTACTTTCAATGGTTTCCCGATACCTAAAGTCCACATGGTAGTTGATGAGCACACATGGTAAGTTTTAAATTTTAATTAAATGTTTGTCAACTGAATATTGTCCCTTTAGCGGCGTCATTCAGTCGCCGAAACGAGGCACGTCAATGTGGTACGTTGTATTGGTCACCATCACTGTTTCAGGTCATTAAATAAAATTTATACAATAGAAGAGAATGTTGCTGGAGAACGCTTGTGGCAAAAATGAAATAAAAATATCTAAAACACTGGTGGTCTTTGTTACAGTGGAACCTCGATTCTCCGTTTTTGGAGGGATCACGAACAAAAAAAACTAACAACACGGGAAAACGGAAAATCCGGGAATGAATGAAAACCATCAACAATATAGCTAAACATTGAAAAGCTGAAATATATTATATTGGTCTGGCTTGTACCAAGACAACTGGGCAGGGGGCAACAAAGTGGTCAACAGGCTTCTAGCATCCCACACACATCACCAGATACAATGCGATTAATAACCCTTTGACTAATTAAAATTTACCCGGCGCACACCGTGACTATTTTAAACTGTGCAATTTTCTCATTTTTAACTAAGCCAGCCAATAGCGACACAGAAAATGGTGGCAAATTTGAGTTTTACAGTGCCTCCGTTTTAATTCTTGAAAATAAGAATACTTCTAGGGGCCGGTTAGTGGGTCTAGGAGAAGCGTTGGCGCCAGAAGGCTCGTAGTGATATTGCACGTGAATAACCTGCGCACAGCACTCCAGCCTATGAGATCTTTGCTCATGACTAGCAACTGGTACATTCTCGCGTAACAGGTTGCTGCTATTATATGCTAGAGTATTCAGCTGTCTCTTTACATTCAGAGGATTCACCTGGTCATCAAAACTTGCTAGTGAAAAGGTTCATTTTACTTTGTCGGGCAGTTAACTGAGAGAATGTTCACTTAAGTCCATGGATAAATAGAGCCTCATCCTATGTGATGTATTGGACGAGTTAACATAATTTATTAAATTGTATAACCTTGAATTTTCTCATCTCAGATTACCTTACCAAATGATAAAATGATGAACAGTCAAATAAGGTGGTAGAGACCGATTGACATGAGAGTAAAACCTCATTTCTGTGTACTTTAAAACAGCAGTTGACTTAACCTTGCTTGCTGGGTTGAGTCGACTGGTTATTACAAATTTGTATTTCCCGGCCACCACAGGAGTGTAGAGAACATAAAATTCACACGAAACATTTCACATATTTTAAGCATTCCTGCACTATTTTCATTAATGTAGTTCAGTTTATCTGTGATATAATGTCAAAAGTATGCAAAAATGCAGTTGGCTCTGAAGGTTTGATGGTACTATTTTATCTTGAAATTATTAAGATGATTATCCTGTGTTAATTAGCTACTGAAACATTGTAAATAGGTAGTTTGTAATTAAGTTACAATTGTCTTGCAGGTTAATGCTGAAGGATGTACTTCCTCTCACTGAGGAGCACTTTGTGTTGGGAAACTCTCCTGCCAATCTTCGCATTGGTCTTGACCTCGGTGGATGTGGAGAAATACAGGAATGGGGTGTACCACCAGCTTTGTGTCATCAAGTGGCTGCAGCAGAATCTCCCATTGATCAAGGCGTTGATCATTCATCCAGACCTCCAGCTTTCCTCTTTGAATTTGTGGAGGTGGGCCCTATCAACTGAAACAGCATTCACATGTTGAGAGGTAAAAAGAGGTTCGGTTCATGATGATGTGTGTCCACAAGGGTTGATTTCGGCTTTCCTTCCAACTCTTGTGTTACTGTTTACTTAATATATTCCTTATACTGATAAGATGTGGTATAAAAACACGACACTGAGAAATATTCTTCGAGAGAGAAGCTTAGAAGTCTGATATTGATACAAAATAATGGTGACAGTTTTAATGCTCTTGATAACTACTGCATTTGTTTGAGCGTCACTTTTATTCTGCATGCATGCAATAATTTTGCTGACTTGGCGTCTGTTTTATACAATATCAGATTCTGTATATTGCTCAGACGTAACATTCCTGCAGTAACAAAATGAAGGCCTTAATGAACTACTGTTTTGTTAGGACTCCATCCGTCCAGATAATATCTGAAAAATGTAACTTACATTTAAATAATATGGCCAATATTTATTTATGTTCTTATTTATTTAATTTATTTATGATAGAAGCTATTTATGAAGATTGGAAGCACATTGTTAAGGGATGAAGATTTGTATTTTTAATACATTTGTATATTGAGGCAATTTACAAGATGAGTATTTGGTTCCAAGGATTATGCGAGTCCTCATTACAGAATAGAAAATTGATACTTTACAGTTGAGAGGAACATACATTCTCAAGAGACTTGGGACTCTCCACTCATATTTTTTTATAGTATTATTGTAACTGGTATTATTGATACCGAAGGGTTGTGATATTTACCCCAAGTCTAGAAATCTTGAGTCCCCTTGTTCAGTTTGGCTCAATTTCTTCACAAATTTGTATGTTTAGAACGTTTATGTGCAGTTTATCTGTGATTTAAGTGTTTAAGCATTAACAGTTTTTATGCTCTATAACAAAAGTACTTAGCAATTTATAGTATTTCTAGTATGTGGATGGAAACAAAATAAAGGGTTTTCTTTACAAATCTCTTGCAGCAATTTTATGAAGAAAGTAAAACTTAAGTGTATGTCCTGAATCTTCATGTGTATCACAGTATTACCTATTTCTGCTGATGGTTGGATTGCCTCATCTTGTGAATTGCAAGTCTCATTTTGTTATACTTTTAACATGTCTTATATCTGTTGATGGTATGTGGAAGGAAAGCCAGAAACATTTTACTCTTGAGGCATTACTATTGAACCCCTCCTCTGACTACCCTCCGAATAAAATTGTTTGTAAGTGAAGCTCAGCGCAACACACATCCAGGATGTTCATGTATTTATGAAGACCTCATCACAAAAGATTTCACGAACTGTAGTAACATCCGGGAGCTAAATTTTTAAGTGTTATGCTATGGTAGGAATACTTTTCATTGAAATGTATTACACTGTATTGTTCTTAATGACTGGCTTAAATATATCAGCTGTTTACTAAATTTAGATTATCAGAAACGTGTAAAAGAAACTGGCAGTTTGTTGAATTCAATATTTCTGTGGAGTGGGTGATTGTTTTTATGTGTAGAAAGTCATGTATTTTTTGACTTTTCAATTCAGATGATTTAAAAGTCAAATTAACAGTATTCAGTACCAGTGAAAGTTCACATATTTATGAAATGCATCAAGTTTTGCTGCATTTATGATTATTTTGTTCATTCAGTGTACTGAATACTTTGAATTTGACTTATAAATCATTTGTCTTGAAAAGGTAAGGAAGACCTGTTTAGTGTTAAAAGCTCTTATTATGTTTGCTTCTTATATTCTTGTGAACCTTGCTGGGAAATTGCCAGTTCTTCCATGTTGTCTTAGTGAATAGAAATGTAGTGTTAAAAATATTGGATGTCATTATGGTAGTTAATGTGTGTAATGGAGTTAAGTTTCATAAACATTGAATATTTGTCTCCTGTGTCATACTGCTGAAATGTCATTTATGAACAATTTTGTTGATAGGTCGATTAACAATTTACTAAAGAAATCTTCCATCAAAGCACTCATAATATATATATATATATCTCTTTTCTACAGTGTAATGAAAAATTGGTACAAATAATCTTTGTACCGATATTCCTTGCTGTGGAAGCATTTTACTATTTAAAATTGTAACAAAACTTGGTAAGAGTGTAAACAACTGCATTTAAATGAGTCAATAACGATCATTTCTCCCCATTTTTTTTAATTTTTATATTTTGCTCTGTTTTATTAATCTCTATTTCATCTACATTTTTTTGTTTGGTAAACATTCTAAGATATACAATTACTTGAATATATGATTAAGAATTTTAATAGTTAGTACTGTAGTATGTATCTTGACGGGGGAAGATATTTTATATTGGAAGTACTTTCTGAATTATCATTGTGTGTTGCTTTGTATCTGTGTCTGACTCTTTCTGAAAATAAGAAATGCATTTGTCCTCTGATGTTTGGGAGGATATCCAGTTTTGTTTGAAGATCTTGGTTTTCAAGGAAAGAGGTACTGGTTTGAATAAGTGAAGAGGCAGCTTTATGTGCAAAACAATATTTGTAATTTCTTGTAATTGCCATGTGCAATAAATTATGAAGAAAAATTTTGTGTCCTTTTTTTTCTTTCTGTAAACAAAAAATAATTTCACTTTTTCTTTTATCGCTGGGCTGAGTAACTCAGACGGTAGAGTGCAGACAATGCTTCAATGTAGAGTTAAGAATGTCTAGTGTCTTGAAACCAATTTCCAAAAAGATTAACTATTTATCATGTTATCTGCCCCTTCTTTCCTTAAAATGAACCCCAATGTTGGCAGTCCTGAAGATGGTTTTCCATGGTTTCCCATTTTCACACCAGGCAAATACTGGGACTGTACCTTAAGTTAAGGTCACGGCTGCTTCCTTCCCACTCCTAGTCCTTTCCTATCGCATCGTCGCTGTAAGAGCTATCTGTGTCGGTGCAACGTAAAGCCAATTGTAAAAGAAAAAAAAATTAAAATGCAGGTGAACCACCATGCATGTGTATATCTGGATTAATCCAAGTAAACATACCATTTTTCACTACTTGGAAGGTGGTATGACGTTCATCCTTTTCTTTTTGTCCTCACTAGCCTCTCATGGTCTTTTATGTACAATGGCATGTTCTTATCCCTTTTCTATTCTTGAGGTACTGTAATTTTCCAAATCATAGCCGGCCCTTCTTCCTTAAAAAAAATTAAATCAGGCCTAAAAAGTGTTTTGTGATATACTTTTATTTACAACAACTTTCACATTTAATTTGAGAAAAATCAAATGCACAGAAATGTCATAAATCCTACCTACCTACCTACTTCCCTAATCATTTTAGAGATATCTGATGCTGCCTTTGAAAGTTCAGGGATTTCCTCTTCATGAGTCTGCATTCGTATTGCATCTCGTGTTATGGCCACTGACCTTGAGTTTTTTGCACACGTATCTCACAATTTCATGTTAGACTTCTTTAAAGCGTCCTTGTAGCAGGCCATTAAATGCCT
Source organism: Anabrus simplex (assembly GCF_040414725.1). NCBI lineage: Eukaryota > Metazoa > Arthropoda > Insecta > Orthoptera > Tettigoniidae > Anabrus > Anabrus simplex. The sequence goes on from NC_090270.1 coordinate 118,174,759, forward strand.
TTCTTGTGCCCACTGTCAGCAGCCCTGAAGATGGTTTTCCATGGTTTCCCATTTTCACACCTTAAGGCCACGGACGCTTCCTACCCACTCCTAGCTCTTTCCTGTCCCATCGTCGCCATAAGACCTATCCGTGTTGGTGCTAGATAAATAAAAAATTCATCTTCGACTTATTTAAAGCATGTTTGTAGCAGGCCATTAAATGCCTTTCTTGAACAGTATGCATTTTTTGACATTTTGTTTTCACGCCAACACGGGACATTGTCTTTAGTTATGCTGTGTTTTCTTGCAGCTGCACAATTATTCTTCATTTTGCGCGTGTTTAGTAACCATTAAACTGTCGAGTTGGCCATGCGGTCAGGGGCACGCGGCTGTGAGCTTGCATCCAGGAGATAGTGGATTCGAATCCCACTGTCGGCAGCCCTGAAGGTGGTTTTCCATGGTTTCCCATTTTCACACCAGGCAAATGCTGGAGCTGTACCTTCATTAGGGCCATAGCCGCTTCCTTCCAACTCCTAGGCCTTTCATCTCCCATCGTCGCCATAAGACCTATTTGTGCCGTTGCAACGTAAAGCAACTAGCAAAGGTGTATAAGGTCTGTACATAAAAATGTGATTTTAACCTGTGCCATTTCTTGGTGGATACAGAAGTTTTTCATCCATCTCTTAGCACAGGCCAGAGCAAAGTGTAGCTTCCACCGAAGTCCCAGTCTCATCCATGGCTGTGACAATATGGACGCTACTGGGGTGTGGGCGGTGCTGAGTAATGACGTTCATAGCATGGCCAGTGCGTCTGAGTGTTATGAAAGGGGTTGCTCATAGGATCAACCGTGCTGCAAGAGCACTGTCTTACCCAGTGAAGAAAGCAATGGCAAACTACCTCACTCATTTTACCTAGTATGCCTCATTTTTGGTGCTGCTATTGGGTTTTTGTGGTTTTCCTATAACTGCACAGCCTTTCATGATACTATCTGAGGATCCAACCAGGCTGTGGGCTGATGACCTGACAGACAGCTGAAGAAGAGAATCCATATATTCACGAAACATGTACTATCTATTCTTCAGTGTATAATGAATTAAATCTTTTACACAATTGATTTGGTACAGTACTGACTAGGCGGATGCACCAACATAACCAGTTAATGCCTGTTAACAAAAACCGTTGTTGCACAATTCAAGGACGATGTGACTTAATACGTTATGAGCGCAGGACATAGGTTACAGTGATTTTAAGGGGTGTAGTGGATGGTTACATAACTTCAAACGGAGCTACAGAATTGGAGTCATAAAATAATGAGATTCCAAATAAAGCGGCAGGTAGATGATGCACAGCGAACTGCAGAATCGGCTCGAGCAATTGTAGATGTGGTAAACAACCTTATCCCATCATTTGGGAAGGAATTCGGTTTCAACACCAACAAATCAGAATTTGAAGAGGAAATGCATACAGTTACAGGTACCAAGAAAGTTATAGCATAAGCAACGGAACATCAGTGACTCAACGCATTCATATACATTTATGCCTACTGTTAATAAAATCCACTGCCTGTTTCCAGTCATTTGACCAGGTCAGGACTGGAATGAATGAATTCCCCTTCTAGCGACGAGGATGGTAATTGTGCTAGCTGCCAAAGCCTGTCATACTCATTTGGAGCAATGAGTGACAGGTGAAATGATATTGAAGAGTATTGCTGGAATGAAAGATGACAGGGAAACCTGGAGTATCCGGAGAAAAACCTGTCCCTCCTCAGCTTTGTCCATCACAAATCTCACATGGAGTGACCAGAATTTGAACCACGGAACCTAACGGTGAGAGGCCAGCGTGTTGCTGCCTGTGCCGCCTACTGTTAGTCTGGATAGTATAAATTGGCTGGAAGTAATTTATTGTACTGCAATAAGTTTGAAGTTTTTCGCCCCCAACAATTCTGTCACATGTCGGAGAACTATCAAGGGCAGTAGGGAATGTTTACGTCACAGCAAGCAAGAGTGGGGAAAGTAGGCTTGCCAGAACTACAGCTATGACATAAACACTGCTTGTGGCCCGTAGCTGGTGAAAATACCTTGTTCTTGACTCTTCGTCTGCCTGTAAAAATCATACTGTGTTGGAGAAAACCATCCCTCCTGGAAAGTGTGTGAGACATTGCAGTTCATATCATGTGACAAATTCAACCTCTAGATTACTGTTCTATTTTCTGTGCCTACAAAAAAACTATGGCACTATCTGCAACTATACCATAAAGAATAGCCAGTTTCACAATTAACTGTACGACAGACTAGTTCGCTTTCAGGTGCATACCAACACTTCCTATCAGTTCTTATCGCCTTGTTACATCAATGTGATTATCAGTGCATTCTGTAAGAGTGGATACTTAGCTGATCATCCTCAATGATTTATAACTCCCAAGCCCTTTGATCCTTTGTGATCACTGTGGGGTGTCATTTTTCATTCAGCACTCAAGGTTGGTTTTGAATGTTTTGTGAACATCGAAGTCCATTTTCTGAAGTGTAACACACGTGTTCCAGAGAAGATTGTTCTCTGCACTGCCCAGATACTCATTTCTCATTTGCTGTTGCCCTCCCTATGCACATGGTGAGTCATTAGCAGTAAGTATTGTTTCCTGTCAATTGTTACTGCAACACTTTCAAATGCCCGTTACTATACTTTGCACTTGCGACCTCGCACTTGCTAGGGTCCCTTGTGAGTGTCATGTTTTCTGCACTGATATACTTTATTTTTATCAAACACGAATTTTATTTTCTGTCTATATTCCCAATTTCACCGGTTACATTTTTTTTTTGAAAAATGTTCGGCGTTCCTGATTAACTTTATTGATTTGTCTAATGCCATGCGAGGCAGTTTACAGTTTCTGGCAAAAACGAAATGCAAAATTTGATTTAATGGAAGCCAATTTATTTTCCATTTGAGGATCAGAAAAGGGGTCAGTGTGGAGTGACCATGCGTGTTAACATCCTATGGCTATGGTGGCACGAAGCCAAGTTCTGCATTCGGGAGGCACATGAGTTTGAGCTCCACCGTCAGCTGTTGTGAGAATGGTTTTCTAATATTTCCCATTTCCACTCCAGGCAAATGCGAGGATAGTTCCTATTTATAGGCCACAGGTGATTTCATTCCACCTCCTTACCAATTTCGTTCACCATCATTCATTTCATTTTCATTAGCTCCTCAACAGGCTGGTGTCAGGAAGGGCAACCTGTCATAAAAACATGCTATGTTAATTCATCTCGCCTGATCTCCGACCCTGTATCAAGAAACGGGACTAAAAGACATATATGCACAAGTTTCATAAGGTAGCGCAGTATGGGAACACGAAGGGGAGATCACAAGCCATGTCTCCATCATGGCTACAGCCGGTCCCAAGAGGTGGTACTAGATGGTGTGCAGAATAATTGCAAGAAGGTTAGACTCACGATAAGGGAAGGACATATTTTCAAGGTCGCAATTATTATTATTATTATTATTATTATACCATCCAATATTGCAGATTACCGAGCTCGATAGCTGCAGTCGTTGTAAGTGCGGCCAGTGTCCAGTAATCGGGAGATATTGGGTTCGAACCTTACTGTCGGCAGCCCTGAAGATGGTTTTCTGTGGTTTCCCATTTTCACACCAGGCAAATGCTGGGGCTGTACCTTAATTACGGCTACGGCCGCTTCCTTCCCTCTACTAGCCCCTTCCTGTCCCATCGTCGCCATAAGACCTATCAGTGTCGGTGCAACGTAAAGCAGCAACTTGTAAGAAGAATATTGCAGATTCAAAACTGGGAGAGGTAGTTGGATCTTCGAAGGGTGGAAAAACAGACCTCTCAACATGTTGTACGATGTTGGCATATAAAAGATAATGGTAATTTCGTGTGGCTATTTCTAGCCAAGTGCAGCTCTTGTAAGGCAGACCCTCCGATGAGGGTGGGCGGCATCTGCCATTTGTAGGACACTGCGTGTTATTGTGGTGGAGGATAGTGTTATGTGTGGTGTGTGAGTTGCAGGGATGTTGGGGACACCACGAACACCCAGCCCCCGGGCCACTGGAATTAACCACTATCCCCGACCTGGCCGGGAATCGAACCCGGGACCCTCTGAACTGAAGGCCAGTACGCTGACCATTCAGCCAACGAGTCAGACATATAAAAGATCACTGGTGACACATTCAGTGTTTACTCAACAAAATTAATTTTTAAAATTCAGCCATAAATCATACAACAGAAATTTGTTTCTCTGCCATGTGGTCAAAACTGACAAGCAGAAACCTAGATGGCATCAAATGAAAATTCCTGCACACTGTAGCTGAGGCCATTGTGTATGTGTGTTTATAACTAGACTGAAAGTAGACCTGGATACAGCTTAACCCTTAACTATTGGCGTTAACATATTGTGTGTAGTTGCTGACACGTGGTCCCACAGATCCCTACTGGTACTCAAAATATGGGTTAGAAAAAATCAAAGTATTAATTTTGATGTGTTAAGCATGTGTTTTCATACAACACATATTTCTGAATTGAAATACATAAACCATAAGCAGATAATAGCAATTTTAAAGCACCAAAACTAATATTACTTGTAAAGTTGCAGGTTTTATGGTAAAAATCAAGAGACTTTGGGAATGTCTCAGTATTTGCAGTGTATAATAAAAATTCATAACTGCATCCTAAGCGTAGTGTTCACATTAAAAGGTGCATAGAATATTAATGACACGCAACAGAAAAACTTGTACAACACTTTCTCTCATCTTATAATTCAAACTCCTCTTCTGAGATATTTTGTAACATAAGAGTCTCCTTGTTTACAAAACATGAGTCTGTCACTCTCCTTTTCAATGGTCCGGGATTATCAGCCATATATCAATTCAGTGCGAATATCTGTACTCGCAAATCAAAGTAAATTTGTCCCAAGGTGGTGCAGCTCATTTCAAGCACACCCCCAGTGGAGGTGAGCTGCACATACCATTTTAACCATATACCAGTATTCCTGCTATTTTTAGATCTCTTGCAGTATTGGGAATCGAACCCGAGACTCTGAGGACGGCAGTTAATAGTGCTAACATCACAGAGGCAGACACTTCACAAATGAGGAATATTAAAAAATCGCACTTAGAGTGGTAGTTACACAACTACAGATGTGAGATCCCAGGGACTGCACTATTACAAGTGTTACCTCCAGTAAACACTGGCATCTTTGATCATAATGGGAGCACAGAGAAGCCTGGAAGTTAGAACGCTAGATAAAGAGATTTTCAAGTCTGCTGACACATGTGAAGTGCAGAAAATTCAGGGTTACACGGTCCCATGGATCTTATGTCCAGAAGCATAGCCTACTCAAAGGTGGTTTACCGGATTTGAAGTCCTCTTGAACGGTTAGCCACTTTTTTAACATTAGGCCTATATGAAATAAAAATTGACATACCTATATTTGAATATCTTTTTAAAAATCCATAATTGTTTTCTCTCCTCTAATTTCTTACTATCAGAGTAACAAAATCTATCAACTAAAGTACAGTCTGCCCTCGTCTACTTCAATAATTTAATCCGTGAGCTTGGGGGCTGCAGCACATACAGTACATTACTCACTGTGTGACACAAGTGGACTTCATTCTCAGAACGTGGGAGTGCTCCCTCTTAAAACAAAAATCACCACCTCCACTACCACTCTCACTGGTGCATATACTCCTCCTTTTCTACTGAAAGAGAGAAAATAGCATCCAAGTTGTCCCGCTTATTAAGAAGGTATGATAAAAGTACGAGGGGCATACTATATTGTTTTACACTTAATTTTTTATACGTCTGGGTATGGTTCACATTTCACTTTTGAAGGTGGTGAAGTGTAACTAGCATCTTGTTCCACCACTTAGTAGCAGCACACACACAGGGGCCAACGATTGCACTTGTCATAGCCATTTCATAACAACACTGTCAGCGTAGGAACAGACAACATGGAAAGCAACCATCAGGGACAGTGCTATACAGTGCGCCTATGGAAAGAAGGCGTGACCACTGCAGAAGTTCATCGACGCTTGATGGCAGTCTGTGGAGAACATGCGCCGTCACGGAAAACTGTTTACAACTGGCTGGACGGTTGGAAAAGAGGGCTCACATTGGTGGACAAGGGAACCAGTTCTGGAAGGAATGTGACAATGTCATCACCAGCCAACATTGTCCGGGTCGAACAGGCCATCCAAGGAAACAAATGCATCACATTTACGAAAATGGAGCCAGCCACAGGAATTAGCCAAAACATCCTGCAGCGGATTGTGCACGGCCACTTACAGTTGGGGAAGGTGTCATCTACGTGGGTGCCTAGACTCTTGTCTGCAGATGAAAAGCTGAGGCGTGTGGACATGTGTAGAGAACTTTTGCAATGCCATGATCAAGGTCCAGCCGACTTCATGGCTAAGCTTATGACTGGTGGTGAAATATGGCTCCATTTCCATGAGCCACAAACAAAACAGCAATGGCTGCAATGGAAGCATAGGGGCAGTCCACCGCCAAAGAAGTGATTGTCACCTGTTCGGGAACATAAAGAAATCTCTGCGTGGTTGCCGTTTTGCGTATTTTGCAGAACTGGACACAGCTGTCTTGGGTACGCAGCACTCCAAAAAAATGGTTTCAGGAAGGTCTGGAGAGACTGACACATCAATGGCAAAAGTACGTACAGTTACAAGGAGATTATGTTGAGAAGGTGGACATAACTACTGATGTATAATGTACTTCATCTGGGTAGAAAAAAATAAAGTGTAAAACAATGTAGTAAGCCCTTCGTACCTTGTAATAAAATAAGGTCGACACCATATAAACGTAATTGTTGTGAAACATATTTTTTTTACAGTTCTGCTGTGCAGATGTGAAATATTGTACATTGTCGAGTGGTACTCGCCTGTTAGTCTCAGTTCAGATCAATCAGTCAATCAATTAATCACCATTGACTTGCATTTAGAGCTATCACCCAGATGGCAGATTCCCTAACAGTTCTTTACCTAGACTGTTGTTAGGTTATTTCAAAGAAGTTGGAAATTTATCAAATATATCCCTTGATAAATCGTTCCAATCCCTAATTCCTCTTCCTATAAGCAATATTTGCCCCAAATTGTCCTCTTGAATTGCAATTTTATCTTAATTTTATGATCCTTCCTAAAATCCTCACTCAAGCTTATTCATTTACTAATGCCATTCCAAGCCATCTCACCAATGACAGCTCTAAACATTCCACTTAGTCATAAAGCTCATCTCCTTACTTCCAAGTCTTCCCAGCCCAAAGTTTGCAACATTTTTGTAACAATACACTTTTGTCGGAAATCACAGAGAACAAATTGTGTACTTTCCTTTGGATCTTCTCCAGTTTTCATAGAAAATAATCCTGGTGAGGGTCCCATACACTAGAACCATATTATAATTGGGGTCTTACCAGTGACTTATATACCCTCTCCTTTACATCCTTACTACAACCCCTTTTTTTACTAGTGGCTTTACGTCGCACCGACACAGATAGGTCATATGGTGATGATGGGATAGGAAAGGCCTAGGAGTTGGAAGGAAGTGGCCGTGGCCTTAATTAAGGTACAGCCCCAGCATTTGCCTGGTGTGAAAATGGGAAACCATGGAAAACCATCTTCAGGGCTGCCGACAGTGGGATTTGAACCGACTATCTCCCGGATGCAAGCTCACAGCCACACGCCCCTAACTGCACAGCCAAGTCGCCTGGTACTACAACCCCTAAATACCCTCCTAACCATATAAAGAGATTTGTAACCTGTAATTACAATTCCTTTTTATATGATTACCCCAATGAAGACCTTTCCTTATATTAACACCTAGGTACTTACTGTGATCCCCATGAGTTACTGTCAACACAGAGGACTTACCCCGTTAAGCATCATACCATTGCCTGCTGTCCATCTCACAACTTTGTTGAGATCGTTTTGCAGTCGCTCACAATCCTGTAAATTATTTATTACTCCATACACTATAACATCATCCATAAATGGCGTTATCTGTGATTCTAGTTCCTGACCCATATCATTTATATACACAGTACTGCCGTATGTTCTGTCAGTAGAATCGAAACGCACTGTAGTATGGTAATTGCCAGTAACCCATCTTGCAATGTGCCAACAGCAGGCAGCAGTGAGGGATGGAGTGGGGAGTATATGAGAATCATATCACTGTATTAGCATTATTTTATTGCGGAAAGCAAGCTAGGGAAACTTTTTCTACACTGAAATCAATGAATGATTTGTGTGTTTCAGGCAATAGCATGGTTTAAACAAAGGGGTGCAACTGTTGATCACGTCAGATTGGGCCATCCTAGGTGTGTACACAGAAAAGAAGTTGTGAGTGCTGATCGTGCAAGGGTTCAATGCAATCATTTGCATAAACAAACAATTTTGTATTTAAAGATAAAAATTTCATGATGTTCCATATTGAACTGTATCACAATTATATTGAAATAACAAATAACGTAGTTCAACCTATTCATCTCCTAGGAGACACCTTCAGCTGCTTCATACAGTTTAAATTAAAATAAACATAACAGACATATGACAACGATCTAGTAGAGTTTCATCTTTTATGTCCTAGAATCAAATTAAGGAGTATGCACTGAGTACATTTCAAAAGATGCTTAGAGAAAAATCTGAATCATAAAATTAGAGTCTTAACAATAGAAGATACATCCACTGTTTCTTCAAGTTACCGAGCTCGATAGCTGCAGTTGCTTAAGTGCGGCCAGTATCCAGTAATCGGGATATAGTGGGTTGGCTCACTTAACTGTTCACCTCTTCTCGTAAACATTTTGAGGCACAGTCCCGAACATTGCGTGTGTTGTGCTACTCTTCAGAAGATTGTGCCTTACTTCATATAAGTGACTGACCTTCTACTTCTTCTAGACTGTACGATTTAAAATCGCACAGTGCTAATCTCCATTATCTTATATTGCTTCTTCAACTGTTCTTGTGAAAGACTCATCCTTTAATTTCTCATTTTCCTTTGCATTGTTCTTTGTATTTTTATTCAGCTGATGACCCAGATTGGTGGTCAAAACCAGTACCACTTAATTAATTAAGAATGTAACACTACATTTCTTATTTAATTGTATTAAATAGGTTGAACTACGTTATTTGTTATTTCAATTTAATTGTGAAACAATTTTGTCTCATCAAATAAATATATCTCCATGAACTATGTCATGTATTTTGAAGACGATTTACATGTTGGTGCATACAAAAGATACATACGGCATTTACTAACTGAAAAATTAAAGGAGATATGCCGGGTTCGATCCCAGGCTTTGTTAATGACATATGGGGAAAACCAGTATCGCAACACCCTATGTATAGATTAAAAAATATTGACAGTGGAAGAGTTGTTTAACAAGGAAAACAATCATATGTACGCACAGTCCTCCAAGGAAGCAAGAGAGAAAGTTCCATGTGTGTAGCGCGGACATCACCCCACTTCTGTCATGGTATGGTGGGCGGTTTCCTGGCAGGGATTATCAGAGGTGCATTTTTGCAAAGGTGGTGTAGAGACTTCTGCAGCTGTCTACCGGACAATGATGGAAAAGGTGATACCACCTGCATCACTTTGGAGCTGTTTGAAGGGAAATCATGGATTTTTCAGCAGGATAGTGCTCCTGCACACAAAGTAAAAGCGATGTAGCAGTGGTTGGCAACCTTTGTCCCACGGTTCATCGCTGTTGTTGACTGACCTAGTGGAGGTGCGGATCTCAATCCATTAGATTATTCTCTGTGGCAGAAACTTGAGGAGATAGCATGTTAAAAACAGCACCAGGATATTGAGATGTTAAAAAAATCAATCAGTCAGCTGTCAAAAAATTCCACTGGATACGATTTGTGCAGCTGTTGATGAGTGGCCTCAATGTGCCTTCACCGCTTTGTTGCCGCATGTGGTGATTATTCCGAATAAGAGAATATTCATTCTGTAAAATACATTGTGTATATTAATCACAAAAAGCATGAATTTTACTTTAAAGAGAAGACTGTAAAGTGTGAGCATTGGAACTTGAAGAATTATTATTATGATTATTATTATTATTATTATTATGCTATTTGCTTTACGTCGCAACGACACAGATAGGTCTTATGGCGACGATGGGATAGGAAAGGCCTAGGAATTGGAAGGAAGAGGTCGTGGCCTTAATTAAGGTACAGCGCCGGCATTTGCCTGGTGTGAAAATGGGAAACCACGGAAAACCATCTTCAGGGCTGCCGACAGTGGGGCTTGAACCCACTTTATACCGATTACTGGATACTGGCCGCACTTAAGTGACTGCAGCTATCAAGCTCGGTAACTTGAAGAAACAGTGGATGTTTCTTCTATTGTTAAGACTAATTTTATGATTCAGATTTTTCTCTAAGCATCTTTTGAAATGTACTCAGTGCATACTCATTAATTTGATTCTAGGACATAAAAGTTGAAACTCTACTAGATCGTTGTCAATGTCTGTTATGTTAATTTAAACTGTATGAAGCAGCTGAAGGTGTCTCCTAGGAGATGAAACATATACTGCATATTTTAAAAAATATAATTAATCACTGATGAGATTTCAGACATATCAGGATTAGAACAATTGTCTTATCGAAAGTGTTTTGCCTTGCAGGAAACAATGTATTATATTGCAAGGCCACAGGGATACGAAACCAATAGAGGTTGACCAAGAACCAGAAGAAAATGAAGGAAATTTCGGGGCATGTTTTCAATTTTGAAGTAAGACTGATTCTGTATTAAAAATATGTTGAGGTGTCGTGTCAAAAATGTGCAGTACACCAGTCCTAGAATACAGAATCTTCATCACCATAAGACCTATCTGTGTTGGTGCGACATAAAGCATATAGTAAAAATTAAAAAAAAAAAAAAAAAAACATACAGAATGAAGTCAATGAAGTCTGCAACGATCTGATTGTTCGAAATCTGAAAAAATATAATGCCTCCAGCTGCTTCTCTATTCTCGCCTATGAGATGTCAAACATATCAGGATTAGAACAATTGTCACTGTGTGTTTTTCATGTTAATAGAGAAAATTTCACTGTGAAAGAAAACTTTCTACAATTCATACTATTATATGACCAGAAAACAAATTGCAAGTACGATATTGGACAAGTTGTGTTCATCAAATATAGTCATAAATAAGACCCGTGGTCAAGGGTGTGACAGAGCTATGTCCATGTCAGGAAAAGTAAACGGAGTCCTTCCACATGTGAAGGAAATCATTCTGTCAGCTTTATATGTTCACTAGCTGATGTACTCTTGCTTTGCAACGGAATTCTACAGAATTCTAGGTTAGGTAGTGTACACATTGTGAGCAAGACTGTATTAAATTGCATAGCTCTTAACTTTACCCTAGAAACACAACGGGGAAGTCACCAAACGTCTTTTCTCATATGAAGACTAGGTTAGGGAATTTTCATTGCAATGGCAGGCCCGCTTGCCTACCATCAGCCACAATCAGGTTGGGAAGTTTTAATTATAATGGCAGACACTCACTCTCCACCTGCCTTTCTACATCCTCAGAAAGACTGTCATAATGGTTTACCCAACTGAAATGAACATAGATCATTACAATGACGTCAGTAGTAATGGCGCGATTTAAAACAATGCTTTTATACGAAATGCTCCATCAAATTAAAAACGACACATTTTCTCACTTGTAGCAAACACTACTATGCTGCCGATTTAACAGTCCAAAGTTCCAGAGCTGGAATGACCAGACAGCCGTGATCTGCGAACACACTTCATCTCTTTTTGGTGGAGGGAGGTGGGGGGTCGAATAGTGGAGAGTCCCAGGGCAAAGACTATGCCCTTTTACTAATCTGTTTTCAAGGAGTACCCCGAGTCGGAACATCTCAATTCACTACACTGGCGGCGGAAAAATCTATCTGACTTTGAGGCAAATTTTTCCTCTATGCCAGAGGAGAAACCCCTCTTCACTGCTAATTTGGAATAAATGAATGTAGAATTCAATAAAAGTGAAGAGGAAGAAGCTTTTCTTTAGAAACTGCTCTTTACAGGGTTGAAATTTGAGTTATTTAGTGAATTATAGTGCTATAATTTGGAATAGGCTTAAACTGTAGTTCTAGACCAGTCATACTTCTACTGAGTGAGCCTCTACCTTAAGTGTGCACACTGCTCATTCAAAACAGCACGTCAGTGTATGAGTGTAGGGATCGAATAACTGGAATACTATGATGAACCAGTGTGGTATGTAAGAGCAGTATCAGAAAATGTATGAACCAGAGGAATGGCATGCTAAAGGAGAAAGTTTTCTAACTCCCCAGCTATTTCCCATCAATATTCAATCAGGCTGTTATACTCTGTATGCAGCAGTAATCCCATCTATTGGGGTTGAGTGGCAACATAAGTGACAAAGAACATCACAACAAACAATGGTCAATGTAATGTTATTATGCGCTTTCGATATTGTAGGCCTTCACATCTAGTTTTCTTTCAACTCTGAAACACCACTCTTATCACAGTCGGTACAGTAAAACTGAATAAAACATAAATGATTGCAAATTGTATCGTCTATAACTTTTGTTATGTAGTACTTTTCGATAGTACCAATAACATTGGTATTTAAAAATTAAATTTTAGGTGCCTGCTCCTAAACTACAATTTTAACTAGGGTGAATAAAATGATTCATAGCTTAGGCTGTAGTTTCTTATTCCCCGACTCTAAATACTGATTTTGATTAAATTCTGTTAACCCATTTTCTCATGGCTCGAAAAAAAATTTGATGAATATCTGTGTTATCAATCAATCAATCAATCAATCAATCAATCAATCAATCAATCACTACTGACCTGCATTTAGGGCAGTCACTCAGGTGGCAGATTCCCTATCTGTTGTTTTCCTAGCCTTTTCTTAAATGATCGCAAAGAAATTGGAAATTTATTGAACATTTCCCTTGGTAAGTTATTCCATTTGCCCCAATTTGTCCTCTTTAATTCCAGCTTTATCTTCATATTGTGATCTTTCCTACTTTTGAAGACATCACTCAAACATACTGTACAGTGAAACCTCGATTCTCCGTTTTCCGAGGGACCATGAAAATAAAACGTACAATACGGGAAAACGGAGAATCCGGGAATGAATGAAAACCATCAACAATTTGGCTAAACATCACAAAAATGAAATATGTATAATTATAATCTTACAAAAACTCCTAAACCAAACCAAACTACAGCCCCAGTGGGACTTTCTGCCAAGCGACCGCTGCTCAGCCCGAAGACCTGCAGATTACGAGGTGCGCATAGTCAGTGCGACGAATCCTCTCGGCCGATATTCCTGCCTTTGTAGATCGGGGTCGCCATCTCACCATTAGATAGCTCCACAATTAAAGGTAATCACATAGGCTGAGTGGACCTGGAACCAGACTTACATCCAGGTAAAATTGCCTGACCTGGTCGCAATCGAACCCGGGCCCTCTGGATGAGAGGCGGGCATGTTAGACCGCGAAAGTGCATTAATTACCGGTACGCGAGTTCAAAATCTCGATACTTTATATTCAATTTTACAGGAGAATCTTCGTCATTTTCCCGTGAAAACGTCTTTCAGTTCAGCAACTTTGATTACGCTAGCCAAACTCTTCGATAAATCTAACAACGCCAAGCCAAACGACAATCGACCAAAAGTAGTTTTTAATTCTCTCATCTAATAAAATAAAGCACATTAGATACAAAAGCACCCAAAATGATGGCGAAATCCGTTCATTTCTTAATCTTTCATTGTAATTTGGTCTCCGGTATACTGTTCGTAGTCAGTTTCTGGAAATCTCGTACCGCGCAAATTAGGCCTACATCGACTTTTAAAGGTTATGTTGAACTCGAAAACATGGTTTCGAATGTATGCATCGATTCTTAAAAGTTCTCGAATGCATTAAATTCAATTATGCGCGTCACAAATCCAATCAAATTGGAAAGATAAAATAAATATCAAAACTTCAAAAATTACGGTTATTCGTGACCTTGAGGTCATCTGGAAAGCGCGCTCACTGCTCATGTCAGTACGAGTTTGAAATGATACCAACCATTTAAAATGTAACGTGCGCAAATAAAACGATTGCAGTTTTTGGTATTTTAACACGAAAACGTAAAATTCCCAGTCTTACATTAGAACCTAAACAGTAATAGGCAATCCCAAGACCTTCCATGGCTTTCTTTTTTTTAAATGTAAGGTGCAACGTCCGTTTTGGTCTCGCTAACATAATTATGTACGATAATATCAAAAATACTGAATTTGTGTTAAGAAGGAGCAGTTTCGATTCCTGCCTGAAAGCCCAGTTACTCTGCAGTGCCCTGAGCAAAGTGCCGGAAACCCCTTCGGCAGTACGATCGAAAAAATGTCAAAATATAAATACCTAACCCTGGACATAATATGGACGTTTTATAAGTGCGAACATTTGACGAAACTCGTTCTGTCTTCAAGCAGAGCTGTCGAAATGCGCCGTGTCTCCTTGCAATTGTTGTGGCCACTCTCTGCTTTATGATTTTCCGAGATTCTCTAAACAATACCACCCGAATGCGATGCTAAGATGGTCCCTTATGCAAGTTCACCGCCGACTGCTTTTCCAGTACCGGTACAGTAGGCCCTACTTGCTTTAATTATCGCAGTGATCCATAAATATTCCATAGCTGTCCTTTCGTGAGATACAGTTTATTAAAAAACGATTGATAGAGGATTTAGCATTGATGGGACTGGAATTTCTGGACGGTTGATCCGGGAAATCGTTTCTTCGAGGAACGGATAATGCGGGACTTTTACAACGTGATTTAATTACGATGCTCGCGGGACCGCGTAATTTGAACGCATATTCCGGGAAAACGTATTTTCCGGGAACGGATAATCGAGGTTCCACTGTATTCATCTACCGATGTCCTTCCATGCCATCTCTCCACTGACAGCTCGGAATATACCATTTATGATTATGAACACTAAAATAAGAATAATAGTTAACACCATCTTTCCAATACTTATCTTTCCTTATATTTAGGAAATAAACATTACAACAGGTGTTGTAAGATGGGACATGTTTCGCTTAACTGTCATAAGCATCATCAGCCGAAATAAATCTTAGCTAAAGTTAGGTCAGGGCCCTGAACCTAATATCCTTAAAATATATGGTACCCTAAGAATCAACATTTACATTTAGAAAATCAAATAGGCTTAAAACTAGTGTGAAAAAAAAACATAGAATGTTACAACATGGCTAAGAGAAAAACACACAATCGTGTTGTTGAAACAGAGGATAAAAACAGAAAGTATAATACAGAGCTGGTAGTGGAATAATTAAAATTATTAGGATATCATTGCTACCAGTCAATCAAGCAGAACATTCAAACATAAAACAAGAGTGAAAATATATGAGTATTCATCATGGCTAAGTGAAAAAAAACCCCACGTAATCGTGTTGCCAGAGGTTTGATTATTACACTGCCAGATCTGTGTTGTACCTTATGTTTTTAACCTCTGGCAACACGATTACATGTTTTTTTCATTTTTTTCCTTTCTTTCACATTTCTTTTTAACTACAACAAAAACAGCTTTGTGATCACTAATACCATCTATTACTTCGGTTTCTCTATACAGCTCATCTGGTTTTACCAGCACCACATCCAGAATATTCTTCCCTCTAGTTGGTTCCATCACTTTCTGAATCAGGTGCCCTTCCCATATTAAATTATTTGCCATTTGTTGGTCATGCTTCCTGTCGTTCGCATTACCTTCCCAATTGACATGTGGTAAATTGAGATCACCGCTACGATCACATTCCTTTCCTTATCGTTTCCCACATAGCTGATTATCTTATCAAATAATTTTGAATCAGCATCTGCGCTACCCTTTCCTGGTCTGTACACTCCAAATACATCTAGTTGCCTATTATCTTTAGAAATGAGCCTTACCCCTAGAATTTCGTGCTTGTCATCTTTAACTTTTTCGTAGCTTACAAATTCTTCTTTCACGAGAATGAATACTCCCCCTCCTACCTTTCCTATCCTATCTCTACGATACACCCTCCAGTTCCGTGAGAAAATTTCTGCATCCATTATATCATTTCTCAGCCATGATTCAACTCCTATTATGATATCTGGTAAGTATATATCTATTAAATTACTTAATTCTATTCCTTTCTTTACAATACTTCTACAGTTGAGCACTAACAGTTTTGTCATCCCTACTTGATTTCCAGTTCCCTGTTCCCTTAACACCGCTGCCTAGCGCACCATTTCCCTGAATGTACGTCCCTATAACTCTTCTAAACAAATTTCCTAACTTACATGTACCACTGCGGTTTAAGTGAAGGCCATCTGAGTGCAGATCTCTATCTCCTACCCACCCATTAGGATCTAGAAATCTCACTCCCAGTTTCCCACATACCCACTTCATAGTCTCATTTAAATCCCTAATCACCTTCCAGTCAGTATCCCTCCTACACAGTATTCCACTGATAACAATTTCCGCTTCCTTAAACTTTGCACGTGCTGCATTTACTAGATCCCACACATCCCCAACTATGTTGGTACTTATACCTGCTTGTCTTACGTTGTTAGTACCATCATGAAATACTACCACCTTCTCCTTTCCCTCTTCCTTCTCTTCTACTTTCCTCAACATCTGCCTTAACTTAATTCCTGGATAACACTCGACCCTGTTTCCCTTTCCTCCACACATTTTCCCCACATGTCTAACCGTGGAATCCACCATGACCAGAGCCTCAACCCTACCCACCTCATTTGATCCCGTCCCCTCCTGGTCAGCCCTGTCTTCTCTCACCGCTGCAGAAATTACTTCCTCTTCCCTTTTCTCCCTCCTATGACCCTGTTCCACCTGTCTTTTCCTATCCACTACTCCACATTTCCCTTTCCTAACTTTTCCCTTCCTCCTACTTTCATACACTCTCAGCAACAGTTCCCTGTTCCTCATCTTCCCTCAGTTGTTCTACCTGCAGTGACTCGTACCGATTTCTCACTGACACCTGTCCTGATTTCTGATCCTGAATAGAGCCCTTAGCCTACAATCTCCTTCCCCTTAAAACATTAGACCACCTGTCTTCTACAGTTCCCCCCTTTCCTTACCAACCCTCTTTTTCACCTACTGTATCCTGTGCATTGTCTGAGGGAGGCCTACTTTCCTTCCAGTCCTCTGAGAGAATCCTAATTATCTCCCTCAAACTCTCCAACTCCTCCTTCATACTCTAAATTCCTGGTCACACCCACAGTTCCTACACTTGCTTTCCTTAGCCATTATTTATGGAATAATGAGAAGAAAAGGAAAAATAAAATAAGTATGCTGTGCAAAATAAAAATGAAATGAAAGAAATATTGTCTAGGATAGTTCACAAAGATCACACAACAAGGCAATTAATATATGCTCGTACAATACTACTTAGTTGCATGAATTAATTTTTTCTACAACACCCTAACAGAATGAAAATTGCTGTTAATTACTGAAAACTGAAAGTAATACACAAGAATTAGGCCTACACAATTCTAAACTGCAGTTAAGTCTACCCTAATTACTACAACAGAATTCTAGGAAGAGAGTTAATACAGATATCACAGATACTACACAAATATTTCACAGTAATAGAATAAACACACTAATTTCTAATAAGATACTATAACATACTACAATGATTTTAAACTAGGCCTACATTCAGACTACGTTCAGATACTACAATATACTACAATAATTTTAAACTATGATCAGACGTATGCTAATTACAATAGGAAATGCAAGGAATATTGCTTTACAAGTCTTACAGGATGAAAAAGTGAAACGGACAAAGCAATGGTTAGCAGTTTACGCTCGGTTAAGAAGAGATTATAAAGTCATTGTCTCAGAAGCAAAAAAAAAAAAAAAAAAACAATTCAGAGAGAAGGAGGAAAGATTCCTGATTGAGGAAGCGAAACAGAATCCATATAACGCCCTTCGCCCAAGGCAACCATCGTTCCCAAGGAATATACCGATGAGTGTGTGGGAGACGCATCGAACTGCAATCCTACAGGAGAGATATATATATATTTTTTGCTAGTTGTTTTTTTTATGCCGCACCGGCACAGATAGGTCTTATGGCGACGATGGGACAGGAAAGGGCTAGGAGTGGGAAGGAAGCGGCCGTGGCCTTAATTAAGGTACAGCCCCAGCATTTGCCTGGTGTGAAATAGGAAACCACAGAAAACCATTTTCAGAGCTGCCGACAGTGGGGTTCGAACCTACTATCTCCTGAATACTGGATACTGGCCGCACTTAAGCGACTGCAGCTATCGAGCTCGGTCTACAGGAGAGAGATATGCGGCCGGTTAACCTTCATTTACCCCACACGGAGGCCAGCGTCCATTACGAGGAATTCAACTTGATGAAATATCAGATGCCATCCATAATCTGAAAGATAAGAAAGCATGTGGCCCTGATCTCTTATTCAACGAACATTTGAAAGCTACTTTCTCAGTGTTACAGAACTTGATATCACTACTGCTAAATGAATGTTTGCGACAAGGAAGAGTACCAGAAAGTTGGAAACGATCCATAGTTAAGATGTTATATAAAGGGAAAGGTGATAAAGCAGATCCCAATTCTTACAGAGGTATTGCACTGGAGTGTACTCTCTTAAAGACCCTGACTGCTTTAGTTCATAAACACCGACATACTTCCAGATTCCCAATTTGGTTTCAGGAGTGGTAGGTCAACACTTCAGGCAGTTCAATGCCTTCAACAGGACATAGAGGAAGCCTTGGATCAACCTAGAGGGAAACTTCATGCCATCTTCATTGATTATTCAAAGGCTTTTGACACGATTGACAGAACTATTCCTTTAGAGAAATTACAAAAGATCACCGACCAGAGTTTCTATCTTCTTCCACTGATCAAAGATCTGCTCACCAGCACTTGGATAGAAATCAGTGACGGCATTACCAGATCAGGTCTTATTTTACAAACCATTGGGGTACTCCTACATGACCCGCTGAGTCCTCTGCTCTTCATTATTGCAACGGCAGACATTACAAAATTGATAACGTCTAGTAATATCAAATTACTCATGTATGCAGATGACATGGTCTTAACATCCATCTCAGAGTCTGACCTACAAAGTACTTTTAACAAAGTGAGTAAATGGGCAGAAGAAACTAAGGTGAGACTGAATGAGGATAAGACCGTCTCGATGACTTTTAGGAGAGGAGGCAAGAAGAAAACATTCTACTATGGGGACCGGCAGTTAAAATCAGTATCAAGTTTCCGGTACTTGGGAATAACATTCCAATCAGCTGGAAAACAAATTTCCCTTCATGTCAAATAAAGAATAAATGCGGCCATTAAAGCAATGGGTGACATTAAACTTCTCAGCAGCTTGTCGCTGACAACGGCCATAGAGTTATTTCATCTCAAAGTTAGTCCAGTTGCGTCCTATGGGATAGAAAACATATGGGTGTATATTACCAAGGCACAATTGCAAAGTTTAGAGAGTGTAAAATCAGCATTTCTTAAGAGATCACTGTGTCTATCC
Organism: Anabrus simplex; assembly: GCF_040414725.1. Taxonomy (NCBI): domain Eukaryota; kingdom Metazoa; phylum Arthropoda; class Insecta; order Orthoptera; family Tettigoniidae; genus Anabrus; species Anabrus simplex. Next base: position 118,194,283 of record NC_090270.1, read on the forward strand.
AAGTACACTCCTTCACGCCTCGCTTACGTGCTGACAAGAGAACTGTTCTATGTAGAAGAGCTGCGTCTGAAGTTCCTGCTCCCCACCACTATGGTGTATAAGGCACTACTGCAGGAAATTCATCAAAAGAGGAACAACATATCGGACAATTTTTACCTCAGTGACGCAATGATTAACTTAGGGTGGATGTAAGGAGGTTATGAATTAAGACATATATTCACAAGGCTTGCCGTGCATGGATTTCACCATAAACTGTGTGAATCCAAGCGATTCCATGACCCCTGCCATGAATGTAAATGCAAAAGATATGGCAAACTCTGCGAGAGATACCATGTACTAAAGTGCAAATCGAGAACAGAATCTCTGAGAAACTTTTGTGAGTCAGTGTAATATTTTGTATACTTGTATTCAATCAATCAATCAATCAATCAATCAATCAATCAATCAATCAATCAATCAATCAATCAATCAATCAATCAATCAATCAATCAATCAATCAATCAATCAATCAATCAATCAATCAATCAATCAATCAATCAATCAATCAATCAATCAATCAATCAATCAATCAATCAATCAATCAATCAATCAATCAATCAATCAATCAATCAATCAATCAATCAATCAATCAATCAATCAATCAATCAATCAATCAATCAATCAATCAATCAATCAATCAATCAATCAATCAATCAATCAATCAATCAATCAATCAATCAATCAATCAATCAATCAATCAATCAATCAATCAATCAATCAATCAATCAATCAATCAATCAATCAATCAATCAATCAATCAATCAATCAATCAATCAATCAATCAATCAATCAATCAATCAATCAATCAATCAATCAATCAATCAATCAATCAATCAATCAATCAATCAATCAATCAATCAATCAATCAATCAATCAATCAATCAATCAATCAATCAATCAACACTGATCTGCATTTAGGGCAGTCGCCCAGGTGGCAGATTCCCTATCTGTTGTTTTCCTAGCCTTTTCCTAAATGATTTCAAAAAAATTGGAAATTTATTGAACATCTTCCTTGGTAATTTATTCCAATCCCTAATTCCCCTTCTTATAAATGAGTATTTGCCCCAGTTTGTCCTCTTGAATTCCAACTTTATCTTCATATTGTGATCTTTCCTACTTTTATGAACGCCACTCAAACTTATTCGTCTATTAATGTCATTCCATGCCATCTCTCCGCTGACAGTTCGGAACATACCACGTATTACATGTGATAAATATCATTCTTGATCCGTATTGATAATACTTGATTGGAACAATAAGTTAATTTATTGAATTCACCACCTAATCAATACAATAAGTCTTGACTTAGTTGATTTACTTTGGCATGTTAACTAAAATGGTACATGTTTCGCCTTGAAATTTAGGCATCATCAGCCATTATCTTAACCTTAAAATAGAATCAGCCAACATAATTTTTTAGCAATCCTATCTCTCGTTCATAACAGACTGTAGTTTTGTTCATTTTAATTAAAATAGAAGCCTTCTAATGTCAATATCACTACTACTTTCACCAATTGTATATTTCCTCACTCATTGTAATATCTTTAAAACCAACTTCATTACAAGTCTCTTACCATATGTTAATTTTAGTTCAAGTCTCTCCAAGGTTTTATAAAAAAAAATTTAAAAATTGTTTTATTTCATGTATATGTAAATCAGGTGCCTGATTCTATTTTAAGGTTAAGATAATGGCTGATGATGCCTAAATTTCAAGGCAAAACATGTACCATTTTAGTTAACATGCCAAAGTAAATCAACTAAGACAAGACTTAATTGTATTGATTAGGTGGTGAATCCAATAAATTAACTTATTGTTCCAAACATACCACTTAGTCAAGCAGCTCTCCTTCTTTCTCTCAATTCTTCCCAGCCCAAACTTTGCAACATTTTTGTAACGCTACTCTTGTGTCGGAAATCACCCAGAACAAATCGACCTGCTTTTCTTTGGAATTTTTCCAGTTCTTGAATCAGGTAATCCTGGTGAGGGTCCCATACACTGGAACCATACTCTAGTTGGGGTCTTACCAGAGACTTATATGCACTCTCCTTTACATCCTTACTACAACCCCTAAACACACTCATAACCATGTGCAGAGATCTGTATCTTTTATTTACAATCCCATTTATGTGATTACCCCAATGAAGATCTTTCCTTATATTAACACCTAGATACTTACAATGATCACCAAAAGGAACTTTCACCCTATCAACGCAGTAATTAAATCTGAGAGGACTTTTCCTATTTGTGAAACTCACAACCTGACTTTTAACCCCGTTTATCAACATACCATTGCCTGCTGTCCATCTCACAACAATTTCGAGGTCACGTTGCAGTTGCTCACAATCTTGTAACTTATTTATACAGAATAACATCATCCGCAAAAAGCCTTACCTCTCATTCCACTCCTTTACTCTTATCATTTATATATATAAGAAAACATAAAGGTCCGATAATACTGCCTTGAGGAATTCCCCTCTTAATTATTACAGGGTCAGGTAAAGCTTCACCTACTCTAATTCTCTGAGATCTATTTTCTAGAAATATAGCAACCCATTCAGTCACTCTTTTGTCTAGTCCAATTGCACTAATTTTTGCCAGTAGTGTCCCATGATCCACCCTATCAAATGCTTTAGACAGGTCAATCGTGACACAGTCCATTTGACCTCCTGAATTCAAGATATCTGCTATATCTTGCTGGAATCCTACAAGTTGAGCTTCAGTGGAATAACCTTTCCTAAAACGGAACTGCCTTCTGTCGAACCAGTTACTAATTTCACAAACATGTCTAATATAATCAGAAAGAATGCCGTCCCAAAGCTTACATACAATGCATGTCAAACTTACTGGCCTGTCACTTTCAGCTTTATGTCTATCACCCTTTCCTTTATACACAGGGGCTACTATAGCAACTCTCCATTCATCTGCTATAGCTCCTCCGACCAAACAATAATCAAATAAGTACTTCAGATATGGTACTATATTCCAACCCATTGTCTTTAGTATATCCCCAGATATCTTATCAATTCCAGCCGCTTTTCTAGTTTTCAACTTTTGTATCTTATTGTAAATGTCATTGTTATCATATGTAAATTTTAATACTTCTTTAGCCTTAGTCTCCTCCTCTACCTGGACATTATCCTTGTAACCAACAATCTTTACATACTGCTGACTGAATACTTCTGCCTTTTGAAGATCCTCACATACACACTCCCCTTGTTCATTAATTATTCCTGGAATGTCCTTCTTGGAACCTGTTTCTGCCTTAAAATACCTATACATACCCTTCCATTTTTCACTAAAATTTGTATGACTGCCAATTGTGCTTGCCATCATGTTATCCTTAGCTGCCTTCTTTGCTAGATTCAATTTTCTAGTAAGTTTCTTCAATTTCTCCTTACTTCCACAGCCATTTCTAACTCTATTTCTTTCCAGTCTGCACCTCCTTCTTAGTCTCTTTATTTCTCTATTATAATAAGGTGGGTATTTACCATTCCTTACCTTCCTTAAAGGTACAAACCTGTTTTTGCATTCCTCAACAATTTCTTTAAACCCATCCCAGAGTCTGTTCACATTTTTATTTACCATTTTCCACCGATCATAGTTACTTTTTAGAAAATGACTCATGCCTGCTTTATCAGCCATATGGTACTGCCTAATAGTCCTACTTTTAAGACCTTCCTTTCTATCACATTTATTTTTAACTACGACAAAAACAGCTTCATGATCACTAATACCATCTATTACTTCAGTTTCTCTATAGAGCTCATCTGGTTCAGCACCACATCCAGGATATTTTTCCCTCTGGTTGGTTCCATCACTTTCTGAATCAGCTGTCCTTCCCATATTAACTTATTTGCCATTTGTTGGTCATGCTTCCTGTCGTTCGCATTTCCTTCCCAATTGACATCTGGTAAATTCAGATCTCCCGCTACAATCACATTTCTTTCCTTGTCGTTTCCTACATAGCTGATTATCTTATCAAATAATTCTGAATCCGTGTCAGTGCTACCCTTTCCCAGTCTGTACACTCCAAATATATCAAGTTGCCTATTATCTTTAGAAATGAGCCTTACACCTAGAATTTCATGTGTCTCATCTTTAACTTTTTCATAGCTTACAAATTATTCTTTCACCAGAATGCATACTGCCCCTCCCACCATTCCTATCCTATCTCTACGATACACACTCCAGTTCTGTGAGAAAATTTCTGCATCCATTATATCATTTCTCAGCCATGATTCAACTCCTATTACAATATCTGGTAAATATATATCTATTAAAATACTCAATTCTATTCCTTTCTTTACAATACTTCTACAGTTCAACACTAACAATTTTATGTCATCCCTACTTGATTTCCAGTTCCCTGTTACCTTATCACCGCTCCCTAGGCCACCCCGTTTCCCTGAATGTACCTCCCTATTACCCTTCCAAACAAATTTTCTAACTTATATGTACCACTGCGGTTTAAGTGAAGGCATTGGATGGATTCATTCATATGTATTCATGTATTCATGTATTCATGCACATTGTGTGCAATTAAATAATTAATAGAAATGAAAATTGCAATTAGGCCTAAAGTTTGAAATTTGCCAGAACTACTTAAGAATTACCAACAAAGTTAAACGCGTAGACAGAAGATTATTATTAGTACTACCGGTACTTTATCCTACTATGCTCTAATAGAAATGAAACCTTCCGTTTGGTTAAATGCTAAAGTATCGAAAGGGTTACTATACACAAAGAAAAACATGAATGTAACAGGCAAGATACTATCTAATATTCTGTATCTTTACTACAATTCTCAACTGAAATGTGGTTATGTGATTATTACAACTGGTGGATTACTATTATTTTCCCTACCCCACGGGACGGAGAACAAAAGTGTCCTTAATTGCTGAAAAATACAAGGTTGTCTACAATAATTTCTCAAAAATATTTCTGTCAAAACTACTCCTACTACTCCAGGGACTTGAATTTCTATTATTGGGATGTACAAACTTTATTATTATTAGTTAACCGCTCATAAATACTGAAAGATTGAGGGTGCAAAACAATTGCGGATACTTTAACTACTTACTCAGAACTACAAATGATCAGAATACAAGATCAGCTGATCTTTATTTATATTTACTTGACTACACTACACCCTTTGTTCATGATTGTGGTCAACAATGCAATACGGTATTTGAATATGAAGAGCAACAGTAATCAATAACACTACAGTGACTGTTAACTATTTTGCCACTGAAATACTGTATATTCTGTTGAAATCCTTTCTTTAAACAAAATTTACAACAGTATCGCATTATTTAACCCGCGAGTCGTCGCTAGCCGAAATGTAACGTGAGTGGTCGCGCGTGAGATTTTCTCTCACATTAAAATAAATATGACATTTTTCACAGTTTTGTGGGGCTGAAATTTACACCTGAAATGAAACGCAAGTTCTACCAAATATATTTTAGATAAAAATGAAATGATTAGCCGTGAGAGAGACAGAGATGGCGTATGGTTTTTAGCGCCGGGAGTGTCCGAGGACAAGTTCGGCTCGCCAGATGCAGGTCTTTCGATTTGACACCCATAGGCGATCTGCGCGTCATGATGAGGATGAAATTATGATGAAGACGACACATACACCCAGCCCCCGTGTCAGCAAAATTAACCAATTAAGGTTAAAATTCCCGACCCTGCCGGGAATCGAACCCTGGACTTCTGTGACCAAAGGCCAGCATGCTAACCATTTAGCCATGGAGCCAGACATGATTAGCTGTTTATTAAAGACACAAATTACTACTTAAAATAACATATGCAATGTTCATAAAAATAACTTCTGTCCTGAAGTTGTAAAAAATAAAATCTCACACATGTATTATATCTAGTAATATTTATGTACAAAGCAAGGTTTCTGAACACAATAACATTTTCAAAAACAAGAAGTGCTCATAATACAAATACTAATGCGTACAACAGGAGTAAGTTTCACGCTCCACTTCAAAATAACACCAACGTCACTGGTCGTGCGATGAGAGAAACTCTCACGCAGCGCGCATGGACACATGGGAACCTTTGTTCTGACTAGGGGAGGGGGTGCTTACCCTTCAAATGTGAATCGCTCTACTCAAGACAGTTATAAACTCAGCTAAAAGAGGGAACAGTCACCTCCCTTTCATCACTGTGAATTAATATCACAATACAAAATAATGTGAGAGAAAATCTCCTATAGTGACCACTCGCGGGTTAAAGAAGTTATTACCTTCGTGATAGGTGGGACAGTTGAACTGCTTTTCGAAATACCCTGTCAATTGCCAGCACTAATATAACCACTGCCGGTATGGTAAAAATATATGACATAAATGATTGGAAATGTAATTCTATATAACTTTAATTATGTAGTATTTATCGACAGGACCACTAATAATATAAATATCTGAGAATTAAATTTTAGGCCTTCCCCTAAACTACCATTTCACTCAGCATGAATAAAATGATTTATAGCGTAAATTGTAGTGGCTCATCCCCCGACTTTACATACGGTACTGATTTTCATTAAATTCTCTTCAGCCGTTTTCTCGTGATGCATGTACATACAGTAGGCCTACATACATACAGACAGACAGAAATTACAGAAAAGTAAAAAGTGCATTTCCTTGTTACTGTGGACATGAGCGATACAGAAGTGTCATTCTTTTCAAATTCTGAGGAATGTACAGACAAAACTCTTATTTTATATATAGACTGCTCAGCACACAGCCTCACCTTAGCTGTATCCCTGCCTGTAAAGTAGCTGCCATTAGAAACTCTACGGGTACAATATCGAATCTGTACAAATTTCTTAATTCACCTAAAAGACAACGTTTTAAAATCTGTGATAAGTGAAATGAAAACTACAACTTCACGTCATGATAAACTTGTTCAACTTCATGCAACATGGTTGGAAAGGCCATGGAGGTGGAACTGTATGACCCTATTAATGCAATCCTTGAAAGCATATCAGAATAGAAAGGCAAAAATTTGTCTTCACAAGCAAATACACATTTATGTGCTCTGACTGACTGTCAATTTGTGATATCGCTGTTTTATATTCAGAGGCTGTTCTTTAAGTCTCTTTTGTGTAAATTCCTACAGAATTAATGACACTTAATTGAGTGCGAACAAATTAAGCGAGAAAAATCCACTTTTAGTCGAATGAAAGGAGGCCAATCTGAAGGTAGGTAAGTTATGGTACTGGTACCTTAATTCCATGTACTGAATTATCTAATTACTGAGTAGTATTGCAGTTTTAATTCAATTAAGTTTTTATACAGTTGTAGTTGGTTTCATTTCTCAGATTATAAATGTCATCATCTTGGGCATTCTTTGTTCTGCAACAAAAGTGGAGCAAAATATCTCCAGGTTGAATGACTTGCACATGTCAGTTCTAGTTAGGTATCACAGGTACCATAGTATGGTGTAAATAGCATTTGCAATGTGTTACAGATTTGTGGAAATGCCATGAAAGTATGGTATAAGAGAAATGCAGGAAGTAGGAGATACTGTGATTATGGTCTGGAAACGTTGGAAAAATGCTTAGCAGCCATTAGGAATAAAGAGATATCTCAGCAAAAATAAGCAGAAGAATGTAATATTCCAAGGAGGACATTAATTAATAAACTGAAGTTAGACAGGAATGCATACCATTTAATGGTCAAAACTAAACCTTTCCTAACATCCCTTACATCAGCTAGCCACAAAGAAGCCAGGAATTGGTCAAAGGAGCGCAGGAAAGAATTCAGTGAGAAAATGAAGGAATGCTGGGCCAACAGGAAGGCTCAGGAGGCCACTAACAATGCAATCCAGGATGCTAAAAGGAGCAGACGACGACAAAAACACAGCTAGAACACAAGCACCGTGGTCCACAAATGGCCTAAATGCAAAGAAAAAAACTGAAGTTAAATAATTGGTAGTATTTCATGTCCAGGATTTCTTGAATGATGATGATGAAGTGGAATATGTACGATGTATCACACAGCTGAGGGAATTTGGGTTTTCTGTGACTCCTTTAGAAATGAGAATGATGTGAAGTCTTACGTCACCAGACAGGGACGTAAAGTGACCAGATTAAAGGACAATTGTCCAAGTCATGAATGGGTCTCAGGTTTTACCACATGGCACCCTGAGCTTACTGTGCAGTTTGCAACTAACATTAAAAGATGTAGAGCTGCTGTTGACGAGGGAGTTCACAGAGAATATGTTGAACATTTGTGTGTTGAACTGGAAGATGTACCTGCAAGCAACATCTGGAATTAACAGAGATTGAACACTCTTTATTCCCTAAATTACATGTTTCCCAGCAGGGATTTGAACAAAGTCCTCAGGCTTGCTGAAAATTTACATTTAAACAGTTATTTTTAGAAATTTACATTAATCAAGAAAGTTTGAAACCTTCCCCTCAAGTTCTCTGCCTGGATCTATAACATGTTAAGAGATTTCTATCATTACCTTGAATCGTTGGGCTTTCCGACGATGGCATGGCATCCCCTGCCTCCTAAAATACGCTGTACACACACACACTAGACTGGATCGATGAAGATGAAAATACAGCCCTAAAGCGCCCAGCGTTTATGTTATCTCAGACAGGAGAGTTCCAGAAATCTCTTGAGCTAGGCAGAATGCCTGTACATACCCCCAATTTTAATTGGCTAGAGAATTATACACAAAATTCCTGATTGGTTAATTACTAAGGATGAAGGAAGCACATTAAAAAAGAAAAACAATCTACCTGAAAGTTGAAAATTTCCCTTAAAGGATAACTGTCCGTAATTCCACCAGAGGGGGCACATAGGCCGATAGTAGAGACACCTAAAGGTTAAAGGTCCAAGTATCTTCAGATACATTAATTCAGGATACAAAGCACAGATGGCCTTCTAGACGGTGCTCGGTTCAACGGGACACGCCACTCAAACTTATTCGTCTACTAATGTCATTCCACACCATCTCTCTGCGGCAGCTCGGAACATACCATTTACAAATCATCACTCTCATTTTTGTTCCGTATTGAAAACAGCGATCTCACTTAGTTTACAAAAGGAATATATTTATTACATTTACAATTAAACACATTTAAATTGTACTGAATAGTAATTGTACTGAATAGGTGGGGTAATAAATATACTCATTTTGTAAACTAAGTGAGACATACCACTTAGTCGTGCAGCTCGTCTCCTTTCTCCCAATTCTTCCCAGCCCAAACTTTGCAACATTTTTGTAACGCTACTCTTTTGTCGGAAATCAACCAGAACAAATCGAGCTGCTTTTCTTTGGATTTTTTCCAGTTCTTGAATCAAGTAATCCTGGTGAGGGTCCCATACACTGGAATCATACTCTAGGTGGGGTCTTACCAGAGACTTATATGCGCTCTCCTTTACATCCTTACTACAATACCTGAACACCCTCATAACCATGAGCAGAGATCTGTTACCTTTACTTACAATCCCTTTTTTATGTGATTACCCCAATGAAGATCTTTCCTTATATTAACACCTAGATATTTACAATGATCCCCAAAAGGAACTTTCACCCCGTTAACACAGTAATGAAAACTGAGAGGACTTTTCCTATTTGTGAAACTCACAAACTGACTTTTAACACTCTTTATCAACATACCATTGCCTGCTGTCCTTCTCATAATATTATCGAGGTCAATTTGCAGTTGCTCACAATCTTGTAACTTATTTATTACTCTATACAGAATAACATCATCCGCAAGAAGCCTTACCTCTGATTCCACTCCTTTACTCATACCATTTATGTATGTAAGAAAACGTAGAGGTCTAATAATACTGCCTTGAGGAATTCCCCTCTTAATTATTACAGGGTCAGATAAAGCTTCGCCTACTCTAATTCTCTGTGATCTGTGTTCTAGAAATATAGCAACCCATTCACTCACTCTTTTGTCTAGTCCATTTGCACTCATTTTTGCCAGTAGTCTCCCATGATCCACCCTATCAAATGCTTTAGACAGGTCAATTGCTATACAGTCCATTTGACCTCCTGAATGCAAGATATCTGCTATATCTTGGTGGAATTCTAAAAGCTGTGCTTCAGTGGAATAACCTTTCCTAAAACCAAACTGCCTTCCATCGAACCAGTTACTAATTTCACAAACATGTCTGATACAGTCAGAAAGAATGCCTTCCCAAAGCTTACATGCAATACATGACAAACTTACTGACATGTAATTTTCAACTTTATTTCCTTTATACACAGAGGCTACTATAGCAACTCTCCATTTATTTGGTATAGCTCCTTCAACCAAACAATCTTAACTTTAGATACTTAACTCAACTTAACTTAACTTTAGATATGGTACTATATCCCAACCTATTGCCTTTAGTATATCGCCAGAAATCTTATCAATTCCAGCCGCTTTTCTAGTTTTCAACTTTTGTATTTTATTGTAAATGTCATTGTCATCATATGTAAATTTTAATACTTCTTCAGCATTAGTCTCCTCCTCTATCTGGACATTATTCTTGTAAGCAACAATCTTTACATACTGCTGACTAAATAGTTCTGCCTTTTGAAGATCCTCACATACACACTCCCCGCTTTGTGTAGTACAATATTCATTATTTCCTCTTGCTGACATACATACTACATACTTCTATTGATTTTCACAAAAGGTTATATTTACTTGTAATTTACTTCTGGAAATAACATTATAATTGTTATACTTTAGTATTAATTACATTCTAGTAATCGATGTACATAGATAACATGTTAATTGCACAGATTACTTCAATGGAAACTCCATGGAGTCCAGGAAGCTGTAGTAGCTGTCAGTCAGCTCGAGTCATCCGTCAACTCATTGCTCAACAAATGTTTCAAGGGGTGTAACCCTCTCTCTTCTGTAGGGTAATCAGATGTCCTCTTTTATCCGGACATGACCTCCTTTCTAGACCATTGTCCAGGGTCCGGGTGGATTATTAAAACAAAAAAATGTCCTCAATATTTTTAGTGAATCTACTAATTTTGGGGTAATTTGTTTTGCTACTTAGTTTTTACAAGTATTCTTTATTACGTGACAGCATCATCAATGTCTTATCGATATTCAGAAATGTGGTTAATGGATATACAGTACATATGATTATTCTATGTATTGTGATTATATACACTATTTACCATTCTGTATACTGCATGCTTTTCTCTCAGCAATATCCCATCAGAACACTGCTATGTTAACGTGCAACATCTGACAACGTGACAAGCGATTTGAAGTATGCCTGTTTTAAATGGATGGTGTGGAAAGTAATATTGATTATTGTGATGTTAAAAAATGCATTCTGTATTTGGCTCTCAAATTGATGATGTGAAATCTTTTGATCAGTTCCTGAATAAGAGTAGTAACATCCTTGAATATAACAAGTTACCTTGTAGTCAGAAATGGGCAAAATTGATTGTGGTTCAGAGTTATTAAAACTTGCAGAATACTTTCTTTCTATACCAGGGCACAATGCAAATGTAGACAGAGTATTTTGATTGATCTCAGCACAATGGACTAATAACTGGACCCGTTTCAAAGTGGAATTTGTGAAAATCATCTTAATGGTTCAGTATATTGTGATTTACATATGTATCTTTTTATATGTTAGACACGCCAAAACTCTGAAAGGAAACTGATCCTTTAGAAAAGTATCAGCAAGGTGTGTAAATTAGTTTCATTGTTTAAATTTTGTAAGAATTATACAGTAAATGAGCAGTGAGGTACCCATTGCTTTCCTCTATGAGGCAGAAGTTGCTATTATATATCAGTCTGCCAAGCCCTCTAAAATGCATGCACCAACCAACCCCAGTAGCAACATTTTCACACCATTCATAGCAGGGACTGGCTGCATAAGGAATGGCGAATGGCATTACTAGCATTGCTCATACCTCGGTCACTTTCTTATTAACGAAGCCAAGGGTAAGACTGAGACAGTTCAATGAATGTAACAAAATTGATCTAGCCCATACCAGAAGACATAGTGCACTATAAACATGAAGTCTCTCCAGCAAAGCCATAAATTTTGCTGCTATATGTGAAAATCAGTATGTGTAAGTCTAAATTCAGACACTCAGTAGAAGATTTTTGTGTCCTCTTTTTTTTATGTTGTCCTCCTTTTTAAATAGTTTTGTCGTTTTTTAACCTATTCGCTTATGGTCACCCTACTCTTTCCAAATCCATTAACGAGAACTCATTGGACTCTAGGTATACACCATCAGCGCAGCTCAACCCATCCTGCAGCAGACCTGAGTGAACCAGACTTGGGACTTACTTTTTAAATTTTGTTACCGTACGCTGTAATTCACGACTTGGGGCTCCGAAGACTACCAAACTCCACGTTTTAAGGGGACTGAATATCTGGAAGGAAAATGTTCTCTTTTGGGCTGGGCGTGGGGGGAAAACCACACTGCTCCTAAAATAATTTTTTGTGGGGCAGAAAACGCCTTGCCCCCCACAAAGTTGGCGCCACTGTTTTGGGGCCTCATTAGCATATTGGTATTGTGCAGACTGACAACGATTATGGTAAAATATCCTTTTTTCGTCACATGCCACTTTTCTGTTCAAACACAGAGCCATGGGCAGGATATTTCTGATTCGGAAGGGCAGAAAAGTGCAAACTTCCAGCGGGACGAATAGAGATATTTCAATAATTCTATAGAAAAAATTTCTATTCGTCCCGTTTCCGAACCTCACTGCAAACTACAAGTTGTAGCATAAAATCATCATTAGAGTTGTAGTCTACAACTGTAATGATTCTATGCGTGCACTGGCACATGAGAATCTTTTCATCTCGAAATCCACGCTCGCGTTCTGAACTAATATCACTCTTTTAAGTCCTTAAAAGTAATAGCTTCCAATAAACTAGAGAACAGTAAGAAGCCTGTATTATCGCCTACAACTGAAGCTTTCTGCTACGAAATGTAGGGAATTTCGGTCATTTCTGTAGAGACTTAACTTCGGATGTTCGCTCACTGTTGGCAATGCTGAATATTCTCGATACCGTTTTGTTTTCTATTGCCGAGAGCGGATTGTTTATGTTGTTATTTTGGTTATGAGATAAATATTGGGATATTTTGGTTACAGGCTAAACTGAAATTTTTAGCGATTTCTTCTACCGGTTTCTTTAATTTCTACTACCTTAGAATGTTTGAGACGATATGTAAAGAGGGCTGAATTTTTACCGTCCCTACCTATGAAGATTTATGTAATTTTGACACCTCTGCGAGAGAATGAAGCTTCATGCATTTCGAAATATTATGAAAATCGTAAGTATTTTCTATGAGCTGTGAATATAATAAATTATAAAAACTTTAATATTATATAGGCTACTTAGAAATGTAACGAGGTTATGTTTAATTAGATAAATATTATATCTTCCATTGATTGATTTTGTATCGTTAGGATGAAACTTGACAGTTATTTTCTACTGCTGAAAGGCGTACAACTGCCTGGTGCACGAGGGATTCGTGCATCTTTGTATTAACCATTGTATTCAATTTGTTGACATGAAAAAGAGTGGTCACGTCAATCGGAGAAACTGGAGGGTTATGTTTAATAATGTCTGCCGTGCATACTCAGAACATCTAGAATCGGTGGCGACACTTGAAGTACGGCAGCTACTCCGTTCCAGGGCTCGGCAGGAGAAAACATAATTTTGTTGGATACCGGTACCTCTCTGAATTCCTTTTCAAGACCACCTTCCCCATGGATACAAGGGTGCATGAGTTTTTCAAGGCTGCCAGTGTTCTCTATCCTCCACTAGTAGAAATGATGCAAATCTTACTTGGGATTTGTATTAGAGGAGAGATGTGTTCATTGCTGTGTCTAGGAACCCACTAGCATGCCCTCAGAAGTACATTTACTTTTATAACTTAAGAAAGAGCAGCGCATGGCATTCTCCATTGCTGAAGTACCTATTTGCATTGTTATTGGCCGACGTAAAATGGGATGTGGCGTCATTTCCGTCAATGATGGTAATTAGATTCTGTGGCTTTTATTCTGTGTGGGTTGGTAAAGAAACTTGTGGTTGTCTCTCTCCATCCCTCCAAATAACCACTGCCCTTCTGTATGCCTCCCTTTGTGGTATTTGGATTTCCAGGCAAAAGCCATGCCCACGCCGGCAGAGGCGGCATCGTCGACCAGGACTGGGAAATTATCTCCCAGCCCATCTAAACTCAAAATTGTACACCACCACCTCTCCTACCCTGCCGACCAACATTCTGATGGTGAAAATTTCTTTGACCTACGGGACTTGAACTGGCTATCCAAGGTGTCACACCATATCGACTTGATGCCTTAATGATTATGGCCACCAGGCAGGCTTCACTGTGGTCAGTAGAAATACACAGATCAAAGTGCCTTCACCACATCCCACTTTTTCATTCAAAGACTGAGCCATGGATGAACGATTTCTGTTTCAGGAGGAGAGAAAAATGTGAATTTCCAGACAGATTGTGTGCCAAAAGCCTGGATTCAATTCCAAACCTCTCTGCAGTGTTCTAATGGAGTGAGCGCATATGACGCTGTTGATGGTGATTATAAATTAACATAATTAATCCGTATCGTCAACCTTGAAGAAGTGTTAAGGATATTTTGAGCTTAAACTCCACCTTTATTCATTTATTTATTTATTTTAATTTTTAGCCAACATAGGACTACTTTAGTCAGGTTTATGGAGTTTTTCTTATTTTTGTCAGCCCAATACTGTTTCATCCTTTCTGAACTCCACGTTTACTATACTTAAATTTTTAAAATTCCTTTTACCGGGCGAGTTGGCCGTGCGTGTAGAGGTGCGGGGCTGTGAGCTTGCATCCGGGAGATCGTGGATTCGAGCCCCACTGTCGGCAGCCCTGAAGATGGTTTTCCGTGGTTTCCCATTTTCACACCAGGCAAATGCTGGGGCTGTACCTTAATTAAGGCCACGGCCGCTTCCTTCCAACTCCTAGGCCTTTCCCATCCCATCGTCGCCATAAGACCTATCTGTGTCGGTGCGACGTAAAGCAAATAGCAAAAAAAAAAAAAAAATAATAAATTCCTTTTCAGACCAGCATCAAAGGGACATGTTTGTTCCCTGTGTGGGAGACATCTTCAGCCAGAGAACAAAAATATAGTAAAGTTACACATGGAATTCCTAATAAACTGCTATATCTTAAATAACATGAGTTATACCTTAAGAATTCACTCAAATGCCACAATTAAAAATATACACTTCAGCAGACCTGTTTTAAGTTAAAAAGCATATTTATAATAAAAAATGTTAGGTCTTCAGAGTCCGCCTCTGTGGTGTAGTGGTTAGTGTGATTAGCTGCCATCCCCGGAGGCCCGCGTTCGATTCCTGGCTCTGCCACGATATTTGAAAAGTGGTATGAGGACTGGAACGGGGTCCACTCAGCCTTGGGAGGTCAACTGAGTAGAGGGGGGTTTGATTCCCTCCTCAGCCATCCTGGAAGTGGTTTTCCATGATTTTCCACTTCTCCTCCATGCAAATGCCGGGATAGTACCTAACTTAAGGCCACGGCCGCTTCCTTCCCTCTTCCTTGTCTATCCCTTCCAAACTTCCCATCCTCCACCAAGGCCCCTGTTCAGCATAGCAAGTGAGGCCTCCTGGGTGAGGCACTGGTCATCCTCCCCAGTTGTATCCCCTGACCCAGAGTCTGAAGGCAGAGAAGAGGAGTGCCCTTACTGGACGCTCTCGCACTTCTCCTACGAAGGGGAAATCATACCCTTCATCCGGAGGGTATGAGTCTGCGCCAGCAGGTACACCCGCTCCAAAACCTGCGCGCTCCCCTCGTAGGGGGAGTTCATGTCGCTGGAAAGTGTCGAAGTTCTGGGCGTCAGTCCTGCCGTCTGTCGATCACGGGATAGACATCGAGCTGTCATCTACATCTTCAGATGTAGATATTGATAGTGTTTAGGTTTAATAATGTTAATAATGTTATTTGCTTTATGTCCCACTAACTACTCTTACAGTTTTCGGAGACGCCGAGGTGCCGGAATTTAGTCCTGCAGGAGTTCTTTTACGTGCCAGTAAATCTACCGCCACGAGGTTGACGTATTTAAGCACCTTCAAATACCACCGGACTGAGCCAGGATCGAGCCTGCCAAGTTGGGGTCAGAAGGCCAGCGCCTCAACCGTCTGAGCCACTCAGCCCGGCAGTGTTTAGGTTTAAGAGCACCTTGTTGCTCATAACTTAACACTCTTTTTATAGTCCACACTATGGCACTGTTCCAGTACGATTGTATTGGTTATGACAGCCATCATGCTGAGCTGCATCAGCTCATTAGTGAGTTCGTGGCGAGTATAGTCTGTATTCAGGAGACAAACTTCAGACCAGGTCATCATACGGTCTTGAGAAATTTCAGTCTATACTTGACAGAACGATATTATGCTCACCGGGCGTCTGATGGTGTGGGTATTTTTGTTCGTTCTGATACCTATAGCGAAGTGGTTCCTCTAAGAACCCCACTGGAAGCAGTTGCGGTGCGGATACCGCTGCCTGACATAGTAACAGTGTGTAACGTTTATTTTCCACCAGGCCAGCCTCTTAACATAAATGATGTCACTGATCTTATAGATCAGCTTCCACCTCTCTTCCTCTTATTGGGCGATTTTAACACCCATCACCCCACATGGGGCTCTGAAACGACTTTCCCCAGGGGAAGGGAGTTTGAAACATTAGTAACAGAGCTGGATTTATGTATTTTGAACACAGGTGAACCAAGTCATATCAGTGTACGTTACGGCACATACTCTATGCAGCTGAACGTTGGTTCTGCTGTTTTGGTGGAATACACATGATGATCTCTGTGACGGTTACCATTTTCCCATTATTCTTACTTTGTCGAAACAAAAATCCGTCAAGGCTCCTCCTCGATGGATTCATAAACATGCTGATTAGCCAAAGTTCGCATCACTCGCTGTCTTTAACGATGAGACCATGCGGACTGTAGACGGCGATATAACTTACATAACACAAGTTATCCTTGCTGCTGCTGAGGAGTCCATTCCGTCCTTCTCAGGGAGTCCTCGCCGAAAACTCGTTCCATGGTGGAACGAAGAAATTGCAGCAGCTATCGAGGAATGCCGTCGCGCTCATAAACGTTCTCACAGGCAGCCTACTGTGGCCAACTTGGTAACATTTAAAAAGCTCTGCGCTAAAGTGCGAGTTCTTATTTGCCATAATAAGAATGTGTCATCTATGACGTCACATCCTCCATCATCTCAAGTGTGGACTAAATTTCGTCGTATTTTGGGTATCCAAGGATCATCTTCTGTACCGGGAATTTCCATTGCAGGCAGTATCGTCATACTGCTATACGTGAAAATCAGTATGTGTAAGTCTAAATTCAGATACTCAGTATAGGATTTTTGTGTCCTCTTATTTTGATGTTGTCCTCCTTTTTAAATAGTTTTGTCCTTTTTTAACCTATTTGGTTATGCTCGCCCTACTCTTTCCAAATCCATTAACGAGAACTCATCGGACTCTAGGTATACACCATCAGCGCAGCTCAACCCACTCAGCCTCGGGAGGTCAACTGAGTAGAGGGGGGTTTGATTCCCTCCTCAGCCATCCTGGAAGTGGTTTTCCGTGGTTTCCCACTTCTCCTCCACGCAAATGCCGGCTGAGACATTTGGTTATGTCCCATTGGGCTGCCACTCCACTTCCAAATGATCTGTGAGCTATAAAGGGTACAATGTAGGTATGGAGGACTTCCCTTCGGGCTTCTCGGAGGGAAGCAGTGGTATTATGTCGTCTTTGGATCAGCCACGGTATACTAACGCACTTCCATTTATTGAAAGGAGAACCCCCTCCGGTGTGTACTTACAGCGATCATCTTACCGTGCTCTGCACCGTTTGTCAGCAGCGCACTCTTCACCCGCATCCTGAGCTTTATTTAGGAAATGTCGTTCTTCCTGTAGTTGACACTTACCAATTTCTTGGGCTCCTTTTCGATAGCAAATTATCGTGGGAGCCACACGTGCAGCAATTAAAAGTTCAATGCACTAAGAAGTTGAATATTTTGAAGTTTCTCAGCGGCACTACTTGGGGGGAACTGACTGCACGATTCTCCTACGATTTTATACTTGCCGGTATTTATTTTATGGATGTGTCTGGTTCCAGGAATTATCATCGTGACTTCCTTGCTCTGAAGCGGGAGGCAGAACGTCATCATCTTTGTTTTTCCACTCAAGCTTCAGAGGACTATAATGTGCCCTGTACGGAGCGGGAACTCTGCAGCGCCTTGGCGCGTTGCAAGGACATGTCCCCTGGGCCAGACAACTATTCTCGGAAAATCCAATGAAAGGCGGGGTGAAAGAATTGAAAAATTAATTGACTTAATTGTATGAGAATACATACATCTAATAAAAACTAAAGTTGTTACAGACATGGAAATTGGTATTTGGATCTCCTTTAAAAACAAAGAAAAACGCGTTTTGGGGGCGGGAGTGAAAAGGAGTTGAATTCCTTTCATGAGGACACATACATCAAAAACTGAAGAAGTTAGAGTCGTGATAATTGGTATTTAGAAGATCCTTTGCTATTAAAGAAACAAGTATATTTTGCTGGAAAATTCACTTAGGGTGGGGGGAGTGTGAAAGGAAGTGAAAAAAGTGAATTATTTTTATGGGGATACTTATATCTCAAAACTGAAGGTAATAGACGTGAACATTGGTGTTTGGAATCTCCTTTAAACATAAAGAAACACGCCTTCTTTTTTTGGGGGGGGGATAAATAAACTTAACGGCAGTGGGGTGTAAAAGGAGGTGAGACCAATTGATTTTACTGTTCATAATGTACTTATAAGGAGCCTCCGTTGCTCAGGTGGCAGCGCGCCAGCCTCTCACAGTTGGGTTCCGTGGTTCAAATCCCGGTCACTCCGTGTGACATTCGTGCTGGACAAAACGGAGGCGGGACAGGTTTTCCTCCGGATACTCTGGTTTTCTCTGTCATCATTCATTCCAGTAACACTGTCCAATATTTCATTTCATTTGTCATTCATCAATCATTGCCCCAGAGGAGTGCTTCGGCAGCCGGCACAATTCCTATTATCGCCGCTAGATGGGGCTTTATTCATTCCATTCCTGACCCTGTCGAATGACTGGAAACAGGCTGTAGATTTTGGATGTACTTATTCTGATCACAAACCGATCATTTTTAATCTTTCCTGGGTTCGTTTTCAACAGCCATTTTTTCCTTTGGAGAAGGTTCTTATATTACAGTAGATTCTCCTGGCATATAAATAAAAATGTAAACACATTTGAAATAAATGATGGGAATGAGATTGCCCGTCAAATTGTTCACCTCTATAATAAGGTCAATAATGCACGGAAGTATGTCATTCGTATCGCCAGAAATCCCGCACACTTGCCTCCGCTCGACAATGGTGCTGGTCACACTGTCAACAATGACAATGGCAGCAGATGTAATTTACCACCAAGTAGCGGTCTTGCATCTTGCTGTGGGGTCCAAAATATCTATAATAATAATAATAATAACAATAATAATAATAATAATAATAATAATAATGTTATGGACCGTCGTCAAATGTGCGGACCACGCAGGAAATGGGTCCTGGACGGGTAATGACTAAGAATTCAGTCTGGCCGAGGGGTCAGTACCGCCAAGGCACCCAAGACGACACCACGCCGGATCTCCTGAAGGATTTGATCCATATTAAAAATGCTTATAGGAAAAGATGGCAAAGATTTAGGGACTCAACTGACTGGGTGGACTACCTGGACCTAGCCCAGGAATTACAAAATCGATTGCTGGAAAGAAAGATTAAAAAATGGGAGGAAACCTGCCATAATCTATTGGAATACAAGTCAGATCGCGAATTTTGGCAGATTCTCGCAGAAAACGAGTCAGATCGCGAATTTCGGCGTATTATATATTTAAAACAATAAGCATTCAATTATAAATTTCAGTATAATACCGTAGCGAAGCACGGGTATCTTGCTAGTATATATATATTTGGTGATAGTATTAAATGTGTTTTGTGCAAAATTTGTAGCAGTAATTGATTTTACTGAAAACTCCAAAACAAAAATCTCCTGATTTGTGTAAGATATTTAATGATTAAGATAGCTTAACTTAAAAGCTATATGTTTCTGGATGATGAATCCCTTTCTTTATCTTTATAGGAATAGTTTCAATGTCACTTTCAGACATTGTAGCACTAACCTAAACACCAAACACGTTCAAAATTAGACCTAGCAGTCATAATGTATTCCCACAAAAAAACTTGACTTTGCATAAGAAATACCAAACTAAAGCACTTTTAAAAGATGTACTGTAGGTTATCAAATCAATTAAGAGAGGATTTTTTTTTCTTTTTCTATTTGCTTTATGTCACACTGACACAGATAGGTCTTATGGCGACGATGGGATAGGAAAGGCCTAGGAATGGGAAAGAAGTGGCCGTGGCCTTCATTATGGTGGTGTGAAAATGGGAAATGGGAAACCACGGAAAACCATCTTCAGGGCTGGCGACAATGGGGTTCGAACCCACTATCTCCCGGATGCAAGCTCATAGCTGTGCGCCCCTAACCGCACAGCCAACTCGTCCGGTGAGGGAGTATTATAAACTTTTAAGACTTCGTAGATTAAACACAAAACAGAACTGTAATAAACTGTATAACATGGGGTTATAAACAACAATCTGAACGACAGATAGAAATACCAGCTGTTAGAAAGCGCAACCACAGCGATGATGGCGAAGAAGCTCGGTATCATTTTGAAGAAGGTAACAAAACGGGGATATGTTCCCTTCTTCAAACTGAGGTACAGTTCCAGGTCCAATTACACCAGTAAGCGAGTGGTTTTCGGTCACTTTTTTTTTGCTATTTGCTTTACGTTGCACCAACACAGATAGGTCTTATGGTGACGATGGGACAGGAAATGCCTAGGAATGGGAAGGAAGCGGCCATAGCCTTAATTAAGGTACAGCCCCAGCTTTTGCCAGGTGTGAAAATGGGAAACAACAGAATACCATACTCAGGGCTGCCGACAGTGGGATTCAAACCCACTATCTCTCAGTTGCGAGCTCACAGCTGCACACCCCTAACCGCATGGCCAACTCGCCCGGTTGGTCACTTTTTATTACTAAGAATGTTAACACACATTTGGTTGTAATAAATTAATTTCAATTTTTTGGTGCTTATTCCCTTTTTTTAAACTGCTGGTTCAGTTATAGGTTAACATATATTTAATATAATATGTAATTTTGCTTGGTTATTGCTAGCCCGATGCGGCCCTTGTTAGGCACATCCTCTGACGAGGGTGGGTGGCATATGCTTTGTATAGGAAACTGCGTGTGATTGTGGAGGATGATAGTGTTAGGTGTGCTGTATGAGTTGCAGGGATGTTGGGGATAGGACAAATATCCAGTCCCGGAACCAAAGGAATTAACCATTTAAGGTTAAAATGTGCAGCCCGACTGGGAATTGAACCCAGGGTCCTCTGAACTAAAAGCCACAACGCTGAACATTCACCCACGTATCCAGACATATATTTAATTAAATAAATACTATTTGCCTTGTAGAGAACAAAATTTCACTGGGGTAAGATAGGCTAAAAGTACTAAAGCCAGGCACCCAGGGAGAATGTGTGAATGTGCATCAGCTGGGCATTGCTGATTAGGTAGGGCTTTGCTGTGTGCACAGTTCAATAGTATATTCAATCCAAATAAAATATTTTTGTTTATTGAAAACATATTTAGGTGAGCTTACCCTCTTTATTATCAGGCTGTGACACAGCCATAGTTCAAATGAATAGACAGTTGAATGGTTTATTGGTATAATAATGCTCTATTACAGGGAATTAAGTCAAATTCAACATACTCCCATGCAGTTATGCAGAAATGTTTGTATATAACCTTTCAGGGATGTATTCTCTAAAAGTAAACTGTCCAGAAGAAACTCATTGTCATTTTGACAGTTGAGACTGGACATCCTTGAGTTGCCCTTCTATGTTTGAATGCCTTCAGTTTGTGTTGTAATCTAATAGAATTACAATTTTTCCATCATATCTTCTTTTTTTTTTCTTTTTTCCTTAATTATGCCATTATTGCTCTCTTCGTCTGGCTTCTTGGCTGAATGGTCAGCGTATTGATCTTTGGTTCAGAGGACTCCGGGTTCGATTCCTGGACAGGCCGAGGATTTTAAGTATGTATAGTTAATTCCTCTAGTTGAGGGACTGGGTGTTTGTGTTCGTCTTAATTCACTTCTCCTCATATGCACCCAACACACCACACTACTAACCACCGCAGAAACACACTATAGTGAATATATCCATTCTACATAGGGTTGATGTCAAGAAGGGCATTTGGCTGTAAAACTGGGTAAGTCCCTGTCAAGTGCCGACTGCAGTAAATTGGGGGAAAAGGCTAGGAAGAAGAAGGTTGGCGTTGCGCTTTTTGTTGACTCGTTAGGGTTTTATTCATGACAACTCGTACCCAAATGATCTTTAATCCTTCCGCACTAACATAATTTTTCATTTTGCATTATCTTTTGATTGGTGACTCCTTACCTTCAAAATTTTCTAAATAATTGGCAAATTTAGAAAATTAGTAGGCTTGAGCTCTACTACTGTCCAAGACTTCAACTGTTTTTCTTCAATCACAAATGCATCTGATTTGATTTTTATTTTATTAGGAAAATGAGAAAAGCAGCTATATGAATGTTCCCTGACTTTTCTGAATATAGACCCAATAGGCTCATTTCTAAAGATAATAGGCAACTTGATATATTTTGGAGTGTACAGACCGGGAAAGGGTAGCACTGACGCGGATTCGGAATTATTTGATAGGATAGTCAGCTATGTGGGAAACGACATGGAAAGAAATGTGATTGTAGCAGGAGATCTGAATTTGCCAGATGTCAATTGGGCAGGAAATGCAAACGACAGGAAGCATGACCAACAAATGGCAAATAAGTTAATATGGGAAGGACAGCTGATTCAGGAAGTGATGGAACCAACCAGAGGGAAAAATATCCTGGATGTAGTGCTGATAAAACCAGATGAGCTCTATAGGCAAACTGAAGTAATGGATGGTATTAGTGATCATGAAGCTGTTTTTGTCGTAGTTAAAAATAAATGTGATAGAAAGGAAGGTCTTAAAAGTAGGACTATTAGGCAGCACCATTTGGCTGATAAAGCAGGCATGAGGCAGTTTCTAAAAAGTAACTATAATCGGTGGAAAACGGTAAATAAAAATGTAAACAGACTCTGGGATGGGTTTAAAGAAATTGTTGAAGAATGCGAAAATGGGTTTGTACCTTTAAGGGTGGTAAGGAATGGTAAAGACCCACATTATTATAATAGAGAAATAAAGAGACTAAGAAGGAGGTGCAGACTGGAAAGAAACAGAGTTAGAAATGGCTGTGGAAGTAAGGAGATATTGAAGGAACTTACTAGAAAATTGAATCTAGTAAAGAAGGCAGCTAAGGATAACATGATGGCAAGCATAATTGGCAGTCATACAAATTTGAGTGAAAAATGGAAGATTATGTATAGGTATTTTAAGGCAGAAACAGGTTCCAAGAAGGACATTCCAGGAATAATTAATGAACAAGGAGAGTGTGTATGTATATATATTTCGTATGGCATGAGGATACATTGTTACAATCTGATTATTAACAAATATGTACAATTACACGAAAAACAGTTTCATCTATACACACAGAACAAGTACGTAATAAACAAACTATATTTATACATTTGAGCTCATCAATATCTGCATTGCTGCTAAAGCTGAATGTCCAGTTTTGTTAGCCAACTCACAGCTTCATCATTGGCCTCGTGGATATCCTTTATGTGAGGATCTTCAAAAGGCAGAAGTATTCAGTCAGCAGTATGTAAAGATTGTTGGTTACAAGGATAATGTCCAGATAGAGGAGGAGACTAAGGCCAAAGAAGTATTAAAATTTAAGTATGATAACAATGACATTTACAATAAGATACAAAAGTTGAAAACTAGAAAAGCGGCTGGAATTTATCAGATTTCTGGGGATATACTAAAGACAATGGGTTGGGATATAGTACCATATCTGAAGTACTTATTTGATTATTGTTTGGTCAGAGGAGCTATACCAGATGAATGGAGAGTTGCTATAGTAAGCCCTGTGTATAAAGGAAAGGGTGATAGACATAAAGCTGAAAATTACATTCCGGTAAGTTTGACGTGCATTGTATGTAAGCTTTGTGAAGGCATTCTTTCTGATTATATTAGACATGTTTGTGAAATTAATAACTGGTTCGATAGAAGGCAGTTCGGATTTAGGAAAGGTTATTCCACTGAAGCTCAACTTGTACGATTCCAGCAAGATATAGCAGATATCTTGGATTCTGGAGGTCAAATGGACTGTATCGCAATTGATCTGTCTAAAGCATTCGATAGGGTGGATCATGGGAGGCTACTGGCAAAAATGAGTGCAATTGGGCTAGACAAAAGAGTGACTGAATGGGTTGCTATATTTCTAGAAAATAGATCTCAGAGAATTAGAGTAGGTGAAGCTTTATCTGACGCTGTAATAATTAAGAGGGGAATTCCTCAAGGCAGTATTATCGGACCTTTATGTTTTCTTATATATATAAATGATATGAGTAAAGGAGTGGAATCGGAGGTAAGGCTTTTTGCGGATGATGTTATTCTCTATAGAGTAATAAATAAGTTACAAGATTGTGTGCAACTGCAGCGTGACCTCGAAATTGTTGTGAGATGGACTGCAGGCAATGGTATGTTGATAAACGGGGTTAAAAGTCAGGTTGTGAGTTTCACAAATAGGAAAAGTCCTCTCAGTTTTAATTACTGCGTTGATGGGGTGAAAGTTTCTTTTGGGGATCATTGTAAGTATCTAGGTGGTAATATATGGAAGGATCTTCATTGGGGTAATCACATAAATGGGATTGTAAATAAAGGGTACAGATCTCTGCACATGGTTATGAGGGTGTTTAGGGGTCGTAGTAAGGATATAAAGGAGAGGACATATAAGTCTCTGGTAAGACCCCAACTAGAGTATGGTTCCAGTGTATGGGACCCTCACCAGGATTACCTGATTCAAGAACTGGAAAAAATCCAAAGAAAAGCAGCTCGATTTGTTCTGGGTGATTTCTGACAAAAGAGTAGCGTTACAAAAATGTTGCAAAGTTTGGGTTGGGAGGAATTGAGAGAAAGAAGAAGAGCTGCTCGACTAAGTGGTATGTATTAAATAACACTTGAATGTTTAATTAATCATCCACCTATTCAATACATTAATTGTATTGCGCAATACAATTAATGTATTGAATAGGTGGAAGATTAATTATTGTATTGAATAGGTGGATGATTAATTAAACATTCAAGTGTTATTTAATACAAATATTTTCAATATGGACCCAGAAATGAATTTTATCACATGTAATAAGTGGTATGTTCCGAGCTGTCGGCGGAGAGATGGCGTGGAATGACATTAGTAGACGAATAAGTTTGAGTGGCGTTTATAAAAGTAGGAAAGATCACAATAAGAAGATAAAGTTGGAATTCAAGAGGACAAATTGGAGCATATATTCATTTATAGGAAGGGGAGTTAGGGATTGGAATAACTTACCAAGGGAGACGTTCAATGAATTTCCAATTTCTTTGAAATCATTTAGGAAAAGGTTAGGAAAACAACAGATATGGAATCTGCCACCTGGGCGACTGCCCTAAATGCAGATCAGTATTGATTGATTGATTGATCCACTTCGCAAGTTATCCCCTACTTTTAGGGTACGGTATTCTAGTAATGTTTATTGCCAGCCCCACAGTGTAGGGGTAGCATGCCTCCCTCTTACCCGGAGGCCCCGGGTTAAATTCCCAGCCAGGTCAGGGATTTTAACCTGGAACTGAGGCCTTGTTCGAGGTGCACTCAGCCTACATGATTACAATTGAGGAGCTATCTGACAGTGAGATAGTGGCCCCATCTTGGACTTGTAGAAACTTGGGCTGATTACAAGAGAGACTTAAAGATAGAAGGGTGTATTGTATGGAGTCAATATGGATCAAGGAGATCCAATAGAGGAAGGATATCGGGAGGAATTTCGGTGGTAATAAAAAACAACTTAAAAGATAGGATACAGCTCTTAGAATCTGAGTTTAAGGAATTAATCTGGATAAGAATATTGGATAGGGTCAATAGGAGGAATGAGATATGTATAGCTTTTGTATATAATCCACCTTTGAGCTCCCCATTTGCGCAGAATGAGTTTTTTGAGAATTTAGCGACAGAAATTAGACGAATGAGAAGTACGTATGATCAGGCAAGCATTATTATTATTATTATTATTATTATTATTATTATTATTATTATTATTATTATTATTATTATTATGGGTGATCCTAACGCGAGGATAGGGGATAAGAAGCCAGTTTATAGTCAACATGAGGATGAGGTATTAGTAGTTAATAGAAATAGCCAGGATAAAGAATGTAACAGAAATGGAGAAAAACTACTGGAATTATGCGCGGTAGAGGAGCTTTATATATTGAATGGATGGTGGTTTGGAGATGAGAGTGGAAAACTAACCTATATAGTAGAGAATGGGGGCAGTACAATTGACCTAGTTGTAGGCTGTAGGGATAGTTTGCAAGTTATCAAAGAGATATGCGTTAGGGATTGGGCGGTGGCAAACCATATGCCAGTCTCTCTAAAATTAGTGATTCAAGATATAAGAGTGCAGGAGAGAGTTTACAATAGCGTAAAGGAAAGGAAAATACCCAGGTATCGTTGGAGAGAAGAATTAGGGAATGAATTTTAGAGAGTACTTCAACGGAGAGAATTTTGAGATCTGGAAAATAGGTATTGTAAAACTGATAGAAGAGAATAGAGTTGAAGAAGCCCTAACCAGGATAGAAAATGTAATTGGAATGGCAGGAAAATGTATGAGGCAAAATCCAGGTAGAACGCAGGTAAAATGTGGATGGTATAATACAGAATGTGCTAAGAAAAAGTCACTGGTTATGAAGGCGCTTAGGAGATACAGGGAAGACGGTGGTCAAGTAGCTAGAACTGCATTTTGTAAAAAAAGGAAAGAATACAGAGAATTGTTAAGAATGACGAAGTCGGAATGGCAACAAAAGATGGCTGCAGACATAAATAAAAAGTGTAAGTAAAATGACAGTAGGAAAGTAGGGGATAAAATAATTCAGATGACCAAGAAGAAATCAGGTTCATGGCGGACCAATATAAGTCATAGTACATGGGTCCAGTATTTTGAGAAATTATTGAATAAAGAAGACCAATGGAGAGCGTATCATGAAGGGATTATTGTCTCGGGGGGCTTGAGTGTCACTTTGCCTGAATTAGATGAGGCTATTTTGACTCAGGAAATAATGAACCAGTTGCAAGGAGCTAAGAAGGGGAAATCAGGAGCTATTTCGGGTATCACATATGAATTTTGAAAAGAGGTGGGAGAGCGAAACGGCATGTGGGAAATTTTGACAAGGATATTCAATAAAATCTTCGAGAAACGGGTATTCCCGAAAGCTTGGAAAGAGGGGATAATATGCCCTATATACAAAAATAAAATGGATAGATCAAATCCTGGAAACTGTAGGGGAATTACATTATTGGACACGTTGGGAAAAGTATATACTGGTATACTGGGAAATAGACTAAGGAACTGGGCAGAGAGAGATTCAATCCTGTCGAGATTTCAAAGTGGATTCCGAAAAGGGAGAACACTAGATAATGTTTTTATAGTGAGAACGCTTATTGACAAATATGTAAAGAAAAAAGGAGGTAAGCTCTATATAACATCAATAGATTTAGAAAAAGCATTTGATACTGTGAACAGGGGGGCAGTCGTTACTAGATTGAGACAGGTTGGAGTGTCATGTAAAATGATAAGAGCCATAGAAGAGATGTATGCTGAAGTAAGGTGTACTGTGAGAGTGGAAGAAGGTGTAGTAGTAGGAGAGATTATCTTCAAAATAGGTCTGAAACAGGGGTGTAAATTGTCACCGATTTTATTCTTATTGTTCATTAACGATATACTAGAATTTAAAGTTGAGGAAAGATTTGCACTGCCATGTTTGGAAAATCAGGATATTCCTGGTCTTTTCTTTGCTGACAACATACTCCTGTTCATACTAACGCCAGTAGCAATGCAAAAAAGTATTGATGGTATCGAGAAGTATTGTAAAGAATGGAATATGAAAATTAATGCACAGAAAACTAGAGTAATGGTGTGCAAAAAAGGGAACAAATTAGCAAAAAAAAGAAAAGTGGTATTTGAAAGGAGTAAAACTAGAAGTAGTTAACAAGTTAGAATATTTAGGAATTATAATATCAGGAAATAGAAATTGGTCAACACATCAAGAGAGCAAAAATGATTGGTGCAGCAGCCCTAGCTAGTATCCGAATATTAGATAACAGGATGCCTAATATTGATTTTAGGGTTCAAAGAAATGTATTCAATGCTGTGATCAAATATAAAATCTTATACGGTACAGAAATATGGGGCACAGAAAAGGAAATCGCAATGCTTGATTCAGTTACTTGTAGATTTATTAAAATAATTACAGGTTTACCAATATGTACAGTGAATAGTGGAGTTAGATTACTGTGTACAGACATTAATATAAAGGTGGATATAATTAAGAGAGTAATAAAATATTGGTTTAGGTTAAAAAGGGGAGTAGGGGGAGAAATTCTAGATTTAGCTTACCTGCACCAAATGAGTTACCAGAATGGGTACTGGGTGGGCAACTTGAAGGAAGTACTAGAAGAAATTGGGATGGGGAACTATTGGGACAAAGATTTAGAAGAAAGAAAAGTTTGTAGGGAAGCGGCACAGAGGGTAGCAGATATAGAAATACAAAGGCTAAGAGCTGAGGGTAATAATAGGAAAACTCTGGAGGAATTCATGAATATATATCCAGGTATGAAAATAATACATGATAAATTAACAAAAAGAGAATACAGGGGATTGATATGGTGGATGATGGGAGTTTATAAAAATAAGGCTTTTACTGAAGTGGCAATGCATGTTTATTGTGTGAGGAGGAGTTAGGAAATGCACATTTCTTGAGACAGTGTGAAAGTATAAGAACATTACGGGTTAAATACTTGGAAGTGGAAGAGAGAAATAAGATGGAAAGAGAATCTGGATATTATACTCTTGTCAAATTAATGAACAGGGAATGGAGAAGGCCAGGGAAACTATCGAAATTATTGACAATTGTAAAAAGACTGTGGGAGAAAAAAATAAAAGTGGTGAATGCTGATGAAAGTGATGAAAGAGGGATACACAGATATGGGACAGTACAGAGTTCAAGTCAGTAATAGTAAGGGTGACAATAATTATAATTTCAGTATTATGTCCCGTTTATATATATGTTCAGTTTTGATCCTTGCTCCTTACGTATTGTATATTTTATAATTAGTAGTATTTAGTTCATTGATAAGTAAGTCATATTGTATTCCTCCTAATCAGGTTGTTTGTGGTTGTTGGTAAGTTGTTTTGTCTGTCTGGTTTTTTTGTTCCCTGTTAGATACGGTAGTGTTTGGCTAGTGACGTAGAGATGGAAGAGGGGGAGATAGGTCTGACCTATCTCAAGCTAAGTGCTGATTCAGTACTTCTGCACGTGTAGAGTAGAGTAAGGTAGGGAGTAGTATTAGGTTTGAGGAAGTAAGTTGTCAATGAGACAGCGAAAGATGAGCCGAGTCATACCACCGTTTCGGCAGAAGAATACAGACGTGACGGCCCACATGTGGAGCTGGCATCCGCACACTTGTGGGTTGTTTCATGAAGGAGTGGTGAGGAATAACGTTGACAACTTAAGAGGTCGGTGAGGTTTCGGTTTCCGAGCCTCATGAGACATGTCTGGTCGTGACATCCCAGGGAAGGGTGGTTTAAGTTCCTCACCAGGGGGGTGTCACGGCCAGACAGATTTAGGATAGAATTAGTATAGGTTTAATGTAGTAAGTAGTTATAGGCTTAAATTAGATGTATTCCGTGGTTTCCCATTTTCACACCAGGCAAATTCCGGGGCTGTACCTTAATTAACACATTGTGGACCGGGTGCCCTTCACCCCATGCACAGCCCTGTTCCCGGCCACATTCTAACTACCTCCAAGCTGGAGTGCATGCATTCAAATAAACT
Organism: Anabrus simplex; assembly: GCF_040414725.1. Classification (NCBI taxonomy): domain Eukaryota; kingdom Metazoa; phylum Arthropoda; class Insecta; order Orthoptera; family Tettigoniidae; genus Anabrus; species Anabrus simplex. The sequence goes on from NC_090270.1 coordinate 118,224,474, forward strand.
GTCAGAACTTAACTAGCTTTTGAAGGACTACTGTGTTTTTTTCTAGTGCCCTTCGTGAATAGTTGTTGAAATACGGGGTATTTCTTGAAATTATTTCGGCTCATAGTTTTTGGAAATATGGGTTTTTTTATTGGGCTATTGGCCAGTAATCTTTCAGACATGATTTCTTCATCTGCCCTATCAATATACACAGAGCAATATTTTTTTAATTTCCCTGCTAGTGACATTAGTCCATGTTAGTGTTTTAGGGGATACGTTATGAGAATGTGAATTCTGCTCATATTATAAGTTTTTCTGTTCAGCTACATACTGAAAAAATTCCTCACGAAACATATGTCTTATTACTAGTCCTATGTTTCCAGATTCATTAGGCCATATCTTTATACCAGGAGCACCTTCAAAATCCTCTACCCTAGGTTCACTGTTGTCCATGTCCCAGTTGTCAGAAAACACTACATTATTTACAGTATTTAGAATATTTACACCCATAACACAATTATCAGACTCCTTCTGCGCTACGTGAGTTCCACACCTTGAAAAATTTCCGTTAGAAGGCATTTCATCATCGAACTCTAAATATTCAGCATCACTTAGATATTCGGAGCCTGCATCAGCACATAATTCGCGAATAATTTCATCTTTGTCTAAACACGTGCGATCCCTGTGCGCTGCCATCTTGCATGGCTCTTCGAACTTTGTAAATATGTTGTCAAGAAATGCAAAGAAAATCTATGATATGAAGAATACTCGAAAAGAAATGCGACTATCGATTGTGTAGAACCATACATAACAGAGTTCTATCACCCTTGATCTCGAAATAGTTCCCGTATATCTCAAAAGATAGCACTAAAGTTCAGTCTGCTGCTAACACGAGATAACTTGGGACCGGTCCGCAACGCTCGGCTAGGCAAACGTGAGTTTTCTCGGGACCGGTCCGCATTGTGTTAAGACCACGGCCGCTTCCTTCCAATTCCTAGGTATTTCGTATCCCATCGTCGCCATAAGACATATCTGTGTCGGTGCGACGTAAAACAAATAGCAAAAAAAAAATTAGATGTAGGGGGTGCCCTAGCATGTGAGCTGGTCATCCGTCCATGTTAGAGGCAGCTTAGTAGAATTAGTTAGGGGTAGAGCCTTGCATGGGTCTGGTATTCTGTCCGTGTGGGGGGCCACCAAGTTAGTTGTAAGATTAGAGGGTTGTAGGGTTGGCCATTACATGTGGACTGGTCATCTGCCTGTGTAAGAGGCCACTTAGTAATTTAATTGATGTATTTTTAGTTACATCTACAATTGTTCAGTTTCACTGGGGTTAAGGGTTCTTGTTTTATATAATTTAATTGTGAACATGTATCTGGGCTAAATGCCTGCAATGTTCATTCATTCATTCATTCATTCATTCATTCATTCATTCATTCATTCATACTGCCATTTCAGTTTCATTCATTGTATTTTCTTTATCCATTCCTTCATCAACTAGTTGCCTTTTTCTGGTGGCCCGTTGAATGACTGTCATTAGTTCTCATGTTCAGCAACTTCTGAAAATACTCTCTCCATCTATTTCTTATTTCTTCTGGCTTTGTTAATATTATGCCACTTTCATCCTTCACAAATCTGGTGTTTACTTGATCTCTCTTTTTGTTTCTTAAGATACCATACAATAATTTCTTGCTGCCCTGCATATCGTCTCTCATTTTCTGTGTGAATAAGGCCCAGCTTTTCCTCTTTTCTTCCTCCACTACTTTCTTGGCCAAATTCTTTGCCTCCACATATTTTCTTCTACTTTCTTCATTCTTAGATGTTTTTCATGCTTTCCATGCCATTTTCTTTACCTTCACTTTAATCTTTACCCTATCATTCCACCAATATGTCTCTTTGTCTTTCACATTTCCTGATGTTCTACCACATACCTTTTCTGCACATCCAACCAGTGCTTCCTTAAATCTTTTCCATTCATCTTCAACGTTCCCCATTTCCATCCTGGGTGCTAAGGGTATTATTTCCCTTTGAAATTCTTCGTGTATGCTTTTCTCCTTCAACTTCCATACTTTAATTTTTCTCTCTTCTTGTTTTTCAATCTTTCCCACTTTCAGTTTTCCTATCACAACTTTCCACCAAAAGCTTCTTCAGGCATGACTGTAACATCTAAAAGGTTCTTCCGTTGTTCTTCCTCTATGATTATATAATCAGTCATGGTCTTTGTTCGTCTCTCTCTCCAACCATACCTTGTAATCTTCTGACTGTTCTTCTTCCTAAACCAGGTGTTTCCAACAATAATTTGATTCCTCATGCAAAAATCCACCAACAACTCGCCTTCTGGATTTACATTTCCATATCCAAAAGGCACTACAACATCTTCCTTTCCTTGTCTTCCATTCCAACATATGCATTTAGATCTCCCATCAATAGTACTTCTGTATCTTCTATCTGTCTCTCCACTTCCTCTAAAAAGTTCTCTAGATGTTCATCTATGCAACCCGTTTGTGGGGCATACAACTGAAATAGATCTTTCATGTCATTTTCGAACTGGAGTCTCATCACCATCATCCTATTGCTGACGCATTTTGTAGACTCCACATATTCTTGAATTTCTTTTCTAAGTATGATGGCCACTCCATGTTTTGCTGTAATACAGCCTGTATCCTTCTTTCAGAGGAATCTCTCTGGTACCCCTCTTCTTGGTCTCACACAGTCCAGTATGGCTCTATCTTTTTCTTTCCCATCAGTGTCAAGACATTTACTGTCTCAATCTTGATGTAGTTTGGTGCTGGTTGCCCACTTCTCACAGTTCCCCCAGCACCCAAAGAGCTGCGCGTCGCCTGCAGGGGACGCCTTGACCTTTTCTGAGGAACCGTATCTGCTTTATCCATATAGGCTATTGTTATGATGGGCTCACCACACCCAAAGGCATTTTATACCTACTGTCAGGTTAAAAATTAGGTTGCTTCTAACATGGAGACAGACGCCTTTTGTAACCACTTCTCTGGAGTACAGACGCTATGGGTTTGCCCCTTCCGTTATCCCCCCCATATCAAAGTTTGTCTTCTCCACCGTAGATGCCGTTGAGGACTTCACCCATAACCCAGGGCAAGGGTCCTCCATATTTATGACCCCTGGAGAGAGAGTGTCCCAGTATTTTAAAGCCCCCAGGAATTTTGCTTTCTTTTCTTTTTTTTTTTTTTTTTTTCTTCTTTTGCTATTTGCTTTACGTCGCATTGACACAGATAGGTCTTATGGCGACGATGAGATAGGAAAGGCCTAGGAATGGGAAGGAAGCGGCCGTGGCCTTAATTAAGGTACAGCCCCAGCATTTGCCTGGTGTGAAAATGGGAAACCACGGAAAACCATCTTCAGGGTTGCCAACAGTGGGGTTCAAACCCACTATCTCCCGGATGCAAGCTCAGAGCTGCGCGCCCCTAACCGCACAGCCATTGTTTACACTCAGCAATATTTGAGATATATGTAATTTAAGGAATTCAAAAGCACAAAATTCAGGAGCTTGTCATCAAGGCTCTTCACCAGTTTTTATGTACCAAGTAAAATAGTATAACATGAATTGCTTTTTCTAGTCCATTTGTGGACAAAGGGTGAGGTGGGGTGAATGGGGGGAAGGGGTGGATTCTGCTGTGTGGCTGCATACCTCAAACATGTGAGGTCATAATGTTTCTCTGGAAGTGTGCATTATTCACTTTGATGTTTCATATTTTTGCAATATCCTATTACTGTGTAACCAAATCCTACAACAAACATAAATCCCTATAGATATTTTTTGTAGGGGAAGCCATTTCTTTCCAGTTTTGACTTTTGCTCTCTAACTGTCAAGTTTTCAGTGTGTCGAAACTAATGCAGCATTAATAAAACCTCCTCATTGATCTCCATTTAGGGCTGGCGCCCAGGTGACAGATTCCATATCAGTTTTTTTACCTTCAAAGAACTTGGAGATTTATCAAACATTTCCTTTGATAGGAATTATTCCAATTCCTTATTCCTCATCCTATAAATGAATATTTGCCCCAATTTGTCCTCTTGAACTCCAACTTTATCCTCATGTTATGATCTTCCCTACTTTTAAAGCTTCAATCAAGCTTATTCATCTACTAATGTTATTCCACACTATTTGTCCACTGACAGCTTGGAACATACTGCTTAGTCAAGCAGCTAATCTTCTTACTCCTAAGTCTTCCCAGCCCAAAGTTTGCAATATTTTCATAACGCTACTCTATTGTTGAAAATCACCAAGAAATGCTTTTGTTTGAATCTCTTCCAGTTCTTGTATCAAGTAATCCTAGCATGGGTCTCATACACTGGAACCATACTCTAATTGCGGTCTTACCAGAGACATATACACTCTCTCCTTTACATCCTTACTACAACTCCTAAATACTCTCATAACTACATGAAGAGATCTGTATCCTTTCTTTGCATTCTCATTAATGTGATTAGCCCAATGAAGATCATTCCTTATATTAACACCTAGGTACTTACGGTGATCCCTATTAGGTACTATCACCCCCATCAACCCAGTAATTGAAATTGAGAGGAATTTTTTCTCTTTGTGAAACTTACAATCTGACTTTTCATCCCGTTTACCATCATACCATTTTCTGCTGTCCGTCTTACAACACTGTCGAGGTTCTTTTTGTAATAACAAAAATTATGTCCGAAATGGTCCACCTTTTCAGTACTATATTACATAATGTTTACATTACATTTTTTTAGTTGAGGAGCTAGTTTCAACCTTGGCTGGCCATCATCAGCCATAAGACAAATATGTACAAACACATCTAATAACTAAAACAAATGCACAAACATACTCAAATGACATTAAAAAGTGTTAAAGGCATCTAGAGATCCTGAAATGAACAATATACACAACATTTAAATATAAAATGGAATTAAATAGGGATTTTAGTGAGATCTAAAAAAAATCCTTGGCTGCATTGCATTGTGTTAAAAACATGTTTTCTTAATGCTTCCCATTAAAACTTTCTTGAGTAATTGACTTGAAAACACTGAAAGGTTCTTCTATTGTGGTGAGTCAAAAACAGCACATGAAAATATGTCTAAATAGCTTGAACATTCTTAGGTTACAGCTGGTAGAGAAATAACATTCACAATTCAACATAGTGTCCACGAAGTTAACTTTTCGTTACAGCATATGATGCGTGCCAGCTATTAGGCATATTTTTGTGTGCTGTCCTTGACTCGCCATTTGACAACGTCTAATAGGTTTGTTGTCGGTCTATCGGGCACTCAGTGCAGAGCATGAGACCCGCAGAAAATAGTATGTTTCTCCGTAATCTGAAGAGTAAGCGAAATTATGTACATAGCAAAAGTTGTTTATAATGAAGGGACGTTTCACATATAATCCATGGATTTTACAGAAAATCAGTAGTGTAAGAGAAAATGGAAGAAAACTGTTCTGGTTTTTCTATAAACACCCCATCTGTTCAGACATTTTAAAGTCATATGCATATCGAAACCTTCCTCGGGAGTATACTCTAAATATGAAGTTTGGTTGAGATCTATCCAGCCGTTTCGCCGCGATGGTGGAACAAACAGACACGAAAAATAAAAACCACTGATACTGTTTTGAGTTGACTTAAAACGGATAAATATCTGAAAAATTGGCAAAACAAACGAAATTACAGACAGCGGATCCCTACAACTTTATTTATATAGATATGGTATTGCCTAATAGTCCTACTTTTACAACCTGCTTTTCTATCATTTATTTTTTAACTATAACAAAAACAGTTTCATGGTCACTTATACTGGCTGTCACTTCAGTTTCTCTATAGAGCCCATCTGGTTTTATCAGCACCACATCTATTGTCGCGGGCACCAAATTAGGCGGGTCAGAGAAATTACGCTGTTGCCAAGGTTATGTAGCAACTGGCGAAGAAATGTCTAACTGAACACATCATTTCGGAGCGCGAGGCAAGTTTCTTCTCTCTCAAGCTCTTGATGTTACTTCATATAATGTTTCAAAACAAATTATACTACAAGCTTCAGAAAAGATTGCTGATTTTAGTGGTATAACTATTTTCCATATAAACCACTTCAAATAATTATTAAAAATAAAATCTTGAACGAGTAAATTTAAATCCGTAGAATCATGTATTGAAAATTTCAGTAAGCGGCCAAGTTTTTATTTCTTCAGCCAATAAAATTTTGTCTGCGGGAAAAATGTAAAAAATTGTCTGGCTTATATTTTTTATCTGAAACATATTTCCGTGAGTCTTGTAATTTTCCTGGAAAATGGCCCGGAAATTGATCATGTAAATGTCGCTGGCTGAGGCAGTTCTGGGCGCGCGCGTGCCAGCACAGGCCGTAAATACTTTCAGATTACATATTAATCCGTATCAGTTTTATTACATTATAACTTTAAATATTTGAATACTGTATCTTCTTCTTCTTCTTTTATGACCACATAGGATCACTTTAGTCAGTCCGTCGTTCAGGTCTCTTTGAAGGGATTGTTCGGGCTTTGCGGTCCTCCCAGTACTTCTTCAGACGCTCCGATCTTCGTGCCCTTTCCTCAGTTGAAAATGTGCGTGTTGTTGGTTTGTTTTGTGTAAGGGTAAAGCGGAGGTTTGTATTCTTGAGTTTTGTATTCAATTTTATCTTATTTTTGGTGTCTTCTGTTGTAAGGCCTATTTCCTTCAGATCCTCTCTTACTTCTCTGATCCATTTACATCCTGTTGTGGTATTTTTTGAGACGAGATTGTGTTGTACTAGTTGTTTCAGAAGTCTCGAGTCCTGCATCCTCATGATATGTCCAAAGAATCCCAGTCTCCTCTTACGCATAGTATCTGTAATGGGTTCTAGCTCTTTGTACACGACTTTGTTAGGTATTAACCGCCACTGTCCATCTTTCTGATATTTTTTGTTGATACAGGTTCTTCCAATCCTCCTTTCAATTTTCTGAAGTCTGTCAGTCTTTGATTGTTTATTCAGGTAAAAGAGTGTTTCTGCTGCATATGTAGCTTCCGGTTTTATAACTGTGTTGTAGTGTTTTATTTTTGTATTTATTGATAGACATTTCTTTTTGTAGATATCCCATGTTAATTTTTGTGCTTTAGCTAATCTATTTGTTCTTACTTGGATTGAGATTTTTTCATTTAAGTTATGTGTTATTACTTCTCCAAGATATTTAAACTGAGTTACTATTTTGATTTTATTACCATTTATGGTGACTTCTTTTAGCTGTGTTGGTTTTTGGGGCATAATTTCTGTTTTTTCAAATGATATTTTGAGGCCGATTTTATTTGCAATGTTTTGAAGTTCTGATATCTGGGTTTTTGCTTCTTTTATGTCCACTGCTAGTAATGCTAAATCGTCAGCAAAACCCAGGCAATTTGTTTTGATTTTTCGGCCAATCTTTATTTTGGGGGGACATTTTCTAAACCATTCCCTCATTACCATTTCTAGAGCACAGTTAAATAATAGTGGTGAGAGCCCATCTCCCTGCCGTAGTCCAGTTTTAATTTCAAATGTCTCTGATGTTTCACCCCTAAACTTCACTTTTGACTTGGTATTGGTGAGAGTCAATTTTATCATGTTTATTAATTTGGGGTGTAGTCCAAGGTGTCTTAAAATTTTAAACAGAGATTCTCTATGGATGCAATCATAAGCTTTCTTGAAATCTACAAATGTTATCACCATATCTCTGTTTCTTCTCCTGTTATAGTCCATTATCAACTTAAGACTCATGATCTGATCAGGACAGCTCCTCCAGGGTCTGAAACCTCCTTGATATTCTCCTAGTTCTTTCTCAAGTTGTAAACTTATCCTATTAAGGATGATTATTGAAAATATTTTGTATGTTATGTCTAGGAGAGAGATTCCCCTGTAGTTATTAGGGTCGGTTTTGTCCCCTTTTTTGTGCAGAGGATGAATGAGGGCTGTTGTCCAGTGTTCTGGTAGTTCTTCTTTAATCCATATAGAGACAAGTTGTTGATGGAGGGCAACTTTTGCTGAGGTTCCTGCATATTTCCAGATTTCCGCAAAGGTCTGATCTTCTCCTGGCGCTTTGTAGTTTTTTAATTTATTCAGAGCTTGGTAGACTTCCTTTATTGTGGGGGGATTGATGTTTTCTGGTGATGTTTTTATTGGGGTGTTGGTGTCCAAATGAAGGAGTTCTGTAGGTTCCTCACAATTTAAAAGCTTGTTGAAATGTTTAGCCAGAATTTCTGCATTGTCTTTATTGTTATGGGCCAGCTTACCATCTTCATCCTTCATCAGTAGGGTTGGAGGTTCATATTTTTGGAGCTGCTTTCTGAAGGTTTTGTAGTAGTCCCTTGATTTAGTTTTACTGAACTGTTCTTCAATTAACTGCAGGGTGTCCTTATGATGTTGTCTTTTTATTCTTCTTAAGACTTGGGTAGTTTCTTTTCTCTGTTTTACTAGCTTTTGATAGGATATTTCTGTCTTTTGGGACTGATGTAATAGCCATGCCTGATGTCTTTTCTCCACTGTTTCATCACATTCACTGTTCCACCATTGGTGTTTTTTACGTGGTTTAATTGGAGCTAGGTCTTCTGCAATTTGTTTAAGGTTGTGTACTAAGTCTTCAAGTTTGTCTGTGATTTTTATTTTTTCAGTTGCTTTCTGATAATTTTTGTTGTTGATTATCTGGGTAGGATCTATTTTTCTTTTAGTTTTAAGGGCTTGCTTTTGTTGTCTCCTCTGGGGAATGAGTTTAATTTTAATTTTAACTACGTAGTGATCTGAACCTGTGTCTATTCCTCGGAGGACTTTGACGTTATAGATCTCTTTGTGGTGGTATTTGTCCATGCAGACGTGGTCCAGTTGCCATTCTCCTTTAGTGTAGTCAGGGTGTTTCCATGTTTTGAGTTTTTGAGGTTTCCTCTTAAAAACATGTAGATTTTGAGATTAAATTATGGTTTCTACACAGGTCAACTAGTCTCTCTCCATTTTTATTTGTTTTCTTGTGTGCTGGCCATTTTCCGATGATGTCACGGTATTTTCTTTCTCTGCCTAGTTGAGCGTTGAAGTCGCCTATTAATAATTTTATATGGTGTTTGGGGATGTTATCTATGGTCTGGTCCAATAGGTCCCAAAATTCTCCTGTTTCCTCCTGGTCTTTTGAGGAGTTGTTTTTATCATTAGTGGGAGCATGGGCATTTATTATAGTATAGATTTTATTAGATGCCTTTAAGGTGAGCGTTGAGAGTCGTGGAGACTGTGATCTGAATTCTTGAACTGAGTTTATTATTTTAAGGCTGACCAAAAATCCTGTTCGAAATTGTGGGACATTCTTCATCACTCTCTTCCCGGGTATACCTTTATAAAGTCTGTACCCTTGAGATTCCAAGGCATCCTGGTCAGTGTTTCTAATTTCCTGTAATACTGTATATTGTACTAAGTAATATGGAAAAAGAACTACTTTAAAGAATAGGTTAACATTAATTTACAATGAATTAAGAATCAATTTCTAGCTTCAATGCAGTCTAAGATTTCTTAGTCACTGTCATCACACATCTCACTATCTGTCAAGTCGTCATTTACACTGATGATGAATGGCTCCATTCTTTCGTCCCCTACTTTTTCCTTGGCCCAGTCGTCTGTTTGAAGATTTTCCGCATGATTGAAGCACTTTTCCCAATCTGCAGCAGTCACACAGTCGATGGCTTCTGACGTGAGTTTTTCTACATCCTTTATTTTGAATGTCTTGGTCCTCCCTGCCACTTCTCTCTTGACTTGAGCCCAAATCAATTCACATTCACTATCAATTTTAACTGCACTTACGGTGCAAGCTCAACAGCTGCATGACGGGGAATGACTTGGGTAAGGTGACCTGGAGCAGATGAGCTTCAACTAGACAGCACTGCACGATCAGCGTTGCCAGTCCGTGCTCGGAGGTAAGTGACTCTCGACCATCTGTCGCTTTGTCGTTCCCATATCTGATGACAGCGCAGTTTTCCTCACTCGCCTAATTTGGTGGCTGCGACAGTAGATAATTTTTCCCTCTAGTTGGTTTCATCACTTTCTGATTCAGCTGTCCTTCCCAGATTAACTTATTCCCCATTTGTTGGCCATGCTATCTGTCATTTAGATTCCCTTCCCAATTAACATTTGGTAAGTTGAGATCAGCCACTACAATAATGTTGCTTTCTATGTCATTTCCCACTTAGCTGATGATTATCTTATCAAATAATTCTGCATTATCATCAGCGCCAGCCTTGTCAGGTCTCCACATCCCAAAAACATCAAGTTGCCTGTTGTCTTCAGAGATAAATCGTACACCTAGAATTTCATATTTCTCATCTTTAAATTTTTCGCAGCTTACAATATGAATTCTCCCTCCTCCTATCTTTCCTAACCTGTCTCTACGATAAACACTCCAGTTCCTTGAGAAAATGTCTACATCCATAATATTGTATTACGTCTCAGACATAATTCAATTCCTATTACAATATCTGGTAAATATAAAGCTATTAAATTACTTAATTCTAGTTCTTTCTTTACAATACTACTATGCCAGGCTGAGTGGCTCAGATGGATATGGCACTGGCCTTCTGACCCCAACTTGGCAGGTTTGATCCAGGCTCAATTTCGTGGTATTTGAAGGTGCTCAACTACGTAAACTACCAACAATACTACTAGAGTTTAACACTAACAATTTTGTTTTGTGTCATCCATCCTTACTTGACTTTCTATTTCCTGTACTGTCATCACCGTTCCTTAGTCCACCCCGTTTCCATGAATGTACCTTCCTTTAACTCTTCTAATCAAACCTCCTAACTTATATGTACCATTGCAGTTCAAATGTAGGCTATCTGAACGTAGATCCCTATCTCCTACCCACCCATTAGGATCTGCAAATCTCACTCCCAGTTTCCCATATACCGGGTGAGTTGGCCGTGCGGTTGGGAGCACGCAGCTGTGAACTTACATTCAGGAGATAGTGGGTTCGAACCCCACTGTTGAAGCCCTGAAGATGGTTTTCCATGGTTTCCCATTTTCACACCAGGCAAATGTACCTTAATTAAGGCCACAGCCTCTTCCTTCCCACTCCTAGCCCTTTCCTATACCATCAGTGCCATAAGACCTGTCTGTGTCTATACAATGTAAAGCCAGTAGCATAACCCCCCCCCCCCCAAAAAAAAAAAACACCTCCCTGATATCACCCTCCAATCAGTAGCACTCTTACACAGTATGCCCTTCTACCAATGGAAATATCCTCTTCTGCAAAGTGTGCAAAGTTAAAGAAAGTGCTGCAAAGTGCTTTAGATGTCCAAAAGTATTGTGACACTGCTAGACAAATAAAGGAGCATAAATTGGCAATCTGCTGAACAAAATAAATCTGAATATATACTTGAAAAAGAAAACATTTAATAACAGGTTCTACCTGAAAAAGATAGTATGTTTTTCTGTTTTTAATTAAATGTTATGTTTTCCAGGTTTTATCTGTTATTAAATTTTTTCTAATTTTATTAATCCTACATTCATCTTGATAGACTGAAAGACTTCAAATTATAGATATAGTCATTAAACCTTTCTTTTTTTAATACTGCAGTAGGTAATGGTGCATATTTTGTTACAGTCTTACTGGGAAAGTGTGTCTCATCCAATTTCTTTAGAGGAAGATGATGAGCATGTGGCTTAGCTGATACCTTTTTTACTCAAATGGTCAAGGTTTAAATCCCAGTAGATCCTGTAGTGGATTTTCAGCATCACAAAGGGCAGTGTGGCTCCAGTAATGACCGTGTTTTCAGTCGTGACTTACTTCGGAAGGTCATTGCATATTACAGTGTCTTGTGTAGTGCTTAAAATGTAATATTACGGGAGACCATCTTAAGGATAAAACCGAGACTGTGGATGGTTTGATGTGCAAATTATGCAATAATGATATGATCAGATGGGGAAAAGTGACACATGAAAAACCTTTGATGCCATAATCCATGTTTTAGATGGATTGCTAACAAGATTAGTGCATTTTTATGGTAAATGTCTTGACAATCCCAGATCCCATCACATTCAACATATAAAACCCTTTTATGAAACTGGTGGCATTATTTACCTACCTATATTCATAATTTTACATCTCTATTTCTAGATATATATATAAGGTAAAGAAATACATAAATATCTACATGAGTAATAAAATTCAAGGGCTCACTCATTGCAGTTATTCCAAAATCTCAGTGATAAACAAATATTGTCAGTTGGAACATGCTTACGTGTGCAGTGATTCCACAAGTACTGTACACTGGTCAACCATTGTGCTTGCTTTCTTTTCCATGTGGTTCGTGACACATTCCACCCTCAAGCACACGAGTATACTGCCAGCGCAAACCAGTGGACATATGGGGAGTAAACAGGGACAGGACGAGTACTCGACAGGGGAGTTGAATCTATGCGGATAGAGGTTTTAACAACTTCGGAGAGACGAGTATTGCTCTGCATGGCAAGTTTTCGGCAGGTACAGGGAGCTGGTTTCTTATCTCCATTGCACATTTATACAATATATGCTGCTCAGCACAGAATTCATCACTTTCAGTGGTATCCTGTTGCAAATATATTTCATAGATTACCGTTTAATCAGGGACCCAATGCCCTCAAATGTCACAGTAACATGCACATACTATACGTCTTTCTAGATGTTAATCCGTTGTCTCTTGTTTTACAATTTTTTCATAACTGAACTATACATGGAAAATGGCCATTATGTACTCTTCCCAATACCTGTTGAGTTTCAACACTGCTGATCAAGTTTCACTTTGGATCCTGTTAAAGAAAGACATAGACTTCACTGCAGCTTACACTTGCAATCAGTCACAATTCTTTGCATATATTCCAAGCAGTCATCTAATAAGAGCACATTGAAGCTGAAGTGCAATACAGTTTGAATATCTGGAATATAATGTTTGGTAAAATAAGCCAGGAGTGATGTATTATCAGTCAGCTGACAGACTGTGCAAGTAAGACAATAGAAGACTGGAAGACTGCCAGTGTCTTAGCAGTATGAAAACTGGAAATCCTCAATTCCAATTCTTTCTCTGCCAGACTGTTGGATTTCTGCACCAAAAATGGATTCTCTGATATACCAAAAATGTCTACATTCAAACATTGTCAGACTGAGTGCTGTTAGATGGCTAATCTCATTGTGTTTATATTTACAATTTTTCATTTTTACATCATGTTTATATGCATAACAAAGTTATAATAATTCTATCATTAAAATTACATGTGTCTTGAACAGTTGCTCTTCATACCTTGATTGATGTGTATCTGATAGAAATGTATTCTTTCTTCACAGCTTTACTGATTACTGCTGGAATCATTGAAGTATGCTGCCGTGGGTATGTTTTGTTGCCAGTTGGCCGCGTCTCATGAAGTCAGCATCTAAGAACATGCTCCCACATCTGCTATACATCTTGTCTATTAAGGTAAGTGTTTTATATATAAGCCAGGAATGGTTTTAAACATATAATGATGATGATGATGATGATGATGATGATGATGATGATGATGATATATGGATATTATTGACATATTGATGAGAGAACAAGGAATTAGCATCCTTGAGTTACTATTGCTATTGTGCTCATAGTCACAAGACCTCCATATTTATGAGGTATCTGAATCATGGAGGCATGGCATGACTTCATTTATTAAGTCTGACGTACATTGGCTGGCATTTGATCCATGGTCACTTTAGTGAGAAGTTTGTGGCAATGTCATTGAGCCATCATGGCCCTTCCCCTCTGCAGTGACTTTCATTGACTATAACATACCATACCTTTATGGTGTGGATTTCATTAATATTGCTGTGATATTTTACACCATCTTTGACTCAAATGTTCACTTAATAACTGAAGGCTAATGTTAAGAGAAAAAACTGTCTTGCTTAGTTTGGATTCAGTCGTGCTTAATTCCAGCTGTGAAGAGTTACATTTATATAATGTACAATTTATCATCACATCATAGCATTATTGTTTTTGGAATAACATAAGGTGCATTTCCATGATTCGGATAAGGAAGTATGGGCAATCTCTTTGAATTGCAGACAGAATACAGATATTTTGATCCATGAATTGCATTGGTGTAGGAAGGTAGTATTATTCAGTAGCTCCCCAACTAATAGTAATCACATTGAGAATAGCTTAAGTGAAGCCTCCGTGGCTCAGGCAGCAGTGTGCCGGCCTCTCACCGCTGGGTACCGTGGTTCAAATCACGGTCACTCCATGTGAGATTTGTGCTGGACAAAGCGGAGTTGGGACAGGTTTTTCTCCGGGTACTCCGGTTTTCCCTATCATCTTTCATTCCAGCAACACTCTCCACTATACTTTCATTTCATCTGTCAGTAATTAATCATTGCCCCTTTTAAAGGAGATTCCAAATACCACTTTTTACATCTGCAACATCTTCCATTTTTGAGATATAAGTATCCTCATAAAAATAATTCAACTTCTTCACTTCTTTCCAACCCCTCCCCCCTGAGGTGCACTTTCCAAAAACAAAAACTACGTGTTTCTTTATTTTTGAAGGAGATTCAAAATACCAACTTTCACATGTGCAACATCTTCAGTTTTTGAGATGTAAGTATCCTTATAAACAGAATCCAATTCCTTCTTTACCTTCCCCCTCCCAAGTCGATTTTACAAAAATGAAAAAAAAAATGTTTCTTTATTTTTTGAGGAGATTACAAATACCAATTTTTACATCTGTAATCTTCAGTTTTTGAGATATAAGTATCCCTATAAAAAATATTTTTTCACTTCCTTTCACCCTCCCCCTTAAGTGAATTTTCCAAAAACAAAAAATATGTGTTTCTTTAATTATAAAGGCGCTTCCAGATGACAATTATCATGCCTGTAACATATTCAGTTCTTGAGATATATATATCATAAAAAGAATTCAACTTCTTTTTCAACCCTCCCCCCTCGTCCAAGTTGATTTTTCCCAAAAAATGCGTGTGTCTGTATTTTGAAAGGTGATTCCAAATACCAATGTTCGCGTCTGTAACATATTTACTTTTCTTAGAAATAACCTCATACAAATAATTAAAATAATTTGTCAATTCTTTCACCCCCTTAAGTGGATTTTCCAAAAACAAAAGAATACGTGTTTCTTTATTTTTAAAGGAGATTCAAAATACTATTTTTTACGTCTGCAACATCTTTAGTTTTTGAGATATAAGTATCCTCATACAAAGAATTCAACTCATTTTTCAATTCTTTCACCCCGTCCTTAAGTGGATTTTCCAAAAAAAATACGTGTTTCTTTACTTTAACCCTTATTATCATTGTACAAACATGCGTTATCTCCATAACTGTCGGATTAATATCCTCCTCCTTTTGATTTTCCTACATCCTATTTAAAGCAGATTCCAAACCAATTTTTATGTCTGCAACATCTTTAGTTTTTGAGATATAAGTATCCTCATACAAAGAATTCAACTAATTTTTGAATTCTTTCACCCCCCCCCCCCCCCCCTAAGTGGATTTTCTGTAAACAAAAAAGTACATATTTCTTTATTTTGAAAGGAGACTCCAAACATCCAATTTTTTGACGTCTGTAACATCCTCAGTTTTTGAGATATCAGTATCCTAATAAAAAGAATTCAGCCCACTTTTCAGTCGTCTTTACCACCCTTAAGTAGTTTTTTTAGCTTCCAAATACCACTTTCCTTGACTTTAAGTTTTTGATGTATATGAATCCTCATAAAAACAATTCAACTTCTTTTTC
This sequence comes from Anabrus simplex, assembly GCF_040414725.1. NCBI lineage: Eukaryota > Metazoa > Arthropoda > Insecta > Orthoptera > Tettigoniidae > Anabrus > Anabrus simplex. The sequence goes on from NC_090270.1 coordinate 118,240,191, forward strand.
ACCCCCCATCCCCCCCTCGAAGTTGATTTTTCCCAAAAAATGCGTGTTTCTTTATTTTTAAAGGAGATTCCAAATACCAATTTTCACATCTGTAACATCTTTAGTTTTCTTAGGAATAAGTATCCTCATACAAACAATTCAGCTTTTTTCAATTCTTTCACCCCCTTAAGTGGATTTTCCAGAAAAGGTGTCTGTGGTTTGCTCATTTGCAGTGAATGGAAGACCATTCCACCTGATTCATTCAGTTGACAGAGATGTCTATGCATGTTCTTGCTATCAGTGTATCATGTAATAGCAGAAGCGTGCTTACTCTTCTTGGGAGTGTCACAAGGAACCGTCAATCAATGTTCAGAAAACTTGAAACTGATTTATAAACCATCCAAAAGAGCACTGTGAAATATGTAAAACCCTTGAATCAAGTTTGCCGTGTGGTTAGGGGCGCGCGGCTGTGAGTTTGCGTCCGGGAGATAGTGGGTTTGAATCCCCCTGTCAGCCGCCCTGAAGATAGTTTTCTGTGATTTCCCATTTTCACACCAGGCAAATGCTGGGACTGTATCTTAATTAAGGCCATGGCCGTTTCCTTCTAACTCCTAGGCCTTTCCTATCCCATCGTCGCCATGTCACCATAAAACCTATCTATGTCGGTGCGATGTAAAGACACTAGCAAAAAAAACCTCAAATATTATATCCTATCGTGCATGTATATACGAGTTACAGGGCGGTAAAGATGTGCGGGTGGGGGTCATCAGTGTCCAATTGGAGTGAAGTTATTTTGAACTGCTGGCGCGATGTAAGGAGATAGAGAGAGCATTGGGAGTGCAATAAACCATGTGAACATTGTACGCCTGTTAAACTACGTACGTATTTATTTCTTTTAAATTGTAACGCAGTAATCACAAAACTTGGTATTAATTTATACATGTTTTAAAGACACAATTAAATACTGACTGGCATTTGTGTTGTAATTGCATAAGGGATAAAAATATTCAAGGTAAACATTTAAACACTGTATGTATGAGTATGTACTGATTAAACAATTACATACTCACCAATAATGTGGCAGTTGTGTTTAATTTCCTTCAAGATATTCAGTCTCCTGTGAATGATAATGGAAATTAAGAAAAAAATGTTCGAAACACAATAGATTCATGCACCAGCTACATTTAAGTAAAGATAGCTGATGATAATTATTATTGTCCTCCATAAGGAATTCGCAAGTACCAGTTCCTTTTTCTGTGCTATTTTCAAAAGTTTCATTCGTGCTAATTAGGCCCGCTAATTTCCACCCATGTCCATGTGAAAAACGGAAGCGCGGTGAATAGTCTTGATTGTAGATCAATGACATGCATTTGATAATATTGTTATGCTGTTGCAAGTTCACATTGATATTATTTAACACAATGAAATCACAGATATGTTGGTCCATTGTTTTGAACATTAGGAAAAAATGCCTGTAACGGTTATTATTCAGAAGCTGTTTTTGCTGGGATGATTTGCATTTTTAACTTTTCAGGTTCATAGTTATTTAATGAAAGTACTTGATGTATTAAATTATTATCTTTGAGAGGCACCCAGGAATCCAACAGTAAACAGCTTGATGGACCAGTGTGAGGTAAAACTGTCAACTCCAAAAATATACAGAAAAGGTCTTTTGTCATTTTTCCATATTTTGACCACTGCACAATTAAATTAGGGGCTTTAAGCATACCCTGCTGGACAGCTTGACTTGGTGGCTTTGTTTCCTGCAGTACGATAAACAGACAGGGAAGGAGATGTCCCATGCATGATACAATTGGCATAATTATGAATGAATGTGTGTGTGTTTCTTACCACCGTGATCAAGTGTTCTCCCAGAATGCGATTCATTGTCGATGCCAGACTGATTTGCATTATACACATTATACCAAAATAAATGGTCCGTTATTGGACATTATAAATTTTCCAGCTAACTCATTCCCGGTTGCCAACGTTTCGCCCCCGTGAATCCAACCTAGCACACGGGGGCGAAACACTGGCAACCGGGAATGAGTTAGCTGGAAAATTTATAATGTCCAATAACGGACCATTTATATTGGTATTATAAATTTACTCATTCGGGACAAATATTTCAGGTTCCCTATGGGAATCAACATCTATGTCATTATACACATTGTCAGCACCATACTGTTCTATAAGCATCAATTGTCTAATTGTGTCTTCTCTCCAGGAATGCAGTATGTTGTTAGTAGTTTCATCTTATTCTTTTTCATGTGACGAACTGTAATTTTGTGTTGCACTTTCTGACAAAGGTAAATCAAGTGATTTGGCTTCTTCACGGGCCCATTTTTGTAAGTTCATATCGTCCACTATTAAGTTGTTTGCGCAAGGTTCCATACATTTTGTAAATACCACTCGTACAACTGCTTATATTTATCTGTGACTGTTAAACTAGAAGATAACTTGCCAATAGAATCCGCTTTTATAATATCTTCCTTAAAACTGTAGAACTGCATCTCGTGCTTCAATCGAGGATATCTGTTTTTCATAGAGTTCCATGTTAAGTGAGGAAATGTTTACTTTGACTTCCATTTCTTTGCACTCAACCATGTGTTTATAATCTCTTTTTTTCTTCCAATGACCATTCTACTCTGTTTTCCGGGCTCTGTGGACCTTCTGATGTTGATTCCTTTTTTTGATGAAGGTGAAGTAGATTCTTCTGAAGGAGATTCGTATTCATCGGGCACATTAATATCTAAAGTCTGTGCCTATATAATTTTTGTATCAGACTCATCTACTAAATATTGAAACATTGTCTCACCTTCTTTGGTTAAAAAGGAGAGCTGGAAATTGTCTTTAAAGTGATTATATAATGCATTCACTACGCTAAGAGAGTTCATTTTTATAGGGCGAAGCTTGCTTCGGAAAGACCCGTACACAACTCACGATGCCTCACTGCACTCACAGTGCTGTCTCCCCCCCCCCTCCCTCCTCTCTCTCTCTCGCTCGCTTCTCCTTACATCTTGCCAGCAGTTCAAAATAACTTCATTCTGATTGGACACTAATGATCCCCATCTGCACATCTTTACTGCCTTGTAAGTCTTATATACATACATGCACGATAGGATATAATATTTGAGGGTTTTACATATTTCAGTGTGCTTTTTCGGATAGTGTATAGATCGGTTTCAAGTTTTCGTAACACATTGATTGATGGTCCCTTGACAGAAGTTGCATATATTTGGTGATATACAATGGGTTTTCATTTTCTTTTTTCTAAGCACCATCTAAATAAAAGAATACTGGATTAAAGCCACTATATTTATTTAATGAAGCAGAGCTTTCAGCCAAATTGTATTGGCCTTCATCAGGGCATGTTAAGTTCCGCTTCCGACAGTGAGCAAAGAAATTCAAAGAAATGTGGAAGTCATGACCGTACTATCCATGGCATACCCCACTGATTGGACTCAAGGATCGTCGTGCTGTGATTCACCGCCCTCTGTCGATGGTTTTGTGAGTGTGTTCCACTGTTATGCATGTATTTCTGCAGTACAGGTCTCCATGCACCATCATGGAACAGCAGGACGCACTCGCGAAACCATCGAGAGAGGGCTGTAAATCACAGCACGATTCTTGAATCCAATTAGTGGGGTAGGCCGTGGATAGTATGGTCATGACTTCCACGTTTCTTTGAATTTCTTTGCTCACTGTCGGAAGCAGAACTAAAGATGCCCTGATGAAGGCCAATGCAATTTGGCTGAAAGCTCTGCTTCATTAAATATAGTGGCTTTAATCCAGTATTCTTTTATTTATTTACGTTAATACTATGAGCCACGAAAACCTACGTTCGTTACCATCTAAATTTATTTTACCTTGTGTGTCAGTGGTGGTGATTTGGAAAAAAAAAATGTAGGAAAGATAACATGGAGCATTTATAATGCAGTTTAAGGCTCATCTCCAGCCACTGCTTAATGTGAAAATAAATTAAGTCCAATATATAAACAAGATTTTTTTTTTTCTGATCAGCAGTATGTCATTCCATCTCTTGTTTCATTATAATTGCTCCTTGTTAACTTTCCTACATTGAAAGTAGGTTGTTATCTAATTGCTTTTGTAAATAATTTTTTTTTTTTTTGAACAGGAAACTCTGTGATTCATAGAAGTTTCGACGCTGGGGCTGGACACGTGAAATAAGGTGTTGGACTTAGGTGATATTTTTAAGCAGTTTTTCTGCCAAAATCAAGGAAAATTTGTACTTTTTGCTCTTATTTTTCATGTATTCAAGCATTTTTTTTTTGATATTGTAAGTTTCCAAATTAAATATTGATTTTGTTTTGTTATAGAACTGTATCAAAGGAAAAAAAAAAGAAAAAAAAAACTAAGTCCAAAATGTAAATAAACATTTTTTGAAGCAGAAGTGTTTTTAAGAATTATGTAAGTAACCTATTTATTATTGGTACATGTAAAAGGATTGATTGTTCAGGATTTGAAAGGTGAGATTTAATAATGCAATGTTAATTGTATAAGTTCTATTTATTTTTATCAGGCTTACATTGTATGGAAAAAGTACATGTAACACAGCATTCTTTTTAAAAATTGAGATTAATTAATTTTAAAACTGATTAGTGATCACATTTCAGTAATTCATGAGAAATTATTTAACCAGCAAATGTACAAGTAATAAATGAGACAAACTTGTCTGTACCTAAACTGAAATAATTAACCACAGATTTAACAGTAAGGCCATCCAGTATATTCTTTCACAGTTGTAATTACAATATATATATATATATAGTATAAAGGCATTTAAATCTAGGGTCTAGAGCTGTGCTAGAATGTTGTGGCAATAAAATGTGCAAATAATGACTAACGGGGAAGAAAAATGGGATACAATGAAGTGACCAGCTTGACAAATTGCAGCCAGCACCCTTCAGGAAGAAAGTGACCAGTAAATCCATACTGCAGACCAAAACAAAAGCCCATGCACAAGTGCCATAACTTCCCAGCTGAGCACTCATTAGAAATCATTTAAACAAACTTTCTTGCAAATGCCAGCATAAACACCAATAGCTTACTCTGTACATACTGAGATGAGAAAAGCTTAAGTATAATCAAAAATGAAAGCACAACTTCATGTTAAGACATACAAAATAAGTTTTTAGAATTTCCTACAAATATCTTAGCTTTTATTTTAAAAAGTAGTTTCAGTAAAGAATACCACCACTTGCAAGGGGAGGTCATGATGCCAACCTACAAACACTCACAAAGTAATAGCACACAACTCTTAAAAAAAAAAAAAAAAAAAAGCTATTTTGAAAGTGTCAAGAAAAGTTACAAGAGATTTAGCATGCCAGGTACCATCAGTAAATTAATTAAAATTCTTTCAAGGTCCACTTATTCAATACAATGACATTTTATTGTGATTCAATCACATGTCAAATGGTACTAGTTTCAGCATCGATGTGCCATCATCAGCCTTGAGTACAAATTAAACAATTATATATATATATTCCTAAACATCTAAAACACATAATGAAATACATTACATTAATGATACATGAGATAAGTTAAAATTATGTTACAATTGATTGCTGTTAATATAAAATTCTTAAAATTCTGGCTGTTCATTATATAGTTCAGTCTGTGTACATCTGGGATAAGTGAATTTGTGCTGTTGTATGCTGTCCATGTGAGTGACACTTATTCACTTGATATTAGGTGGTTCTGGGGAAGTTTACTTTGATTATGTAAGATCATGATATAAAGATGAATTCCCACTTCAATTTAAATCTTGAGCAGCTGCTCACATGGGCAGCATACAACAGCACAAATTCACTTATCCTAGATGTACATAGACTGAACTAGATAACAAACAGCCAGAATTAAGAATTTTATATTACAGCAATCAATTGTAACAATTTTAACTTATCTCCTGTATCATTAATGTATTTTATTATGTATTAAAATGCATTTTAGACGTTTTAGGAATATATATTATATAATTGTTTAATTTGTACTTAAGGTTGATTATAGCACATAGATGCCAAAACTAGTACCATTTGACATGTGATTGAATCACAATAAAACATCATTGTATTGAGTAGGTGGACCTTGAAAGACTATTTACTGTAATACCACTTCAATACAGAACACAATGAAATTCATAACTAAGGTACCATCAAGCGAGGGATTGTGACGCAGTGGTCAAGTGGTTAAGGTTCTCCACTTCAGTTATGAAGATGGCAAGTTCGAGTCACACTCTTCAACTTTTTGACATTTCCTGATTCCCTTTTTCCTCATGTTGCAAATGAGAGCAGCAATTAGTCACTGTCTGACCACATTGTGTCACGTAACGGTTGTGTGCGATGTAACCAAACCTGCTCATGGTAAGTTCGATTGGCATGGAGATCTCACATGTTGAATTATGACTTTAAAACCAATGAAGGGATTTATTCAATACTCTTTGTCCACTTATATGTGGTTACAAATACATACTAACACTTAACACTTTCAGGACATGTCTCTCCCTTTTTAGGGCATCTTCAGCCTCAATACAATCTTAAAAATATTACACATATTAAAAAAGATAGAAAATTAGCCTTGTAACCTTATTACTTAAAATATTGGTATACACAATGTGAAAATGGTAAACATTTGATAATATGGTAAAATGTCAATGGAGCACTGTCTATGGTCATTCTAAAATCATTTGGTCCAAGACAAACTTCTTATATAAATTTTGAAGTTCTAATAAAATGGTTCAATTTGTTATTTCTCCTAATGCGATAGTTAGTACGTTTTTTCTCTGACAAAATAAAAGAGATATCACAAACGCAGAAAAAGATTTCTTGCAAAAGACGTGGTCAAGGTCACTGCTTATGTCAGTATGAAGGTAGTAAAACACCAAGGGTAGTTTTAAATAATGTGGAAACTGAAGTCTCTGTATACAAATCGTGAGAAATGTGGAACGTCATGCAGGCATAATTTTGTAGAGTACCCTTGCCAAGAGCTTTCAGTAGTCTACTGGAATAATTGTTCTTTGTAAGGAAAATGAAAGAATGTCTTCAAAATGTCGTGAACAAAAAGAGTTCTGTTTGGCTATATTAGAGTGAGGACTTGTATGTTTGTTATAAACAGTTACCCACTACCTTCCGTTATATCAGTAAACACTCTTCTGTTGGCTCTGTTTCTTGTGTCTGTGCTGCAGTGGCAGGAGTGTATGGGGGGAGGTGGAGCTCTGTGTCAAGGCTGATGAAGGGGCAGAGTTATCAAGTTTGATGGAAGCAGGCCTACTATTTGGAGAGATGGAAGGAGCTTTAGAGCATAAAGTATTATACATATTAGGGATCCTAACTTTATCTGAACTGACCAAATTTAATAATCTAGGTGTTAATTCTTTTAATAAACTTTTAATGTCCATGACATCGTTAAGATTCTGATCTTTAATAAACGTCTGATCTAAATAGATATATAGGCTTTCTAGCTCGTTTAAAATTCTTCCTTTTTATATATTCCTAATTATTGCTAGATCCTTTTCTGTAGATTCAAATCAGTGACCAGTCTCCCTCATATGCAAGCTCATCGCTTAGTACTTCCTATGCTTTTCCGCATTAACATGTTCCATGTATCTTGTCAAAGATCCTTCCAGTCTGTCCAACATATGAATAATTACACTGTGGACATTTTAGTCTATATACTCCCAATTCCAAATGACAATTTTTGTTGTAACTGAATTATGTTCGTATGAAAGTGTTCTTGAATGTGAAGCTACACAAAGTGCAAACAAGTTCCCAGGAGAGCAAGTAATAAACAGTTGCAAAGGGCCATGGTTTACGTCGAGGACCTTTATATAAATCACTTACTGGATCCCGGCAACTCTAGAGATTAGAGAAGAGGCCGAATTACTGGGAAAGAAAACGTTTAAATCTATTTTGACAGTAATAGAAGAAAAATTTGTAATAGATGAAGAAAAAGGGGAAAAGAGGAGTAAAAAGCTGGTAGCAGCATGACTCAAACTTGCCATCTTCATAACTGAAGTGGAGAACCTTAACTACTCCACCACCACACACCAGTCTCTCGCTTGATGGTATCAGGCACGCTAAACCTTAACTTTTTCCAACATTTTCAAAATCACTTTTCGGAAATGTTTGAGAGTTCTGCGCTACTACTTTGCCGGTGTGTTTTTGTGATGTAGTACTACTAACCTACAAAGTTTGAACAAAATCAGTGATGCAGACATTGTGACCTCCCCTTGTTAGCCAAAAGGGACCTTAAGAACCAGTTCATTAATCCTGTCCAAGAGCAGTCAGGGCAGTACAGAACCTCCCTATATGAGTGCACAACACATTAATTTAGTGAAAGTTTGTTTAGGCCTGAGGACAAAAGGAACAAACATTTCTTGGCTAGGTAGCACACTGCAATTTATACTCTTCCAGTGAAACTCTTCTGTGCTTCAATACTGATATTTGGATGCAGATTTCAAGCTCGTATCAATGTTTCCTGGAAAGAAAAACAAATTTTGAATTGACATAGGCATTATACATATTGAGAAAAATATTGACAAAGTATGTTCATGCAACATATTCAGAGAAATATAAATATGTACACAAGTACACAAAAATTCACCAGCAGCAAAGGATATAGTTTTATAAATTCTCAAAACACAAGGATGTTCATAGAAAGTGGGTAGCCACTAGCCAAAGACATGATGCTTTGAACCCTGCCATCTACAGGTATGTTCATCCCATTTCAGGAAGATTTGAAGGAAAGCAATTTTCTCCAACAGCAGATTTTTGTGCACTTGACTGAATAGTACTAGAAATAAGTAATGGCCCATCTCTGGTCACAAAAGTGGAAGTCCCATACAGCATGCTACAAGATGTTATAGCAGTCTAAGAGAAAATAAAAAATATGGATGAAGAGATGGTAAACCTGAAGAAAGAAATCGAATTCTGCAGACAGGAGCGCAAGAAGAAATCCATATTTATTTATGGGGTGGAGGAAGACAAGGCAGAATCTAAAGTGGACATTATTTACAAAGTGGTGGATGTTATGCAAAAAAAAATGAAAATAAATTTCAGTGAGGTAGATATAGACAATGTGGAGAGAGTTGGCAAGGTGGGAGGGCACAGGCCCATAAAAGTGTCGCTGCTATCTTCATTGATGGCAGACATAGTGATAAGGAACGCTGGTAATCTACAGTGTGAGAACATTAGAATTAAGAGAGATTTCGGAAGAGAAGAGAGTAGAAATTTTAAAATTCTTAAGAAACATCTTGTGAAAGCAAAAATTCAGGGATTGAAAGCGTATATTAGTGGTCAGATACTCGTGGTGAGCGACAGGAATTGGACCCGAAAGTGGACAATATCGAAACTGAAATTAATGGATGAGAGTTTGAGGCAAGAAGAAACTAGCAGGGCTGACAGTTCGAGGCAAGAAGAAACTACCAGGGCTGATGTACATACTGTAAATGAAGGAACACTGAGTAGATGGGGTTCCTGGGAAGAGATCATGAAAAGAGCTGAAGAAAAAGTAAATGCAAGAAGGATGGAAGTAGTCAGGAATTTAATGGACGAATTAGTGTCGGAAGTCTGCGCGAGGGAAGAAAAAGAACCACAGGGGAAGACAAGCGGACAGAATCGGAGCGAGAATAATGGTTTGAGGGAGGAAGCAGAAGCAAGAAGTGCCGTGATCAAAGGGAGAAGCTTGAGTTTGAAGGACCTATGGGACAAAAAAGGAAAAATGGAAGGAATAATTACGAGAAGTAAAAAGTCAAGTAACAGTAGTAAGTAACATAGTTTGCCTATGATGGAGGACAGAAGCGTAGTTATGGTGGTGTTTGTATGTGTGTATTTACTCAAGTAATGGTGCCTGTATGTGTAGTATAATTGTAATTGAAGTGATGGTGTCTTTAGGTAGAAGATGGATAGACCAAGTGTATGGTATTTATTCAAGTGATGGCATGACTGAGATCGTATTGGTGAGTGATTTATTAGTTAATGATAAGAGGTATATATGTAAGGATATGTGGTATGGAATTGAAGAGAATGATTGTGGAGTGCGATGGATGGATGATAAGAGAGGTAGTGAAGCTTAGAGGGTATTTATTCAAGTGAAGAATGATAAGAGGTAGATATGTATTGATGTTTAGAAGTTGGATCAGAGTTTAGATGGATGGATGATAAGAGAGGTAGCGAAGTTTAGATGGTACTTACTCAAGTAATGATGTCTATATGTGTAGTGTAATTGTTACAAGTTTGGAGATATAAAGGAGGTTGGATGGTATCTACTGGAATTGAAGTGTTAAATATGAAAGGTGATGATAATAGATATATGATGGATGAATGATAAGAGAGGTAGCGAGGTGATAAGGTGTTTTTAAGTGTACTGTAATTGTATGGCACTTATTCAAGTAATGAGACTTGAGATATAAGATGGATAGATTGTTGAATTCGATGGATGGATGAGAAGAGGGGTAGCGAAGTCTAGATGGTATTTATTCAAGTAAAGATGTCTTAATGTGTATTATAATTGTTAAGTGAATGAGGACTGGAATTGAAGTGTTAAGTATGACGATGATGGATGAATGTTAAGAGAGGTAGCGAAGTTTAAATGGTATTGGTAAGTGATTTATTAGTTAATGGTAAATCGGCAAGCAAAGTTGGTTTTAGATGATTATTTAATTAGATTAAGCATGGTTGAATAAGATGAGCAGGAATAGATAGGTAGTGCAGTGATAAAGTTGCAACATGAGTAGAATACGTATTAGCAGAATGTGAGTGCAACGGAAGTATGGAATCAGCAACCACGAGGGAGTCAAGTAGAGGAAATGTAGTAGGAATGGAATGTGCTAAGGTTAGCGTGTATGGGGTCTGTGACATTCATAATACCGCTGAAGCATGGAATCAGCAACCCTGAGAGAGACAAGTAGAGGAAATGTAGGAGGAATGGAATGTGCAAAGGTTTGTGTGTATGTTCAGCAGGGGCATGGTGGCGAATGGATGATAAGAAAGATAGCGAAGTTTAGTGGGTATTTATTCTAGTAAAGGTGTCTTTATGATAAGAGGTAGATATGCAATGATATGTGGCATGGAAATGAAGTGAATGATTGAGTTCGATGGATGGATATTAAAAGAGATAGCGAAGTTTAGAGGGTATTTTTTCAAGTGAAGGTGTATGTATGGATATTAGGAAAGATAGCGAAGTTTAGAGGGTATTTATTCAAGTGAAGGTGTATTTATGTGTAGTGAGACAGTATTGGTTTTGATTTATTAGTTAATGATAAGAGGTACTAGGATAGAATTAGTATAGATTTAATGTTGTAATTAGTTATAGGCTTAATTTAGACGTAGGGGGTGCCCTAGCATGTGAGCTGGTCATCCGTCCATGTTAGAGGCAGCTTAAGATAGATTAGTATGTTAGAGGCAGCTTAAGATAGATTAGTATAGATTTAATGTTGTAATTAGTTATAGGCTTAATTTAGAGATAGGGGGTGCCCTAGCATGTGAGCCGGTCATCCGTCCATGTTAGAGGCAGCTTAACAGATTTAGCTAGGGGTGGAACCTTGCATGGTTGTCCGGTATTCCACCTGTGTAGGGTCCACCAAGTTAGTAGTATGTAATTTGGCTTAGGCTGGACATTGTTATTTTTCTTTATAACGGATCAAATGGGTATTATTACTGTAGATCTAAAGAAAAATAATAAATCTAAATCTACAGAGAGCAAAAAGAAACTCTTGGAGACTGTTTTGCAAAAAAGTGGAATCAAACACTGAAGCAGCAAGGCTACAGAAGGTTCTTAAAAAGGTACATATAAATCAGGTGGGAACACTGGAAAAACCCAATGGAACATACAGTCAGACAGGAAAGGAGATGCTGGAGGTGTTGCTAGCTTATTTTCCTGAGGCTGAGGAAGTAGAAGAAGATATGGTTGAAACAGAGGCCAGACCACAAAGAGCAGATTGGAACTGTGTCAACCGATTAAGCCTAACCATGTGAGGTGGGCAATTAACAAGTTTCAGCCCATAAAAGCTCTGGGGCCAGTTGAGATACTCCCAATACTCCTGCAGGAAGGATGGGAGAATCATCAAGGCCCTGACAGACTTTTCTAGAGCAAGTCTAGCTCTGGGGTACGTGCCAAAATCATGGTCTAAGGATAAAGCGGTATTTATACCAAAGCCTGGAAGGGCAAACTATGCCCAAGCTATAGCCTATAGACCATTATGCTTAAACTCCTTCGTGCTAAAAGCAATGGAGAAGATACTGGATAAATACATCCAGAAAACTGTGCAACTGAACTCAACCTTACATGAAAATCAGTTTGCATACAGACCTGGCAGATCCACTGAGACAGCACTCGATTTGGTTTGCCAACTAGAGGCAAGCCTAGAATACAAAGAAATGGCTCTGGCAGCATTTCTACCCTGTAGACATGAAGGGGCCTTCACTAATACAACCTACAACTCAATGATTGAAGTTCTTGAAGAGTAGGGTGAACAAAACTGTTGTAAAATGGATTAGATCCATGTTGGACGGGAGGAAAATGAAGGCAAGCCTGAAGAGAATTTGTCAGGGTGCAGTACTAATCAAAAGTAGCGTAGACTTGTGGTATTCCACACAGTATGGTACTACTCACAGGTAATGAAATTCGCACATGAAATACAGACCTATGGTGTTTCGCACATTGCAGCACCATTTACAGGCAATGCAAACCTATGGTGTTCATCACATAAGTGTACTAACCACAGGGACTCTTGCTATCCCATGGTGTTCCTCATATAGTGGGTACTAATCACAGGTACTGTAAAAGCCAGCACTGTACTCTTGCTACTAATCACAAACTATTTGGTACCCAACATAGTGGTACTATGCACAAGTAAAAGTGACCCATGGTGTTCCCTGCATGGTTGTACTAATCACAAGTAGTTTCATGGTGCTAATTCTATCATCCCTTGGTCGCCCCTATTAGTTGCCTCTTACGAGCATGGGGTACCGTGTATTCTTAGTCTGCGTCCCCCACCCACAGGGGGTTGTGTGTTTGGTCCGTGAGAGGTATTTTATTTCCCTTAAGTCAGCCGGAAAGCCAGTCAGGACCCCCTTATCCGCCACCTGGGACACGCCACGTGGGAGTATCACCTCTCCCCCTGCTACGCCAGCATAGTAGGTTCATGGAAAAGCCCAATCTTGGACACTAAAATTAACAGAGTAATAACAGGGCAAGTTTTACACATGCCAGCTGATCATACAATTCCACAGTATATCTTTGAGAAACCATTTGAGATCCAGATAACAAAAAAGGAAGATTGGGACATTAACAGATGGAAAACTGGTAGGGAAGATATTGTGTGGTGGACAGATGGCTCAAGGACTGAGATGGGAACAGGAGGAGGGATCAATAGGGAAAGACCTGAGAGATCAATTCAAACTAGTCTAGGCAGGCACACTACAGTTTTTCAAGCTGAAGTGATAGCCATCATTACATGCCTTGAGGGAAAGCTGAAAATTTACTACAGAGATAAGAACATTTTCATATTTACAGATAGCCAAGCAGCCATTAAGGCACTTGAAACTGTCCAGATTACATCCAAAATTGTTTGGTATTGTCGTACACTTCTCCTGAAGCTCTCAGAGTACAATGTTGTTAAAATATGGGTACCTGGGCATGCAGGCATAGAAGGTAATGAGAAAGCAGATAAACTGGCAAGAAAAGGGTCAGAAATGCCTTTTGTGGGCCCAGAACCAGTATGTGGGATCTCTTATAGACAAGCCCAACTTTACATAGGTAAATGGGTACAAAAGAAACAAATGGAAAACTGGAAACATGTTCCATGCTTTCATGCTTTCAAAAGAACTAATAAAGAGCCCAAACAAGAAGCATACTAAGGAACTGCTGATCCAGCCCCGCGGTGTATGGGGCAACGTGCCTGCCTGTCACCCGGAGGTCCCAGGTTCGATTCCTGAACGGGTAAGGGGTTTTTAATTGTAAATGATTAATATCCCTGGCCTGGAGACTGAGTGTGTGTCGTCCTTAACGTTCCTTTTCTCACATTCAACACTTTACACTTCCGCCATTTACATAATACACCCAGGTTCCTCACATATGGTGCAAGTAGGGGCAAAAGATCATAGATCGATGCCCAAAAAAAGGAACTGCTGGAACTCAGCAGTAAGGTTCCATCATAATATTCAATATTGTGCATTTTACATCAATGAATCTTCATGTGATTTGCTACATTGGAGACTGGAATGATTTGAAGCAGCAATTGGAATGTGTAAACTTTTGCTGAAGACTAGGAGAGAACTTGTATATAAAAAAAAAAAAAAGGATACTTTTACCAATATAACATACAATAATCTTTAAACATATTTATTGTTCCAAATCTAAAATTGAATATTCAAAATACACCCAGTCCCAGACTTTTTTTTGCACAATACATTAACCAAAACAAATTACAGCATTTTACACATGGAACTGATGTGCAATGATTCAAGAACATTCCCCATGAATTAAGACATCCAGCAGCACATAGATGCTTTATATTTTCTGTTAATTGTTGAACATCACACGAACACATCGGCGGTTTTCTGCAATGCAAGGATGGGAAAGTGCTAGGATTAGGAAGGTAGCAGCCATGGCCTTAAGGTACTCAATCATAATATGCTCATCTCAATGGCATTATTGAATCCTGCATGTAAATATTATTATTATTATTATTATTATTATTATTATTAGATCTGTTTTGTACTGCTCATATTTTGGTTTTTCTCTTATTGTAATCCCTTGCCTGGTGTAAAAATGGGAAACAATGGAAAACCATTTTCAGGGCTGCCAACAGTAGGATTCAAACCCACCACCTCCCAAATGCAAGGTCGCAGCTACACAGCCCTAACCAAACAGCCAATTCTTTCTGTATAGATGCTTTACAAGACAACCCAAGAACATAATATTTTAACTGCTATTATATGCTGAGGTAGGAGAAACATGACCTGAAAACTACCATATTTACTGACCAATCTATATATAAAAAATAATAGTTTTGTCTGTACATTGCTCAGAATTTAAGAAGAATGGCATTTCTGCATTGGTTGTGTCCACAATAACAAGGAAATGCATTTTTTAATTTTCCATCTGTCTGCCTGGGCTTCATGAGAAAATGGCTAAAGAGAATTTAATGAAAATAAGTACTGGTATGTAAAGTCTGGGAATGAGGCACTACAATCTAGGCTATAAATAATTTTATTCTTGCTGAGTGAAATGGTAGTTTAGGGGAAGGCCTAAAATTTAATTCTGAAGTATTTATGTTAACGTCCTATCAATAAATACTACATAACCAAAGTTATATAGAATTAAATATCCAATTATTTATGTCATACATTTTTACTGGACCAGCTATGATAGATATTTGTGAATTTAATTTTTTTGCTAGGTCCATATCAACACTAAACTACAAGAAAATGGGTGAACATAATTTAATGAAAATCTGTATAAATAAAGTCTGGAAATAAGGTACTACAGTCTAGGTTATAAATAATTTTTATTCACACTGGATGAAATGGTAATTTAGGGGAAAGTGCCTAAAATTTAATTTTTAAATACCTTTGTTATAGGTTCTATGGAAAAGTATTATAACAAGTTATAAAGAATACAAGTTCCAATCATTTATGTTTATCATTGTTAACATGGAAATAGTTTAATCGTGTCAACTGGCAGCGTTTCCCCCCCCCCCCCCCACGATTGTCTTGGAGGTGTAAAACTGCGTGGTCATCTGTCTGTATTGAGAAGGAAAAATGTGGAAATGATTGTAAAAAATTACAAAAAAAAATGAACGATCGCTTGAAGAATAAGACGAGGGAGTCTTGAAAGATGTAATCAAAGTGCTGTAGATTTCTCTGGGCATCATATTATATATAGGGGCATAGTTGATAAAATTTCAAGATATTTCCCTCTCGAAAGATGTACAAAATCTATATTTTCATAGTTTTTATAGAAGAGATCAAGATCCAAGAAGCTGAAATTAAGAACATCTTGCATCCACCTGCCAACCTTGGAATGATTCCTCATGGATTGGCTCCATTACTTGCATTGCTGTACCACATGTGAAATCTGATTGTTTGAACTCTCTTCAATTGCTGTTTATCAAAACTCATACCAGAATTTTCTGGGTATGCTCTGCATTTTGAAATTTATATGAAATAATCACTTTTCTTGGCAAGTTTGGAAGTGCATATTATTTTCTCCATTATTTGGTTTGGAGATTGAAGACAATGGATAGAGAATGAAGTTCACAGAACTATTTGAGGTAACGTTTAAGGTAAGAACCCTTGTTTTTGGGAAGTAGTATTCAGATTAACATTGTAGTTACTCTGTCGGTTGTGTAGGTATTTATTACCAGTTTCTTATTTCTGCTCCTAAATTTTCAAATTGATGATGCTTGTTTAAAGGGGCCTAACATCTAGGTCATTGGCCCTAATGGTACAAAATGAGACTAAATGCAATGACAATGGCTAAGTCCAAAATTCATCCACTGACCAGAATTTAAAACATGATTGAATGGATGAATATGAATTTAAAACAATCAGTGGATCTGACATGTAGTGCCTCACCTTCCCAGAAACTATATTAAAACAGTAGTATCACTGACCAATGGACTACTTTCAAAGCACAATCCTGAATCGATGATGCTTGTTGTCTAAACAGGTTCAAAATCCAGGTCAGCCACCCCTCACAATGGTACTTACTGCTAATAAAATAGAACCATGGTATTTTTCAAGTTGTGGTACTAATCAAAAGTAGTGTAAAATCAGTGTTCCAAACATTATGGTACTACTCACAAGTATTGTATGTCACACAAGTAACTCAGACCTATGGTGTTTCTCACATAGGTGTACTAATCACAGGGACTCTTAATATCCCGTGGTGTTCCTCACATAGTGGGTACAAACCACGGGCAACATAAGCCCGTGATGTTCCGCATATAGTGGTACTAATCACAGGT
Organism: Anabrus simplex; assembly: GCF_040414725.1. NCBI lineage: Eukaryota > Metazoa > Arthropoda > Insecta > Orthoptera > Tettigoniidae > Anabrus > Anabrus simplex. Next base: position 118,257,160 of record NC_090270.1, read on the forward strand.
ACTGGAAACCCACAGTGAATTACTCTCTGCTGCTACTAATCATAAACCTGTTGTGTACCTAACATAGTAGTACTACTCTCAAGTAAAGGCAACCCATGGTGTTCCTCGCGTGATTGTACTAATCGCAAGTAGTTACGTGGTTCTAATTCAACATCCCTTGGTCATCTCTTACGACAGGCAGGGGATAGCATGGGTGTATTCTTCGTCTGCATCCCCCACCCACAGGGGGTAATTTTCAAATTAATGACCCATTTCTCAGCATGTTCTTGTTAAAACGAAAGGTCTGAAATGAAAATTTGTAATTTCTGTCAGCACACACATTTCCTCAATGGTACACTTAGACTACTTCCATGTTTTATGCATTGTCCAAGAAAATTATTTTCAGTCATGTTCTTACCAGTGGTAAGGTCTACTTTAGCATTGTTTACATTCATATCCCCCATATTTTTTGATGCACAATTATACCAGTTTCCAAGTATTTGTAAAACACCAGTCAGCTTTCACTGAACTTCTGCTTACTGCTCAGAGAACCACAATCTTCAAATGACTTTACTGCAGTTGCAAATTCTGTACATCTTGCTTTCACACTGCACATTGGATAATGTACCACAACTAAAGGGAAGGAGCAAGCAATAAATCTACAAGACACCTGTTACTGAGGTAACAGTGTTTTGGGACCCTCTTCATTAACATTTTAGATCTGGCAAACTTGCCATGAAAATCGGTGTCACTAAGAATTTATTTCCAATTTGTCTTCTACTGTTATTTCTTATACGACTTCATGTCGCATACTTAATGTTTATTTCCTCTACGTGTTGAGCGCTTAGCTAATAACTTTCAAATACTTTGTGTTGTTCAACTGGGCACGATTAGTGCTATTCAGTTTTTGCTTAGTGCTGCTCTCTACGGCAGTTGGTGTAATTTGTCGGCGCTGTTTCTGACGAATCGGTGCACGGTTTCACCGTGGCCAGGCAAACTAATTCTGGTGAGCTTCTGGCCACCATGACTCGTCGCTCTACTACAATGAAGGACGCGTTTTGAGTCCTCTGCGTGTCCTGGCTTCGGCTTGGATCATGGACCCAGGCTAGTTTGCTCCAGTGCGAGGTTATTTTCATCCTCAGAAGATACTTTTTTTTTTCTCTTTTGGAAACCATCCTCACATTCTTTTAGATTTGTAGTGAATTAAGCATCATTCTAGATAAGCACATATACGCAAGTATGGAGTAACTGGTGCTAACGTGTTACTGCAAGTTTGGAGGTGAATCTAAGTTTTCTTCATGCTTTTAATTTTATATTGCCTTCAGAGACAAAGATGATTTTACGAAATATCCACTCCTTGGGATCTTTTATATGTTTGGTATCTTCAAATATTGCGTCCAATGTCCTATCTTGGTACCGTATCTTATTCTCATCTGAAGTCATTCATGAAATCAGGTTTAATGTTATAAATCTAATTTATATCTCCTAAAAGGTCGTAAATTATACATGTAATAATGTTAATTATGTTACATCCACATAGTGGGTTGAGAAAATTTTACTAACTTAATTTTTTGGGAGGGATAAGCTATATTTCCCTATTATGTAACTTAAGAAATTATACCTATGGAAGGTTTAACAGCCATGCAAGTTTTCACCAGGGATTCAAAATTTTGGTCCTATTCCTTTCTTAAAATCTACTTCCTACTCCACTTTAAATTTTTTAAAAACTTCATTTTATATTTTTCTATCTTCCTGATTCTCTTTTGTTCTTCCCTTGTAATCAACTATTGTTGTGTCTTGATTTCTGGATTAGTCGATTCCTTTTGCTTATGGTGTATGTACATTGCCATGGCGATGGGAGCGATGGTGATGGTTGTTAATTGTTGATTGATCTGTTGGAGTGATTATTTTTTTCCTGTAATGATCTTGCATCTTGGAGTTTTGTCGAGTTATTTTCCCTCTTTAAGTTACCTTATGAATTTTCCTTATCTTACTAGTATTTGATTTCTATGTTTTTGGGACAGGTTATATAATGTTAATTCTGTCTTGAGTTAGAAATTTGATTCCCTTGTGGAAACTCCCTGGATGATACTTATCCTGACGAAGTGTAACTAAATTTAAAAAAAAAAAAATCATCCCTTAAAAATACCTTTGAGTTGAATGAGGAAAAGCATGAAGTTACTCAGACATCACAAAGTTTTCTGGTTAGTGTAATTGTAATAGTTATAATTATATTTTCTTTCTTTGATCAGCCAGCCATGTTTAAGGTTAATTCAACTTTACTGATCTGTTAACTATTTTAAAACATTTTTTTCCTAAAAAGGTTGATTTTCTCGTAATTTTAATTTACACTTGTTTTCGGCATTAAAATTAATTTTATTTTCTTTAAATGTGTGTTTTCCTTTAACTTATCAGTTCGATACCATGTGTAACGGTTCAAATCCCGTTACAAGATGATATCTGTAATTTTATTATTTTATCTGTATTATTATTATTATTATTATTATTATGTTAGTATTATTATTATGTTAGTATTATTATGTTATCTGTGATATTGTTACTATTATTGTAATTATCCGTTTTATTCAATTCGATTTTGCAATTGCCTGTTGCTTGCAAGATTGTACTTAGATGTATGCATATATACGTATGTGTAGAATAACACTCAATACCTGTACAGTGAGAATTGTTGTATATATATCAGAGATTGGAAGTGACGTTGTTATATTGCTATACCACTGGCGATTCTGCCAAGTCATCGCCGCGCCATGGCTACGTCATCGTATTTATTTAGAATATGCGCTCGGAGAGTCGGCCGCCCCGAGCGATTTCACCACTGTATGTAATGTCTGTCGCGTAGGTGGGAGTATGTCATTGTTATTTCTGGAGATTACGTAGCTGTGTCAACCAACGTCTATAAAAGGTGGGTGCATATTGTAGCGTCAGTCATTAGTTATACGGATGCAGTACAGTGAAGAAGTCTACTAGATCAAGAGGCCTTAGTTGGTCAGTGAACGAGTGTGAACGAGAGATGGTGAAGTCTCAGTGAGCCATTAATTATTGGTCATTGAGAGAGTGAGACCAAAAGGTTGGTCGCTCACTCAGTTGAAGACACGGACGCAAGGGCTTACCATGAAGTCAGAGAGGGCAACCCTGGACCTGCCAAGAGGTAATACCATATTGACTTACAAAGAAGTCAGATGATATGGAGAAGAAGCAGTCACAAGGATGTATCACCAAGTTAGGCGTGACATCTACAGTAAACACCAGATCAATGGATTACGTCGTAATTACACTCAAAGTGTTGAAGGTACAGTCAAGTGAATCAGTGAGGGAAATATTTCGTATAAATTGTTAAATGTCCGGTCAAGAAGAATTCAAATTCATGCCTAGTTTCATTCAGTTGCAATGTCATAATTTCATATTCTCATCTGTTTTATCGCAACAAGACTCACTATTTTTGATATATTATTTAAAGAATATATATTGTTCTATCAAACGAATTCATAGTTTTATTTCAATGAAAGTAAAATATCTTAACCTCAAAATTAATGGGGAAACCGAACGCCAATCTCCTTTTCCCAGAACTTATATGGTATGTTGTCAAAAGTAAGCTTATTACCCCACACCCTAGAGATAGTCAAGAGTCTCATTCTATTGCTGTACTGAGTGACAGCTGGCGCCCTTCAAATAACGTATGTGTAAGTAAGCAGGTAACAAGTGTGAGTACAAGGTTCGACGAGTGTGTATTTTATTTAATGAATGTTAATTTTCATAATTTCCATTTTAAATGCAGATATTCAGATTTTTCAATGTAATCCAGATTTATATAATATTTGTAAAGTTAGTCAGCGAGTTAAGGAACATTACACATGACAGGTTTTATTTTAATCCACGGATTATTTGCGACACCCCTACCTGCCTAAGGTAAGTTTTTGTCTATTTTCATTTTAAAGTTGTGTTTTTGGAGGTGATTTTGGGTGCTTCCAGGTCTATTTATATTTGTATTGGCTCATTGGCGGTACCAGGCCAGTACACACCCCTCGCCAATAAATGTTGAAGATTGCCCACTAGAGACAGCTGGGAAGTGGAAATGAGCACATCAGAGGCTGAGAAGAGATGTAGAAGAACTAGAATTGATTAGAGCACCATCTCTTCGAAGATGGCGTATGACTTGGAGATTGTCCTTGTGTTTTTGTTTGACGTCTCCTTTCTGTTGCTCCTTCTGATGCTGATCAGTTATTTTATTGTATGTTCTTATCTTCCTATAAATTACTTCTCACTTGCTTCTTCCATTCTAAAACCAGTCAAGATTCATATCTTCTGCATTTGTCCTGTATTCGACTTATTTTAATTTTCACCTTTTCTGTTTTTATCCCGTCTCCCCGTCTTACCTTCCAATGTCAAGATGGCCCCTCAGTAAGAGTTCATACCCACCCTCCTCACAAAGTTGGAAAGCAAGTTCACCAGGTACTAAGAATAAATAGGTATGACACTGGGGTTAATGAGGAGAGAGCCCGTCTCTCTGAAGATGAACATGTTAAGATTGTCCTTTTACTTTTGTGTTTTCATGTGTGTTTTGTCCCAGTTCTCTCTTTTTCCTTCCATTGCTGACCTACCAGTTTTGATCCTGTGTGTTTTTCATGGCCTGTTCTCCATAACTAAAACATATGGTTTGTACATCATGAAAACTTTGACTAAAGACCTTACAGATAGCTGTCCATACATCACAGAGTATATTTTTTACAAAACTCTATATATGCTGATATAATTGGTATTACAATATTCAGATGAAGAAGGGTTGACAAGCTTTATTTAAAACATTTCCAATAAAAGTTAAGCCTACTTAAAATTTCATTTTGAAATTTTTTGTCGCAACTTTTATCTCGTAGAATCAAGGCTGAATGAGATTTTTGCACAACTGTTGATCATAACTCATACACAGCTTAATTGATCTAGTTTGTACTAAGGAAATATACAATTTTTACAGCAAACACTTGCTAAGTCTATATCAGCTAATGGAAGCTACTTTATAAAACTGCCATTAGCAGTGCACATGCAACCCTGCAAAGGACACAGTCTCCTCTGTGCAATAACGAGAAAGATCTGCTGATGGTTAAAACTGTACCAGAGAATCAGATATTTGCAAGAATCTGAGAGAAATCAAAATTACCACCCGAAAGACTTCAAAGATGGCCGTGACAGCGTCCTTGACGAGGCCCTCTCTGGTCGCCCATCTCTGATCAGACGATTTGGTGGCTTCAGTTGAAGCGAAGATTTGCGAGGACAGACTTCACAATAACAGCTCTCTCAAATGCCTTTCCTGACGTGTCTAGGTCAGTGCTTTACAAAATTGTTTCCGAGAACATAAACTTCAGGAAACTGTGCTCCCGTTGGGTCCCTAAACTAACGGAAGACCACAAAAACAAAAGATTTGAGTGTTTGATGTTTTTTACTTATTATGCCGAAGAAGGTGATGTGTTGAGTCAGATCGTAATGGGAGACTAAACATGTGTCTCTTATATCATGCCCAAATTGAAGCAACAGAGCATGGAATGGACACACATTTGTCTGTAAAGGTGAAGGCCAAACGGACTGCCCCAGCGCAAGATCATAGTGTCCATGTTTTGGGATAGGCATGGCGTTTTGTTGGTCGACTTCATGCAACGAGGAACCACTATCAATGCGGAAGCCTACTGCCAAACCTTGAGAAAGCTATGCAGAGCTATACCAAACAAAGGACGTAGCATGCTGACTAAGAGAATTGTCCTCCACGACAATGCAAGGCCTCTCACTGCAGTTCAGACCCAAGGTTTATTACACACTTTTGGCTGGGAAGTTTTAGACCATCCACCCTACAGCCCTGACCTTGCACCGAGCGATTACCATCTGCTCCGCCACCTCAAACATCACCTCGGCGGCAGCCACTACAATGATGAAGTGAAAACAGCCGTGAACTCTTGGTTATCAGAGCAGGTGGCGAGTTTCTATTAAGAGGGTATTCAAAACTTAGTTGTAAGGTATAACAAGTCTAAACAAAACTAGGTGTCTATGTTAAAAAAGTAAAGTATGTAGAATCTGCAAATAAATGTGGTGTTTGAAAATCCTTCATTGTGTATTTTCAAATGGTTGTTATTTTTAAAAAACACTGCTTAATAAGAATTCCATGAAAAAAATTGAGGATTTGTGAACTTTCCACATGTTCCCAGTGATCCGCCAATTTGTTCTCGGACTTCATCCTTATATTTTTATTGTCAGGATGCAACAAATCAAATAAAACTTCTAGAATAAGTTGCTCTGTTATACTCATTTTTCATGCCAACACAGCGATGTGGGCAGCGGGCAAACTCAATAAGCAGCATCCAGTTACAATGGAGAAGAATGTTCCATTGTTCAGAATGTCCCAATTGCTCATTTTTGCTTGTGGTATGGTCTGTTTAGTGCCTTTGCTGGAAGGACCTAGTGTTTACAGTGCACTATGTCTTCTGGTATAGGCTAGAGCAATTTTGTTACTTTCATAGATCTGTCTGTGTTATCCTTGGCTTTGAAAATATGGAAGTAACTAAGGTATGTGCAATGCTAGTAATGCCAATCCTAATGCGGCCAGTCCCTGCTATGAATGGTGTGAAAATGTTGCTCATAGGGTCGGTTGGTGCGTGCATTTCAGTGGGCTTGGCAGACATATGTAATAGGAACTCCTGGCTCGGTGAGGAAAGCAACAGGAAACTACCTCACTCATTTCCCTAGTACGCCTCTTCAGTGATGCCTAGGCCATCTATGACAGCTGATGGCAGAGCTGTTGAGGATCCCACCAGCGGCATCGCTGACGGACTGAACATACATGGTCTGTTTAAACACACACACACACACACCCACCCACCCACCCACCTTAGCAAAACTTGGATCCATCTCTGAATTCATGGTAAGATTGCTCCAACTCCAGGTGACATCCTTTCATACATGTTCCAGAAGCATATTCAGGATCCTTCTGAAAATCCAGAATGTTGTTTCTTACACTTATTAGGAGTGGCTGGCAACATCATCTGCGTGTTTAACGTACACCTCCTGAAGTAAGGGAGTATTTTCAATTGAAAGATGAACACTACCACGTGGAGGATAGCACGAACGATGCAAGGACGTTCTGAAGTTTAATATGAACAAGTGCAAAGTAAAATTTGATCAGCCAATGTCAGTAGCAGCAATTGGGAATTAGAAGTGGGATGGGGGGGAAAAAATTAGAAGACAAGACATACCTGGGTTTGTGGGATATAGCAGGCAGGGGTGGGGGGAGACATACCTCAAAAATTGACAAAAAGTGGCTACAAAATGATAAGTTATGATGCTCTCTGAGCAAATTTTGACTGAAAGATATAGGTTGACAGTTTACCAACTTGAGTATGGTAATAGTTTTCTTTGTCGATATTTTGATTCAATATTATATTGAAATAAAACTTTCACTAAAGGAACATTATTATACATGTATTACTATCAAATATAAGTATGGTCAGTGTTCAGGATGGTGTTGTACAATTAAGAATGATTTAGTTTTAGACTCCACACTAAGAAACTAACCAACACTGAAGAGACTGCCAGACTGTTGAATGCGCACAGCAAGCGGGTGAATCATACCTCATTGTCCATGACCTTGGCAAAGAAATACACCCCCTGCTACCCTGTCTCGCGGCAAAGCCTCCACTACTTGCTGTTGTGTCACACAAATTGGTTAGCCACAATGAACGACATTTTGTGCATGGTCTTTTTTGTGCACTAATAATTTTGTTCAGAAAATAGAGGGAAGAATTAGCTGATAAGACTACAAGGCTTTTACAAGTTGACTTTTTAAATAGTTCCTATATTTCCTAGTTTCAGCTGGCTAAAATGGGTGCCTGCCTCCTCTCATCCCCCCTCCCCACCGTCTTGCAAATCGCTGCTACTGGCCAATGTCATGGCAGATTAAATTTTCATTTGTCTGGAGTATTTTCAATCAGAATAATGATGAATATACTTGTTTAAAGGGGCCTAACATCTAGGTCATTGGTCCCTAATGGTACCTGTACAAAATTAGATGAAATGTAATGACAATTTAAAAGTCCAAAATTCATCCACTGACCAGAATTCAAAACTTGATGAATGAATGGATGAATATGGATTTAAAATCAGCAGCAGATCCAAACCACAATACTGAAAACTAAAAATAATTCAAAAATCAATCCACTGACTAGAATTCAAAAAGACTGAACAATGATAATGAACTTGAAACAACCAGTGGATCAGACACAATTCCCCACCTTCCCAGAACAAGAATATTACTGACTGAGGGACTGTCCAAAGTACAATCCTGAATCAATTATGCTTGCTGTCTAAAGGGGTCCAAAATCCAGGTGAACAGCCTCATAAAGGTGCTTATTGCTAGGAAAGTAGAACTAAGGTATTTCTGATGTAGTGGGAGTAATCAAAAGTAATGTAGACTCACGGTGTTCTACACATTATGGTATTACTCACACGTATTGTATGTCGCACAGGTAACACAGACCTATGGTGCTTCTCACATAGGTGTACTATTCACTGGGACTCTTACTAAACTCACATAGTGGGTACTAATCACAGGCAATGCAGACCCACTGTGTCATTCATATAGTGGTACTAAACACAGGCAACGCCCAGACCTGTGGTGTTCCGCATAAAGTGGTTCTAATGACAGGTTATCCCACCACCCTGGGCATAATGTTTGGGAAGCCAGGCTCTGCCTGTCACAAGTCAGGACAAAGGGCGAGTGATGGAGTAACACCTCTTATAAACTTTGGTCCAGCTGACCCGGCTGGTAGTCCCATGTAAGGGTCCCTTGCCAGGGTTACGGTGAAGACCTCAACGGCAGTAAAGGCAGAGAAGAGGGACTTCGGAATGGTGGAACTGATGGAAGAGGCAACCCTCCTATTCGGGGAAAATAGAACAGGAACTGCTGCCTTGTAGTCAGAAGTGGGAACTTCAAAGGCTACGGGAAGAAACCCCGACAGAAAATCAGTAGGCCTGGCTACTTAGAAGGCAGCCCCTTCACCAGGCTTTGGGTGCTGAAGACCAATAACCTACACGCCCGAGATTAACCTATTACAGAAACATCAATGCATAGAAGCCGGATGGATAAAATGGATTGGACTTTTGGCATGAAATCTGACACGAGAATTGGAATGTGGAATGTACAATGTGGCAGACAGGAAGATTGGCTGAAGTATCTAGGGAGATGAAGCAATACAGGTTGGACATACTAGGCTTGAGTGAGACGAGATGGACTGGGTTCGGTGAGATAAGAGACCCAGGAAGGGGACACGCTGCTGTACTCAGGAAGATAACATAGAGGGGGTGTTTGATTCAAGGGCACCCATATCCGAGGGGGCAAGGTGGGGCCGTGGCCCCCTCTCTAGCTCTCAGGGAAAGGCAAAAATCTAGTGTAGTCACATATTTTCCTTTCAAGAAAATGACTTAAAAGTCAGTATTACGTAAAAGCAGTAGTACCGTTCCCCACCAACAGGCAGGGGGTACCGTGGGTTATTCTACCGCAGAATAAAAATCTGCCATTTATCTTCCAAAATATTAAAATTACTACGTACCCCCAGGTCTGGGCACCCCTCTAGAAACTCTCATATGGGTGCCCATGGTTGGATTACTGATCACTCGAAAGACAAGGAAGAGTTTGATAGAATGGTACCCAGTCTCAGGATTGTAGTAGCTCGATTTGCATCAAGAGTTAGACCAATTACAGTGGTGCAGTGTTATGCACCAACAGAGGCAGGAGAAGAAAAAGAGCAATTTTATTGTCAGCTACATCGAACTCTGTTAAAGGCAAAGGAAAGGGATATTATGGTTGTGATGGGAGAGCTGAATGCGAAAGTTGGCAAAGATAACCAAGGAGTAGAAAATATAATGGAAAAACATGGTATAGGTAATAGAAACGAGAATGGTGAAAGACTTATTGAATTTTGTAGTTCCGTAACCACAGGTTGGTGATAGGAGGCACAATCTTCCCTCATAAGAATTGCCATAAAGTGATGTGGATTTCCCCTGACCATAGAACAGAGAATCAGATTGACCATTTCACTATCAGCAAGACAAGGCGAACCTCCCTTTTGGATGTGAGGAACAAGAGGGGGGCAGATGCGGGAAGTGACCATCACTTAGTAGTAGCTACACTCCGACTGAAGATTGCAAGTACTAGGCACATACATCAGAAGAGGAGGGTAAAGTATAACTGGAATAAACTGAACGATAAGGAGGTGTAACAATATTTTTCACTAGAATTGAGTAACCGATTCCAACAGCTAAGAGAGGAAGAAGGACAGGATATTGAACATAATTGGAAGAGCATAGAGAGTACCTACATTAATACCTGTGAAAAGGTCTTAGGCAAAAGGGAGAGAGGAAGAGAGGAATGATTACTTCTGAGACATGGGAAGCCGTGAATCAAAGGAAGTAATGTAAGAAAAGACTCAATACTGTAAGAACACAAGAAGAGAAGGCACAAGCTAGAACTGACTTTAATGAACTTAACAAAATAGTGCAGAGGAGATTTCAACGTGACAAATGGGCATTTATCAATAATCTCTCAACACAAGCTGAGATGGCAGCACAAAACAATGATAGTAAGACCCTTTACCACAACATTACCAAGAGATTAACAGAAAAGTTTTCTAGATCTGACAAGCCAGTGAAAGCTAAAGATGGGAGATTATTGTCCACACAAAAAGAACAGCTAGAAAGATGGGGAGAACACTTTCTGGAGATCTTGAATCGTGAAACATTCGAGGAAGAGGAGACAGAGGTGATGACAGTAGAAGAGCAGGAAGATGTTGCTATCAGTACAGAACCGCCATCAAGAACAGATACAAAGGGCCATTAAACAAGTGAAGAATGGCAAAGTGGCTGGTATGGGCAAATATTGCACCGGAGGCCTTGAAAGTGGATGTGGGTACTTCAGTCAAGATTCTGTTCCCACTTTTCAAGAAGATTTGGGAAGAAGAGAAGATCCCCACAGATTGGAAGAAAGGACTGTTGATTAAGCTTCCAAAGAAAGGAGATTTATTAGAATGTGATAACTGGAGAGGGATTACCCTCCTTTCGATACCAAGTAAGGTACTCTCACGAGTTAATTTTAGAAAGGATCACAAAGTGAGTTAACTCGAGGCTGAGGAAAGTACAAGCAGGATTTAGAGAAGGTTACTCCTGTAACAGACCAGATCAACACACTGCGCATTATTTTAGAACAATCCACGGAGCTGCAGTCTTCACTGTATCTACTATTTGTAGACTTGGAAAAGGCATTTGATAGTGTAATGAGGAAGATGTGGAAAGCCTTGAAAGAGTTTGGGATTCCAAAGAAAATTATAAAGAAAACCCAAGAAATATGAGAACTACACATGCCAAGTTTTACATCAGGAGATGTTTGAGCCCATCCCAGTAAACACAGGAGTTAAGCAAGGATGTTTGCTGTCACCTATACTATTTCTGTTGGTGCTGGATCTTATGATGAAGGCAATAAATCACCGAAGAGGAATTCAATGGGGACTGACAGGCAGGTTGGAGGACTTGGACTTTGCGGATGACTTGTGTTTGCTAGCCAACAGTTTTAAGGATATGGAAGCAAAGCTGAATGATTTAAAAACCAAAGCATCAGAGGTGGGATTGAAGATAAATGGAAAGAAAACCAAGGAGATGTGCTATAATAACCAAAACAAGGCACTTATTTTTAGGAAACCAAGAGATCAAGCAAGTCAATGAGTTTTGCTACCTGGGAAGTATAGTCACCCCTGAGGAAGAAACTATAGAGGATATAGAAAATAGAATAAATAAGGCTAAAGGAGCATTTGCAATGCTGAGACCAATCTGGAAATCAGGGGAACTTAACACCTATATCAAACTACGCATCTTCAATACAAATGTCAAGTCAGTACTGCTCTATGGGTGTGAAACATGGAAGACTAATAAACAAATTAGCAGACTTCAAACATTTGTGAACAGAGCAGACTTCAAACATTTGTGAACAGAAGTTTGAGGAATATCCTGAGGATATGGTGGCCACAAGTAATCTCTAATGAAGAACTGTGGGAAAAAACCCATCAAACACCCATTGATATTGAGATGCGTCATAGGAAATGGAAGCGAATCGGGCATACATTACGGAGGGATAAAGACAAGATAGCAAGACAAGCCCTGGAATGGAACCCACAAGATAGCAGGAGAAGAGGCCGACCAAGGAACACGTGGAGGAGTGTAATAGCAGAAGGGATGGAGAAAGGAGGGAAGACCTGGACAGAGATCAGGATGATGGCACAGAACAGAGTCCGGTTGCAGAAGTTCATTGATGCCCTATGCTCCACTTAGGAGATACAGGAACCAAATAAGTCAATGACAGGTTATGGAAACCCACAGTGAACCGATCTCTGTTGCTACTAATCAAACTTATTGTGTACCTAACATAGTGGTACTACCTGCAAGCCAAGGTGACTCATGGTGTTCCTCGCATGATGTTACTAGTCACCAGTAGTCTCCTGGTTCTTCATCATCCTTTGGTTGCCCCTTGTCACCTCTTATGACAGGCAGGGGGTACCGTGTGTGTATTCTTAGTTTACGTCCCCCACCCACAGGGGCTTATGTTTTTGGTCTGCGAGAGCTATTTTATTTCACTCAAGTCCACCTGCAAGCTGGTTAGGAACCCTCCTATCCACCACCTGGAATATGCCATGTGTGAGTATCACGTCTCCCCCTCCTACGCCAGCATAGTAGGTTCGTGGAATCAGAATATTGGAGGATATTTGAAAGAGAATAAAGACTGAAGGTAGGGGTAGGTTTAATCACGAGTTTAAAATAAGGTTAAGCCAATGGCACTGGGCGTAATAATTTGTGAGAAGCAGGAAAGGACCGTGGAACAGCTTATCAAAGGGCATGTTCAAACCTTACCCAAAAGATGGGCATTTATTCAAATGAATGAGGTTATGACAGGAGGAAGCAAGAATTCAGGAGAGAATATTACAAGTAGAATGGTATGTGTAAATGTGTATTTTTATTTATGTTTTTGCTACCAGGGAAAATGTCCCATGTTCTGATTCCAAGAATTTATAGATACGTGTATCAGGGTGTATGAAAATTCAGTACTCAAACTCTAGGGAGAGTAGAGAGAAAAACTTACAAGTTTTGTTGAGTAACCATGGGTTTGATCAAGAGTAAGTACATTGAGGTGGTTGAGAACAGAACTAGTGCCAATTTAATAGTGATCTTTCTGAAAACTTTTGAATAATACTGTACATCTTCCTCCTAGTACATATTATGCAATGTGCTGTAGAGAGTATGCAGTCACATTAATTACAGGCTAGTCAGCCTGCCACATGTTGTACTGGTATGTTAACTCTGGGAAAGCATTCTTTCCAATTATATTAGACATGTTTTTGAAAGTACTAAAGTGTTTGATGGAAGGAAGTTTGGGTTTAGAAAAGGTTATTCCTGTGAAGCTTAACTTGTAGGATTCCAGCAGGATATAGCAGATGTTTTAGATTTGGGAGGTCAAATGGACTGCAATGATATCGACTTATCTGAGGCCTTTGACAGTGTAGATCATGAGGATTGTTGCCAAAAATGAGGACTATTTGACTAGACAAAGAGTGACTGAATGAGGCTAAATTTCTAGAAATAGGGCTCAGAATTAGAATAGGTGAAGCATTATCTGGATCAGTAATGATAAAGAGTGTGGCAGGAAAGGGTCTTACAAGGACTCTGACCTCTGTTTCAAAACAACATTGAAGTCATGAAATGAACAGCAAACAACAGTATGATAAACTGGTGAAAAGTCAGTATGTTTCAACAAGAGGATAAGTCGTGTGCTTTAATTACTGTGTTGATGGGGTGACTAACTCATATGGATCTCTTAAGTACTTAGGATTTTCATAGGAGAAATTACATAAACTGGATTGTAAAAATTAAAGGATATAGAGCTCTTCATATGATAATGAGAGAGGTTGTATAAGTCAATGGACAGACCCCAATTAGAATATGGTTGTAGTGCACGAGTCCCTCACCAGGATTAATTTGTTTTGAGAACTGGAAGAGATCCAAAGGAAAGCAGCACTATCTGTTCTGGGTTGATTCTGGCAAGAGTAGTGTTACTAAAATACTGCAATCTTTGGGCTTGGAAGGCTCAACTAAGCATAATTTTGAGCTGTTAGTGAAGAGATAGCTTGGATGTCAGTAGAAGAACTTGTGTGTAGTTTATAAAATAGAGAAGATCATAATATGAAAATAAAGTTGGAATTAAAGGACAAATTTGGGAAAATACTAATTTATAGGAAGCTATAAAAAAAAAGGCTGTTTTAAAATGATATGCTCGTATTAAAAATTATGATAACCCTTCTCACCACCTATATTGAGTTTAATATTTTGCCATTAGTGAATCCTGAATCATTTAAACAGATTAACCAAAAAATCTAGGCAAAGGAACAAATTAATGCATATGCTGTCAGTAAGAAATTCTTAAGTTCAGTTGAAAAATATTCTACAAAATAAATGTGTTTGCTTACCATATTCCCAGTTTGTGATGATCTGTGGGCAGACTTCTTGGGTTTACTGATGACTGCACTTCACTGCACTGCAAACATCCTGTTGAGTTCAGTTCAAAATGGACTTCAAATGACAAGATCCACGAATATCATCCCATGGTGCAAGCATAGGAGAGACTGAAGAGCAAGTCTGCAAGGAACAGAAGATTTTAGATTAGCTGTACATGGAGTCAATATATACAATAGGGAACCAATACTTTGTTATGGAACAATTTTAAAAATGCTAGAATGATAAGCACACTATTGTATATAGCAGCACTTAACCATTAAGGAGAAAACCTGCACACTCAACCATACAAAAATTCACTGTCCCAGAAGATTATTTTCTTTCAAAATTCTCTTGTTTGAAACAGGATGAACATATTGTGCAGGTGGTAGGATTCAAAGATCATGTCTTTGGACATCAGCTATCAATATTTTATTAATATCCTTGCTTTTCGAGAATATATAAAATTAAATACTGTATTTCTTCGCTGGCCAATTTGTATGGGGTTGAACGTACACTTTATGAAGAAACCTGGGCAGATCTTTTGATGGAAGGATCAATAACATTTTACATCTTACCCTAAATTAATAATAATAATAATTATTCTTAAGACTAAAATTATTACAAAAAGAGTAACTATCTACTAAATTTATTGAACTATGACAGAGCTTGTAAGAATTAAAAAAATCCTGCAAATGCTAGTTTCAGCCAGTTAAAATTGAATAAAAATGTAATGTTTACCAACTTAAGTGCAGTAATAGTTTTTTTGTTGAGATTGATTCAAAACTTCTACCAAAGGAACAATTTTACACATGTATTTCAATTAAACAGAAGTACGGTATGATTATACCATTAAAAACCATTTAGTATTTGACTACACACAAAGAAACTGACACTAAAGAGACTGCTAGACTGACGAATGCGCACGGCGAGTGGATAAATCATACCTCAGTGTCCATGACCTTGGCAAAAAAAAAATATACCCCTCCTACCCTTTCTCACAGCACATGCAAAGCCTGCACTAGTTGCTGTGGTGCTATACAAATTGTGTTGCAACGAATGGCATATTGTACATATTTCCACTAATAATTTTGTCAATAATTAAAGAAAATAAAAGAAAGAATTAGCTGATAAGACAACATGGCTTGTACAAGTTAAAAATAGATCATTCCTAGAATTCCTAGTTTCATCCAGCTAAAATGGAATAAAATGTGATGTTTTCTCCACTAAGTGACTGCTTTCCGCCACTCCCAATCGCCAAGATTAAGCCAATGGCACAATAACGGGTGGTAATTTGTGGGAAGAGAAGAGTGTGGAACAGCTTACCAAAGGACATTTTCAAACTTTTCCCAAAAGACTTGCATTCCTTCGAATGTAGAGAACAAGAATTCAGGAGACAATATTGCAGGTAGTATGGTATGTGTAAATGTATTTCTTTACTTCTTACAATTTTGCCACCAGAGAAAAAGCTCCATGTTCCAATTCCAAGAATTTATAGATAGGTTGTATCAGGGTGTATCACAATTCAGTTCGCGAATTCTAGGGATAATAGAGAGAAAAACCTGTAATTTTTCTTAAAAAACCATGGGTTGGATCAAGAGTTGAAGTACATTTTGAATCGTGGATCAATTAAAACAGATTAAATGAAAAATCTAGGCAAAAAAAAATTAGTACATATGCTATCAGTAAGAAATTCTTAAGCACAAGCCTGAATCGATATGTTGTGTAAAGGGGTCCAAAACCCAGGTCAAAATAAGGTTAAGCCAATGGCACAATAAAGCTGAAGGAAAGCAGCAAGATTTGTTCTGGGTTGTTTCTGACAAAAGAGTAGTGTTACTAAAATACTGCCAATTTTGGACTGGAAGGCTTGGAAGTAAGGAGACCAACAGATCGACTAAGCAGAATTTTGAGTTGTTAGTGAAGAGATGGTTTGAACGTCAGTAGAAGGGTTAAGTTTTTAGTTTTTAAAGTAGCAATGATACGAAGATAAAGTTTGACTTCAAGATGACAAATCTGAGAAAACACTAATTTATAGGAAGTTACAAATAAAAAGCTGTTTTTAAAAGTTATATGCTTCTATTAAAAATTCTGATAATCCTATTCACATTTATATTGAACTTAATATTTTGCCATTAATGAACATGAATAATTTAAAACGGATTAATTGAAACATCAAGGAAAAGAACGTTATTGGCTTTATGTCCCATGAATTATTTTTACGTTTTTTGGAGAGTCGAGGTAACAATTTAGTCCAGCAGGAGTTCTTTCACGTGCCAGTAAATCGACAGACACAAGGCTGATGTATTTGAGCACCTTCAAAATACCACCGGACTGAGCCGGGATCGAACCCGCGAAGTTGGGGTCAGCTGGCCAGTACCTCAACTGTCCGAGCCACTCAGCCTGGCAGGAAAAGAAATTACAGTGACGCATATGCAGTCAGTAAGAAATTCTTAAGTTCAGTTGAAAAATGTTCTACAAATAAAGTTTGGGTTTGCTTACCATATTCTCAGTTTGTGACAATCCATGGGCAGACTTCATGGGTTTACTGGTGACTGCATTTCACTGCAAACATCTTGTGGAGTTCAATTCAAAATGGACTTCAAATTGACAAGATCCAAGAATATCATCCCATGGAGCAAGCATTGTAGAGACTAAAGAGCAAGTCTGCAAGGAATAGAAAATAAACATTTTACATTAGCTGTACAAAATCAATGTATACAATAAGGAACCAGTACTACTGTCTTATTATGGAACAACTTGAAATACTAGAATGATCATTATAAGCTTAGTATTGGATGCAGTAGCTCTTAACTGTACACTCAACCACACAAAAATTTACCATCCCAGAAGATAATTTTCTTTCAAAATTCTCTTGTTTGAAACAGGATGAACATATTGTGCTGGTTTGAGGATTCAATGTATCATGTCTTTGGCCACCAGCTATCAGTATTTTATTAATATCCTCATATTTCAAGAATGTATAAAATTAAATGTTTCTTCACTGGCCAATTTGTGTGGGGTTGAACGTACACTTTGTTAAGAAACCTGGACGGACCTTTTGATGGATCAATATCAAACCTTTTACAGCTTGTCCTAATATCAGGTTGCTTAAAACTGAAATTATTACAGATGGAGTAACTATCTACGAAATTTATTGAACTACAATGTACAGTTCATCACAAGTTCACTTTCATTCGAGTTTTCCACTCAACACTTTACCCACAATTGTTGCAGAAATACTTGTTGAACTATTCTCTACATGGCTTCTCACAGTGCCAAGTCATTTGAGAACCTTTGAACTTCATACAGCCTACTGACTTACTCCCGATGAACTTTCACAGGCTCATGATAGTCTGTGCTTATTTTCACTCGTTATTGACGCACTCTAACTTGCATGTGCAAGTTGCGCTCTTTATGAAGGCTCGTAGAAACTTCTAGTTCCCATTTCCAGATCATTCTGGACACCTGGTCCATTGGTAATCAACTTCCAGCTTTCTAAGAGCTTTCTTATTGCAGGCCTGAACAATTCACCAGCGATGTTCTTTTGCTCACTGCTGGCCCGTCCACATTGTTGCAACTGCCCTCCTATCTCTTGCTGGCATTATTGCTGGTCACCTCACAATCTGCCTCAGTTGTCAGAATTGAGTTTTATTTACCTTGTGTAGTTGTACTATGTTAGGAAAGTGACAAATAAGGTCAAGTGCAATTCGATCATTTAAACCAGGGCCATCCAGCCATTGCGCTCCGAGAGCGCGCCCGCGCTCGGGGAGCACTGGGCAGTCAGGCTAGCGCTCCTTCCCCTACCACCACTACAGTGTCGCAGCGAGGAGACCTGAGACAGACGATGTTAGGACCGCGCTGACCAGATACGTACGTACAGTCTTGCGTCCAACGGCTTTTGTGGGTTTGTTGACATCATATTGATAGGGCTATTTTGCCGTAAAAATATACCGCATCTACAAATCGAAAGGTACTCCGATGTATAGAATATGCAGGAAACGAAATCAAGTGCTAAGTAAAGAATACAGTAATGTGATTTATTCAAAACTGGAATTTGAACATATCTGAGAGGAAAATTCAACGTTTTACCGATATGAACAGATAGTACAGACATTGAGTGACTTTTGGTCAGTCGTTTTCACGAGCTTTTACTTTTGGAGCAAACAATCATCTCTAAATTGAGTAGGCCTACAATATATCTGGACACAGCTATTCTTAAACAATTGTGCAAGTTCCTATCGCTTATTGTCGCACGATGTTTACTTTTGGTAAACTTAAGAACCGGAAGGAACACTCAAAAATGCACGTTGAGCCGAACATTGACAGAACTTTACATGCATGTTTATACAAAAGGGGGCCGCTGCAAAATTCTTCTAAACTTCGTGACATTACAAAGCAGTCTTTAAGACGAACATTGCACTGCAGTTTAAGCAACTCTAATTGAAATAGCTGTGGAGCACTGTCTGCACTAAGAGAAAATGGTCGAACAAATACATCTACCACCGCTTGGAGTTCTGTATTCTGAAAATCTCTTTGCAAACTCTTTTTGTAATTGGCGAATTACCTGCAAATACTCATCAAAGTCGACACCGTATTTCACTGTTTCAAGCAATGGAAAATGTCCTGTGTTCCTTGCACGCAACTGGTTTTCCCAGAAAATCAATTCTCTTTCGAACGCTTGAATTTTTTCCACCAAATCGGAGATAATGTGCTTGTCGCCCAGAAGCGAAGTGTTCAAAGTATTCAGATGAGCAGTAAAGTCACTTAAAGGGGCCAAGTCCACCACCCACTTAGGATCATGCAAAAGAACTTCGGGCCACCCTTTCATGTCATAAAAGGTATCTATTGCATTCCGCAAGCAAAAACCTCGATGAAGCACTTCGCGTGGCTCAGCCATCTTAATTCTGCATGGTACGGGATATCCGGATACTCCGCTTCGATGTCATCCAAGAACCCTGATTTTTTTTGTTACTTTCTTTACGTTGCACCGACACAGATAGGTCTTATGGCGATGATGGGACAAGAAGGGCCGAGGAATGGGATGGAAGCGGCCGTGGCCTTAATTAAGGTATAATTAAGGTACAACCCAGCATTTGCCTGGTGTGAAAATGGGAAACCACAAAAAACCATTTTCAGGGCTGCCGACAGAGGGGTTCGAACCCATTGTCTCGCGATTGCGAGCTCACAGCCGCGCGCCCCTAACCGCACGGCCAACTTGCCCAGTACTCTTTGAATTGACGGTGCGCGAGTTCATGGGAGCGAAGAAAATTTACCATTCGCACAACTGTTCCTATTATGTCTTTAAGCTTGGCGACATTTGCACAGATTGCCTCCTGGTGTATAAAGCACTGGATCGCCGCCATTAGGGTACTACTGCTCTCAGCCATGTTTAATTTTACATAGCTGAGGAACCCCGAGCGTAGACCACGTAAAGCAGGAGCTCTATCCGTCGTTACACTCGTCAACCGCTCCCATTGTAATCCCATTGACTCAAACACCCTCCACTGCTTGGAAAATATCGAAACCGATAGTGGTGTCTTTGAGAGCTACCAAGTCTAGGAAATCCTCGGTAACCCGAAGATCGTCATCCACCCCTCAAATGAAAATAACGAGCTGAGCTTTGTCCGCAATGTCGGTTGATTAGTCGAGGGCGATGGAAAATGATACAAAATTTGCTGCCTTCTCCATTAATTACTGCTCCATATCAACGGCCATGTCGTCTATTCTGCGAGCCACAGTTTGTGGAGAAAGGGAGATTTTATCAAATTTCTCAACTAGCTCCATAGGACAAATACATGCCGCCGCATCCATTAGGCACTCCTTGATTACATTCCCTTCCGTGAAGGGTTTCCCAGCTTTGGTAATTCGCGGCGAACATTTGTAGCTTGTTCGTAAAATGGGTCCACCAACCTCGCTCTCCTCAATCATCTGTCAGACAAAAATACGGCAAGTCACAATTTTAGTATTTTTCAGATAATTCAATCATTTCTTCATTCCCGTTTGTAAACAAGCATTTAAAAATTAAAACAATAATATTTACAGAACAGTGCTGCTTGAAATTTTCTTTCAATTCTTCCAACTTCGATTGGCGACTGGCGTCTGTCAAATCACCTTAATCATCCCTGTGGTTGGCACTGTAGTGCCGTTCCAAATTGTGCTTTTTTAAAACACATTAAATCTCGGTGGCACACTCAAAATTTGGCATGC
The DNA here is from genome assembly GCF_040414725.1 of Anabrus simplex. Lineage (NCBI taxonomy): Eukaryota > Metazoa > Arthropoda > Insecta > Orthoptera > Tettigoniidae > Anabrus > Anabrus simplex. Next base: position 118,277,929 of record NC_090270.1, read on the forward strand.
CCTTTATAAGCTGTACAGAAAAATAAAATTTCCCATTCTGCTTTGAAGGCTGCTGCTTCACCACTTTTTTTTTTTTTAAATTTTTTTTTTATGATGTTCAGCCATAACAACTGCGAAACTGATTTAGTTAATTAGTTACATGCTGTTAAGAAAGCGCATTGGAATACAGTGACACTACACTATATGTATAGAGTCACTGTAGACTAGACTACGACTGATAGATCGACTGCTCTCTTCGGCGCGGCGGGCAGACCGCTCGCTCAGCCAGCCAAGCTTCTCCCACCGCTACCTTCCCCAAAGCGCTCGGAGCACTGGCTTGGAGCGCGGCCAGAGCGCTAGCGCTCGGGGAGCGCTGTTTGGATGGCCCTGATTTAAACCCTTTTATTGGTCGGGTGGAGATCAAGCAAAAAATGGAGTTGGTGGTGTTATGGATCATCAAATGAAAGATCATGTAGTAGAAGTAAAATATGTTTCTGATCGGATTCTTCACATAATGCTGAAATTGGATTCTTCCCAGAACATCAACATCATTCAGTGCTATGCACCACAGACTGGTTGTGAAGATGAAGAAAAAGAACATTTTGAAGAAGACAGAGGAAAGAATACGAGGAGATGGAACAATTATCAAAGGGGATATGAATACTCAAGTAGGAACTTGAGAGATGGATATGAAAGTATTCTAGGAGCACATGGATGGGGTCCACAAAACCCAGAAGGAACTAGACTACTTGACCTCTGCCTGAGGAACAACCTAATAATAGGGAACTCATGGTATCAAAAACAAAAAAGCCATAAGGTCACAAGATATGGATGGGATGGAAAAAGTGAATCTCTTGTAGATTACTTTTTGATTGAGAAACAACTACAAAAAAGACTTAGATGTAAAAGTGATTCCTAGTGTCTCCCTGGAAAGTAATCATAGACTCCTCATTGGATATTTAAAGTTTAACAAGTTAAAAGAAGTAAGAACCACACAGGTAAAGAAACTCAAGACCTGGAAGCTGAAGGACAATGATAGAATAGAGTTCCAAGAAAACATCAAAACAGTGATACCAAAGACAGATGAAAGAACAGTTGAGGAGGAATGGAAGGATCTGAAAGAAAATATAGTAATGATAACTGAGAAGGTTTGTGGACGAACCAGTGGCACAAGAAGATGGAAGGAAACTCCATGGTGGAATAACAGAACAAGAACAACATGTTTAGAAAATATTTCAAGAACCGGACTGATCATAAGGAACTATACAGGGTTGCTAAAAAACAAGCAAAGTTGTTACAGAAGAACGAGAGAAGTGGTTGAACAAGTGGAGTGATGAATTGAAAGAGGATGTTAATGGTAATAAGAAAATGTTATACGGGATGATGAAAAATAGAAAAAGAAATAAAGAACACTCCAAATACCTAAGAGATGATAATGAAAATCTGATTACTGAAGATGAGATCAAAGAGACTTGGAGGACTTTGATGAATTACTAAATGTGAATTGCATGTAGCCTACACAAAAGACAGTACCGGTACTGCCTCCTGCAAGTCTGCCTCTGACAACAGGTTAGAATTAACATGGAATGATGTAGAATATGCCTGGAAATACATCAAAACTGGAAAATCAGCAGGGGCTGATGAAATTAATGGAGAAATGATCAAGGCAATGGGCATTTCTGGAAAACATTGGATCTACAGACTTTTTCGTAAGATCTGGAAAGAAGGGGCATTACCAGTCGATTGGAAAACAGGCATCATAATTCCAATCTTCAAGAAAGGAGACAGAAAGAAATGTTCCAACTATAGAGGCATCACTTTAACATCTCAAGTTGGTAAACTTTATGAAAGAATTATAGAGCATAAAATCAGACCCCAAATTGAAGAGAACCTGTTCGAAGAACAGTAAGGATTCAGGAAGGGGAGATCAACAACCGATTTAATCTTTACAGTCCGTCAGTTAACGGAAAAATACTATGAACACAACCGAGATTTGTGGTTAGCCTTTCTGGATATCAAGAAAGCATTTGATGCAGTGAATAGAGAGAAGGTGTGGGAAGCACTGAAGGAAATTGGAATACAGGATGACATGATACACCGGATCAAGAATTTGTATGAAGATACCCAAAGTAAAGTCAAAACACCTGTAGGAATGACTGAAACCTTTGATCTAAAATCTGGGTTAAGACAGGGTGGTGGTCTGTCTCCTCTTTTCATCACTGTGATGAACGAGATTCAGAGAAAAGTTCACCAAACCATTGGATGTAAGAAAATGAAAGTTATATTTTTCGCAGATGATATATGCTTGTGGGGAGACTCTAAAGAAGATCTTCAAGGACAAACTCCTGGGCAGAATCTGCTAAAGAATATGGACTCATCTTCAGCCAAAAGAAAAGTGAGGTTGTGGTGAAGAGATACGGGCAACCAGTGGGACACATTGAAATGGTGGGGAAACAGCTACAGATGAACCATCAATTCAAATATCTTGGAAGTGTTATATCTGATACTGGTTCTATAGATAAGGAAATTTCCCACAGAATTCAGGCAGGTAGCAACTTTTACAAAATAGTTAAAGACATAATATGGAACAAGAAAATACCAACAAAATGTAAGAGTCATATGAAACTTATTACGTACCAATCCTGACCTATGGTTGCGAAACATGGACCATGAGAAACAAAGATGTTAGTAGAATCCATGCAGCAAAAATGAAATTTGTCCGTAGCATGATCGGCAAAACACGGAGGGACAGAGTCCGTAGTGAGGAAATCCGCAAGCAGGCTCAACTTGCAAGACTGCAGGACAAAATAACAGTGCAGCGACTGAGATGGTATGGACATACGCGACGCATGGGTGATAACAGATTACCAAAAAAAAATGTACGATCTAAAACTTGAAGAAAAAGACCAAGAGGGCGACCAAGACTCAGGTACAAGGACATGGTGAAGATTGACATTCAACAGAGAGGACATACTTTGGAAAGCATTGAAGGAGAGAAGCTCAGGGACCGCAACTGGTGGAGAAGCCTCGTTTGCTGACCCATCGCTTAAGATGGAATGACTTGGGATATTTATGTATGTATTGATGAACATGCAAATCAGTGGTGATTGAAGCAAGTATCCAAGCAATGAGCTCTTCCTTGCATTGCTTGCTGTCGCTGCAGTATACTGAACAAACCTTTTTACAAAGCCAAAACATCTCTATAGTAATCTTTTCCTATCAGTCATGCTTATACTCTAGCACTTTTCAGCCAATCTATCTGCATCAGGAAGTGTCAAGCACAGTTGTGATGGATTTCTAGACTAGTTAAGTACGTAGGGGTTTATCTACTGTTTTGATGAAGTAATATACTTACCGGTATATGCTTTTGAAACTTGTTTAAATGTTAACACTTTGTACAAATTGCCCTAAATACTGCTGGTCACTTTCATAAATTATGCAGGTTTATTGGAAAAGTGTGTATTGCACAAACTTACATTGAAGACCACGAGTAAGATAGATAGCACAGGACAAGGTTCAATAGTTTGCTCTGCTTGTGCCAGGAGCTGTACACACGTGAATGAATATGGAATTTTCACAACCACAGTGTAAAAAATCTACTTTCAACCTATTCGGTCATGTTACTTACATGTAGGACGTGTTGAAGAGATGTTAAGTACAAAACAAAAAAACCAACCGGACACCAGTGGGATCCAAACCCACAACCTCCCAATTTTGCATCTGTCGCTCTACCAATTGAACTATGGTAGCCTAGATCATCTTTGTTCTGTTGGAAAGGATCTAAGCTAAAGTTCTGGCACTATTGCAACAGACGTGAAGTACTACGTTTCACAATATCTAAACTTTTGTCGTAAATGGTCCACCTTTTCAATACTGTATTACGCAATGTGTGCATTACATTTTAAATCTAAGAACTAGTTTCAGCCTTGGCTGGCCATCATCAGCCTTAATGCAAAATGGTACAAACAGTTGAAACTAGGTTGAAAATCTATTTCGTGTACACATGTGCTTTGCATTTTTTAGGGTACAAAAAATTACATTCAGTTTTCAACCCAAGAATGAGTTCTGAACCAATTAAGCAACTTTCATTCATACAGTTTGTACAGTTTGTACATTATGACAAATTATTATGATCACAATTCAATACAGATCAAAACCATAAAGTTTATATCATATAATTCATGCATTTGGTAAAGAGAATATATTACTATGATGCTGAAATGATATAACTGGATTAGGAAATAAGATGTTTCGAGAAGATATGAAGTACCAGTACTACATTAAGAATCCGTTTTTCTGAAGGAACAGTTCAAGCAGGTAAGGAGCTGTTAAATGCCTTAATATCCAGACAAGAGAGGATGTAACCTACTGGAAGAGTCAAGACATGAAGCAGAACAGTAGACATGCATGGAAACTGATGAATCTCAATAGTAAATTAAGACGCTCAAGTTTCCCCAGAATGCCATTACACCCGACAGGTTGCACAGCATATGGCTAAACTATCTTAAGAACAGAGCAAATTCCCATTGTTAGAGACCTAGAAAATTATTATCACTCCTTACAAATTCCATTAGAGAAGGAATTGTAAAACAATCCAAGGCACAAAGAAAGAAGGTACCAGGACTGTACTAACCAAGGAATGAGCAGGTAAAACAGTTTAGTCCTGTAAGACTTCAGCAGATCCTTGAACAACTACAACACCACTGTTCACATTCCTGAAATATGGAAAGTTTGTACTCTTGCCAGTCTAAAATCTGGCAAGAAACAACTTAAGCAAATAATTTTTGCTTTGTCTTTTATGCTATCTGTACAAAGTCCTGGAGTGAATGGTTCTCAAGTGGCTCACATCATAGATGTTCTTATCCCTAAAGAAGCAGGCTTTAGACCTGGTAGATAATTTGGTCCTATTTTTAATCTAACCCATAACATTGAGGATGGGTACGAACAAAGAGGTGACAGGAGTGACTTTCATTGACCTTAGTTTAGTATATATGCTCAATCATCAATGCCTGTACCATAAGGTATATCACAATGAAGAATTATGTCCCCACAAGATCTGTAACATTTATCCTTTGAAACAGGCACTTCTGCATTACATTCCAGATATGGCTCAGTTTCTCAGTACAGTAGGTATTTGTAGGGATTCTGCTTATGTAAAGCAAGTAGGTATATCGACACATTCACTCCCATATCTGACCATGGTTGTATTAGGTTTCATGTGTGTAAAATACCACATCAGACCTTAGTTGGTTTTGAAGGAGATCAGTTTGCCAGTAGACCGCAGGCAAATGAATGTTTTGCTACAGCTTGAGGTAATTTACTGCATTGTGGGATGTTTGATCTAAAACACGTGCCATTCCAGAGATCTCTGAAGTGCATGGTTGGAATGAATAGGCATGGCAACTAAAAAAAAAAAAAATCGTACTATATCACCTTGTGAAGGGATGTATAAAGTTTTAGGGTTTATAATATAGGAGTTATAGTCAGTTGGAGCCATGTGTTACATGTTACCTAAAGTGACAAGGTGGCATCTAAAAATTGCTGGGCTGCTTGATTAAATACCTGCAGAGGGAGCTGGGAGTGAATATGTTAATGAGGTAGTACATATTACAGGATGCCTAAAGAACACCACCTAAAAGCTACACCCCTTGATACTATACCTGCAATCAGTGTTATAACTACTTGTAAACCTGTGACAAATTTTTAGGTGCCTAGCCCTCTCCCCCTCTAATGGACATCCATTCTTGCTTTATAATACTGTATGTGCCTAGTTAAGTTTTCTCACTAATGTTATACTGATGAGCAATTTAATGAAAAGATAGCAATCATTTTGATGAAACAGCACTGGCCACCCACTGAAGGCAGTAGCACAATGTGGCATGTAACAGATTGTCATACCTCGAACTGGTTGTTTGAGTAACAGTTTAGCACAGGATTCGTAAAACAGAAGATCTCTGAATTTGACAGCTGCCCCAGACATGTGGGTCCTTCCATCTCTGAAGTGTTGCAAAAGCTGGGCTTTCCACATGCTACAATTTCAAGAGTGTACCATAAGCACCTTGTTTCAGGAAAAACCACTACCACCAGGGTCGACTGGTGAGGTGTACATGTTCTTGAGAAGTCATCATTGGCTAATTCTAAGAGAGTAACATTCCACAGCAAGTAAGCTCACTTGCAAATTCAATGCTGGAGAACAGCACACTGCATGTAGCATTACTATCCTGAACCATTTCTTCAAAAGCCACCTTTGGTCACTGCACATTACAAGGCACGAAGACAGGACACAGAACATCACCGTTGGACTGTAAGTATGGAAGAAAATTGTCTCGGCAGAGGAGTCTAGGTACCAGACTGTACTGCTGATGACCAAGTACGGATGCATCAGCTGATATCAGGTAATTGACCCATCTTTACAACAGGGTACTGTTCAAGCCAGTGGCAGTTTTGCTTCATCCTGGTATGGGGCTATTCAGGTGGGATAAAATGGAACCCCTGGTATATCTACCAACATTCTTGACTGGTGAATGATGTAAGAACCTGCTGTCATATGTCCACCCATTTATTTACTTCCTGCACCCTTCAAGAGACCTGTGCCTAAAGCTCCTGAATTGTAGCCAGTTGGTTCAGACACGAGGATGCTTGCCTGGACCAGCGGACCCCAAGGTTAACCGACCTCAGCCTACTGAACACATCCGGGATGATATCGAGAAGGATGCGCTTTGACCAATCTTTGTTCTTTATGGAAGGTGGTGCAATGGTTATTGACAAACACTCCTAACCAATACTTCTGGTGCCAGACTTCAGGTTGCTGCCATCATCAGGGTGAAAAATGGTGTTGCATGCAACTATAGTTGTAATATTGAAATACACTATGTGATCAAAAGTATCCAGACACCTGGCTGAACATGATGTACAAGTTCATGGTGCCCTCCATTGGTAACGCTGGAATTCAATATGGTGTTGGCCCACCGTTATCCTTGATGACAGCTTCCACTCTTGCAGGCATACGTTCAATCAGGTGCTGGAAGGTTGCTTGGGGAATGGCAGCCCATTCTTCACGGAGCGCTGTACTGAGGATAGATAGAGCTGTTGGTCGGTGAGGCCTGGCACAAAGTCTGTGTTCCAAAACATCCCAAAGGTGTTCTATAACATTCAGATTGGGACTCTGTGCAGGCCAGTTCATTACAGGGATGTTATTGTTGTGTAACCAGTCTGTCACAGGCCGTGCATTATGAACAGGTGCTTGATCGTGTTGAAAGATGCAATCGCCATCCTCAAAGTGCTCTTCAACAGTGGGAAACAAGAAGGTGCTTAAAACATCAATGCAGGCCTGTGCTGTGATACTGCCATGCAAAACAACAAGGGGTGCAAGCCCCCTCCATGAAAAGCACGACCACACATTAACACCACTGCCTCCAAATTTTACTGTTGGCACTACACACGCTGGCAGATTACGTTCACCGAGCATTCACCATACCCACACCCTGCCATCGGATTGCCACATTGTGTACTGTGATTTGTCACTGCACAACGTTTTGCCATTGTTCAATCGTCCAATGTTTACGCTCCTTACACCAAGTGAGGTGTCATTTGGCACTGACCTGCATGATGTGTGGCTTACATGCAGTCGCTCGACCATGAAATCCAAGTTTTCTCACCTCCCACCGAACTGGGATAGTACTTGGATTGGATCCTGATTCAGTCTGGAATTCCTGTGATGGTCTGGATAGATTCCTGCCTATTACGCTTGATGACCCTCTTCAAGTGTCAGCAGTATCTGTCAGTCAACAGACGAGGTCGGCTTGTACGCTTTCATACTGTACGTGTCCTTTCAAGTTTCCACTTCACTATCACATCAGAAACAGTGGACCTAGGGATGTTTAGGAATGTGGAAATCTCGCGTACAGACTTCCGAGACAAGTGACACCCAATCATCTGAACACGCTCGAAGTCCGTGAGTTCTGCGGAGCGCCCCATTCTGCTCTCTCACGATGTCAAATGACTACTGAGGTCACTGCTATGTAGTACCTGGCAGTAGGTGGCAGCACAATGCACCAAAAAATGAAAAACGCATGTTTTGAGCGGTGTCCGGATATTTTTGATCACATAGTATATGTGTTCTAAGAGTTCTTAGAGGCAGATCCGCTGTGGTTGCCATGGAAATAAACCTCACGTGAGCCCGAAGGGAAGGAGGAACGAATGCAGAAATGTGGCAACACTGCAATGGCATGTGCAAGGCTCCTCCCTATATGTAAAAATGCTACTTTTAATATTGCAGGTGTAGGTAGGCATCTAATTCAACTGTTCAGTGTATTACAGAATTCAGGCAGGTAGCAACTTTTACAAAATAGTTAAAGACATAATATGGAACAAGAAAATACCAACAAAATGTAAGAGTCATATATGAAACTTATTACGTACCAATCCTGACCTATGGTTGTGAAACATGGACCATAAGAAACAAAGATGTTAGTAGAATCCAGGCAGCAGAAATGAAATTTGTCCATAGCATGATCGGCAAAACACGGAGGGACAGAGTCCGTAATGAGGAAATCCGCAAGCAGGCTCAAGTTTTAAGACTGCAGGACAAAATAACAGTGCAGTGATTGAGATGGTATGAACATATGCGACGCATGGGTGATAACAGATTACAAAAAAAAATGTACGATCTAAAACTTTAAGACAAAAGACCAAGAGGGCGACCAAGACTCAGGTACAAGGACATGGTGAAGATTGACATTCAACAGAGAGGACATACTTTGGAAAGCATTGAAGAAGGACAGAAGTTCATGGACCGCAACTGGTGGAGAAGCCTCGTTTGCCGACCCATCGCTTAAGATGGAACGACGTGGGATATGTATGTATGTAGTGTATTACAGATACAGGTCTTGCGTAGATGAAACCTACCACACCTCGCTGTACGTGCCATCACATTGCAGTTCCCGAGTTATATTAATTTTACCACATGCTCAAATATTGCCACAAACTGGATGCACGAGCAGCAACTTTTAAGACTAAATCAGTTATAAAATTTTTGCTAGCTTCTATAGTTTTGAAAACATTGGAAGGAGTGTGGTTTATACTGTTTGGGGACACTTTTGCCAAAGGACCCAGTACTGGAACAAAATTATAGACTTATTCTATGTCAAAATATACAGTATTAATTCCAGACTCAGGCCTGAATTGTGGCTCATTTTGTCTCTGCGGGAGGAAAATACTTTGGTTCATTTTCTTTTATAAAGGACTTGCATGAACATGAGCCAGTTTACCAGTTTGCTAAAACTGAGGAAACAATGTGTCTTGAAATCTGTCCTATGGCTGAATAATTCTACTTTCATATTTGTTTACACGTTCAAAATAAGGTTAATGCTATTGGGTTTATTTCTCACTAACCATGTTTTACAGCTTTCAGAAACTTAGAGATGCCAGAATTCTGTCCTACAGGAGTTCTTACCTACCAGTAAATGTAACTAAACGAGGCTGGGGTATTTGAATTAAGAGGGGAATTCAAGGCAGTATTATTGGCTTTGTTTTCCTGGTATATATAAATGATATGAGTAAAGAAGTGCATCAGAGATTAGGCTTATTGCAGATGTTATTCTGTATAGAGTAATAAGTTACAAGATTGTGTGCAACTGCAAAATGACAATGTGAGATGGGCAGCATGCAATGGTCTGGTGATAAACAGGGTTAAGTCAGGTTGCGAGTTTCGCAAATACCAAGCCCTCTCCGTTTTAATTACCGCGTTGATAGGGTGAAAGTTCCTTATGGGGATCTCTGTAAGTACCTAGGTGTTAATATATGGAGAGATCTTCATTTGGGTAATGACAAATGGGATTGTAAATAAAGAGTACAGACCCCTGCACATGGTTATGAGGTTTTTAGGGGTTGTAGTAAGGATGTAAAGAAGGCATACAAGTCTCTGGTAAGATCCCAACCAGAGTATGGTTCCAATGTATGTGACCTTTACCAGGATTACTCGATTCAAAAACTGGAAAAAATTCGAAGAAAAGCAGCTCTATTTGTTCTGGGTGATTTCCGACAAAAGCGTAGTGTTGAAAAAAATATTGCAAAGTTTGGGCTGGGAAGACCTGGGAGAAAGACGAGCTGCTCGACTAAGTGGTATGTTCAGAGCCGCCATTGGAGAGATTGCATAGAATGACAGACGAATAAGTTTGAGTGGGTCTTTAAAAAGTAGGAAAGATCACAATATAAAGATAAAGTTGGAATTCAAGAGGGCAAATATTTGTTTATGGGAAGGGAAGTTAGGGATTGGAATAAATCACCAAGGGAGATATTCAATAAATTATACCACCGGACTAAACCGCGATCAAACCCGCGAACTCTAGGTGGGAAGGGCAGCGAACTATCGCCGGGGGGTCTGCGGGTGAAAAGTTACCTGTGCAGCAGTTTCACTAGCGAGGAGATTATGAAGCTTTGTGCAGAAGAGTTAAGAGAAGCGTAGTAATGCTCTTTACCAGTATTCAAGAACATTTTGTCTAATACGTACCGTACATTATTATCTGCACAGTCTGCCAAGATGGTTTCTTGCATTGGTGGGAGTCTCATTTTAACTGACCGCTTCGGTGGATCAGTGATGAGCAATAATGACAAGTGCGGGGTTTCGATTGCTGCTGAGTTACCGTAATTTATTTTTGAAGGATGATCAAAAATCTTTCTGCTCTATGTTGCTGGCGAGTTGAAGATCTTGGGTGGAACTCCATTACACCCGACAATTAAAATTAACTCATAGCACCCGTTCTAGAAGAATTCCTCTTTCGTTGCTAGTAAGCAGCACAATCTGAAAGACAAAATTGGTAGGCAGGATGCCTAGATGACACCACCTGAGAAAGCCTACACCAAGGTTGTTGAGGTGTTACGATTATTTGTATTTAATCTTGACAATTAATGGATAAAGATTTGGTCCTATCGCATCGCACGTTCCCCGGTACGGTACCGGTACTGTACTGCTTTAATCCACATTTTACTTTAATTTCATTACGCTACTTGGCCGGTCAGAATTTAACTTCCAGAATGTAAGAACACTGGGCCAGATTCGAAACTAATTTGAGTAGACTATCAGACATTCAGTGCACCAAGTATTAACAATTTAGTATCTTGCTTCCAGTTGACCCTCGTGTTAAAGAATGATTTAAACGTTCTTTCAATGGGTAGGCGCAGTGGCGTACTCGCACCCTCGCTGATGAGGCTAGGTATCGTATTTGAGCACCTTTAAATACGACCGGACTGAACTGGGATCGAACCCACCAAACAAATAGGCCCACGCCGGAAGCATGTGAAAGCAAGGTCAACGTAATCCTTCACAGGTATTCAAAGTGAACCTTTAGCTCACAGACTTTTGCCGATTTTATGGTTAGTAGCACTTTTATTGGTACTTACAACCTCGGTCCCAATAAATTCCTTCAATTTGAATGTCAACCAGCGGTGGCTGCTCCTCGCAATCTGACTCGTTGCAAGACCTGAAAGTCTGCATAATAACAGTGATGAAACTAAATACATAGACTGGTGTTTCTTCGAGGCATATGGATATTTGCAAGGGAATGCCAATTGAGAGGCTTCAATGCTGTAGAATTGAAAACACCTATCATGAGCCCTCCGTGCCCAGTTTGGATCGGGCGCCGTTGCAAGTAATTCATTTTTGTTTAGTACTAGCTGACCCGACAGACGTCGTTCTATCAAAAATAAATGACAGTGGAACGAACTCAAATTCAGTCTGTACTGCACGCAAAAATCAGAATGCAAATGACTATTGTACATCAAACATCAAACGAGTTCATTTTCTACTGCTACCAAAAGTTTTTAAGAAACTACTGGAAAAACGTGTTTTCATTACCTGCAATATTATCTTGATTGTGAATAAGGAAATGTTCAAATAGGTCACAGCATATCACTACCCAGAAATAACCCTGCTTGACTGTAACGTAGATATGAACTGTTCAGCAGGTCTTCAAATCCCTCACAGAGCCATAATTATCCCCCGTTGCAAATCAAATAATTTGATAAGTTGATGGCGTGAAGATAATGTGGCAAAAGTTACTCCTCTTTCTTCGTAGGAAATAACTATCATAGAAAACACTGATTCCAATCAGCACTATGAAGATATTTTTCCATTGTAAAGCTTTAAGGTACACAATATTTTTTGACTGATTTCCTGGCGCGCAAACAAAGTTGATGGTTTTTCAACACGGGAACAGGAAACATCCAATTGGCCATGCGAGAAACATGGGTTTTCAAGATAATTGCCGCAAACACTCAATGACTGCTCCTGGGATTTATTTATGATCATAGCAAAAATGAGCTTTACTGGAAACTGCAGTCATTTAAATTCAAATGGTATCTCAGTCGGAATCATACGGATGCGTGGTATCAAAAAGTCTTGTCCTGTATACTTCCCCGTTAGAATTGTTACTTCGATCACGTTCAGTAATGTTTTCACCGCTAGCCGTGTGCCTGGCAAACAGTTCATAGATCCAATAGCAACGTATTGGTAGGCACTGTAGTCGATTGAAACATAACTGAAAACAGCTCGATTCAAACTTGGAAGATTATTAGCTGAACGACGCGCTGCACGGGTTTGTGATATCCGAATCCTTTCAGTTTCATTTCGCTCTTCACGTTATGTCCGATTAGACTGAAAATTACCTTTAGCATTTCGAGTTGTTCTACCGAAGTTGCTCCGTCCGCGTCTTATAGGCGGCATGAGTCTTGAAATGAGTATACTGTATATGGAAGTACATACAAAATAAACCAATCAACCAAAGAAATCGATGGACTACTTTGTTGAGAAGCGACTATTTAAAAACAATCAGGGTAGACAAAGCTCCAAATATAACAAAACACGACACTGCATGCGACTGTCTGGAGAGCGTATGTTTGGGAGATCCGTACCGGCAGTCGAGGCAGCAGTCACGCGCGAAACCAAAACCCAAGGAGACATTCTTCCTGTCACAAACTGAGAACTAATCGAGATAAGAACTTGGGCTTTGTTTTAAAAATAACTTCCATATCTGAAGACCATTTGTCTCGCTTTGATACCCCATGCAAATTCAATAGCAAAGAAGTTGACCAGCGACTGACTTTTTCGTGCCTCCACATAATCTCTGAACATGACTGAAAAGAAACACAAATAGTGCATGTTCTTATTTAAATTTAAAAACAAACTTATTTACGTAGAGCTGAAATGTTCCTTTACCAGCAGTGAAAAATAAGGTGAATATAGTGAATATAAAATAGGAATTATGACATAAGTTCTGTGCAATGAAAATTTTGCATTTGAGGTAGCATTGTATTTTATGAACATTTTCACGGTCAGTTATTTTGTAAAACTAATTTCTCTTAACGGCATCAAATGCGGCTTGAAATTTTGTACATAATCCGATATTCACCCATTTTAACCGATAACATTGAGATTTACGGACATTTGGCAAACGCGCTGGATTACAGGACAGCGCTAAGCGCAAACGTGGGAGAAGGAAAGAGACGAACAGTTTGAATGGAAAAAGAGAAATGGGCCTTTTACGTTTTTCCTGGCATTTTTTCCAATTTTCTCTTCGTAAAAACCTTACTCTGACTTCGGCGAATATTTGAAAAAAAATTAGCCGAATTGGTCCAGCCGTTCCCGAGTTTTGCGCTCAACAACACATTTAGCGATTCATTTTTATTTACATAGATTACAGAGTTCTTTCACCTAGAAAACGGAATGTAATAAGTTTTGCAAATTACGGTACCGTAGCACCATCTCCGCATGTTGCCATTCTTCAGGGATGTTATATTTTTGCGTCTGTCTCTTGGCATGGGCCAGAGCAAAATGTAGCTTCCAGTCTCATCCATGGCTGTGTCAATATGGAAGCTGCGGAGATGAGTCGTGCTGAGTAATGATATTCGAAGCGACGAGAGTGTTCTAGAAAGTTCGTGAAATTCAATTTTGCCCATTGCCCAAGTTGGAGGTCGAAAAGTTTTTACAGCAGACATTTAAGGTAAAATACGGATTGCAGATTTTGAGCGAGTAGCCTATAATTATCAGAGACGCCAGCACGATAAGTACAGCGATGCCAATATTGAATAGGGCAAGAATCAAGCCGCTTATGGGATAAAAAGAGTCTAACTTAGGGATACACAGTGTGAAATTACGAGAACTGCAAAGTCGTCTGACCAAATTAGTGCTAAGGCAAATTCTAAAGCTGAGAGGTCAGCAAGAATCATAAAAGCAGATGCGAAAGCGGACTAGTTTAAATTAACAGAACTCCATACACAAACGGATGAATGTGGCTACTAGTTCAGAAAAAAGTATGATTTCTATGAAATAGGTTTGTTGCATCATGCGATAAATACCCTGGACTGAAAGTAAGTGAATATACGAAAATTAGCGCACAATCAGTTTACATGCACAGAACATGAGAAGGTCTGACACACACAAACACGTTTTTGATTTTTATTACCGGTACTTCACATGAATTTGCAACATACACATGAGTTATTTTACTGTTATGTAATTTACGTTGCGAATGCATGTTCAATAATTTGTCTCGAATTTCCAGGAGATAAGGTTGTTCTAACGCTACTAACTTGCATGCTCCATTAAACAGTCTTACCTCGAACAGACGCGTTAGCAAGAGCAGCCTCTGGTTCCATTTCTGGCCTCCAGTACTGACCGAAACATACAGATCAAAAACAAATGAACATTTGATCATCCCCACCTCACATCATGACGTAACGACGAATAGTAATTAAGAACGAAGCCAACCAACCAGCGAGTTCCACGTATGATTCTAGAACCACTTATGTGTAAAAGAAGTCGAATACCCACTTCTCACATTCATTACCTTACAAAGAAATTGCAAACGAACCTTTTCCAATAAATAAATAAATAGGTAACACAGCATTTCGAAATGTCCTTTGAATTTTAGTCAAGTTATGTACAGGTAGCACAACAAATAAAATAAAATGATTATTATCTTTTACCCACCCATTAAAATAAATGTCCTAGATATACGTATGAACTGTTGAATACATATTTTGTATTTCTTAAGTCATTCGAACCTCAATGAAACCTATGCCGTGACCTAGAAAAGCCCGCTTCTGCCGATTATAGGAAAAAATGGAACACACATACAAAATAAATAAATAAATAAATTTAAATTTTGGAAATGTCTAGACTGTGCTATAGAGAAACTTCAATCTGCCCGAGTTTCAGAGTTCGAGCCGAACCTTTGGTTGGCGAGAAGGACGGACTGAGGGGAGTTCTTTAAATCTACAGAATACTCTTAAATATCGACCGAGTGTGCTAGTATTTTATTCCACGACCTTACGCAGAGGAGATGAGCGTTATCGGTATGCAGCCGGCTAATAGTGACATTTTAAAAATATTTTTTATTTTTACAAGTTGCTTTACGTCGCACCAATACAGATAGGTCTTATGGCGACTATGGCATAGAAAGGGGCTAGGAGTGGCACGGAAGCAGCCGTGGCCTTAGTTAAGGTACACGGAAAACCATCTTCAGGGCTGCCGATAGAGTTCCAACACACTATCTCTAATTCAAGCTCACAGCTGCGCGCTCCTAACCGCACGGCCAACTCGCTCGGTTAGCAGCCTATCCGTTCTGAAACAAAGCGAGTGACTAGAGTTTATTTTTACCAGTAAGCCTAATACGCAACCGATCGAGTCTAATGTTTGTGACGTTATTCAACTGTAGTGCAAGTAAAAACAGTAGTCTGCCTCTTATTTACAAAAATATATCGTACGTTGGCTTCACTGCCCGTCTGATAGCCATAATCGTTAAGGTGTTGAAGTCTAAACGGTCTAGCACCGAGGTTAGCCGGTTCGAGTCCCGTTGTTCGAAAAAATTCACCATCAGAATGTTGGCCGGCAAGGTAGGGGAGGTGGTGGTATACAATTTCTAATCACTAGATTGCGTGCCAAAAGCCTGGATTAAATTCCAAACCTCTCTGCAGTGCTCACATGGAGCAAGGGCATATGACGCTGTTGATGGTGATTCGTCCAGCGGATGGAGGGGTTAAGCTTTGAGCAGACACCTTGGTGCTATTCGATAGGAGTAGGCTACGTGCTGGCACCGGGTTTTAACCTCTCTCTTCCTACTATCATTTATCACGACATTCATTTCATCTCATTTAACTCCTCTGGTGAGGTTGACGCCAGGAAGGGCAGCCGATCATAAAAACCAGCCATGACAGATTCATCTCACCTTATACCCGATCCCATATAGAAACAGGACAAGGGTTGGACAAACAAACATCGTACGTTGGCTTCACTATTCCTCCAGGTCTCATAATGCGCGACGTTTTGAGAGAACCTATTTCAATGACCTATAATTTAATTATTTTTTCATTTACCACTGATCTGCATTTAGGAATGCCGTCAATTGTTTACCTAGACTTTTCTTAAGTGATTTCAAAGAAGTTGGAAATTTTCTCCTGAATCAGTGCATATCTGTTTACAACGCGACGAGGGAACATGGAAAACAAAACAAAACATGGGGATCTTGTTGACTTATTTGGTTATTTCCACAGTACAGTTCTTAACGGAAAAATAACATTACAAGTTGCCAGTGATTTAACGATCCAACGTCGCACAAACACATGGATGGTTTTAATGGACACAAGGAAGGTGAGGGGCTGGGATTGGTAAGGTAGCGGCCGTGTCTTTAATTAAGGCATAGCCTCAGAATTTGTCTGGTGTGAAAATGTGAAACCATGAAAATACATCTTCAAGGTTACCGGTAGTAGACTTCGAATCCATCATCTCTCTAATGCAAACTCGCTCCTAGCTAACCCTGTACCACTCCGGAAAAATAATAATGTTATTAACATCCCAGTAACTATTTTTACGGTTTTCGGAGACGCCACAACGAAAAAAAAAAAAAAAAAAAAAAAAAAAAAGATTTCGTTGCCCAATGCTAATATCAGCAGTCTTATTGCGTTTATTTTCAATGCAACCTTATACACTACAGTGTTCATAAATATGTTTTAATAATATTTAACTTCCTGAAATATCGCTCAGCAGTGTATATAAGAGCGGGGATGGGCCCAAATTATATATACTTCCCCTTCACTCATCCGAGGTGGACCATAAAATCGAATAAAAAACGCACTAGTACAGAAAGGCTAACTGAACAATGAAAAAGGTTCGTACCCCACAGTCGGCAGCCCTGAAGATGGTTTTCCGTGGTTTCTCATTTCCACACCAGGCAAATGCTGGGGGTATACCTTAATTAAGGCCGCGGCCGCTTCCTTCTCACTCCTATTCCATCGTCGCCATAAGACCTGTATGTGTCGGTGCGACGTAAAGCCAATATAAACATATAACAACGAAAGTATATTAGGTCAGATAAAAATGATAAAATGTGCATATTTTGCGAACGGTGAGGGAAGATGAAAAAACACGTCAACAAAACCGCCACGTTTTGTTGTGTTATTCATGATACTACGGCACTGTAAAATATACTTGTACTTTTAATATAATACAATTATAGTATCAGAAAGGAGCTGCCTGGCCGAGGCGGTAAAGGCGTGCTCGGTTCACCTAGAAGGACGTGGGTTCGATTCCCCGTCACGAAGTCGTAAAATTTAAGAAACGAGATTTCCACTTCCGGAGGTGCATATTACCCTGAGGTTCACTCAGCCTACACAAAACATGAGTACCAGGTTAATTCCTGGGGGCAAAGGCGGCGCTCTACACCCCAAGTGCCGAGGTTACAGATAGTGGAAGCTTTTACCTTCCACCCCTCCAGAGGCCTTCATGGCCTGTACGGAGATGACTTTGCTTTGTTTTGCTTTACAGTATTACACACATGTATCACCAAGCTCGATTGCTGCAGTCGCTTAAGTGCGGCCAGTATCCAGTATTCGGAAGATAGTGGGTTCGAACCCCACTGTCGGCAGCCCTGAAGATGGTTTTCCTTGGTTTCACATTTTTCACACAAAGCAAATGCTGGGGCTGTACCTTAATTAAGGCCACGGACGCTTCCTTCCCACTCCTAGCACTTTCCTCTCCCATCATCGCCATAAGACCTATCTGTGTCGGTGCGACGTCGTGGGCGTGAATTTATTCGCTGTTGACGATTAAGATGCCACATACCATACCACCTGGACTACATTTACGAAATAAAAAACTTACCCCTCAACCCAGGATCGACCCCTCGACCTCCTGCACGCCAACCGAAAACTCTATCCACTGCACCGATTGTACAGCACCACTAACATGTGATGACAGAGGTAGTTACCCTACATGTAGTTACAATGTTGCCAGATTGCCACTCTTCAACGTCCTTTTACTGCGGGATATACTCGCAGGACGTACTTTTGTGTGAGATATTTTTTTATTGTTGGCATGTGAGGAGTCGCGCTGCGACGACCGAGTGCGTGAATTTCGATTCATCCTGTATATGATTAATGATTGTCTCATTCCGAACGTCAAAATGCGGGAATCTTGGACGTTGTTTGGTTTCAACACGATGGAGTGCCGGCTCGCTTCACAGTGGCTGTTCGACAACGTCTGAGCGCAGTTTTTGAAATCGCTGGATCGGTCGAGGATCAGACAGTGATCCAGCTCATCTTCCATGACTGCCAAGGAGCCCTGGTCTAACAACACCCGATAACGCACTTTAGGGTTATATCAAGGAACAGCTTAAGAAGCAGCCGCATGGTGGAATTGATGATCTGGAAAAATGCGATGCGCGAAGCTTTCCAGGCAGTGACCCCAAGGATGTTGCTTAATACGAGCATCAGAACATGACGGCGTACTCAGCTGTGATGAGACAATGGAGGGAAATATACGGATGTTTTAGATTCGTAAGATGTACATAGGTCCGCCTCTGTGGTGTAGTGGTTAGCGTGATTAGCTGCCACCCCCGGAGGTCCGGGTTCGATTCCCGGCTCTGCCACGAAATTTGAAAAGTGGTACGAGGGCTGGAACGGGGTCCACTCAGCCTCGGGAGGTCAACTGAGTAGAGGTGGGTTCGATTCCCACCTCAGCCATCCTGGAAGTGGTTTTCCGTGGTTTCCCACTTCTCCTCCAGGCGAATGCCGGGATGGTACCTAACTTAAGGCCACGGCCGCTTCCTTCCCTCTTCCTTGCCTATCCCTTCCAATCTTCCCATCCCTCCACAAGGCCCCTGTTCAGCATAGCAGGTGAGGCCGCCTGGGCGAGGTCCCGGTCATACTCCCCAGTTGTATCCCCTGACCAAGAGTCTGAAGCTCCAGGACACTGCCCTTGAGGCGGTAGAGGTGGGATCCCTCGCTAAGTCCGAGGGGAAAACCGAACCTGGAGGGTAAACAGATGATGATGATGATGAAGATGTACATAGAAATGAATAAATAATGAGTATATGTAGTTTTATATCATGTCAGTTTGAGTTTAATTTAAACTAGCTAATGTGCCCGTGCTTCAGTACGGCATACTCAGAAAGACTGACTTCGTGGTTTTCTTAACTGAAGTCAACATAAGTCATTATAAGAACGTCAATAGGAATGTAGCGATTAAAAGGAATGTTATCGTATAAAATACTCGATCAAATGAAAAAAACACACATTTTCTCACTTTTAACGAACAGTGCTACGGTGCCGATCTAACAGTCCAAAGTTCCAGAGCTGGAATGACCAGGCTGCAGATAGCCGTGAACACTATTCTGCCATTCTTTCTTTCTTTCTTAATCTGCTCACCCTCCAGGTTTGAATTTTCCCTCGGACTCAGCGAGGGATCCCACCTCCACCGCCTCAAGGGCAGTGTCCTGGAGCGTGAGACATTGGGTCGAGGGATACAACTGGGGAGGATGACCAGTACCTATCCCAGGCGGCCTCACCTGGTATGCTGAACAGGGGCCTTGCGGGGGGTGGGAAGATGGGAAGGGATAGACAAGGAAGAGGGAAGGAAGCGACCGTGGCCTTAAGTTAGGTACCATCCCGGCATTTGCCTGGAGGAGAAGTGGGAAACCACGGAAAACCACTTCCAGGATGGCTGAGGTGGGAATCGAACCCATCTCTACTCAGTTGACCTCCCGAGGCTGAGTGGACCCCGTTCCAGCCGTCGTACCACTTTTCAAATTTCGTGGCAGAGCCGGGAATCGAACCTGGGCCTCCGGGGGTGGCAGCTAATCACACTAACCACTACACTACAGAGGCGGAGCTGGAATGTATTTACGAAATAAAAACCATACGCCTCAACCCAGGATCGACCCCTCGACCTTCTGCATGCTAACCCAAAACTCTATCCACTACACGAACTGTACAGCACGAGTAATATGTGCTGACAGAGGTAGTTACCTTACACGTGATTACAGTGTTGCCAGATTGCCACTCTTCAACGCCTTTTTTCTGCCAGATATACTCGCAGGACGAACTTTTGTGAGATACATTTTTGTATTGCTGGCATGTGAGAAGTCGCGCTGCGACGCCCGAGTGCGCGAATTTCGGTTCATCCTGTATAGGTAATTGTTCTGATTAACAGAACTATCAACAAATATGGGCCAAACAGATGCGTTTGTGTCATTCCGGCCCAGATCATGACGTGAGGTGGGTTTCGGTTCGATTTCTTGAAAAAAAAAATGTGGATTTTCTTTTCCCCAAACGTAAACATTGCGACTACGGGAGCTGCGATAAATCGCACATGAACATGACTTCTGCCTTCTGGGCCATTGTTTGGAATTGTTACAACATCCGGCCACAAGCATCAACACGTCTCTCCAAATCATCATCTGATAATTCATTAACACTCAATGGACGCCAACACCTCATTTTCACATCTACTTTGACGTGTTTCCTCGTTCATTCCATTATCCTCAATTCTGACGCAAGTTTCCGAATGGATTTGACCGGAGATTGTTCGATAGACTTTTCCACGTCAGCACAAAGTTCAAATCTGGTGGATGGTCTTCCACTTCTCGGCGCGTCGCGAACACTGCCCGTTCTTTTCTCACTCTAATAACGCCATCTTTGTTGGTGCTGCTTTCACAAACCGCGTAACAAAATCGTCCCTCACAATTTTAATTAATTTGCCACTAAGTTTACGCTCATGAATCCACACAGCGGCCAGCAAACGTTCCTCAGTCGTATAATCAATTGTATCAGCCATTCTTTCAATATCTTGACACCAACTGCTGTCAACAATCGGAGTCGATAACAATGGGTATCTGACAATAGCAATAAATAAATAATGAGTAGTGGTATACGAACCTTGTGCGCACTCTGTAGTGAGCGTTTCTTGCGTCATCCTGAAGCGATGAAATGTGACGAGAAGTCATTTGCTGGACATTGGAAAGAAAGAATTCAAATTAAGTTTGTGTTCAAGAAAATAAATGGAAGCTGAGGTGGTCGAAGCGACGTGAGGTGTCAGGTCACGTACGGCAGTGGCTACATTACCTGCCCGCTACTCTGTGGTCGATTTCCATGCACAGAGGATCGTGCCACATCTACATCGATAACGAGAAGCTAACAGAGGTAGGGAGGAATGGGACGGCTGACTGAGGCTTATATTTAAGGACTTTACAGTCAGGTTATCATGCTCGTCACTGGAAGAAAAGCACTATTGCCTCCTCCGAGGTGTATGCGTGTCATGATAGAAATTTTGTGAAAAGTACGATGATCCTTCCTACTACTACTACTACTACTACTACTACTACTACTACTACTACTACTACTAACAATAATATAAATAATAATAGTGACAATAGAAAGACCTCTCCCTAATAGTAAGTAATATTTTAAACGCCCGAAGGCAGTGAACTCATACGGAAATTAGCTGAACCTTCTGGAGAACACCTTTTTGTCTAGTGTATGCACAGATGTCACTACTTATTGTTTTAGTGCCACCTAGGGAATTAGTGTGTTAATACTCCAGTAGAGTATAGTTCCTGTTAGTGTGTTGGCACTAGATGTGTATTCTACTCTTTCTAAGTTGCCATGACTGCTTGTCCAAACTAAGCCGACCGATCAGCGCAGAGCTCGTCTTCACAAATACTGGTAATGTTGACCCTTATGATCATCTTCTGATTTAACTTGAACTGTGCAATGGAGAGTGAGGTTTCCCTCACAAAAGGCTATGGAGTTCTTGGGCAGTATGTAAGGTAAGCGGCAAGTTTTCCCTAATATGTGAATTTATCTGCGTGTGGTGATGAGAAGATTTCACCGTTCCCCTCTAGCATATAACAATTAAGTATGCCACGTTTACTAATATTTTGAAGTAATGTAGATTTCTTAATTCAGTTAATTTGTAGGTTTCTAGGATGTCTGCGCACAGAGGATTGTAACCACCCTTAAGGAATGTCATACAAGTCATTAGGATGTACGAGTGTGGATCCACGTTTCCTTGTTCACTTTGTTTTCTGGTTCCTAAGCTTTTTAAATTTCAAATTTTCTTCGTGCCTTTTGGAATTTCATTTTATTCCGGTATTAATTCACTAGTGTGGCTTATCCTCCGTGTTAGCGGGCCTTCTGCCCCATTAGGTTTTATGATGATTTTTGTCACGGGATTTCTTGAGTGGTTCAACACCCCTTTCCTTTTGTTTCGGTCTTTCTATTTAACCTTTCTTTTTCCATTTTTTCCGGCTAGTATGAGCTCCGGCTCCTGTTTTCTGGATCCTTCTGACCCACATTTTGTACAGGGAAAGTTTAAGGACACCTGCATATTTCATGAACATGATTCCAGTCCTTAAACTTTTAGTCTCAGGCATACGATTTGTTATAGGAAACTAGTACATAATTGCTGAAATTTTAGTTAAAATATCACTCTTTGTTTTGAAGTTATTAAAGTTTTTGTTTATACTAATTGCAAAAGAAAATAGCTATTTTTTAATGCTTGTGGAGATCTGGATAGTACAATATGGGGATTACATTAATAACAGTGATAAAAACAAAATATCTTTCGATCGAAGGATATTTTGGTATCCAACACGCGTTCTAAGACAACTGAAACATGTTGATTCAAAATATGCAAACCATTTGTCTATATCACACACTCTTTTTGAGACATACGACATCATCCCTTTACACATGTTTAACACTGTATCAAATTAGAGGACATTTAAACTACACATACAGGAATGCATGCTAATATTTCAGGATGAACCAAGTCTCGGCTCTCCTACTTCGCACAACCGTAGTTGGAAGAGGGAGACTCCAAAATTGATCATTTACCCGTACACTAAATAAGCAGTTTAAAATTGATTATATTGAGTAGAAGAAACCATACGGAGATTATTAATCTCTGAAGTATCATTTCTGTATGGGGCAATAATAACGAAGTTTTGTAACCATGTATGTACATAACACAACGTTTGACACACAGATATGGAACATTATAGAGAGTCAGTAATAACATTGACTCAAGGAAATCAACTCGCAGACAAAAGATTCACTAGAGCTTTGATTGGTACATGGAATGTTAATGAACATGGCTTTAGCTAAGATTAGTGCAAATGCATCGCATGGCACGTATTGGATTTGTTACATAGCCAAACATTTCGTGAATTTATGCAACCTCTGGACCACATAACGTCCACTGGCACTGACGATAAGGAAGAAGCAAATGCAAATATTCGGCTTTGTAGGAAAAATAACGAAAAACTATGAAAACAATTCTCTATGAACGCTTTTCCATGAAAAATGAAACTTTGTCAGCAGCTTCAAAATCTGACGTGACAGAGCAAAACGGTTTCCAGATTTGAAATGAGCATGAAAAACTGCACCGGAAACGGTAAACATAATGTCATATATCTACCTCTAGGGGCCGATGACCTTCGATGTTAGGCCCCTTAAAACAACAAGCATCATCATCATCATCATCATCATTATCATCATATCTACCTCTTGTAAATCAGAGTAATCTTTGTTATGGAGAAACGCAGACACCTGTAGAGTATTTATAATTGTAATAGAGCAACAGAGTATGTTTCTATTTAAAAATATCCCCCGCTTTATAGTGTTTGCAATAGAACTAGAGAAAGAGGTAGCTTCAGGGAATCAGGGATCAAGGAATGTTTGGTTCTTTACCACTTTCTGTGGTTCTATTGCGAGCAATAAATGGGGGATATTTTTAAATAGAAACATATTCTGTTACTCTATTACAACTATAAATATTCTACAGGTATCCGTGTCTCTCCATTACAAAGAAAAGATTTTCCTCATATTGTACTCCCAGATCTCCTCAAGTATTACAAAATAGCTATTTTCTTTCCAACTATTACAAATAAATTAATAACTTCAAAACAAAGAGTGACTATTTAATGACGATTTCAGCAAATGTTCTCCTAAATATGTAGTAGTTCCCTATAACAAATCGCATGCTTGCCTGAGACCAAAATTTAAGGACAGAAATCATGTGCACGAAATATACAGGTGTCTTTAAACTTTTGGTAGGACCTGTATTATTGCTTTCCTGTTGAGCAAGAGCACTGAGTTTGAGAGTTGGTAAAAGCTGTTAAGCTATTCTGTGAGATATCTCAAAATGCCAAATAGGCCCTGTCGGTCTTAAGGTTTGGGAGTTCAATCTCCTTTTGGAAAGTAATTTTGAATATCGTATTCTACCTGAAGATACTATAAGTTTCAAGAATTGTATTGAAGTTATTGGAAGCGGATGTTTCCGTAGCTGTCCGGTATTGTAAAATGGGTGCTCATTCTACCGCATTGTTGTTGACTGTTCTTAAAAATGGGAACTTGTCTCACCTGTTACGATATGGTTGTAAAATTTTCAGATACTTATTCCTTATCTCATTAATGTTGTTCTATGAAACGAAAAAAAGGTAAAGAAAAGAAAACACGTTTTTGGAAATATTATCTAAATTTAAAATTTTGTGATTTCTTTGTTCAGTTGCCTAAATCCACCGCTTCTTTCTTTCCCTCTGGACCACGGAAACTCGGTAATAATAATAATAATAATAATAATAATAATAATAATAATAATAATAATAATAATAATAATAATAATAATAATTCACCTCTGTGGTGTAGTGTTTAGTGCGAGTAGCTGCCATCCCTGGAGGCCCGAGTTCGATTCCCGGCTCTGAGACAAAATTTGAAAAGTGGTGCGAGGACTCGAACGTGGTCCACTCAGCGTCGGGAGGTCAACGGAGTAGAGGGGGTTCAGTTCCATCCTCAGTGATTTTCCGTGGTTTCTCACTTCTCCTCCATGCAAATGCCGCGATGGTAACTAATTTAAGGCCACGGCAGCTTCCTTCCCTCTTCCTTAACTATCCCATACAATCTTCCCATGCCCCCCCCCAAGGTCCCTGTTCAGCATAGCAGGTGTGGCCGCCTGGGCGAGGTACTGGTCCTACACTCCAGTTGTATTCCCGATGCAAAGTCTCACGCTCCAGGACACTGCCCTTGAGGCGGTAGAGAGGGGAGGTCCCTCGTTGAGTCCTGGAGGGTAAATAAATAAATAAATAAATAAATAAATAAATAAATAAATAAATAAATAAATAAATAAATAAATAAATGAATGAATGAATGAATAAATAAATAAATAAATAAATAAATAAATAAATAAATAA
The DNA here is from genome assembly GCF_040414725.1 of Anabrus simplex. Taxonomy (NCBI): domain Eukaryota; kingdom Metazoa; phylum Arthropoda; class Insecta; order Orthoptera; family Tettigoniidae; genus Anabrus; species Anabrus simplex. Next base: position 118,303,428 of record NC_090270.1, read on the forward strand.
ATAAATAAATAAATAGTCCGACTCGTTGGCTGAATGGTCAGCGTACTGGCCTTCGGTTCGGAGGGTCCCGGGTTCGATTCCCGGCCGGGTCGGGGATTTTAACCTTCATTGGTTAATTCCAGTGGCCCGGGGGCTGGGTGTTTGTGCTGTCCCCAACATCCCTGCAACTCACACACCACACATAACACTATCCTCCACCACAATAACACGCAGTTACTTGCACATGGCAGATGCCGCCCACCCTCATTGGAGGGTCTGCCCTACAAGGGCTGCACTCGGCTAGAAATAGCCACACGAAATTATAATAAATAAATAAATAATAATACCATTCTTCGGGTGAGAAATGTTCGAGCTGTAATAATGACTCTCATTCCTTATTGGTTGGAAATTTTCAGTTCACCATATTTCGGTGTATAATCTATTCTACTTTCTTATACTCTGCTCCTTCTCTCCTTTTGGATGAAGTCAGACGGCTTGTCTGCTGGGAACCAAATAATATCATAGACAATCCTTCCTTATCAATGTTCACCACCCTATGAAGTCGTTTATAATTGCTGATCTCTGAGAGGAAATCAGCTCTACCAATGTAAAAATCAATTTTTTATTGCGCAGTAAGGATGTAAACATGGCGATAGCTGTTTTCAAGAGGTCGCAGTCAGCATTATGGGGGTATATCTCTTCTCTCGGGTATGATATAAATGCAAGCTGTCACCGATAGTCATAGAAAGTTGAATGGTCCCTCCGTAATGCGCCACCGGATATCCATTAATTACAAGAAGCTCCCTGAAAATGAATTCGCAGAGAAATTTATGACCGGAAGGAGAATATTACAGCTCACTTCGGGAAAGAGTTATGACTCTGAGTACAATATGTTCATCCAGTTCCTGGAGGTCATATCAAGACCCAGACTGGGAAAAACTTACCTGCAGCTATATGTGATGCACTCTTAAAGTGGATCGGAGTGACTGACTGACGCGGTAGAACGTTGAATATTCGAGGCCAAGGTAGCAGGTCGATCTCGGCTCACTTGGGTGATATTTTTTTTACAAGTTGCTTTAAGTCGCACCGACACAGATAGGTCTTATGGCGACGATGGGATAGTGGGAAGGAAGCGGCCGTGGCCTTAATTAAGGTACAGCCTGCTGTAAAAATGGGAAACCACGGAAAACCATCTTCAAGGCTGCCGACAGAGGGGTTCAAACCCACTGTCTTCCGAATGCAAGCTCACAGCTGCGTGACCCTAACCGCACGGCTACTTGCTCGGTATAATAATAATAATAATAATAATAATAATAATAATAATAATAATAATAATAATAATAATAATAATAATTTGCCTGGAGGTGAAAATGGGAAACCACAGAAACCCATTCTCGGGACAGCTAACTGTGGGGTTCGAACCCACTGATCTCCCGAATGCAGACATAGGCTCCATAACCGTAGCGCATTAACACTAGCGGCCGCTCTGTTCGGAAACCGTTAAAATACATTCATGTCCATAAGTTACGGGATCTTCGAGATCCACGAGAAATCATCGTGTGCGAACTAAACTGTGGCTGGACAACATGAAAACTTGTGACAAACCTGGCAGCTCAGTATAAGACAGATTAGTATGCCTGAAACAGTCCGAAGGGGTAGAGGTCTTGGGCACAGCGGTTCTGACCGCGTGTTGTGGGCGTTCGGCACACAGTATTCGAGTTGTAAGGAAGCAGGATGGCAAAGAGAACACACATTCTAGGTACTTGAAAATATCTACCTGTTCCAGCTTTGTCTCTCCAATCTGACTATAAATTCTCTTGGATTTCTTACCTACTGACATCAATTTGGTCTTTGAAAGACTGTATCGTCGGCTTCGAGAGGTTGCTCTGTGTGCTCGGCGACCCGCCAGAGGCATTTCCCTTTTAATGTGACATCCACATTCGACGAGTCATGTGAGGTCTTTATGTTACGCGTGGTCAGATCATCGACAGATTCGAGGCCGGCCCTCCATGGCTAAATGGTTAGCGTGTTGGCCTTTGGTCACAGGGGTACCGGCTTCGATTCCCGGCAGGGTCAGGAATTTTAACCATCATTGGTTAATTTCGCTGGCACGGGGGCCGGGTGTATGTGTCGTCTTCATCATAATTTCAACCTCATCACGACGCGCAGGTCACCTATGGGAGTCACATCAAATGACCTGCACCTGGCGAGCCGAACTTGTCCTCGGACACTCCCGGCACTAAAAGCCATACGCCATTTCATTTCGAGGCCGGCCACAGACAGCGCCAGAGTGGTCAGAAGATGAATGTCGCCCGTAGAGTCATTTCACGACTGTGGAGAATATTCCAGGACGGAGGAAACATTCAACGGCAGTACGGGCAATCATCCTCTATTAACACTAATAAGGTCCGACTCGTTGGCTGAACGGTCAGCGTACTGGCCTTCGGTTCAGTGTCCCGCGCTCGATTCTCGGCCGGGTTGGGGATTTTAACCTTAATTGGTTAATTCCGATGGCACTGGGGCTGGGTGTATGTGCTGTCTTCATCATCATTTCATCCTCATCACGACACGCAGGTCGCCTACAGGCGTCAAATAGAAAGACCTGCACCTGCAGAGCCGAACCAGTCCTGGGATATCCCGGCACTAAAAGCCATACGACATTTCATTTCAACACTAATAGGAAGGAAAATGGAAGAGGCCCGACACTTCGAAAAATTGATAAACGATACTGTTATTGTTCTTACGTCCCACTAACTACTTTTAAGGTTTTTGGAGACGCCGAGGTGCCGGAATTTAGTCTCGCAGAAGTTCTTTTACGTGCCAGTAAATCTATCGACACGAGGCTGACGTACACTGACTGACAGAGCAAATGCAACACCAAGAAGGAGTGGTTCGAAAGGGATGAAAGTTGGGGAAAAACAGAGACGGCACGGACGAATAATTGATGTTTATTTCAAACCGATATGCAGGTTACACAATGCGCACGGCATCGACTCAGTAGGATGTAGGACCACCGCGAGCGGCGATGCACGCAGAAACACGTCGAGGTACAGAGTCAATAAGAGTGCGGATGGTGTCCTGAGGGATGGTTCTCCATTCTCTGTCAACCATTTGCCACAGTTGGTCGTCCGTACGAGGCTGGGGCAGAGTTTGCAAACGGCGTCCAATGAGATCCCACACGTGTTCGATTGGTGAGAGATCCGGAGAGTACGCTGGCCACGGAAGCATCTGTACACCTCGTAGAGCCTGTTGGGAGATGCGAGCAGTGTGTGGGCGGGCATTATCCTGCTGAAACAGAGCATTGGGCAGCCCCTGAAGGTACGGGAGTGCCACCGGCCGCAACACATGCTGCACGTAGCGGTGGGCATTTAACGTGCCTTGAATACGCACTAGAGGTGACGTGGAATCATACGCAATAGCGCCCCAAACCATGATGCCGCGTTGTCTAGCGGTAGGGCGCTCCACAGTTACTGCCGGATTTGACCTTTCTCCACGCCGACGCCACACTCGTCTGCGGTGACTATCACTGACAGAACAGAAGCGTGACTCATCGGAGAACACGACGTTCCGCCATTCCCTCATCCAAGTCCCTCTAGCCCGGCAGCATGCCAGGCGTGCACGTCTATGCTGTGGAGTCAATGGTAGTCTTCTGAGCGGACGCCGGGAGTGCAGGCCTCCTTCAACCAATCGACGGGAAATTGTTCTGGTCGATATTGGAACAGCCAGGGTGTCTTGCACATGCTGAAGAATGGCGAATGGCGGTTGACGTGGCGTGCGGGGCTGCCACCGCTTGGCGGCGGATGCGCCGATCCTCGCGTGCTGACGTCACTCGGGCTGCGCCTGGACCCCTCGCACGTGCCACATGTCCCTGCGCCAACCATCTTCGCCACAGGCGCTGCACCGTGGACACATCCCTATGGGTATCGGCTGCGATTTGACGAAGCGACCAACCTGCCCTTCTCAGCCCGATCACCATACCCCTCGTAAAGTCGTCTGTCTGCTGGAAATGCCTCCGTTGACGGCGGCCTGGCATTCTTAGCTATACACGTGTCCTGTGGCACACGACAACACGTTCTACAATGACTGTCGGCTGAGAAATCACGGTACGAAGTGGGCCATTCGCCAACGCCGTGTCCCGTTTATCGTGCACAGCACAGCGGCGCATTTCACATCATGATCATACCTCAGTGACGTCAGTCTACCCTGCAATTGGCATAAAGTTCTGACCACTCCTTCTTGGTGTTGCATTTGCTCTGTCAGTCAGTGTATTTGAGCACCTTCAAGTACTACCGAACTGAGCCAGGATCGAACCTGTCAAGTTGGGGTCAGAAGGACAGCGCCTCAACCGTCTGAGCCACTCAGCCCGGCTTAGAAGAATTAATAAATCTGAAAAACGAAGGGAACGAAAATGAAAGACTCGCTAGGCCTCGGAAAAGAACAAGTGTCGACCAAGCGAGGTCGGACTGGAAAGACGAAAGTGAGAAGTCTGACACAATTAAGTGGAAGCAATGGTAAACTTAGGATGGGGATCCATGGTTGCCAACCCACGCTCCCAAGCTGAGAGCCCCTGGTTCCCCTTTTAGTTTTGGCCGTCCCTTACGAGAGGTAGGGGATACCGTGGATGTATTATACCGCCCCCACCTAAAGGGGTAGCGAATTGAGGAGGGTAGGTTATCTAACAGAATGATGGACTTCACAAAGTAAGAAAAGTAGGGGGAGAGACTCAAACCACGATGGATAGATTCAGTTTATAATGATTTACAGGGCAGAGTAGACGAGGTTACAGAAATAGTAGTAAATGAAGGATTAAGGGGGTGTTTAGATAATTCACAGAGGATTGCAGACTGAACTCTGGAAAGTATAATAATCCATAGTGTAGATATTTTTATGTACTTTAAAGTGGTATTATTGGTGTCCACCGACGTGGTTTAGAGGTTAGATTAAATTTCCAGTGGTGTTACGAATTTGTATTTTGCGATTTGATTAACATTACATCGGAAGAGGCGTGGTGCAGGTCTTTCGAGCTGAAGCCATTTAGGTGACCTGCGTGTCTATGAGGAAGGGGCCTATGATGAATTCAAATGATAACATCATACACACCCAGTCCCCAAGCTACTGGAATTAACCAATGAAGGTTAAAATGCCCGACCCATTCGGGAATCGAACCCAGAAACCCCTGGATCAAAGGCTAGCACGCTAACGTCTAGCCATGGAGCCGGACAACATTACATTAATCCAAATAGGTTTTCGACGACAGTGAGATTTAGGACAGAGGAGGTAGGGGCCGTGGCCTTGGCAGTTTTGCGAGTGCAAAACCACAGGAAACCATCTTCAGGATGGTCGATGATGGAGTTCGAAGCCATCTCACCCTGATTGCAAGCTCACAGATATACCGCGTTGGTCAGTGTTACACATTTATGACGGATCTGAACATTTGGAATAAGAAACACCCAGTCTCAGAAAACTCAATTGAGAGGGAAAGTGGGTTGAAATCCTACCCTCGATTCTTCTAATTGATGATTGATGTTGTTGTTTAAAGGGGCCTAACATCGAGGTCATCGGCCCCTAATGGTACGAAATGAGACGAAATGAATGACAACTTAAAATTCCAAAATCCTCCACTGACCAGAATTCAAAGCATGAGGACGAAGAATGAATGGATGGACGGATATGAATTTTAAAATGATCAGTGGAAATTACCCACAGTGTCTTACATGCACAGAAGCTGGCACAAAACAGTAGTATTACTGACCAAGGGACTGCTTCTATAGCACGATGCTGAATCGATTATGCGTATTGTCGAAACGGGTCCAAAATGCAGGTCATCAGCCCCTCATAATGGTATTTATCGCTAGGAAAGTAGAACCATGCTATGTGTAATGTTGCGGTACTAATCAAAAGTAGCGGAGACTCGCGGTATTCCACACATTATGGTACTATTCACAGGTAGTGTAATGCGCACATGTAGCACAGACCTATAGTGTCTCGCACACTGCGGCACCACTTACAGGCAACGCAAACCTATAAAGGCAACGCAAACCCATGGCGTTCCGCACATAAGTGGTCTAACCACAGGAACTCGTACTATCCCGTGGAATTCCTCACATAGTGGGAACTGAGCATAGGTTAGGCAGAACCATGGTGTCGCTCATATAGGAGTACGAATCATAGGTATTGTAGGACCCTCCTCCTGATTCACACTGTCGCTACTAATCACAAACCTATTGCGTACCTAACATAGTGGTACTACGCGCAAGTAAATGCAACCCATGGTGTTCCCTGCGTGATGGTACTAATTACAAGTAGTTTCATGGTTCCAATTGGATCATCCCGTGGTCGCCCCTTTTAGTCGCCTCTTACGACAGACAGGGGATACCGTGAGTGAATTCTTCGTCTGCCTCCCCCACCCACAGGGGTTGTGTGTTTGGTCCGCGAAAGGTGTTTTATTTCCCTCAAGTCCGCCGGCAAGCCGGTTAGGACTCCCCTATCCGCCACCTGGGACGCACCACGTGGGAGTATCACCTCTGCCCCTGCTACGCCAGCGTAACAGTTCGTGGCGATTCTTCTAAAAGTTTATGATTTTCAGCTTCAACTACAGGTGTATGCCTAGATAGGTCTAATGTCTAACATTGGCCTGCATAAACTGATTTAGATTTGGTTTGACTTCGAGGGGTCATCGCATTTAATGTGACGGTTGTATTCGGCCAAAGATTTCATAGCGAACCGGTCTTACCCCTGAGTTCACCACCGCTTTAGAGGCAATATTGTGTTGCTAACAGAATACAGTCAAAAGCAGTGGTTCTTTTTCACCGCCACTCATCTCCCCGAGATGGCATTAATGCTGGAGTTGGATAAAAACTAACCCTTTAAATATCATTATAACAGCTAGTAGTGAAAAGGATTAGAGGAGAAACTACACTAATAAATGGAAAGTGACCAATTTCTTTAAACTTGGTGCTGGATCACACCGTTCTTTAATTGTAAACCTTTTGAATGCTGACCGGAAATGAACAAGATTGTACATGCACGCACATTAATGGTGTCCCGACATAAACAATCAACACTGCCCCACTCCACCACTGAAAAGAAGGGGAGAGAGTGAAGGGGTAGTGTTGAAGGCCAATCCAGTACAAAACATGGGGGAAGGAAGTGAAGGCACAATGACTCACCTTCTCGCATAACGCATTGCTGCTGCAGCAATGCTGCATGGACTGCATGCAGACAGCCCGCTACAAGACTTCGTTGTGATCGAAATGGGCACAGTGGCGGATGTATTGAATTACAGCATTAGGTTACCTACTCGTCCGGCCCCGCGGTGTACGGGGCAACGCGTCCGGCCGCCCCGGGTTCGATTCCCGGCCGGGCCAGGGGGTTTTAATTGTAAATGATTATATCCCTGGCCTGGGGACTGCGTGTTCATGTCGTCCTTAACGTTTCTCACATTCAACGTTCAACACTTCCGCAATTCCAATTATATGCAGGTTCATATATTTTGCAAGTAGTGGCAAAAGAACTCTATAGGTCGACGCCCCGAACAAATAGCATTTTAACATAAAAAATTAAAAAGTAACTACTCTGATAATTACAGTATTAAGAGGTAAAGGAGGTTTTTAACCGAAAAGTATTTTATACTAGTTAGGAATATTTTGTAGCTGCGTTATATGGGGTCTACCAATCCTTCTTCACCTCGTTCTTGCCATATTTCTATCCATCTCCACACTGTCTTAAGACTGCATGGTATTGCTTGTGCTATTGCTTGGGGGACCATGCGAGCCTCCCACATGCCAATAATACGTCCTCGATTCACCTGTGATAGGATATGAGCCATCTTATTACAATGTTACAGTATAACGCCGGAATACAAACACTGTGTATTCAGCACTACCTGTTCACTCCCTTCCCCTCCTTTTCATTACTGGAGTGGCCTTCAACACTATCCCTTTACTCTCTCCCCTCCTTTTCAGTACTGGAGTGGGGCAGTGTTGATTGTTTATGTCGGGACACCATTAATGTGCGTGCGTGTACAATGATTGCAGGCCTTTATGAATCTTGAAATTAAGATTATATTGCATTGAATTTAAAATTGAGTTGGAAATACCATTAATCATTCAAAGACGAATTTAGTGTTAAACCAATTTCGTTCGCGCGGCTAAGTGAAGTTCACAAACCCTGGAAGGATGAATAGTATTATAGAAGTATCCACATTAGTAGATTAAATCCTTAATTAAATTAGATTTTCGAAATCAATACGTATTCAAGAGTTAGCTCAAGGTTTTCTACGTCAAAATATTACAATGGCAACAAAGTAATGATGACGATTAATAATGATGATAACGTATGTATATCTACCATTGTTGGGTTAGACACTCGCGCACTACCCGTGTCACAGATCCTTGCACCAACATTAATAACTACAGGACGTCATCCATACATGTAAACACAGTTCAAAACACAGAACATGCTTTCACACGAGATTTAATTCTCCAGACATCTACAAACCACAAACAATCACACCATTTTCTTTTTACACACTCCCAGAGTTCCCCATTTCCAAAGAGTACGTAACCAAGTTCAAGGAGGTAAACAACACAAAGGGCACATATTACTGGTTTCTCACATCCTCCCCCCTTGATTGTTGCACGAAGCAACAATCAACTATGCTCAAAGGTTCAGTTTCTCAGGAAATTTTACTCTCCTTCCGCTTCTCGTCACCTGTACCTCCCTCAGTCGAGACACTGAAGGTTGTCGGACTCTGTCACCAACATCAATGACAGGACTAACATCTGAAGGTGAAGATCCCTCCAACAAGTAGAGTCTCTGTAAAGGCCGAGTAAGTTCACCAGAAGAAGTCTTCAACCGTACCACTCGTACCACATCATCTCTTCCAGGATATACCTCAAGCACCTTGGCAATAGGCCACTCGATCCGCCTTTTCTGGTCGCAACCAACGAGCACAATGTCCCCTTCCTTGATTTTTGTATTTTCACCACATGATTTCTGATGACAATGTACAAGCTGACCCAGATATTCATCCCTGAATCGCTTCCTCAAGTCCTGACGTAGTTGCTGGATATATATCATCCTTTTTGTTAAACACTTCTCATCTATCAAGTCCAAATCAGGAGTACTCACATTATGCAGGTCTTGTAGAAACATGCTAGGCTTGATTAGAGTCAAATCTTCAGGATTTTCTGACATGTAGATGAAAGGTCGAGAGTTTATCAGAGCCTCGCAGTCACATATACTTAGTAGTTCTTCGTAGTTTAGAGACGCTCTTCCCAGCACACGACGAAGGGCTCTTTTGATTGTTTGGATGATCCGTTCCCACCAACCTCCCCACCAGGCAGCGGTTGGAGGGTTGAACTTCCACTGGATTCGTAGCAACGAGGCATCTTCTTCTATCTTGCTCCAGTCAATGGATCTGAGCAGGTTATTACTCCCAACAAAGTTGCTTCCGTTGTCGCTGTAAATTATCTTTGGCCTTCCTCTTCGCGCAATGAACCTACGAAGACTCATAATAAACCCATTTGTTGACAGAGTAGTTATTAGTTCTATATGAACTGCCCTATACACGGCACAAGTGAATAGTACAATCCACGACTTCTGCCCTCCCTTGAGGATTAGTGGACCTGCAAGGTCTGTTCCCACAACTTCAAACACCGATGCGTCCTTCACTCTATCTTCTGGAAGAGGGCACTGCACTTCTGGAACCATACCTTTGGCTTCATATCGTCTGCATTTGTTGCACGATGCAATCACATTTCTAACAGTTCTTCGACCTTTCAGTATCCAGTATCTCTGGCGCAAGTGAGCTAGTAGTATATGGGTTCCACTATGAAGCAGTCTTTCATGTTCCTCCTGAATCAAAAGCTGAACTAGTTTATGCTTGTTTGGCAAGACAATGGGACATTTGATTATCATCGTCCTTCCTTTCCACAATTTTCGTCTTCACCCGCAGGATTCCTTCTGCATCCTTGAAGACACATAGAGATTTCAAACTAGAAACCTTTTCTTTGGTGAACGTTTCCTCTTGTACCAGTTGTATAAGCTTCTTTTCAGCCCTTTATATCTCTTGCACTGTTAAATTTCCTTTATATCTTTCATTTGTTTGTCTTGCACTATTCTTCACAAATCTGAATATCCATGCCACCATCCTCACTATCTGGGTATACTTCGAAAAGTACTCCAGAAACCATTAGGTAGTACTACCAACTGTCATCACTACCCCTTTCTCCTCTTCCTGACAAGAGGACTCTATGTCCACAGTCATATTACTAGGCCATTCCTCCTCAGGTAGCCTTAGCCATGCTGGTTCCTCCCACCAGGCAGATTCTAAGAGTACTTTAGCCGAACATCCTCGCGACGGCAAGTCAGCAGGATTTTGTTTCCCAGGAACGTGGTTCCACTCATCCCTTTGTGTGAAGTTTAGCATCTCCTTTATTCTGTTCTCTACGAAGTTTCCCCATCTACCATCCCTCCTAATCCAACTCAATACAATAGCCGAATCAGTCCAACAATATTGAGGAGTCTCCATGAGACCTAAACTGTCCTTGACAGTGACTAGCAGTGGGACATCAATGCAACAAGATAACAATTCTAGTCTAGGCATAGTTACTTTCTTCACCGGTGCAACTCGTGACTTCGCTAGTAACAACTGCATCGTCCTACAGTTACTTTCACTTCTTAAAAATACAACAGCAGCATAGGCTGAAGCACTAGCATCACAGAAGACATGTAAAGTGTATGACGTCCGATCGCTGCTTGAAGTAAATCGTCTAGGAATTTCAACATCAGCCAAACAATGTAATTCTTCCAACCACCTTTCGAAGTTTCTTTGCAGATCTTCTGAGACCTCCGCATCCCAGCTTGTATTCTCTTTCCAACTTGCCTGCAATAGTTTTTTCGGTACAACAGTGTCAGGACATGTATACCCTACAGGATCAAATACTGCTTGACAGACAGACAAAATCTTTCTTCTTGTTACAGGTGGCTCTATATTTTGTATTTTTCCTACACAAGACAGCCTATCAGTTGTTCTGTTCCATAGTAATTCGAGTACCGGTATGGTTTCTTGAATCGCATCGCTTTCATTTAGTGCAGTACTCGCCCAACCTCTTAACTCAAACTTTGCCGTGGCCATCAAAAGAGAAGCCTCCTGAATAAAACAGTTTAATTCTTCTTCCGAACTGACTGAAGCAACACAGTTGTCCACATAAAATGAATGCTTGAGTTTTTCTGCAGTTTCACGGTACCCAGCAGGACAATTATCAAGATGCTCTATAATAGATCCTAGGATGAACGGGCTGCAATTTACACCAAATACAACGCGACAGTGGCGAAAAATCTTAATCTTCCTGGTCGCATAATCATCCCACCAAAGGAATTTCAGATAATTACGGTCCACTTCGTTCACAGAGATTTGCAGAAATGCCTTCTTTATATCTGACACTACTCATATTTCCCTTTCTCGAAATCGCAGCAGGATGGTTGGTAGGAGTTCCAGCAAGTTGGGGCCTTTCTCCAAACAGTCATTTAGGGACAGCTTTCCTCCTTGTTTACTGGAAGCATCAAACACGGGTCGGCTCGTCGTAGTTGAATCACTCTTGAAAACTCCACGATGAGGCATAAAGTATCCCTGCTTGTTTCCAATGTCATCATCAACTTCTTCAATTATATTTCCTTGCAGCCAGTCTTGTAGTACTGAATGATATTCTTCGTATCTGTTCTCGGAGACAAGTTTTGAAGTCATCGATGCAAGTCTTTTCTCTGCCACCATTCTGTTATTTTCAAGATCCTCTCTTCTTTCACACCAGGGTAGGCAGACTTCATATCTACCATCTTTGTTAACAGCGACTGTTCTCTTGAAATGATTCAGAACTGCTAACTCCACCTCCTTTCTGTTTTTCCTGTCTGCTGGATCTGTAATCCCGAGCACATCTAACCTCCAGAGTCTTGTCAGATCTTCACTATGTGTTAGTAAGGATGTTACCAGGTTAGCCGTGTTACCATGCCCTGTAATTTGTGTTGATCCCATTATCACCCAGCCAAGACGAGTTTCTTGTGCGCCGGGCTGAGTGGCTCAGGCGGTTAAGGCGCTGACCTTCTAACCCCAACTTGGCAGGTTCGATCCTGGCTCAGTCCGGTGGTATTTGAAGGTGCTCAAATACGACAGCCTCGTGTCGGTAGATTTACTGGCACGTAAAAGAACTCTTGCGGGACTAAATTCCGGCACCTCGGTGTCTCCGAAGACCGTAAAAGTAGTTAGTGGGACGTAAAGCAAATAACATTATTAGTTTCTTATGCCACTAAGCCACACTGTAGTCCTACCATATTTCCCGTGAATAAGCTTCCTGCATAATCAGCTCCAATTAACATTTCAATAGTAGGATGACCAGCTCCAGTGTCAGAGAGTACAATGCCTTTCACTTTTAATTCTTGCAGGCAAGCACTTTGATTAATGCGAGGAATTGAACCACATATGAAACTTGATCTAAGGCTTCAATCTCACATGAATAATTTCCTGTCATGCTCTGAAGTGATACTCGATATCTCTTGTGTACTTGTCTTTGCGACGAGATTCCCCCAAACAGAACTTGTATGAGATTCTCAGATCCAACACAAGAACAAGCCATTTCCAGAGCAGTCTTCTTTGGAATATAGGAACGCTGGGATTCAGTATCTATTATCGCCCTTACCACACGTTGACCGCCCTTAGCTGTGATAACTACCATTAGAGTCTGCAGCAGGACATCTGGAGAACAACAGTGGTTTGCTCCAACGACACTCGTGTTTTCCCTCCTATTATCTTCTGACAATATTGGTTTCTCGTTATTTCTAGGCAGATCAGAACACATTATCGGATAATGTTTTTTCCCCACAGATCAAACATTTTAGTGAGGATTTACACCTTACAGACCTGTGTTCGGGTTTTAAACATGTGAAACAAGCCCGTTTAGATTTTAACATGTCTGTCTTTTCCCTAAGATACATCCTTTGGGCTTTAAAACACTCCTTACTCTCATGAAACTTCTCACAAAATACAGAAACATTTGATCGTGTATTCTGTTTTTCACCAGTCAACAGATTATATGCAGTAGGTACACTTTCATCCTCTGTTTCTTTTCTTTCATTGGAGGTTTTACCTGATCTATGAGTCAATTTAAACCCAGTTTTAGCTAACATTATCCTCTCCTCTCCTTCCACCTCAGCCTTTAGAAATTCTAGCAACATCTTCAATTTTTCACTGTAATCACTTGCCTGAGTCACACTTGAACAACTCCTCATCCAGATTCTCAAAAGCTCCTCTGGAATGCTTGATTCAACAAATGGAAACAAAATTGCTGCATGCTTGTCAAAAGTCACTTCAGTGGATTCCAGCGCTCTTAAGTAACACTCAAGTTTGTCGTACAGTTGTAAAGAATGTTCATTACCTTTCACACTGGTGGCATTTTTTATGACAAAACCTAGGAGTTCTCTGATGTAGAACTCTGTCAACAACTCCTTCTTACCAAATCTTTCAGTTAGTCCGTCCACTGCCTTCTGATAGTTTTCTGCAGTCGGTGGATATCTGTCGATGATTTCTCGTACTCTTGTTCCTGGAACTGTCGCCTGGATCAGGTACTGGAATTTGTCTTCTGCTGGTATGTCTTCATCTTCATGAATTCTGCGAAACTGACTCCAAAAGGAAAGCCAGTCCTTTATGTCACCACTAAATTTAACCAACTCTATTTTTGGTAATTTCATCTTCTTTTTATGTGACTCAACAGAACATGACATCTCAAACCTATCATTTTCTTGGGTTACACCTAACGTCTGAGTGTGTGCTTCTATTTTGAATCTCACAGCGTCCATTTTATCCCTATATTCTTCAATATAGGTATACTCATCTTCATACTTCTTACCACTCACTTTTCCTGCAAAACCAAGTCGAGTATTTGCTCATCTAATATCGAAAGTTCTTGAAATAACCGTTCCAATTTCACGGACATTAACCTAACATCTTCGTCATTTATCGCGTCTTTATTTAGCTTATCTAGTAAAAGTCGGGAGGTTTTCGTGAATGATATCCTCACAGGTTTCCGTTTCTTACACAAATTCTCCATGTGGCACGTACAGTTATACTTATCACGTCGGGGTCACCAAAATTAAATGTTGGGTTAGACACTCGCGCACTACCCGTGTCACAGATCCTTGCACCAACATTAATAACTACAGGACGTCATCCATACATGTAAACACAGTTCAAAACACAGAACATGCTTTCACACGAGATTTAATTCTCCAGACATCTACAAACCACAAACAATCACACCATTTTCTTTTTACACACTCCCAGAGTTCCCCATTTCCAAAGAGTACGTAACCAAGTTCAAGGAAGTAAACAACACAAAGAGCACATATTACTGGTTTCTCACAACCATTTAGTCCCATTTTTTTATTACGGGAGCGACGATGAGGAGAGAGTTTTTATGATCGGATGTCCTTCCTGTTGCCAACCTGAGTTGAAGAGCTAATGAAGATGAAATGAATGATGGTGAATGAAACTGGGTAAGGAGGTAGAAAGAATCGTCTGCGACCTATGAATAGAAAATGTCCCGGCAATTGCCTGAAAAGGAAATTGTGAAACCACAGAAAACCATTCTCAGGACAATGTAATAATAATAATAATAATAATAATAATAATAATAATAATAATAATAATAATAATAATAATAATAATAATAATAATTGTACAGGAGGTACACCCGCACCGTACGTTTAAAACTAGCGCCTTGTATAAGGCCCTTTGAAACATAAACGTTGAAACAATTAGTGCAAGAAGTTTGGACATTTCTCAACAGATCTCGCTACTATAAACTTATGTCGTGCCCTCTTGGGTAAAGATGAACTATTAAAATTCAAGAGTAATTTTGTGTATTAAAGTTTCCTAAACTGGAATGTTTAGTGTTTGTTTTTGTTGTTCAAATGTTATTAACACTTCTATCTCTTCCAGCCAACTTAAGGTGTTGACCAATAATTTTTTGTACATTTATTCATTCACCAATGATAACATTTTGATATTTATTTGATTATCCAATGAGAATTGGGGGTGTATCAGGGCCTTGGCCCAGAGTTTTCTGGAACCTTACCCTCTGCTTTTCGAACCAGGTTATCTTAGTGATCGCTCCAGTCTACAGTGTGTTCGTAACGGAGGCGGGGCCGCCTCGTCTATCTTCGGTAGGTCCACCAGCTCAAGCTAATGGCAGATCTGTGATAGTCTTTCAAAGCTAGCTTGAGGGGAAGGTTTGAAATCTTTAGTAAGGTAACTTTATTTTCTAAAATGTAAATTTCAAACTGTAAATGTAAATTTCAATCAAGACGAAATAACTGAACCTAAATCAGGGAATAGAGAATGAGGTACCCTCTCGCGTTCCCTCTCTACTTGATTTTGAGGTGACTGCGATTTTGTCACCTTTTCTATCTTGTAATTTTTGTAACTTAAATATTTTTCTCCATCTAGTCGCATCCGTAGTCTAGGCTTAGCCTCTGTAACGTCGGGCAATAAGCCCTAATAGGGTTTTATGCATTTAATGTAAATTTTAAGGTGCGCAATTGTTCGCCTCCTCACTATTTTGGTTTTTGGGCAAGTAAATTTAACCTTTTGTCTTTACCAAAGGCCTTGTAGAATGGGTACTTGTTACCCCTGTTAAACTCTACTTCATTCTTTTCATGTTAAAGATACCAGACTGTTGAGCGTTTAAGTCAGTGAAGACTGTTTAATTTTGTTAAATGTAGTTTGTGCCTGGATAGGCCTGGAAAGTGTCGAGTTATAGAGCAAGGACGCTCTTCCGATTAATGTAAAGGTTGAATGGTGCCTTTGGAAGGCTGGAATGGTGTAATGTTTGGAGAGTAGTCTCCTAGATAATTTTGTGGAGCAAAGGTGCTCTTGTAAGATAGCATTTTTTTGAATCTCTGTCTCCTTGTGCTATTATTGAATGGGGCAGTGGTTGCTCTTGTCACATTGGCAAGGTAGGAGCTTCAAGCTCGTATTATTAATTAATATTGTATAATTGTTCTAGGAGTTTATAACTTTACTTGTGCGGTTAGGAGCGCGCAACTGTGAGCTCGCATCCGGGAGATAGTGGGTTCGAACCCCACTGTAGGCAGCCCTGAAGATGGTTTTCCGTGGTTTCCCATTTTCACACCAGGCAAATGCTGGGGCTTACCTGAATTAAGGCCACGGCCGCTTCCTTTCCATTGCTAGGCCTTTCCTGTCCCATCGTCGCCATAAGATCTAACTGTGTCGGTGCGACGTTAAGCAAAATAGCAAAAGAAAAAAAAAACTTTACTTATCGAGCTCATTGTTGTACCCGAGATTTTAAAACTGCCAATTTTAAAGTTTTAATTCAATCTTTCGATTTTTTGTATATCCATCCATTCATTTCACCTCTGTGATCCACAATATCTCCGTAATAATAATATTTGTTACGGGGTTTCCGTGGAGTAGGAAGAAGGGAAAGAAGGTGCTGGGTGGAATGGGTCTATCGAACTATATCAAAGATTAACTTAAAACTTTAACATAGGTTATATATTTTAAAATCACAAACTTAACATAATTTTCACTTAGTGAAATAACAGGGTTACAGGTATAAATAGCAATCTTGAAGCATGAATTGGAAAACCCAAGTTTAGAGCATTTAACAGATTTGGGCTTCAAGCCCCTAATTTCCAACTTTACAATATCGCCAATTAGTGTTTACATAGACAAGGAGAAATCTCCCAAAACAAGAGCACTTTGCTCCAACCGATATCAATTTACAGCCTTCCAGAGGCACCCCTCAATATTACAGTTGAATTAAAAGTCACAGAAAAGAGCTTACATGCTCTCCCACTTTAACCAAGGAGACTGTGCTCCTAATTTCTTACAGCCCACATTACACATTACACCAAAAATCTTACAAATTTCTGGCCTCTCTGGGCCGAACCTACAATTTTACAATTTTGTATACAGGGTTAACTAGTACCCAAACTACTGGGCCTTCGTGGAAGAGAAAAACAGGTTAGATTACTGGCCCGAACACAAAATGATGGAGGCGTACACTTGCGCTCCTAGAAACCCTAATCGGGCTCTCGGCCCGATGAAGCAGAGGCTAATCTCAAGCTACTGTGGTGACTAGAATGAAGTTAATTACGCTTTACAGAAAAGAGAAACAGTTACAAAATCGTAGTCACCTCGAACTAAGTTGAAGGGGAACTCGAGAGGGTAACGCACTCTCTATCCCCGATTTACAGTTTAAGATTTTTATGAAATTTTACATTAGCCGAATAAATTTTACATTTTAGAAACAGGAGGTTACACAGTTAGGAATTAGAACCTTCCCCTCGTGTAAGTCTGCGGAGGTAGCTACAGAGAGATATGACTGGTGGCCATTACCTGGGCTGATGAACTGCCTGGCGAAGAATGAGGCGCCCCACCTCCTGTCTTAACACACACATTCTCAGAAATTCGGTGATCCAAAGACGCAGGTAGCCTGAAAGGCCGCGACTTATATACGCGAGGGGACGGTTCGAGAGGGTTCTGGACTAAATCCGGACACACACCCTCTCATTTTTATTGGCAAATTCAAATGGTACAAGAAATGTGTGATTGGTTGAAAAATAATTACTGAAAATTCCTGATTGGCCAGATTCAAAAACTGGCGAAATGAAAAAGAAGTGTTGCAAACCTTGAAATAACAAAATAAAGAAAAGTTAATTTAGTTGAGAAAACATAATAACACAAAATTTCCTTAATTCATTGATTCTTTTACCTTGCACCAGAGTGCATTACCTCAGTTTTTAATGACATCTATGGAGAAAAGTCTAAACTTCTTGACGTAAACCAAAACAAAACAAATAAGTACAGTCAGTTTAGGCAACTTCAAAATAACACATTACTCAATAATTCACTGGTGACATCTTCAGGTCAACGTCCCAACTTCATGCCGTATGTGTTTCACGTTTAGTTAGAGAGATAGCGTTCCTTAAGGCGCTTCTTTTAAATGAGCGGAGTTGAGGTGTACCTCCCGGTACAATAATAATAATAATAATAATAATAATAATAATAATAATAATAATAATAATAATAATAATAATAATAATAGTAATAATAATAATAATGGCTTTAAGTTCCACTAACTACTTTTACTGTTTTCAGAGACGCCATGATGCTGGAATTTAGTCGCGCAGGTGTTCTTTTACGTGCCAGTAATTCTAACGACACGAGGCTGACGTATTTGAGGACCTTCAAATACCGCCCGATTGAACCTGCCAAGTTAGGGGTGAGAAGGCCAGCGCATGTACCGTCTGAGCCACTCAGCCAGTATGGAAGATATTTTTAAACAATATGGTGACAGAGGTCACATTGCTGCTACTGCAAACCAATGAATGTGTACAAGGTCTCCCATATAAACTCAGACCGAACGCAGGGTGTTTGTACTCTGTGCTACGGCAGCTGCCACAGCCGTACTTACGTCGCGCGCGGCCGCCCTGCTTTAAGCGTGTATACAATCTTATATGAAATCTTACCTTATAAAAGATGCTGGTAGTGTCGACCGTCCTAGGCTATACAGTCTATACCTAGTAACCACATTCTGGCTGACGTGAGTGAGTTCTCCCACTGTAATGTTTCTGATTTAATTCGTAATTTTTTCTTTCAGTTCCTTCAATGTGTGAGGATTTGTTCGATACACTTTGTCCTTCAGTTTACACCACAAGTAAAATTCACACACTCTTAGGTCTGGAGAACGAGGGGGGATTCCAGATCGTAAGAAGCGGATCTGCTGTATGAGCAGGGGCTGAATCTTGTTGAAATCACCCATGCGAATTTTCTTCATCCATTAACTGACTGGAGAACGGCGTCATAATGTCATCTTCGTAACTCTGCATTTATTGTCTTCTCGAAAAAAAAAAAAAATAGGCCCAATTCTTCGTCTTGCACTGATAGCATACCAAACGCCAATTTCCTAACATAATGAGGGACTTCATAAACACCATTAAGATTTTTTTGCACACCAATAGAGGGTTACGACTGTTCACACGATCATTAAGATGATGAAACGGGAAGTTTTACTTCAGAAAATACGGTGTTGCAGTGATAACTGTCTCATCATGTTAACAGCTAAGATTCAGTCACCGGGCGAGTTGGCCGTGCGCGTAGAGGCGCGCGGCTGTGAGCTTGCATCCGAGAGATAATAGGTTCGAATCCCACTATCGGCAGCCCTGAAAATGGTTTTCCGTGGTTTCCCATTTTCACACCAGGCAAATGCTGGGGCTGTACCTTAATTAAGGCCACGGCCGATTCCTTCCAACTCCTAGGCCTTTCCTATCCCATCGTCGCCATAAGACCTATCTGTGTCGGTGCGACGTAAAGCCCCTAGCAAAAAAAAAAAAAAAAAAAAGATTCAGTCTGGTAAGAAATAAGATGTACAATATTATAGGTTAGGATCCACCTTTCAATACTCCGTAATAAGATGGTAAAAAGTAGTTACAACCTGTTTAATGGGACCGGTTTCAACACATTTTAAGTGTCATCATCAGCCAATTTGCGAAGATCTTAAAACAACTAGCACATTGAATACAGGCAAAAAATTAACATTGTATCATAACGTAGCAATTCAGTAAATGTTCAAAACACAATAATCACAGTCAAGAGAGTAAACAGAACATCACTATCTTGCGCCGAAAACAAATATAGCTGAAGTTCATAAGCAGGTCAAATATTCGCTTATGTAAAGTCGTTGCTAGGCAGGTCTTGTAGGCATTTGTTTCTCCGGCCGAAGAGCAAAAGGTGACGTGAATGAAGACCTAGGAAAACAGTGTAGGATTTAATTTCGTCAAATTTCAAAGTGGATATATAGGTTTTATAAAATAATTTAAAACGTTAAAAAAGAATAAAGCCAAATAAAAAATATATTTAAAAAATAGGAAGAAATAATGAAAGAAAAACGAGGTAACTCATACTTGCCAGATCGAACACGTGCAAGCTGCTTGCAAGGTCAAGACTATGCGCGCGCCTCCCATAGTGCAGCTGCCGTAGCGCAGAGTACAAGCACTGTGCGTTCGGTCTGGGTTTATATGAGAGACCCTATATTAGTTATCGGAATTAAGAATACGCCCAACTTGGCAGGTTTGATCCTGGCTCAGGCCAGTGGTACTTGAAGGTACTCAAATACGTCAGCCTCATGGCGGTAGATTTTCTGGCACCTGAAAGAACTCACGCGGGACTAAATTGCGGTACCTCGGCGTCTCCGAAAACCGTAAAAGAAGTTAGTGGGAAGTAATACCGGGTGAGTTGGCCGTGCGGTTAGAGGCGCCCGGCTGTGAGCTTGCATCCGGGAGATAGTGGGTTCGAATCCCACTGTCGGCAACCCTGAAGATGGTTTTCCGTGGTTTCCCATTTTCACACCAGGAAAATGCTGGGACTGTACCTTAATTAAGGCCACGGCCGCTTCCTTCCAACTCCTAGGCCTCTCCCATCCCATCGTCGCCATAAGACCTATCTGTGTCGGGGCGACGTAAAGCCAATAGCAAAAAAAGTGGGAAGTGAAGCC
This sequence comes from Anabrus simplex, assembly GCF_040414725.1. Classification (NCBI taxonomy): domain Eukaryota; kingdom Metazoa; phylum Arthropoda; class Insecta; order Orthoptera; family Tettigoniidae; genus Anabrus; species Anabrus simplex. The sequence goes on from NC_090270.1 coordinate 118,323,977, forward strand.
AATAGAATTATTATTATTATTAAGAATACGCCAACAGTCACCGTGGGTACAAAATATTTAACCGAAGTAGAATATAGATAGAAAATAGTACACACCTCTTATTTCCCATTCATTTCAGCATTTTTTGTGTCTAGCAGTGTCGCTATGCTGCTGGACATAAAAAAAAATGTAGCACACTTACTTCAACGTCGCACACTTTGCAGAAGAGGAAATTTTCTTAATTTAACACTTTCACTAGGCATTTTTTTAGGTATCCTTGTAAACACGCAGCATATGTAATAGTCTGCAGATTGGAATTAGCGTGGTTTCACAACATTCATAAGGGGACAGCCCAGGCAGGTAAAAAAAAAAAAAAAAAAAAAAAAAAAAAAAAAAAAAAAAAAAAAAAAACAAAGCAAAGCAAAACAAAACAAAAACTCTTAAAACTCAAACACTTCCATTCACTTATTTCAAACACCCACCCAACATTCAAGCGATGTATTCTACGTCCAAAAGATATGCAACCAAGGCTTCCTTTTCTCTCAGAATTATACTGTAACTTTTTAGAATTAATTGAATTTCAGCAACTTTTTAAAAGATGTGCTTTACGTTCCATCGATACAGATAGGTCTTACGGCGACGATGAGATTGGGAAAGTGCAGGAGCGGGAAAGAAGCGACTGTAACCTTAAGATACAGCCACAGCATTTGCCTGGTTTGAACATGGGAAACCAAGGAAAACCATTTTCAGGGTTGCCGACAGTGGGGTTCGAACCCACTATCTCCTGGATGCGACCTCACAGCTGTGCGCTCCTAACCGCACTGCCAACTCGCCCGGTACACGATGAGATTGGAAAAAGTATAGGAGTGGGAAAGAAGCGACTGTAACCTTAAGATACAGCCACAACATTTGCCTGGTGTGAACATGGGAAACCAAGGAAAACCATCTTTAGGGTTGCCGGCAGCGGGGTTCGAACCCACTATTTCCAGAATGCAAGTTAATAGCTACGTGACTTAAACTTCACAGCCACTTGCAGGGTAGCAAGAAGGTGCTGATAGGATACAGGTCATCATTATCACATTTATTGTGTGATAACTGATGAATTCTGCAGCTGAAATTACTGATCGCTCATAAATCACAGATAAATCATTGAGCTAACTACAGTACATGCAGATATTCAGGCACGCGCCCACCACAACACGACCCGCGGTTTGCACGACCTCAGTTTCACATAATGCAAACATAATTCATTAAAACATGTAAACTAATTGCCTTTATTTGAACTTGTAACACGTTTTGTTAAAGGAAGATGATATCATTATTTCTAATTTTGTGTTAAATACATTGTTATTGTATTTTAGTTGTGGATTTTCAACATACACTATTTGGTAATCAATCATGTATTATGAATCTGCATATAATTCGTGATACCGTGAAATATAATTATGGTCATGTGTGTGTGTGTGTGTGTAACGTTAATATCTCTGGATTGAGGATTACTATGGATGCTCTGGAGCTTTGGAAATATTAACATACAAGGATCGAGCAGAAAACCATACAAAAGCTTTAAATAAACTAGTTGTTTTTATCATCAAAATTCGAACCGACTGTGACGGTCCTGGAGTCAAGACAAGTTGTAATATTATCATCAAATACAAGCAATGTAGAAGTATTCCTCCGGGGAAATTTCATTTTTACTACTGGTAATAATAATAATAATAATAATAATAATAATAATAATAATAATAATAATAATAATAATAATAATGCCGGGCTGAGTGGCTCAGACGGTTAAGGCGCTTGCCTTCTGACCCCAACTTGGCAGGTTCTATCCTGGCTCAGTCCGGTGGTATTTGAAGGTGCTCAAATACGTCAGCCTCGTATCGGTAGATTTACTGGCACGTAAAAGAACTCCTGCGGGACTAAATTCCGGCACCTCGGCGTCTCCGAAAACCGTAAAAAGAGTAGTTAGTGGGACATAAAACAAATAACATTAATAATAATAATAATAATAATAATAATAATAATAATAAGGTTCGGATGTTAAGGAAAAGTCATATTCCTTTCCTGAGGTTATTTTACCCGAAATCTGAAAAATGACTGTCAATGATGGAGCCCTGGGCCCGTTTAGAGCAATTTCATGTTGCATATAAGTGAATATTTCGTCCATTTGTATTAATTTGATCATATTTTGCTAATTTAATGATATAGGGTCATATTTTAAGTATTTTTGCTAAATTAAGGCGCCGTTTTTAACAAGGTCAGTACATATTGTTATCTGCGTCGAGTGCTAAACAAAGGATAACACAGGATTTCAAAATACTGTAGTAGATGCATTTTCTTTCTTTTTCCGAAACAGATAGGAAGCAGGTTTAAAAGAAATGATTCAGAAAAAAAGAGGCGATGTACGAACGGACGCCGACAGATATCAAAAAGCGTGCTACTACTTCGGTTTGTTGGTTCTTTCTTGTAGGAAGGCAGTGAGAACTGCACAACAGGGCTGATACTGAATGAGTGCATAAAGTTTTAACGTACCTGCTGTAGCTCTGTCAATTTGTATGATTAAATGTGTCTGCTGTATTATCGCTGATCACCTTTTGCCACGTTTAGTGTTAGTAATACTCTAATACTTACTAGTAAAAGTAACCTCAAGTCCTCATCCCGAGGTGGTGCTGCTCTTTCTAGGCACACCGCCAATGGAGGTGAGCTGCATGTACCATTTCAACCACATACCAGCCCACCTGCCATTTTTATAGAAGTACCGGGAATCGAACCCGGGCCTCAGAGGACGGCAGATAATAACACTAACCGTTACGCTGCGGAGTCGGACCTAATACTTGCTACCCATCTCTAAAATTCTTAAGTCATATTTTACCTTTTCTTTTTTGTTGGGTCATGTTTAGCTAGTTTCTAGGGCATATTTGTTTTCATATTTTGTACTACTTTAGGTCATTAAATTCCGAACATTAATAATAATACCGGGCGAGTTGGCCGTGCGCGTAGAGGCGCGCGGCTGTGAGCTTGCATCCGGGAGATAGTAGGTTCGAATCCCACTATCGGCAGCCCTGAAGATGGTTTTCCGTGGTTTCCCATTTTCACACCAGGCAAATGCTGGGGCTGTACCTTAGTTAAGGCCACGGCCGATTCCTTCCAACTCCTAGGCCATTCCTATCCCATCGTCGCCATAAGACCTATCTGTGTCGGTGCGACGTAAAGCCCCTAGCAAAAAAAAATAATAATAATAGTAATAATAATAATTTAATAATAAATAATAATTATAATAATAATTAATAATATTAATAATAATAATAAATAATAATTAATAATAATTAATAATAATGTTAATATAATAATTAATAATATTAATAATAATAAATAGTAATAATAATACTAATAATACTAATAATAATAACAATAATAATCATAATTAATAATAATAATAATAATAATAATAATAATAATAATAATCTACATATTAAAAGAGTTTACTAAAATCAGCTTTGGCAAATCCGTCCGTCCCTTCTACTGGACCGATTTGCTTCATTTTTGTTTTAATCTCTCCGGAATTTCCTGCCGGTGAATCATGATACAATGATAGGTCTCTGAAGTTCAGTCAACTTCGAGAAATCATAAAATAGTAATTATTATCACTCCAATAATTGCAGTCCGAGGCTTACCCTACCCCCAATACATTCTGTACTTAGCAGGTTGCTAAGCGACTAACACTTCCACTATCTTTATAAATAAAATCGTAACGAACGTGTGTCTGTACATTAACTATTTTGGCGAAATTTTCGTACAGTTATCCGTTTCAAGTGTAATGATGACCATCTGCATATTTGTTCGCTTCAGTTTCCCGAAAATCCTCTTGTTTAACCCCCCTCTCCCCCAAAGCAAGATTGAGGCACAATCTGACAGACGAGGTAGAAAATTGAAATTTGACAAAATCATATGTCTTAGCCTGTAATAGACGGAAAGTTTCTAAGATTTTTAAATATTTCATTTTTTACCCCCGAAAAAATCGGAATATTGAGGCAATTTTAATGTCGGTGTAGACCTTCGTTTCGAGGTATTTCGTGGCTAAATGGTAAGTCGTATCACAAAACGGATGGCACTATCTCAGTTCAATTTGGGGTGATCTACAACTTTGCTCCTATGACGTTCCGTCGTATGTCTATTCCTTATAATTTAGATTTGTCTCTATTTCTCGATTATATCTACTTTTCCTCTTTGTATACGTATAATTCGTAGTTTGAATCACTTATACGAAAGGTAGAATCATCTAATTCTACACGAGCATTGGCCCACCCAGTATCCATACGTGAGCCAAATTCTATGTTTGTAACTGTCATATTAGTACCCAAAAGTAATGCACTGTGAGAAAATCTTACCCAAGTTTCACCCTATTCAACGTTTCTAACTCAATTTTACCCATAAATAGATAAGCAAAGCAAAGCAAAGTCACCTCCTTACAGGCCATGAAGGCCCTTGGAGGAGTGGAAGGTAAAGGCTTCCAGCATTGTTAACCTCGGCACGTGATGGGGTAGAGTGGTTAGCTCTACGCCCGGCCGCCTTTGCCCCCAGGAATTAACCTGGTACTCATTTTTGTTGTAGGCTGAGCGAACCTCAGGGCCATATTCACCTCCGGAAGTGATAAATAGATAAGACAGGAGAAAATATCTTAAAACCATACATTTAGACAGCTAAATGAGGCCTCTAATGGTACAATCCGTTTGTCGATATGATGTATCGTTTAGCAGCAGTTAATCTATAAATTAAGGTTTGCAATATTTTAAATATGCATATACTTTACTTCGTATGTCGATCTATATATATTCATTGAAGTCGGTTTGTAGCGATGTAGAAAAGGTGTGTTTGCTATTATAATTAATATTTTACATCGATAGTGAGTTTCAGCAGGAGGGCGTCTGCTATTGTAATCATTACTCTCCACATCGACTTTGACTGGCAGTAGGAATGGGATCCTTCTCCAACTCCTTTGTAACTAGCATTAGTAAGGAGGGACTACCGTTGTAATTAACAATTCCCGTCTCAATTTAACTGGCAGAAGTCAAGGGAGCATGCAATTTTCTTCAAAACTCCCCTAACCGATTGTGTTTGGGAGGAGGCAAGTGTGCTCGCCATTATAAACAAATTTACCCATCTAAAATGTGACTGGCATTAGGCATAGTGGCCTTGCTATTATAATGGAAACTTACCAACTCGGTGCGACTGTCATTAAGAAAAGGGCCTGTCATTATAATGACAGCACAACCTAACTTTGACTGGCAGTAGGGAAGGTGCCTGCTATTATAATAAAAACTCCTCAACTGTAATCTGTCTGGAAGTAGGAAAGGGCGCCTGCTATTGTAACGAACGATTGTGACCGCGCAGCAGGTAATGGGGGCTCGCATTATAATAAAAACTTACCTACTCGATTGTGAATGTCAGTAGGCAAGTGAGTCTGCCGTTATCATCACAACTCCGCAACTCGCACTTTACATTGGAAACAACGTATGGGAACCTCCCCCTGCTGTTTCTGGAATACGCTAAGAGACATGAAATTTAGAAAAATTCTTAATAACTGCATGTACAGTAATTTACTTCAATGTCCGCATACAATGTAGAATACCGTAGCGAAGCACGGGTACATTTGCTAGTTATTAATACAATTTCCCCCATGAGGAGGCTGCCACAAGGGCAAAGTATGTCGGCCACACAGTATTTTGTTTTCTAAGTTTGCTAGATTGCCAGATAGAAATAACCATCACAAGGCTCAGGAATAAGTTTGGAACGAATTTGGAATGCGGCATTGGCATGATGTATGGTTCTCGATGTCGTGAAGTCGTGTTCGGTTGAGACCGAGAGAATACCATATCTGTACAAGAAATTTAGGCATTGTGCCTCGAGCTCCGATCATGAGTCCATTGACGAAAATATTGTCTAGGTAGTTCACGGTTGGCTGGTAAATCGATATCTTCTCGGCGCCCACATCTTCGGCCTGACCAACGTACGACTCGAAGCGTATGGTGGGATCTAAGATGAGTCCTTACTTGCTAGCTGGTTATGTGATTTTCGTCGTTAGTAATGTCACTGCTTGCAGCCATTTTTGATAAGTACCTGTGAAGCCAGAAAATATACACTTCCTCTGATCACGGAGAATGCTATTCCTTGCTAGACACTCTTTGATTCTCTAATTTTTCCCAGCTTCCAAATATATTCAACAGATGGCAGAACGTTCTTGATAACTTACATGATGCTAAGAGAAAAATGTGTACGTACAAACAGATGGGAAGGCATAAGACAAACTGCAATATATCACACTGTAATACAGAATCCAATATGGCGATTTTCTTGGGCCATTGCCCTTGGCGTAGATTTGCAGTCTGCTGTGAAGCAAGAGTAAAACAATGGACGTAAGTACTAGATACAATTATTAACGCTGATAATGCTCATAATTTTCGAACAGAAGAACTATTATATTCAATATTAACTGCGTTTAAAAAGTATAAAACCAACGGAATAATATTCTTTATCGTTTAAAAAATGTACATCATGAACACATATTCGACCCACGTAACCCCAAAAACAGCAAAAATGAAAATAATAAATGTTTACCAACATCCATCATACCAGCGTAAAGTATATTTAAAGAAAAAAAACACAAAACACCGACTCCACTACCAAGAAGTGCCATTATCAATGACTATAAAGTACGGTAGCCAACTTTAAACGTACACGTAATGATGCATTTTTAAAAACCGGTTTACTTTCAATGGTATTGACGATTGAGGGAAAGGAAGTACTGTATAATTAAGCTGACACTAAAGAAGATAATTTGCCGTTAAGTTTCAGTAATTCGCATTACCCTGCCTTTACGCTCGACAGTTCACTGTTAGGCTTGCTATCTTCACATTTTTGGTCAGGAGGTCCTTAGCCAGTATCATTCGTTAGAAATCAACGGAATGTTTGTAATTGTTGATAACATTATTTTAAAGGCTCACTTACTTTCCAGACAATCTGGGCTGTCACGAAGACAAAGTTCCACGCAAATCAAAATTATATAAAATTAAAAATTTACCTTAAACACACAACAATAAGTCTAAAACTACAGAAAAGTTCGTAGAAATCAAGCGAGTGGCTGCGCCGTTTGGGTCACGTAGCTGTTAGTTTGCATTCGGGGGATAGTGGTTTCGAACCCCACTGTCGGCAGCTCTAAGGGTGGTTTTCCATGGTTTTCTATTTTCACACCAGGCAGATGCTGGGGCGGTACCTTAATTAAGACCACGGCCACTTTCTTCCCAATCCTAGCCCTTTCCCATTCCATTGTCGCCATAAGACTTATGTGTCGGTGCGATGTGAAACAAACTGTAAAAAAAAAAAATCGTAAATTATCAGTCAACGTCACAATAAAGAAATATACAAAAGCACTTCACACATAATTAACACGTATTACAAATCCTAAAAGTAAACCTTGGCAACGCATGTAGCAATCTTATATCTGATCTATTTATAACGAATGCTGCGGAGCAGCACGGGATTTATAATAATAATAATAATAATAATAATAATAATAATAATAATAATAATAATAATAATAATAATAATAATAATAATAATAATTTCGTATGACAATTGATAGCCTGATGCAGCTCTTACAAAGCAGACCCACCGATGAGGGTGAGTGGTATCTGCCATGTATGGGAAGATGCTTGTTATTGTAGTGAAGTTAGCGTTGTGTGTGGTGTGTTAGTTGCAGGAATGCTGGGGACAGTACAAAAACCCAGTCCCCGAGCTAGGGGAATTGAACTATTTAAGAGTAAATTCTCCAAACCGGTTGAGACTCGAACCCAGGGTCCTATGAACTGAAGGCCTCTACACTGACCATTTAACTAAGGAACCGCACAGATAAATGGCTTTGAGAAGTCAGTGTTATAACTGATGAAAAAGGTCAAAATATCTTCAATGATGTCAATTGTAAATGTTCTAAAGAACCAGGGAATACGTTATTTGGTGACTATAAAAATTTCCACGGAGATCCCTAGAAGAGGGGGGTCCGTAGGAAGTTTTTCCAATGCCCGCAAAGAGTTCATATTTTGTTGGCAGTTTGGAATAACGAATTTGCTTGGGAGGGGAAATGGTGGCGAGGGGTTGTTCTAAACCGAATAAAACGTTCCGAAAAAACTAGAAGCAAGGAAGCTGACGTTTATGTACAGGTAACTTCTAACCTATAAGGGTGAAAAATACTTGGAGATAGAAAATTCCCACTGAAAATTGCAATATCTCAAAAAGTAAATCGAAGTTACAAAAGAAATCCTTTTCATTGTCATAGTGACTTACCTTTAACGCTCAGATTACAAACGGTGGGAGCCTCCGTGGCTCAAACGACAGCGTTCCGGCCTCTCACCGCTGGGTTCTGTGGTTCAAATCCCGGTCAATGCGTGTGAGATTTATGCTGGACAAAGTGAAGGCGGGTCAAGTATTCTCTGTGCACTCCGGTTATCCCTGTTATATTTCATTCCAGCAACACACTCCAGTATAATTTCATTTCATCTGTCAGTCATTAATAATTGCCCCAGAGGAGTGCGACAGGCTTCAGCAGTCGGCACAATTCCTTTCCTCGCCGCTAGATGGGGGTTTCATTCCATTCCTGACCCGGTCGAATGACTGGAAAACAGGTTGAGGATTTTCATTTAATTATAAATGTTCCCCAGCATCCTGGCTTTCGTTATTGCTGTCCATACAGTACAAGTGCAATCATTTAACAACGTCCCCTGACGGAGCCGGGCAACTGTATGTTTCGCTCACCAGAAAGAAAATCTTTATTCATCGAAGAGAGTGGGGAAGGATACTACATTCTAGAAAATTAAAAACCCTTGTGTCGTTTACACGGCCGGAAGTATTTGTACGTGATGACGTCTACGGGCTGTGAGAAAATTGAGAGACTGTGTGATTTTTGCAGAATCAATCTACAGTATTTGTTAGTGACATGGAGCGGTATGAAAAGAATTGAATATCGGACGATGGTATGAGAAGTAGGATGTGAAGCGTAGAGTTTCGGCGGCGATGTGTGTAGTGAATATATAATCCAGGCAAGTGCCTCTCAATGTCATCGGGGCTAAAGTATTGTAGGCGTTTTATGGGTTGAAAATGATTTTACGAAGAGCACGATTCAGGTTTGGTGATGACACCGACACTGAAGTCCCCGCAAAGCACAATGGGATTGTCTGAGTCCACGCAGTTAAGCATGTTGAGCGCGATTACTATTTGATAGAACGAATCGTTAGTTTCGCAGTAAATGAGTTTTGTGTGCGGACGAGTCCATGTGCTGCAGCGTGAGTGATAGGGGAGGGACGTTCAGTTCGCTAGTTGCTACGGAAGTGTTCACATCGGCTCCTGGTAACTAAATGCCCTTGTCCGCGCTTCTCCATCTGCTGTCTGCAGGCCAGCTGGTTGACTGTGTTGATATGACAAGGGAAAGCTTCACATCACTCCCAGTAGCATAGCAGTAGTTACCTCTTCCACTACCGCCCTTCCCCGTCTTTCCTCCACAAGCTTGTGGTTTCGCGCATTTTTGTGCCATCAGACAGAAATCGCACGCCACAGGAAGGGAGCTGGCACATGAGCGTGGCGAAGTCACTAAGTGTGTTTGTTATTTATGTTTCTTGGTTACCGGTATTGTATTACTTATTCTATTTACGTACAAACTGACCCAAAATTTCTCCGAACAGATGCGCCTTTATTTGTTTATTGTTTTATTCTGAACTAATTTACCTGAATTGACGCCTGACAACGAGAATGGCTGAATATACTACTACAGTCATCAAGTTCGTGGACTGGCGCCTTCATTGTACGCAACACGGCGTACACTTATGTACTGCAGTCAATAACGTCTTAGACTGCCGCTTACAATTTAAGCAACACAGTGTACACCTGTGTACGTACTACAGTCAATATGTTCGTGGACTGGCATTAACAGTTCAAGGATCGCATAGTCTTTTGACCTGTATTTTCGCCTCTTTTTCCCGTCGTAGTGATCCAAACGATTTTTCGCTAGTGGATTTGCCTAATTTTTGGCAGAACTGGAAATTTGCCCGTTACTCAAACTACGGTATTCTCAAGTTCGGCCGCTGACATTCAATTACCCTTCACAACAGAGACTGTAGTTCTACTTATACTGTATGCCGTTTCATTCCTCATCAGACGGCGCATGTGCGTATGTTTGTAAAAACCATGTGACTTCTACTCCAATTATCGTAAATCTACCGCAATGGTATTGTTGGGAGATCAGAAGAATGCACATGCCCGGTGAGGCACGGGCCGAACGAGTTTTCACCAGCAGAGCCAGTGACGCAATGGTTACCATAGCAATTCCGCTACTACCCAGGCGAACTTTGTATTATCTTCTACTGGCAGCTCTTCGCTCTTGTCAGTTGTAATCCAGCAAACTGCAAAGTGTGAGTCAATGTTTTCGTGTAGCAGATACGAGCCGATCTGTCTGGGCAGAACAGGAAGTTCGTGCTTGCAGGCCACATTCCTCATTCTTGCATTCTTCTCATCTCTACACAGTACTACCATTTTGTCAGGCGAAAGAATATCTAATATTTAGATTGATTCTTTCACGGCCCGTATTAGTAGACGTGATATGATAAGAATTTCTTCTGCTATATTCCTCCATCGTCTTCGTTTCATCTGATGACCTTGATGCCTATTTCGCAACATAGAGACATATTGAACAGGAAACGTCTTACTTTCTCCTAATATGGCGTTGTCACTTCCCATTGGGAAGGCTAGCGCAGAGTGAGGCATCTGGTGACGAACGACAGTTTCACTTACAAATAGACCAGTGCTCAAGTATTTTCAAGTTCAAAGCGTCGGATTTAGAGAAGTATTCCACATGAACGGACGTGTTTTCTCTTCTGAAGACGCAGAACAAAGCCTCCGCGAAACGTAACGAACTTCTCTTTGTTTTCTTTGACATAGCAAAATCGCAATGTCTAGAATTTCGAATGATACACAAATCATGCGTCGTGATTTACACTGATAAGTCGGTATGAAGCAAATTTAAGAAATATTCACATATTCTCCCTAGCTGCCGTAGGATAGCCGCTGTTGTATTAACATGTCGTGCTCAAAGTCAGATTTCAAATGGTTCCCCACATTGAGGTCGGAATTAATATTTCGACTGTCAATACGTCAATTTGGCTTGTAACCTGAAAACCCACGCTGTCGGTTCATCGCTCGTCGGTGTCTAACTGGCATGGTTCGTGGGACGTCCTGCCGGTGGCGGCGAGTCGAAAGCGTGCAGCCGTCGTGGTTATCCGCGGTTCCTGCGCGCCGTAGGCGGACCCCGGTGAAATCCTACCGCGGTGCTCTTCATCGAGTGTCGAGGTGGGCCGGCACGTTTACTTTGAACAAATTAGAGTGTTTAAAGCAGGCCGGCTGCGCCTGAATACTGTGTGCATGGAATTATGGAATAGGACCTCGGTTCTATTTTGTTGGTTTTAGGCACCCGAGGTAATTATTAATAGAGACAGGCGGGGGCATTCGTATTGCGACGTTAGAGGTGAAATTCTTGGATCGTCGCAAGACGGACCGAAGCGAAAGCGTTTGCCAGTTATGTTTTCGTTAATCAAGAAGGAAAGTTAGAGGTTCGAAGGCGATCAGATACCGCTCTAGTGCTAACCATAAACGATGCCAGCTAGCGATCCGCCGAAGTTCCTCCGATGACTCGGCGGGCAGCTCCCGGGAAACCAAAGCTTTTGGGTTGCGGGGGAAGTATGGCTGCAAAGCTGAAACTTAAAGGAATTGACGGAAGGGCACCATGAGGAGTGGAGCCTGCGGCTTAATTTGACTCAACACGGGAAATCTCACCAGGGCCGGACACCGGAAGGATTTACAGATTGAGAGGTCTTTCTTGATTCGGTGGGTGGTGGTGCATGGCCGTTCTTAGTTAGTGGAGCGATTTGTCTGGTAAATTCCGATAACAAACGAGACTCTAGCCTGCTAAATAGTCGCATCCGGTATCCGTTCGTGCTACGGCGACAACACATCTTCTTAGAGGGACAGGCGGCTTCTAGCCGCACGAGATTGAGCAATAACAGGTCTGCGATGCCCTTAGATGTTCTGGGCCGCACGTGCGCTACACTGAAGGAATCAGCATGTCCTCCTAGTCCTCCTTCGTGCTAGGGATTGGGGCTTGCAATGCTGATTTGGTTATAAACTCACTATGTGTGTTTCTTTTTTCATGCCTTTTGGTTATTCTATTAGATAGTCGTTTTATTTACGCACAGGATGACACCAAAATTGCTCCGATCAGATGAGCCGTTTGCTCGCTGCAGTGGTTCGAAGCGTACTGAACCATTCGAAACCAGAGTTTCATGGCGCAGCGATAAAACATATAGTCCAGGAACAGGCCTATGTATTGCTACATTTGCATTAAACCTACTCCTTAATTTTGGAGAATAATTGGCATGGACTGAAGAAAAAAGTCATGAAACTGATTTTTCGAACATGGATGACTGATTTGTATGATGTCACGTCAATGTTGTTTAAACGAAAATGTTTAATTGAAGTGTATTTTCTTTCTTTCCGTAAAGGTTCTTCAAATGAAAACCCTTCGGTATAAATAGCCATGAAAATGTTGGCCCTTTCTACCATCTAACGTATGTGAATGGGACAGATTGTTTTTAAACGTTTTTCTTGGTGTATTTCCCGTCAGAAGAAGGGATCTGTTATTTTTCATATCATCCTCAATTTGAAGCAGCCTTCTGCATCGGCGAGACATACGCCTGCTACCCGCATATCCTCCCGCATATAAGCCGTCCACCGTTTCCTGGGTATTTATTCGGGTCGTTGTCCATCTGGGCTGAGCGCAAGTGTCTTCCTTGCAGTCAAATATGGGTCAGCTCTAACAACGTGGCCAAACCACTGAAGCCTATCATCTCTCAACGTATCTGGTATTGAGGCTACTCGAAAAGTGTTCGGGACATCTTCAAGCCATGTCGTGCCCGGTTACCATAGTAGCATCTTCATCTGTTTGTATCTGTTTGTGGCACTTTGTTATGGGCCAGTATATCAGAATGCAACTGGACGAACGATTGCACGATAGATCTTGGATCTGAGGCGCAACGGGGCACACAGGACACCTGTTACCTGACGTTACTTAAACCAGGCAGCGCTGATGCGTGCTGTGATATGCCATCAAAGTTGTCAAGTGGGAGTCTAGGTGTTTAAAATGGAATGGAGTTACCATCGACAGTTATCGTGAGAACGGTCTCCTTTAGGTTGAGCCGCTGTCAGAAATCACTGAGCCTTGCATTCCGCTAATTGACTAATCGTTGGAGAAACATTCGGAACCTGTCAACATTCACAGGAGGATTCTGTCTGTATATGGAGACACAGCTATATGTGTCAAACAAGTATGGAAGTGTCGACGTGAATTTAAGAAAGTGAAGAGGGAAGTGGCCATCCCTCAAAATCAGACCAATTTGTTAATGTCATTGATGAAATAAACAACAGTGTTTTAATGCCCACTCGCTAGCACGGTATCTGCTGACCTCGCCCTCTGCCCGCTTTTCCTTAAGCCTAGGCTGCATGTTCTGCTCTATGGCAAATGATTAAATAACTTTGAAGATTATGTTGAAACGCATGGGGTTGAGTGTCTTTAACTGTTCATCTGCAAAATATTAAACAAACTTACTTTTTGGTTTACCTTTTTACAGTAGTTCTTGTTCCTACATGAAACGACATCAGCAATTTCGACTGCTTTTAGAAGAACTAAAAATAATTGTGTCATTGTGGAAAGCTGTAGTAGTTCAGCTAGATGGCTGAATAGTCAGAGTAGCCCCGGGTTCGATTCCCGGTCCTGTCCGGGATTTTATTTTTGTATGGTCAATATCTCTAGCTCAGAGACTGGGTGTTTGTGTTCACGTCTTCATCTACACACGATACACTATACTACCAACCACCACAGAAATATGCATCAGTGAATAGCCTCGACATAGGATTGGCGTCGAAGAGGACATTCGGTCGTAAAACCAGGTGAAATCCTCACCAAGTGCCAACCCCAAGAAATTGAAAAAAAAACCAGGAAAAGAATTATAAGAAATCTATTGTTGAAGAACTGAATCAGACTCCGGATATCAATGCAAATAAAACTAAGAAAACCGGGCGAGTTGGTCGTGCATGTAGAAGGCGCGCGGCTGTGAGCTTGCATCCGGGAGATAGTAGGTTCGAATCCCACTATCGGCAGCCCTGAAAATGGTTTTCCGTGGTTTCCCATTTTCACACCAGGCAAATGCTGGGGCTGTACCTTAATTAAGGCCACGGCCGCTTCCTTCCAATTCCTAGGCCTTTCCTATCCCATCGTCGCCATAAGACCTATCTGTGTCGGTGCGACGTAAAGCCCCTAGCAAAAAAAAAAAAACTAAGAAAAAACGTATTCCGTTGACCCGAGCACCTATCGGGTAAATACGCTATAGTTCTCCCAGCCGTTGAAACACTTTGGTGACCTGAAGATGTTTTGTAAGTACTTTACAGCCAACTGGGAGAGAACCAAAGTTTGAATAATAATATTAGTTTATGCGTTGAAGCTATGTAAGTTTATAATCCCGTCCTTTGAAAAGTAAAGAAAATCAAATGAAACCTCAATTTGAGAGAAAAGTGACGAAGGGGAAGGGAAGAGAGAGAGAGAGACGGTTAGAAAGGCGGATAGAAGCAGAGAGTGACTGGGAGGTAGGGGTGTGGAAGAAGGAGAGAGAGAGAGAGAGAGAGAGAGAGAGAGGGCGTTCTCCGCTGACCACACCTCGTCGGAGAGATTGATCTAGAATAAAGCGATTATATACTGTCTTTGACAAAAGGAGAGCTCATTAAATGTTACTTTATATTTCCTACGTTACAGATACAGCAGTAAACAAAAATGACAGAAGATGCCTAGCATGGCCTAGAGGTTAGCTTAGCCCAGTGGTTTTCAAACTTTTTGGTACCGAGTGAGTTGACCGTGCGGTTAGGGGTGCACAGCTTTGAGCTTGCATCGTGGAGATAGTGCGTTCGAGCCCCACTGTCGGCAGCTATGAAGATTGTTTTCCATTTTCACACCAGGCAAATGCTGGGGCTGTACCGTAATTAAGACAATGGCCGCTTCTTTCACACTCCTATCCCTTTCCTATTCCGTCGTCGCCATAAGACCTATCTGTGCAACGTAAAACAAATTGTAAAAAAATGTAAAGAAAATGTTTGGTTGGCGTACCCCTAAAATCCAATTTTTTTACCTTCGTAATCCCGAAGTACTAGTATATTGCGATTATAACAAAGATGTCGACTTCCGCAGAGTCACAGCTAGCAGTATTAGCTGCCATCGTCGGTGGTCCGGGTTCGATCCCCGTTACTGCCAGAAATAATATGTGGTTGAAATGGTACATTGCATAAAATGAATTTCATTATAAAGCCCGTATTGTCGTGCGTATACTTATAAGGTATGGTCAAACGTTTTTATTTAATTATTTAAAAAAACATTTAAAAATAATGGAACATGTTTCATCTATCTTGTAGACATCATCAGCCGAAAAGTTTTTAAGGTTAAGCACAAAGGACAAGGACAAAAACACATTTAAAATAATTCGGACTACCGAATGCGTCAGTTAAAATGTTGAAGAATGTGCTGGAATGATCTGAGCACAACACTTGAATACTGTTAAAGTGAAAATTAAAATATTGTACACATGAGATGGTTCAATAAAATTGGAATTGGAGTCCTTCTTAACTTGATGATGCTATGTTGACATACAGTTTGCTGATGCGTCGGTAAAAACTTGGTAATATAGAGCACAATGTTTAGTTCCAGTAGAATGAAGACGATTTATAAACATGTGTTAAAAATGAGTGGGGATTCCAGTAAAGTGATATTGACTTCGTCTTATTGGCGTGATGATGTTGACAATTCTTGATAAAAAAGTAGGCGGAATTTCTGATCGTGAATTTCGTAAGTGGAATGTGCGGTGGAGTACCCTAGAACGAGAATGACGGCTATTATTAGCGTTAACAGCAGGCAAGCACTTGTAATACAAAAGAAGAATAAGTGAAAATGAAATGCGGCACATCTGATTACTTACGCTCTCGCCTACCCAAGAATGGCTAGCTCAGCGTGTATGGATGTTTATGGTTGACTGGAGGCGAACTGTGGAGGCCGTGTGTGATGGAAGCTTCCACTTACGAAATTCACGATCAGATATTCCGCTATATAACTGATTCAACTTAGTGGATTACTTAAAATGAAGGAGCAACCCTAGTAACACGCATGAAAGACTGCTCCAACGAAAACATAGCCCTTATATTTCTCACTTACCTTTACGTAAAAGCCTGGCGCAACTACGAGATTCAAAGTGACAGGTGACAATAGGCAAACCTGCAGCACAAGTTGGACTTGGCGGGTTGCCTACCTAGCGAGATATCATAAGTAATACAGTAATATCACAGTCTAATATACACAGTCGCGAAGCTCGGCTTATTTTGTTCATCCATGCGACTGCAGCGCTCCACGTGGCCAGCAAGCTGCCGGTCTTCTGGGATGTGTAAGTTGTATACGTTTTGCGAGGTAAGCGTGAGGTAATTACATTATAGATGATCGGTTTACTATTAAATTGACATGGTATGTACGAAAGGAGGTGTGTGTGGCGCAATAAATTGCGCAGTTCCAAGAAGACACCAGAGCTATCATTCTTTAGGCTGTCTAAAGATCCTGAACATTAAAGCCTTAATTACTGTTTACATTTTCGGATAAGAGAACAATATTGTGAAGATTCAGAAATTAACTTCAGATAAGTAGGCATTTCGTTCATCACTAATTCAGGAATGTAACTCGTAGTGAAATCCATCCAATGATATGAACTTAAATAACGTTTTAATACAACCGTAACCTCTAACACGTAGCGGTGTTTTGATTTTCAATGTGTAGAAAATTGCTTGTCGCCTCTGTGTAGTGGTTAATGTGATTAGCTACAACCACCCGGAGGCACGGGTTTGATTCCCGGCTCTACCACGAAATTTGAAAAGTGGTACGAGGGCTGGAACGCGGTCCACTCATCCTCGAGAGGTTAACTGAGTAGAAGGGAGTTCGATTCCCACCTCAGCCATCTTCGAAGTCGTTTCCCGTGGTTTCCCACTTGTCCCGACAAATGCCGGGATGGTACGTAAGTTAAGGCCACGGTCGCGTCCTTCCATCTCCCTTGTCTATCCCTTCCAATCTTTCCATCCCCCACAAGGCCCCTCTTCAGCATAGCTGGTGAGGCAGCCTGGGCGAGCTACTGGCCCTCCTCCCTAGTTTTATCGCTCAAACCAAAGTCTCACGCTCCAGGACACTGCCCTAGAGGCGGTACAGGTGGGATCCCTCACTCAGTCCGAAGGAAAAACCAACCCTGGAGGGTATTCGGATTAAGAAAGGAAGAAAGGCAAGAAAATTGCTTGTAAATAGTAGGGGGGATGATTTACTGAAGAAAAATGTGAACTATTTGTACAATAACATCACGTTATGTTCCAATCATTTTGGAGACAGCCAGTTTATGTCAGCAGAGAAGAAGAAATTAGTATGGAATCTCCGCAGATTTCTTCGAACCGAAAGTTATTGATAAGAGATGATTAGCCCGTCTCAAAGGAGCACAACACACAGTCATACGTTGCACCGACTCAGATAGGTCTTTTGGCAACAGTGGGATAGGAAAGGGCTTGGAACGAGAAGGAAGAAACCATGGCCTTAATTAAGGTACAGACTGTTTTGACAATGGGAAACCACGGAAACCCATCTTCAGGGCTGGCGACAGTGGAGTTCGAACCCACTATCTCCGAAATGTAAGCTGATAAGCCGCCCAGCCACTTGCGCGTTTGTCAGAGGAGCCGAGAGAACATGGGCTGTATGCTCACTAACTTCGATGTAGTATACTATTAATTCCCTAATGTTAACACCTGATTTTCCACATTGATGCTGTGAAGGTACTAAGTCATTAGTGTTGAAATTATTTGTGAAACTAAGATTAGATTACCTCGTGATATTTTGCAATGAAAGTTTTCAGTGTCATAAAACAAAAAAGCTCAAAATCCAGCCATTTAGGTTCCTGAGATGTTTGAATATTATTTGAATTGTTTTATAGTTCATTACTATTTTTATGATGTATGTGAAATTACCAAATTCAGTTCAATAATAGGATTTCGAAAATGGCTAAGACCTTAATTACAGTGGTATGATAAGCTGTTCCTTCGAAAATAAACTATTGTTGTTTCCCTTCGGTATTATTACCACGCTGTAGTCTAGTGTATCAACCTATTCTATTAAAATGTACGATTAATATAGTTGTCGAGGTGGTTACAGTTTATAATTTACGTGGGAAAGTGCATTCAACAGTTGGGTAGAGAATTGTTCCGAACAGTTAGAGCTTGCTGGCCGCTACGAGCGCCAGTGTCGTTCCGCCTGACAACAGGATGCCATTTCATTACTAAGGAGCTTCGCGACTGTGTATATTAGACTGTGGTAATATCTGGCTAGGTAGGCAACCCGGCCAGAAACATTACATACAGAACCAACACACATTAATGAAGTACACAAGTATCTAAGACAAGTCAGGCGCAGATTACTGATTATTATTATTATTATTATTATTATTATTATTATTATTATTATTATTAGAGCAAAATATAGCTACCACCGGTTTCAGTCTCGTTTATGGCTGTGACAGTTAATGATAATGTTATTTGCCTTACGTCCCACTAACTACTCTTTTATGGTTTTCGGAGACGCCGAGGTGCCGGCATTTAGTCCGGCAGTAGTTCTTTTACGTGCCAGTAAATCTACCGACACGAGGCTGACGTATTTGAGCACCTTCAAATACCACCGGACTGAGCCAGGATCGAACCTGCTAAGTTGGGGTCAGAAGGCCAGCGCCTCAACGGTCTGAGCAACTCAGTCCGGCAGGCTGTGACAGTATGGACGCTGCTGGGATATGAGTGGTGCTGAGTAATGACTAAGGAGAAGATTTTGCTTTAAATGCCTATTTTTTATTCTCATCCCAAAATTGTAGACTCATAAGCCTGAAATCTGTTTCAGTCGATAAATGACGGAAATACATGGGTTTTAATAAATGCCTATTTCGTGCATTACTGCCTATTATGAAGGTATTTTCATGTTAAGTGACTAAAACGACAAATCTTTTTTTAAATAGTATTTTCCACCCATCTCTACTTCGTTAGTTTTCTTTACCAGATAGCCGCTGATAGCAGGCATTCTTTGCAGTTAACTACCAAAGACAGGCAAATGTGATTAAAGGACAACAGCGTTCTTTCTGTCTTCTGATTCTGCTTGGAGCAAGCTGGCACTGAATCTGCATCCAGGACCGGCCAACTCCAAAATTTTCTGTGTTCTCCCGTACTTTTCTACCAACATTGAACAGCTATCTTCCAAAATAAAAGCAGCTGGACGAGAGAAAGTTACCTTTTGTTAAGGCTATAGGGATTATTCGTGAGGTCGAGGAAACCATTGCTAATCTTAATAGAGCGAAAGGAGATGAGATCCGTGCCAAATTTCTCAGTATAATGCAGAGGAATCCCGGCTGCAAGGATGCTTTTGGCCATTGCTGCTGTTCTCGAAGGGAATACCAGGTTTCACACCAGTAGAGATAGCTGCTATTACATACTGTTCCTTGACCTCATGTGGAGAGGCTATTTTTTAATTTAAGAATATATTAGCCGACAGCAGGCAAAGTTTTATTGTTCAAAATTTGGAACAATATCTGGTTGTCCATTGTAACATGTGCCGACTATGATTCATTTGAAGTGTCCTGTTGATATAATTATTGTCTGGAAAAGATAACAGTATCTTCAATAATAATAATAATAATAATAATAATAATAATAATAATAATAATAATAATAATAATAATAATAATAATAATAATAATAATAATAATAGTACCGGGAGGTACACCTCAACTCCGCTCATTCAAAAGAAGCGCCTTAAGAAACTCTATCAAACAAAATGTGAAACTGCTACGGCATGAAGTTCGGAAATTAATCAGAAGATGTCATTACTGAATAATTTAGAAGTTTGTCATTTCTAAGTTTCCTCAACTGATTGGATTTTTTTTATGTACATCAAGAAGTTTGGACATTTCTCCATAGATGTCATTACAAAAACTGAGGTCATGCACTCTGGTGCAAGGTAAAAGAATTTATTATTGAGAGAAATTTTGTGGTTATGGGTTTTCTCAAGTAAATTCACTTTCATTTATTTTTTTATATATTTCAAGGTTTGCAACACTTCTTTCTCATTCCGCCAGTCTTGAATCTGGCCAATAGGAATTTTCTGTAATTATTTTTCAGCCTATCACAGGCTTCTTGTTGGTTTTTTGGGTGTAACTTTTGACTCTGCCAATAAAATCGAGAGGGTGTATCCGGATTAGTCCAGAACCCTCTAGAACCGTCCCCTCGCGTATATAAGCTGCGGCCTTTCCGGCTTCCTTGTCTCTTGATCGCCGTATGTCTGAGAGTGTGGGTGTGTTAAGACAGGAAGCGGGGCGCCTCATTCTTCGCCAGGCAGACCAGCAGCCAAGGTAATGACCATCAGTCTTATTTTTCTGTAGCTACCTCAACAAGGCGTATAAGAGGGGAAGGTTCAAATGTCTAATTATGTAATATTCTGTTTTCTAAAATGTAAACCTTATTTCGGCTAATGTAAAATTTCAAAACTTCTTAAAACTGTAAATCGGGGATAGAGATTGAGTTACCCTCTCGAGTTCCCCTTCAACTTGGTTTGAGGTGTCTACGATTTCGTAACTGTTTTTCATTCCTGTAATGCATTAACGTAACCTTCTTTAGAGTCACCTCAGTAGCTTGGGATTAGACCCTGTATCATCGGGCAGAGATCCCAATTAGGATTTTTAATTGTCTTGGAGTGGAAGTGTACGCCTCTATTCATTTGTGTGTGTGTGCGCTTATTTTAACCTGTTTTTCTTTTCTACGAAGGCCCAGTAGTTTGGGTACTAGTTACGCCTGTGTACTAAATTGCAAAGTATAAGTTAGGCCTAGAGAGGCCAGAAATGTATAAGATTTTCGAAGTAATGCTGCCTTGAATAGGCTGTAAGAAATTGGTTAAAGTGTGGGAGCATGTAAGCTCTTTTCTGTGATTTCTAAATTCTACGGTGCCTCTGGAAGGCTAGAGATTGTAACTTTTGGAGCTAGTGCTCTTGAATTTGGGAGATTTCTATCTTTATCTAAATAGTACCTTTTGAAATTGTAAATGTGTAAACTTAAGGCTTGAAGCCCAAAATTGTTGAATTCCCTACTCAGGGGTTCTCTATTTTAATCCCCAAATTTGTCATTGTTATTTCACTAAGTGAAAAGTTTGTTTTTTGAAAAGAAATATAACCTTTATTTAAAGTTTTAAATTAATGTAGCGATCTTGCTGAAATTAATATTGATCTACTGGCAACTACACGGACCACACTCAGACAGAAAATCAATTCAAATAAGTTCAGATCCAAGAACCCAACGGCCAGGAACTTGAAACTCAAAAGTGCTTGGACACAAGAGAGAAGACAAACCCACAGTGAAAGGATGAGGAAGTTTTGGGAAGATGAGAAGAACAAGAAGAAGTCCAGTGCTAAATAATGATTCTACGTGCTCCTTAGAGGGAAAAACGCATTATATAATAATAATAATAATAATAATAATAATAATAATAATAATAATAATAATAATAATAATAATAATAATAACTTCTACCTTTTCCTGATTTAGGTGACGACTTGTCGCTTGGCGTAAAATCTTTAGCTAAGAACGAAGTGGCATGGTTAGCATATGCTGAGTAATCTCTAATTCGCCGAACTACCTTTCAAGCGAGATTAAGTTCCGTAAAACTTCCAACAGGAAAAAGAACCTAGGCACCATCAGGAAAAGAAGAAAGAAGTTTGAAGACGGGAGTGAAGCAGGGAATGGGGAATTAAAACGTCAGTCTAACGTTGATCAAAATTTGAGTCATTTTTGCGTACTTTCTGATGCCGAAAAAACAATACTATCGCTCAAAAGGTGCCTAAAATGCTAATCGAAATTTAATTCGTGCTAGATCCAGTCTCAACTCAGCAAAATCGAGAATTAATTTTCTGGAGAAGCGGGTTAGAAATACGAAGGCATTTAATTGTACAGATAACAAACACCTTAGCAAGAAGGAAGAGATAATAATCGACACCATGCTTAAGGAATGCCAGGTGAAATTAATTTATTGCTGTACCTCATTCCATTAGAAGAGAGTTTATTGTTGAGAATAAAATCACCAGAAGGATTCCATAATTGTCGGCGACATAACCTCTTGCCTCTGCCCTCAGAAAGTCACTTGAGAAAATTTTGTAAGGGCATAACAAATATAAGAACATGTCTTATATTCGTCATAGTAAAGCGCTTAAATGACGTTATGGAGTTCAGCAATTGTAATTTCTCATTGTTTCTTAAACAAACTTATCAGTTACGGAGTAATACGTTCCCTCTGACATCGTTCCTAAGACCAGCTGATCGGTACTACGGAGCTTGTCCACTCTGGCGCTACCAGGCGGGGCACGCTTGAACTCGGGGAGTCCTCACACTTATTCTTATATTGGCCATGCTTCTACAATAATGAAGGTTTGAATTTAATAATATTTTACCGTTGGAGTTGTAGGGGTACTCACATTCGTCACCAGGTGGCTCGCTGTATGCTGGCACAGCGCTCCAAGCGGGAGCTGATGACAACATAAAGTTCCATCAAGGTGTTCTATCACACCGTGTGTGCGTGAGAAGTGACAAAGATGACACGAGACGAATCACGGACGAAAGTGGTGTAAGAAATAAGTAGAAACTAAT
Organism: Anabrus simplex; assembly: GCF_040414725.1. Classification (NCBI taxonomy): domain Eukaryota; kingdom Metazoa; phylum Arthropoda; class Insecta; order Orthoptera; family Tettigoniidae; genus Anabrus; species Anabrus simplex. The sequence goes on from NC_090270.1 coordinate 118,346,831, forward strand.
AAAATAAAATAAAATAAAATAAAATAAAATAAAATAAAATAAAATAAAATAAAATAAAATGCAACGAAAAACACCAGGATAGAACAGAACAGAGCTAAAGAATGGGAAGAAAGTACGTGGAGAAAACCAGAGGATGATAATGATGTGAGACGGTGTGGGAGGCGGGGGGAGGGGAATAACCGGTGTATACAGGTTATGAAGGTATGGCACTTATCACATAACACATAGCTTGAAATCTGGTGATGGCAAACGTACGAATTTGGAAAACACCGAAACGAAATAACTATCTAGAGAGGAGAGGGAAGAGAACTAACTGCGTAAATCCTTAATGGGTGGCAACCCCGTAGTTATCTGAGAAACGTGAACAGTTTCACCTTGTTTTCTTAACACGGAATAAGCCCAAAAGTTCATATCATGTCCACAAGTACGGGCCGGGAAAGCATCAATATTAACTCAACTATGGTGTATTTAATCTTCATTTTATAAAAAGGGAAAAATATGTCTTTCCAACCGGTACGTGTCAAAGTATTTAATGTATTCAAAATATCTAATATATTCCGAATATGTTTTTTTAAATATCAGAACACCGATCGAGACGACAGTGTTGTCTCTACCAATTGGTTGGTTTAAATGTACAAGTGCGGTTGATATCCAATATGCTTTCAAATTCCCGTCCATTTTACGCAGTGGAAAGTTTTGAACAATCGTTAAAAGAGGAGAGTTGGACGAGTTTGTTTTGCTGCAGAGCAGGATAGAGTGTAGGGTAGGAAAACGTAATTAAAATTTAAGCCTGGAATGGATTACAAAGAGACTAAAATGAAAATCATGAATGGAATTCGTCAGTGAAGTATAAAACTGATGTTGGAGGATTAATGTTTATCAGGTAATGAGCCTTATTCAACTGGAAGGACAAAACGAAACGTTTGTTGTTCCTAACTTTAATAATACAATCAAATGTGTGGAGAGAAACGGTAATCATTAGCAACTCGTCATTACGGCGCAATCAGCACCCTAGGACAGAATAGAGGATCTAAAACCGGGCTGAGTAGCTCAGACAGTAGGGCGCTAGTCTTCTGACTTCAAGTTGGCAGGTTAGATCCTGGCTCAATTCGGTGGTATTTGAAGATGTTCAAATACCCAGCCTCGTGACGGTATATTTACTGGCAAGTAAAATAAATCCTGAAGGACAAAATTCACCGAAAGCTGTAAAAGTAGTTAGTGGGACTTCAAAATCAATAACATTATTGCTTATTAGAGGATCTAAATATTAGTTCTTTCAAAACTATGGCGAATAGACATATTTTATCTTGTTGAAATGAATAATAATACTCTACCGATAGTAATTAAGGCTGAATTGATGTTTTCTGTTTAACGGCCAGTCGCGCTTGAACGCCTTAGTTGAATTTCATGGAATGTAGTGAGAATATACTTTCTGTGTTCAGTGTACGTTTTAAAGCCGCGTCGTTTATTGTGTTAAACATATAAAGCAAACCAGCATAAACCCGTTAGTGAAGGAACGATCCATGAGGTCCATAGACAGGTCATCGACCATTCAGATGCCTTTTCCCTACAAAGTGAGAGTAAAATATACCAGGTGGCCCTCTAGGCACATACTTTCTACCTGCAAGTGTCCCGTATGAACTAATGATGAACGGGATGCCTATTCGCTTGTTTACAAAGAAGCGCTACAACGTGTTATGTTTCGGATATGAAACAAATAGCAATCATTTTACTACACACGTTCTGTAAAAGGGTGTATTTGTAAATACGCAAAAGATGCAAAAAATACAGTTTAATAACTCATTGATTTGTACACGTACAGAGATTTCACTCTACCAAACATTTGGTTGTAAATCGTACGTGCCTTAAACGATCCATTAGCTCTTAAGGGTAGTATCAAAGGCCTGTCGTGATAATGTTAGATTTAACAGATTTACATCCCGGAAATGTCCAAGGGAACAAAGCGAAATTTTGATGTGATATAGATTCATATCTAACACATTCATTGATCTACTTTCTGGGTTCTACCTTTGTTATAAACGAAGATATGGATTACTAATTCAAGTTCATGAATGTTTTTATTCGTTTTCAAAAAAATATTTATGATCAAGCTATGTGTGTTATCTCTATCACTGAAGATCCATATAAAAACGATATTGTTGTTAGCGACAGGTAAACATTTCAGAGCTATAGCTTAAGTAGTTTCTGACAAAATGGGAAATATTCACACAAACAATATATATATATCGTTTATCAGAAATCACACTTGAAAGTGTAATGCCAGTTACATAACGTGTATGCTACCATGCTTCTTGCCACATAAACACCACGTAGAAATTGATATAGCAACCAATGTAGCCAACTTATGCAGCAGGATGTTTACTATAAATCAACATTATTATTGCTTTTTAGAGTAAATAGTTCCTGAGATATCTTGTGCTAACCGAACAAGTGCTCACAGAATCTCGAGATATGGTTTGTGCATTACTTTTTATGAAATTTATAAATTCTTGCATTCACCCAAAATCAATACAACATACATCAAATTAAAGAGAAAACTCCAAATAATGATTTTACATAAAAATTAAAATTTGACATTTTACCAGTACCACCTTTCTTACTCCCCTTAATTACAACTCTCTTCGGCAATATACGTGTATAAAGGCAGGTAGTTATTTAGAAACTCCTGCACACTCCGTCTGCGAGCTTCGGCTGCATTTCGACCAGATTCTCCATAGATTAAATTTATGTCTGCGTATTCTTCGTTGCTCAAGACACCAGCCATTGTCAATATCTTGACAGCAACTGTAGTGCTGCTGTACAAAATACCAGTCTACTACTATGTGTTCGAAAACGGAGCTTATTTACTCAAGGGGGCACATTAGACGGGTAGCGCTGAGAAACATGGAGCGAGCGGTCATCCGGTTGTTACCTCTTCTGACGTAACCTGCCTTCAGGCAGTAATAACCCTGTGAAAATCAGATGTTAGACATCCCAGTCATTATGAGTGCATGCGGGACAATTATAAATAGAAAGTGCGGCGCTGACGGACCATCTGGTATATACACAGTATTTGTGACGCGTCTTCTGCGGGTGCCTACCATGAAAAGCACTGTTGTGACATTTAATTTTGACTGTTCTATGTGTGTTAGCGAACTAAAATGTGGAAACCTTGTAAATATTTACAAGTAAAATGTAGAACGACTTTCTTGAAGAAAGCATTATAGCAAGCAGTGGAGGACTTAAAATTTCTGTGCCTAAATGCACAATTATTATAATACGAGGTTTTACTGCATTATTTTGCTACCTAAATGGTTAATATACAATTAAAAAGGCAAAGGATGAAAATTGAAATGAGTTTCAATAGCGGTGATGTTACGGTGAGTAGTGGGAGCATCCGCCATCGAATATTGAAACTGAGATTGTCACGACGCAGTAAAACTAGTATAGCTCGCGATTGTGTGATGCTAGACTATTGCAAGTGATATCGTTGCATTAGTCTCGTAGGACTCTCTCATGCTAGCTACCATCGGTCACAGTATCTTCCATAACTTTGCCATCAGATTAGGTAAATTTGAAAATAGAAATAGTTTGAAAAATGTCTAAATATCTGCAGTATAATGGATCGGAAAACACCGGAAAATCGTTCTGGACGTTTGAGGAAAATGACAGGAAACAAGTAAGACTGAGAAGTCTGCAAGAGAACGTGCCAGAAAGTACTGGCAGCGCAAGAAAGTGGAGGCGTCGGTGCAGCGGGATGTACAGTCAAGCATTTCTACCGCGCCTGAAGAGTCTGTTGTAGACTACGAAGCAGCCACTCATGCTCGGTTGCGTTTACATCTATCGCAATGTGTCCATATCCAACTATGCCATGTCTCTGTACTCGTTGCTGATTAAGTACTCTGCTACGTGATATAGATGTTGTTTCCCATAGGGAATCTGAAATATTTGTCCTGAATGAGTAAATTTATAATACCAATATAAATGGTCCGTTATTGGACATTATAAATTCATTCTTGGTTGCCAGCGTTTCGCCCTCGTGTGCTAGGGTGGGCTCATCAGTTGGTACCTAGCACACCTACCAATACGCTGGCTAGTGCATACCGTGGAGGCCACTGCGTAGGCAGCTGGAAAATTTATAATGTCCAATAACGGACCATTTATATTGGTATTATAAATTTACTCATTCAGGACAAATATTTCAGATTCCCTATGGGAATCAACATCTATATCATCTGATGGCCAAGCAGGCATCAATTTTTGTTTATGAGACAAAGTCTCTCAGTGCATTGGCACTGCCGGTGGCTCCAGTTAGCCTACGCAGTGGCCTCCACGGTATGCACTAACCAGCGTATTGGTAGGTGTGTTAGGTACCAACTGATGAGCCCACCCTAGCACACGAGGGCGAAACGCTGGCAACCAAGAATGAGTTAGCTGGAAAATTTATAATGTCCAATAACGGACCATTTATATTGGTATTATTCTGCTACCGCCAAAGATATAACCGATGACAGAATTTGACACAAAAATGCCTGACATTGTAACGGGAGAGTCCTGTATTGATCTTCACCACAATGAAAACCGTTGAATCTTATGAAGAAACAATTTAATTTAGATCTCGTCTCCATTCGGACATACACTACGCTGGGCAACATGTTCGTTGACCACGCCTTTGCTCACAACATGTCGATCGATCTCCCGAATTACCTGATTTTCTTCCCATGCCTTTCGTCCTGTCATCAACTAGACCATTCTCTAACGTTCCTCTTCAATGTTTATCGCATTAATATCTACTTGTTAATAGACGAATTAATCTTTATGCATCGGAATTCTAAAGTCATATCCAATAAGTATTGTTGTTACATCTAACTAGATCTACATCATTCAAGTCAGAAAGATGTATTCTGTGCAAAAAATCTGACACATCTTCATCAAACGAAATATGTTCCCGTCAATTTCTTTCAAATCTAACAATGCCTAGCTTCTATGTGAAATAGTACAATTAAATGTGGGATGAAATACTCTGATTTGAGCGGGGTAGGAGGTGAATTCAGTCCTGAAATACGATTTACTGAAATTAAACCCTATTTATTGGCAACATCCATTTTATTTGATGACAATTTTCTACATATACAAATTGAAAACAAATCGGTTTCCTCTTGCTTTTTTTGGGGGGCCAGGAACCTGGATGAAAACTGGAAAATAAGATGGGATATTAAGAGATATTGAAGAGAGGTGGGGATCAAATAAGGATGCTAAAATCGTGAAGAATAGAAAAAGGAACTGCATTGGACATAATTTAAGTGGATGCTTGTTAGTCGAGCAGCTCCAAGGATTGGTACCGGAAAAGAGAATGAGAGGAAGATATCAGATGTTAGACGATATAAGCAGAACAAAAGGAAGTTATGAAAGACTGAAGAGGAAGCCGGAAGATAGAGAAGAATGGAGGGCGTTCAAGTGGAAACCTGCCGCAAGGCAAAAGATAAAGTAGAACTTTGCCTAGGTATAGAGATATGAGAGTTTGTTTGTTAATATATTGTATGAATATTACATCATTGTATGCACTAGGCCTTCGATTATTCAGTTTGCGATACTGAACCTCAACGCTACATTCATTGCTATCATCAGCGCTCTGTTATTGAAACTGGTAGTTCTATGTATGGGGATTAATACGCCGAGAGTTGAAGCTATGAACTGGGCCATGGCCTGTGTATTTTCTCACCTTGAAAAATTCACTGAATCTTATCGTACCGAAAGTAAGGTAAAAATGGGTTAGGCTGTATTCGGACGTGAATACGTCGTGTGAATGGAGGGAGTTCAAATAAAGAGTGTAGTTTCTATCAACTTTGTATGGTTCACAATTTTACTTTCATTCCAGTTTTAATACATATTTATTATAAACTAGCAAATGTACCCGTTGTAACTGTTTCCTCTTGTCCAAACACTTGGGGAGATGAAAGTTATTATCTTGGGACACATGAATATTAAATAAACTATTTGTGGCTTGCCCTCAAATTGCCACGCAAATAGAAACAATAAACATTCCATGGTTCCCCATTTCTGTATGTAATGTTTGGGCGCCATGGTTACAGTTTTAAATAAAACTGTAAACCAAAATTTATATTTACTAGCATAGAGACTTACACTTAAATCACAGGGGTAGGATTTTAAATAATTATCCATTAAGTATCGCTTAAGAAAGAAAGAAAATTGACGCAATATCAAATACAAATGAATTTATTATACAAAAAAAATGAGATGAATCGGAAAAGTTTCCTTAAAGCGTGGAGGGATTTAGAATTTACTGAATTTACTAGTTGCTTGCTTTATCTAATTGAAGCTCACCAATTGCAGCTTTCGTTGACGTCATCTGGTTTCCGTGGTTACTCGTTCTCTTCTTCTCGATGTAGACTTTGCTCCATGGACATCCTTACTTCCTTCTCTGATATGGTACGGGCTATCTGGACTAACACTCCCTACATGCCTAGTCTTTAAATTAGACATTGGCCCTATACTTGTAATAACTGATCAGCGTTGATCGTAAGAGGAGAAAATTCAGAGATATGAATTTTTCCATATTAGTAGAAATCTCAATCCAACTGAGCTATACTATTTATACGGTACAGACTTGTACCAAAATTCCGTAGATTTGAACCAAACATAGTTCTTCGTCCACAATATTTACTGAATATAACACAAGCCGTAAGCTTGTTTCGTTTCACGTAGATCCGATAACATAACCGCACCTAAGTACTGTATCGAAGCGATAATACATTGTACAAAAATAACTATGTCGTGGAGTGACCACACACTGTTTCAAAAATCAAATCACGTCGTTCAAAGTAGATGTTCACAGTAGAAGTACTAGTGATGGAGTATCCGTAGTTAGGTTGTAAGGTTGTAAAGTTTCGTTCTCGTGTTGAGAATCAGTATATATCCGGGCTCACCCCCACTCTTGGTAACAGTTCAATCTCAAAACTCATATACAACGAAGTATCTGATTCGATAGATCGAAGCATCAACTTCCTTTCTCTTCTTCCTGGACAAGTCCAGAAGGCGTGGCGATGATATAGCTGACCAGCTTGCAAGCCTCGCGCACGGGTCGCTGTTTACTAGCCTTGGTTATAAAATAAACCCATGACTCACGCAAAATCCCAAGCTTCAAGAATAACCCTCCGTACACACAAACATGAGATGAAATGAAAACAACTATGTCTCAACATATTGACCGTATTTACAACATAATGAATTCTTATCCTACATAATATAATAATTTAAATAATAAAACGATGTTATCATATATACAATATGATTCCAAAAAGCCTTGATTAGAAATGATTGACGTTGAATAAATATGTTATTACAAATAATTGCCGATGGCGGATAAACTTGATATCAAATGATATCGCGTAAAATGATATTACATTAGTAGGGCTGGAGAAGCCTGGACGGTTACATACGCCCTCCTGTTATTTACGGATATAACATATATGAAAATAACACACTACAACAAAACGGCTGATATACACATCATTACATCTTACAAACACTTAATAAAAAACATACATAATCAAATCTTGTATCTCACTGTAGAGTGTCTGTTTCAACGATACCAGATAACATTAGTAATAAATCCTGCCAATTTTCTTGCGAAAGTTTGTCAGCGACACTCATAATATTTACAACAACAGGTAAATAACTCTATCTTTGCACTCCACCATCAAAGTGTTCGGCAGTTCCAGGTTATAATAATATATACACCACATACACACGTAATCACACGTGGCTTACCTCTCATAGATGGCCGCAAGCAATTTCTTGTTTTCATTGCAAAAAATATTACTACTTAGAAAATTATTGCATTAATTTCCTTTTGCAGTTTCAAAAAAATCCCAAGTTACTCATGGCTTCTACAATGGTGTCAGGTCTAGGTTCACAACCTATACATGAATTCACGTTTTCTAACTCAAGTACATATAATGTTGTCAAAACAACATCGGGGAGACATTACACTTAATTCGCAGAAATATATCGTCTCAGAGAACGAATATTATAAGTGCCCAACATGACACGATTACCATCTTTCAATCTGTATGCACAAGGACCAACCCGACAATGAATCTGGAATGGACCCTGATACAACAAAAAGAATTTCTTCGTCACTTTCTCTTCACTGGACGAGAGCATGGGAACACGTAACAGAACAGAATCTCCTACCTGAAATTCGTCTAACACCTGACGTTTCTGCTGTCTGCTACGCTTCTCAGCCGCTTTAATCAAATTCTCTCTCGCTAATCTGACATATATCTGAGAGTCCCGCTGAGGTTCCTGTGTAATACCTAGTACTTTTGTCAGCTCATTCCTAGGATTGCTGCCAAAATGAACCTCTAAGGGGGTGAATTTCGTACTATCATGCTGAACCATGTTAATCCATTTCTCAATCAACGCTAAAGAACCAACCCATGCAGTGTGCTTGTCATGAACTAAAGATCTAAACATCCTACCTAATTCCTTCATCGTGCGTTCACACATATTCCCTTGCGGATTCCTAATTGAGGAAAAAACATGTGTAATACCTAACTCTGTCATCACAGCCTTCCACTTCTTCGATGTAAATTGAGAACCGCTATCAGATAATAACCTCCTAGGCGTACCTAATTCCTGAACATACTTGTCACTAATAATCTTACTACAACTAAGACCTGTCGCTTTTCTCATCGGATACAATCTGACTAACTTGGAAAAAGCGTCAATCACCACAGAAACGTATTGATAGCCATATTTACCACGAACTACGGGTCCAAATAAGTCAATACAAACAAGATCACCAGTTTTCTCAGTAATGACCGCTTGCCTAGGTCCTTCGAGATACCTATTGGGAGGTTTACTCCGTTGACATAAATCACAAGAGGAAATAGTTTTCCTAATTTCCCTTCCCATCTTATCCCATACAAAACTTCTCTGAATCTCATACAACACTTTACTTGCACCAAAATGTCCCAACTCCTTATGAATGAACCAAATTAATTCCGTTCTCAAAGACACACATACACAAACGATCGTCACCACAATTCTTCGTTAAAAATTGATCAACGATTCTATAGGTGTGTCTACCTTTCTTCACACTTTCCTGATCTCCGTTCTCAAGTTCTCTTATCACATCTTTACATTCATTATCCTGAGATTGTTCAAAACGCATCTTCTTTAATCTGTTCAAAGCTTCCTTATTGTCTTTATGAAGACATGCACAGATTAAAATGCCTTCCTGGGTCTTAATAACACTACCTTCATTACACAAATCTCGGTCTCTGGATAGCAAATCGGCTAACACATTGTTCTTGCCTTTAATGTGTACCACTTTAAAATCATACTCTTGTATTGCTAAAATCCATCCACTGACCCTGTTAGATGACAATTTGCAAGTAGAAATAAAAGATAGCGCATGATGGTCAGTCCAGATCTCAAATTTTGTACCCAACACGTACATCCTGAACTTACTTAGATAATAAATAATCGCTAAGAACTCTAATTCAGTAATCGTATAGCGTTTCTCAGCTGCACTAAGCCCTCTCGAAGCCAACGAAACAATCCCTAAGTTGTTCTCATCATCCTCCTGACATAGAACTCCAGCAATGCCATAATGTGATGCATCAGTCAACATAAGATACTTCTTATCTCCTCTAGGATATTTCAAAATCACAGCTTTCCTAAAACCATCTTTTAGCTCTTCAAATGCCTTCTCATGGTATTCTGCCCACTTCCACTTATTGCCAGCTTTCAGCAAATCTCTAAACGACTCTAATAAGTAGGAAAATCTTAAAACAAATCTTCTAAAAATGTTACATACTCCAATGTATGATCTCAATTCTTTTATATTCCTGGGCCTTTTTGCATTCAATATTTTCTCTATTCTCGTGCTTTCTGGAGTCACACCTACTGAAGATACACGGTGTCCTAAAAAGATGACTTCGGGCTGACAAAAAATGCATTTCTCCAGTTTAAGAGTGAAACCTGCCTGTTCTAACTTGGTAAATACCCTGTCGAGATGTTCTAAATGCCCTTCAAGACTGCAAGACGAAATTACTAAATCATCAATATAAATAGTGGCATAGTGGTCGGCTTCGTTCCCCAGAGCAATATTCAAAGCAGGAATTAAAGCAGAAGAACTAGTACGAGTACCATATGGGACACGACAGAATTGATACAGATTACTCTTGTGACTGAAAGCTGTTAAAGGTCTATCTTCCTCCCTTAACGGAATCTGCCAGAAACTACTACGTAAATCAACAGTAGAAAACCAAATTTTCCCTTGAAAATCCTGTATCAGCTCCTCTACAGTTAACGATTTTAATTGATCAGCAGCAATACGTCTGTTCATCTCCCTCCCATCAATACACAAACGGACAGAACCGTCGTTCTTAGGCACAACCAATAAAGGATTGACACACTGACTACTCGAAACTTCAATAGTACCATCCTCTAACATAGCTTCAATTTGATTGTCTACCGCTTTAGCATATTTATGTGGTATCGGATATCTCGGTCCAGCGAATATACTTTTATCCAGCACTGAAAATGAGTGTTCATACACATGTGTTTTGCCAGGTTTCGATGAAAATACTTCCTTGTGTTCTCTCAACACATGCAACAATCGGTCCCTCTGACCTTCTTCCAAATTGCTACTATCTACCGCTTCTCTCAAAGCATCATCGTGGTTCTCCTCTAACCACACTTCACACAACTTAAAATCCGCTCTCTCTTCTTCATCTTTTGAAACCTCATTAACACTCCACATGTTACAAACTTCCACTTTCGTCTGAACTTCGGCATCCCACGTGACTTTAACATCCTCATTATCCCACCTTAATTATACTATCGCCTCATTGTAATCTAGCCGAGCTGAGTATAAACTTAGCCAGTCAGATCCCAAGATAACATCAAATATAAGATTCGGAATAACAAGACAGATCTGAATTTTCGACTTCCCGTTAATACAAATAGGTATGGCAACTTGTTTACATATTTGCTTGGATCTTTTACCTACAGCAGTGACAATATATGTGGATTTCACAGGCATTTCTTCAATCTCAATATTCTCCTTCTTTCTGTCCTCATACCACTTCAAACTTACACATGATCTTTACTACGCCCTCCATATAACGATAGTAACAACGGGGTTCCCACTTTTACTGCCAACTTCGACTTGATCCACTTCCACGTCCCGTAATAACTCATCTCTAACATCATGTGCTTCATTACACAATTTCTCGCAACATGTTCTGAAGACTGATAATCTGATCTCTCATTACCGTCTACTATCAGTTTAAATTACTGTGTCTCCTTGTATCCTGATTTCGGCTTGTACTTTCCTCTACATTTCGTTCCCTCTGAACATTCCTATTTTGCTGGTGTGACTGATTACCTATAGGTTGTTGTCTCGGTTGAAACTGATCACGGTGATTGTGTTCTTGTCTTCTGGGTGGTGGTTGATAGTTTGTGTGTTCTCGTGTACTATTACTACTTCCTAACGCATCGAAACTTGCTAGCAATCTTTCCATTCCCTGAATAGACTCTATCTGTTGCATACAGCTAGCTTCGCGGATTTTGTTGGGAAAATGTCTGAGTAATAACTTCACAATATCTCTCTCCGCTGACATCCCATCTACGTTTTTACAAATCATAACGTGGGCTAGAATATATTCGGTCATAGAAACTCCTTCGTCTGGCCTAAATTTCCCAAAGACAATGCGTTCTCTTTCCCTGCTTTGTATACCTTCACTCCAAAATTTTTCCGTGAAATATTTCTGGAATTCCACCATACTGGTCATGCTGCTCTTATACACCGCAAACCATGATTTCGTTTCCCCAATGAAAGCTTTAACAATTATTTCCAACGCTTCTTCCCATTCAATGATTCCTTGTTCTATTCGCTTTTCAAACAGTTTCTTAACAGTGTTTAAAAAATCTAAAGGGCTTGTCTGCCTCCCATTGCATTTAGGTAAATCAGTTTCATATATGAAATTTGTACCATGGCACTGACTTCCTATATTACCTTGCTTTTCTCTGATTTCTTTACGTATTAGTGCCTCCGACCTCTCAATACGTTCATTAATTCTTTTCACATCATTCGCAATGTGTTCCTGTCTTTCCTTGGTGGCTTCAATTTCAACAGCATATTCCTCTGCTTTCTTAAACTTTTCATCACATATTTTAGCATTAGTCTCTACCTTACCATACAGATCATCGTATTGTTGTTGTACTTCTTCTCTAACTTTACTAACTTCTCCTACTTGTTCCTGAATTTTACAATTAATTGCTGTGATCTGCTGGTCTACTTCGCTCCTATGTTCAGTTAACTTACTTTCTACCACTTTCCCATGTTGGCTACGTCTCATATCCTGTTCCGCTAACTGATTCTCAAAAAGTTTCTGCTGCACTAGTGCTTCATCTAATCTATGATCTAAAGCATCCATCCTTCTCTGCTAATTTCGGTTTTAGTCTGTTTTATTTCCTTTCTATTTTCTTTAATCTCTGTCTGTGTTCTCTCTACTTCCTTCCTGATTTCGTCTATCCCTTTCGTTTCCTTCCTAATTTCATCTATCCCTTTCGTTTGCTCTAATATCCCTTGCATCATTAAAAACAGTTGTCGGATATTCATTTCACTATTCGTATTACCTTTCTCGCCCTCCATCCTAGCTACATCAGATTCTGTGATATTTTCCATGCTCCCATCACTCTCTACCGTTTTATCTACTTCAATGCTTTCATCTACAACATTCGTAGAATTCAGCGTCTCGCCTCCCTTTACTAAGTTTCCGCTACGTAATTTCATGTCCTTTTCACCTTGTGCAGCCATGATTCCCCCAAAATCACACATACAAATTATATGGACACTCACTTAGCCCCCACAAACACAGACTCTACTTTACTGCTTTCTTTCCACGAATACTTAATGGTTTTCGAGCTCCACGTTGGTGCGACAAATGTAACTGTTTCCTCTCGTCCAAACACTTGGGGAGATGAAAGTTATTATCTTGGGACACATGAATATTAAATAAACTATTTGTGGCTTGCCCTCAAATTGCCACGCAAATAGAAACAATAAACATTCCATGGTTCCCCATTTCTGTATGTAATGTTTGGGCGCCATGGTTACAGTTTTAAATAAAACTGTAAACCAAAATTTATATTTACTAGCATAGAGACTTACACTTAAATCACAGGGGTAGGATTTTAAATAATTATCCATTAAGTATCGCTTAAGAAAGAAAGAAAATTGACGCAATATCAAATACAAATGAATTTATTATACAAAAAAAATGAGATGAATCGGAAAAGTTTCCTTAAAGCGTGGAGGGATTTAGAATTTACTGAATTTACTAGTTGCTTGCTTTATCTAATTGAAGCTCACCAATTGCAGCTTTCGTTGACGTCATCTGGTTTCCGTGGTTACTCGTTCTCTTCTTCTCGATGTAGACTTTGCTCCATGGACATCCTTACTTCCTTCTCTGATATGGTACGGGCTATCTGGACTAACACTCCCTACATGCCTAGTCTTTAAATTAGACATTGGCCCTATACTTGTAATAACTGATCAGCGTTGATCGTAAGAGGAGAAAATTCAGAGATATGAATTTTTCCATATTAGTAGAAATCTCAATCCAACTGAGCTATACTATTTATACGGTACAGACTTGTACCAAAATTCCGTAGACTTGAACTAAACATAGTTCTTCGTCCACAATATTTACTGAATATAACACAAGCCGTAAGCTTGTTTCGTTTCACGTAGATCCGATAACATAACCGCACCTAAGTACTGTATCGAAGCGATAATACATTGTACAAAAATAACTATGTCGCGGAGCGACCACACACTGTTTCAAAAATCAAATCACGTCGTTCAAAGTAGATGTTCACAGTAGAAGTACTAGTGATGGAGTATCCGTAGTTAGGTTGTAAAGTTGTAAGGTTTCGTTCTCGTGTTGAGAATCAGTATATATCCGGGCTCACCCCCACTCTTGGTAACAGTTCAATCTCAAAACTCATATACAACGAAGTATCTGATTCGATAGATCGAAGCATCAACTCCCTTTCTCTTCTTCCTGGACAAGTCCAGAAGGCGTGGCGATGATATAGCTGACCAGCTTGCAAGCCTCGCGCACGGGTCGCTGTTTACTAGCCTTGGTCATAAAATAAACCCATGACTCACGCAATATCCCAAGCTTCAAGAATAACCCTCCGTATACACAAACATGAGATGAAATGAAAACAACTATGTCTCAACATATTGACCGTATTTACAACATAATGAATTCTTATCCTACATAATATAATAATTTAAATAATAAAACGATGTTATCATATATACAATATGATTCCAAAAAGCCTTGATTAGAAATGATTGACGTTGAATAAATATGTTATTACAAATAATTGCCGATGGCGGATAAACTTGATATCAAATGATATCGCGTAAAATGATATTATATTACATTAGTAGGGCTGGAGAAGACTGGACGGTTACACCGTGCTTCGCTACGGTATTTTACATTGTATACGGATATCGACGTAAAGACTGTGCTTGCTGTAAATGAGATTGTTTTAAAATTGCATGTCTCTTAGCCTTATCCGAGAAATAGCATGGGGAGGTCCCCATACGTTGTTTCCAATGTAAAGTGAGGGTTGCGGAGTTGTGATGATAACGGCAGGCTCACTTGCCTACTGCCATTCACAATCGAGTTGGCAAGTTTACATTATAATTGCAGGCCCCATTACCTACTGCGCGGTCACAATCGATTTGGGGAGTTTTAGTTACAATGGCAGACCCATTTCCTACTTTCAGACAGATTACAGTTGAGGAGTTTTTATTATAATAGCAGGCAACTTCCCTACCACCAATCAAAATTGAGTTGTTCAGTTATCATTATAATGACAGGCCCTTTTTACTGTTGCCAGACAGCTTACTGCCACTCACACAGAATTAGTGAGTTTCCATGAAAATAGCAGGCCACTATGCCTAATGCCTGTCAAATTTTAGATTGTAACATTTGTTTATAATGGCGGGCACCTTGGCCTAGAGCCAAACACAATAGGGTAGGGGACTTTCGAAAAAAACTGCATGATCCCTTGCCTTCTGCAAGACAAATCGAGACGTGAATTATTCATTAAAATGGTAGGCCCTCCTTACTAATGCCACTTACACAGGAGTTGGAGAAGGACCACATTCCTACTGGCAGCAGTCAAAGTCGGTGTAGGGAGTACTGATTACAATAGCAGACACACCCTTTCTCGATCGCTACAAATTGACATCAATGAATATATATATAGATGGACATACGAAGGTATATGCATGTTTACAATATTGCAGACTTTCTTTTACAGATTAACTGCTGCTAAACGGTACGTCATATTGACAAAGGATTGTACCGTAAGGCGCAGTATTTAGCGATCTAAATGGCTGGTCCTATGATATTTTCTCGCATCTCATCTATTCATGAGTCAGATCGAGTCAGAAACGTTGAATAGGTTGAAATTTGTGTAAGATTATCTTACACTGCATTACTTTTCGGATAATTATGTGACATAGCATTTGGCTCACATATGGGTACTGGGTGGGCCAATGTTCGTGTGGAGTTTGATCATACTATCTTTCCTGTAAGTGATTAAAAGTATGAATTATATAAGTAAAGAGTCCGAATTTACTTAAAATCGAGAAATAGAGACGAATCTAACGCATAAGCGATACAGATACAACAGAAAGTCGTAAGACCAAGGTTAAGATCACTCCTAATTCAACGAAGATTGTACCATCCGTTATGTGATAGGACTTCCCGTTTATCGCACGAAATACCTCGAAACGAAGGTCTGCACCATCATTAAAATTGCTTCCATATTTCGATGTTCTTCGGGGATAAAAAATTAAAAAAATAAAGATCTGTGAAGTTTTTCGTTCGTTACAGGCTGAAACGTATAATTTTGCTTGTCTGGCAGATTATGCTGCAATCTGGATTTTGGGTGAGGGGGTAAAAATTATGACTTTCAGGAAATTAAACCAAAAAATATGCAGACGATCATTATTACCCCTCAAACGGGTATCTGTACGAAAATTTCACCAAAATAGTCAATGTACAGGCACACACAGTCGTTACAATTTTATTTATATAGATAGATAAGGAATCTGCTCCACGTACAACACATTTTGGCTACGTCCGCTGAACTTAACCTGCAAAACCAACCGTTCATGATATCTCACTTATTAATCCTCCTGTCGAAAAATTCACTTGAGAACAAAAGTTTTAGAAGTGGATTTCCATTAAGGATTGTAGATTTCGATTAATTTCGGATCTGCATATTTTGAGGAAGTGCAAAATCATGGTTTCGGTTTCGGATAAACACCCAGTAAATTTAGGTATTCAGAAATAATATTGGCCCTAAAACCTACACAAGGACAGGTGGATTCTAAATATCAAGTTTGGTAGAAATATATTCAGTAGTTTTCAAGTTATAAAAACTCATACAATCAAACAGACAAACAGACACCAAAGTTAAGAAATATGCAGATGGTCATTATTTACAACTGAAACGGATAAGTGTACGGAAATTCCGCCAAAATAGCCAATGTATAGACAGACGGTCGTTGCGATTATATTTATATAGATGACAGATAAGCATGGGCACGTTTGCAAGTGCAAACCTTCATTTCGAGATTTACTGCTCCTAAACGGTGCATCATACCAACAAACGGTTTGCACCCTCAGATGTCCCTTATATCGCTCTACATGTTTGGCATTAAAACATTTTCTCGTATCTCACATTTTTATGGGTTCGATTGAGTTACGATATTTGAATGGGGTGAAATTTGGGTACATTTTCATCATTTTACATTATTTTTCACATACTTATGTGGAAGGTAGAATCATGAAATTGGGTTCGCATATAGTCATTGATCGTGTCAATGTGCGTGCCAAATTCGATGACCCTACCTCTCCTATAAGTGTGTCAAACTAAGTAATACACGTGTAAAAAGCACAAAATTTACGATCCATCGAAATATACAGCCAAATCTACCCTATAAGGGAGAGAGAGACGACAAAATATCACAGGACCAAAGTTGTAGATCACTTGAAGTTGAATGGAGATCGTGCCATCCGTTTAGTGATAGGAATGACCGTTTAGCCGCGAAATACCTCGAAACGAAGGTCTGTACCGTCATTAAATTGCCTATATTTCGATATTATTCGGCATAAAAAGTGAAATATTTAAAGATCTTGGAAGTTTTCCGTAGGTTACCGGCTAAAACGTATAAATTTGCTTAATTTCAATTATTCAGTTTGTGTGGCAGATTGTGAGGCAATCTTGATTTTGGGCGAGGAGGGGGGTAGGGTAAAATTTAGGACTTCCAGGAAAGTATAGCTAAAAATATGCAGGTGGTCATTATTACCCCTTAAACGGAATGCTGTACGAAAATTTCGCCAAAATAGGCAATGCACAGATACACGGTCGTTACGATATGATTTATCTAGATAGATAAGGAATCTGCTCCACGTATAACACCTTTTGGGCTATGTCCGCTAGACTTAGCCTGAAAACCGACCTTTCATGTTATCTCCCTTATTAATCCTCCCGTTGAAAAATGCACATGAGAAAAAGAAATTAGAATTGGATTTTCAAACAGTTTGATCGATTTCCAGTCAGGTTGGTCTTGTACTTTATATATTGTGGGGGAGTAAACATCACCATTTCGGTCCCCTATAAAACCCCAGTCCATTCCGGGAATTATAAATGGTATTAACCTTAAAACCTACCCTTGGAGGGGAGGATGCTAAATATAAAGTTTGGTTCAAATATCTCAGTAGTTTTCAAGTTGTAAGATATACGCTTTACGCGCACCCGCTCTTGCGTTAAGTCCGGTGGGACTTGTACCGAAAAACGGTCCGTTAATGATATCTCCGTTATTAATACTGGTATCGAAATGATGCATATGAGAAGAAAAAGTTAAGAAATTAATTTCCATTAAGACAGGTAGATTTTCAGTACGTTTGGTTGTGTATATTTTGAGGGAGTGCAAAATCACGGTTTCGGTTTCGTATAAACGCTCAATTAGTTCAGGGATTTAGAAACAATATTTGCCCTAAAACCTACCCAAGGACAGGTGGATTCTAAATATGAAGTTTGGTGGAAATATATCCAGTAGTTTTCATGTTATAGGGAAACTAACTAACTAACTAACTAACTAACTAACTAACTAACTAACTAACTAACTAACTAACTAACTAACTAACTAACTAACTAACTAACTAACTAACTAACTAACTAACTAACTAACTAACTAACTAACTAACTAACTAACTAACTAACTAACTAACTAACTAACTAACTAACTAACTAACTAACTAACTAACTAACTAACTAACTAACTAACTAACTAACTAACTAACTAACTAACTAACTAACTAACTAACTAACTAACTAACTAACTAACTAACTAACTAACTAACTAACTAACTAACTAACTAACTAACTAACTAACTAACTAACTAACTAACTAACTAACTAACTAACTAACTAACTAACTAACTAACTAACTAACTAACTAACTAACTAACTAACTAACTAACTAACTAACTAACTAACTAACTAACTAACTAACTAACTAACTAACTAACTAACTAACTAACTAACTAACTAACTAACTAACTAACTAACTAACTAACTAACTAACTAACTAACTAACTAACTAACTAACTAACTAACTAACTAACTAACTAACTAACTAACTAACTAACTAACTAACTAACTAACTAACTAACTAACTAACTAACTAACTAACTAACTAACTAACTAACTAACTAACTAACTAACTAACTAACTAACTAACTAACTAACTAACTAACTAACTAACTAACTAACTAACTAACTAACTAACTAACTAACTAACTAACTAACTAACTAACTAACTAACTAACTAACTAACTAACTAACTAACTAACTAACTAACTAACTAACTAACTAACTAACTAACTAACTAACTAACTAACTAACTAACTAACTAACTAACTAACTAACTAACTAACTAACTAACTAACTAACTAACTAACTAACTAACTAACTAACTAACTAACTAACTAACTAACTAACTAACTAACTAACTAACTAACTAACTAACTAACTAACTAACTAACTAACTAACTAACTAACTAACTAACTAACTAACTAACTAACTAACTAACTAACTAACTAACTAACTAACTAACTAACTAACTAACTAACTAACTAACTAACTAACTAACTAACTAACTAACTAACTAACTAACTAACTAACTAACTAACTAACTAACTAACTAACTAACTAACTAACTAACTAACTAACTAACTAACTAACTAACTAACTAACTAACTAACTAACTAACTAACTAACTAACTAACTAACTAACTAACTAACTAACTAACTAACTAACTAACTAACTAACTAACTAACTAACTAACTAACTAACTAACTAACTAACTAACTAACTAACTAACTAACTAACTAACTAACTAACTAACTAACTAACTAACTAACTAACTAACTAACTAACTAACTAACTAACTAACTAACTAACTAACTAACTAACTAACTAACTAACTAACTAACTAACTAACTAACTAACTAACTAACTAACTAACTAACTAACTAACTAACTAACTAACTAACTAACTAACTAACTAACTAACTAACTAACTAACTAACTAACTAACTAACTAACTAACTAACTAACTAACTAACTAACTAACTAACTAACTAACTAACTAACTAACTAACTAACTAACTAACTAACTAACTAACTAACTAACTAACTAACTAACTAACTAACTAACTAACTAACTAACTAACTAACTAACTAACTAACTAACTAACTAACTAACTAACTAACTAACTAACTAACTAACTAACTAACTAACTAACTAACTAACTAACTAACTAACTAACTAACTAACTAACTAACTAACTAACTAACTAACTAACTAACTAACTAACTAACTAACTAACTAACTAACTAACTAACTAACTAACTAACTAACTAACTAACTAACTAACTAACTAACTAACTAACTAACTAACTAACTAACTAACTAACTAACTAACTAACTAACTAACTAACTAACTAACTAACTAACTAACTAACTAACTAACTAACTAACTAACTAACTAACTAACTAACTAACTAACTAACTAACTAACTAACTAACTAACTAACTAACTAACTAACTAACTAACTAACTAACTAACTAACTAACTAACTAACTAACTAACTAACTAACTAACTAACTAACTAACTAACTAACTAACTAACTAACTAACTAACTAACTAACTAACTAACTAACTAACTAACTAACTAACTAACTAACTAACTAACTAACTAACTAACTAACTAACTAACTAACTAACTAACTAACTAACTAACTAACTAACTAACTAACTAACTAACTAACTAACTAACTAACTAACTAACTAACTAACTAACTAACTAACTAACTAACTAACTAACTAACTAACTAACTAACTAACTAACTAACTAACTAACTAACTAACTAACTAACTAACTAACTAACTAACTAACTAACTAACTAACTAACTAACTAACTAACTAACTAACTAACTAACTAACTAACTAACTAACTAACTAACTAACTAACTAACTAACTAACTAACTAACTAACTAACTAACTAACTAACTAACTAACTAACTAACTAACTAACTAACTAACTAACTAACTAACTAACTAACTAACTAACTAACTAACTAACTAACTAACTAACTAACTAACTAACTAACTAACTAACTAACTAACTAACTAACTAACTAACTAACTAACTAACTAACTAACTAACTAACTAACTAACTAACTAACTAACTAACTAACTAACTAACTAACTAACTAACTAACTAACTAACTAACTAACTAACTAACTAACTAACTAACTAACTAACTAACTAACTAACTAACTAACTAACTAACTAACTAACTAACTAACTAACTAACTAACTAACTAACTAACTAACTAACTAACTAACTAACTAACTAACTAACTAACTAACTAACTAACTAACTAACTAACTAACTAACTAACTAACTAACTAACTAACTAACTAACTAACTAACTAACTAACTAACTAACTAACTAACTAACTAACTAACTAACTAACTAACTAACTAACTAACACCAGGGAAACCTACCCTTGGACAGATGGATGCTATATATAAAGTTTGATTCAAATATCTTCAGTAGTTTTCAAGTTGTAAGAAATACGCTTTACACGCACCCTCTCTTGCGTTAAGTCCGCTGGGATTTGTACCGAAAAACGGTCCGTTAATGATATCTCCCTTATTAAATCCTGTTATCGAAAAGATGCACATGAGAAAAAAAGTTTAGAAATTAATTTCCATTAAGGCAGGTAGATTTCCATTAAGCTTGGTTGTGTATATTTTGAGGGAGTGCAAAATCACGGTTTCGGTTTCGTATAAACCCTCAATTAGTTCAGGGATTTAGAAACAATATTTGCCCTAAAACCTACCCAAGGACAGGTGGATTCTAAATATGAAATTTGGTGGAAATATATCCAGTAGTTTTCAAGTTATAGAAGGACAGACAAACAAACAGACAAACAAACAGACAAACAGACACCAAAGTTAAAAATTATGCAGATGGTCATCATTACACCTGAAACGAATAACTGTACGCTAATTTCGCCAAAATGATCAATGTACAGGCACACGGTCCTTACGATTTTATTTATATAGATGAAAGGAATTCAGTAGTTTCATATGATAACTACGGGACCTTATCTGTCGTTAACGGGTCGATACCTATCTCATACACTCACTTCCATTTGTGCCCTTCGTAGACAAGTAAGTTTTAAACTGCAACCTTCACACACACTCTGGGGTCCAGTCTGAATTAACACGACCTACCAAGAGCCTGCCACATATCTAGTCGAACAGTACTATGCTGTGGAACGCGTGCTTTAAGACATAAAAGCCAAACTACCTGGAAAACCATCAGAGGTTCAAGATACATTATTTACTTGCATCCTGTTCTTTTCATCGCTGCCAGTCACTATCCATCTATACCTATCACTGACTGTTGAAAGTCCTCATGGCTTTTCTTGTACAAAACTGAATTTTCCATACGCTGGGCTTTGTTTGGTGATAGGACTAATAATTTGCCCATTATGTTGGCTTCTCTCGGATACAACATGCACGAGTTCAATACATACCTACGTATTAATGTGTCGTGTCTGCCCCAGTCTTGAACTCAGGACAACCCCTCTTTTGAGGATCGAACCTGCGGTCAGGAACGTAGGAGGAATGGTGTCACTGAGACATAACCAGGTATTAAGGGGGGAATATGTGCATATATATATATATATTCATGCCTAAGTGTAATGGTAATGATACAAAATAGTATGCATAATATTAGAGGAGAAATCCAATGTAAAATAGAACTCATAAGTAGAGCCCGGATTTTTAGGTGCTGATAGCTTAGACTGCAAACTTATTTTAGCCAATAAGAAGTGTACCCTACCGTGTACAACAGTTATGCTATGAGGTTTGCATAGACATTAGGAGTACGGCCTGTAGTACTCCTGGAGTTTATGTTACTCTTGCTACAGTATGGAAGAGCGGGTTGTGCTACACTTCCTGTTAATCAAATCAGTTTGCATTCTAACCTATTACCACCTACAAATCCGAAGTCTACTCATAAGATTTTGGAGTGGAAATGCGCAGTTCATTTGTGCAATAAGATGGCATGGCTTGGTCGAACACTGGTTGGTCACGTAGGCTGGGTACCGCACCCACCTGTAAAGAAAAGGACATAGACTGTCCTCTAGAAAATACGAAGTCACGTTGAACGAACACGAAAGATTTTGCCCTCTGATTGGTGGAACTCAGTACTCACGGAGGGGAGAATTTCGATTCCCTTCGAGAAACTCGGGCGTGACCCGGGAGAAGTTATAAAACGGGGAAACACCCTAATCGGGTCTTAGTATCATATTTACCAGGCAGTTGTAAGCCGAACCTCTGTCAGTCAGCTATTTGAGATCGTCGTAGTAATAATAATAATAATAATAATAATAATAATAATAATAATAATAATAATAATAATAATAATAATAATAATATAATTTCGTGTGGCTATTTCTAGCCGAGTGCAGCCCTTGTAAGGCAGACCCTCCGATGAGGGTGGGCGGCATCTGCCATTGGTAGGTAACTGCGTGTTATTGTGGTGGAGGATAGTGTTATGTGTGGTGTGTGAGTTGCAGGGATGTTGGAGACAGCACAAACACCCAGCCCCCGGGCCATTGGAATTAACCAATGAAGGTTAAAATCCCCGACCCGTCCGGGAATCGAACCCGGGACCCTCTGAAGCGAAGGCCAGTACGCCGACCATTCAGCCAACGAGTCGGACATAACAATAATAATAATAATAATAATAATAATAATAATAATAATAATAATAATAATAATAATAATAATAATAATAATAATAACACAAAGTTTTTCAAGTTGAGACTTAGAAGAATTCAGTTAGATAAACCACTGAGAGTTGACCACGCCAGGTTGTCGAATAAGTAATCATCTTAAGACTGTGAAGTCACATGTACATACTGTAAATAACATCAACTGTTGGTAATAAATGGTGGTTAAGGGAAGCAGTAGACTTCAGATCTCTTTACGCGTAGTGGATCTCCCAGACCCAAGGTATTAATCTCTCAAACCGCTCGGGGAGCAAATCTGACTAAATCACAATCTAAGTCGTGAAAACCAGTCACGATAAATTGGCTCTATTTAGAGAAAGGTTCATTACTGGAAAATTATAATAGACCTGTATTTAATATGAATGTTCGAGTGAATCAGTTGTGCCGAAATTTTGTATGGGTGCAGGTAGTTCAAACATTCATTCTAAATAATGCTCATTCTAAACTATTTCAAGATTTTAAAAAATGATTTCGCAAAATATTTACATACTTTTAGGTCAAGTTCTTGAAACATATCATAGGCGAAAGTACCCGTCATTTATTTCCACACTAAAAACTGAGTCTAACTATCTTCGAACATTGGCTTCCTCTTACTTCTCTTACCATCCAAGTCCCAGCCAGTTATTCTCCTAGGGGACCCGTCCTCTTCCTTCACCTAGCATGATCCCACCGCCGAAGCCGATGGATATGTACAGCTTCATCCATCGAGTTTATTCTTAGCTTTTATCTTCGAATTTTGAGCACCTTTCTGCTATTGAACCCAAATGCTTGTATTAGCAATAATTCCTACTACTTTCATGTCTGTTACTTCTTATTTACGAATGTAATATCCTAAGTCCATCAACACTCCCGTACAGGAAAGACGATGTAAATATAGTTTCGTCTGATATTCCGGCAGTGAGTCGTTTGCTATAATAGGTATGTAAAATGATAAGACAATATATTTAATATTATTGTGTAAATTGTTTTGGTAACAGTTTAAATCGGAGTTATTTGAAATCTGTATCTGTTTGATACCAAAAATTTCCCAAGTTTAATGTACTATTCATTTATGATATAATTTTGTTTTGGGGTTATTAGGTCGGGTTATAATAATGATTACTAGCAAATGTACCCGTGCTTTGCTACGGTATTCTACATTGTATATGGATATCGAAGTAAATTACTGTACATGCAGTGAATAAGATTTCTTTAAAAATTGCATGTCTCTTAGCGTTATCCGAGAAACAGAATGGGGAGTTCCCCATAAGTTGTTTCCAACGTAGAGTGTGAATTGCGGAGTTGTGATGATAACGGCAGGCTTACTTGCCTACTGTCTTTCACAATGTAGTTGGAAAGTTTATGTTATAATGGCAGGCCCCATTGTCTAATGCGGGGTCACAATCGATTTGCAAAGTTTTCGTTAAAATCGCAGGCCCCCTTTCCTTCTTCCAGACAGATTACAGTTGAAGAGTTTTTATTATAATAGCGGGCAACTTCCCCACTGCCAGTCAAACTTGAGTTATGCTGTTGTTATAATGACAGGCACCTTTTCCTAATGCCAGCCAGCTTACTGCCAGTCACACGAGCTGGTCATTTTCCATTAAAATAGCAGGCCACTATGCCTAATGCCAGTCACATTTTAGATGGGTACATTTGTTCATAATGGTGGGCACCCTTGCCCACGGCCAAACACAATCGGGTAGGGGAGTTTTGAACAAAATTTCACGCTCCCTTGTCTTCTGAAAGTGAAATTGAGAAGGGAATTATTCATTACAATGGTGGGCCCTCTTTACTAATGCTACTTACATAGTAGTTGGAAAAGGACTCCATGCTTACTGCCGGTCAACGTCGATGTAGGGAGTACTGATTACAATAGCAGATACACCATTTCTTGATCGCTACAAATCGACATCAATATATATCGACATACAAAATATATTTAAAATATTGCAGACCTTCATTTACAGATTAACTGCTGCTAAACGGTACGTAATATCGACAAACGGATTGTACCATAAGACGCCTCATTTAGCGGTCTAAATGGCTGGTCTTAAGATATTTTCTCCTGCTTCATGTGTTTATTGGTAAAATTGAGTTGAATGATGACCGCTACCCGACGGTCTTGTTTATCTATTGGTTCACTGAGGTACATGACCTTTCTCGGAGGGTTGATCACGTGCCCGAGATGTTACCAATCCGTCAAGACAAGTGCATTTTCTTTTGTGTGTTTTACAGGTGCAGTGTTTAATACGTATATTTTCTTTGGTGTGTTTGGTTTCGTTTTATAATTCTCGTCTTAGCAGTATTTTTGTTTCAAGAGAAATAAGCCCGTATGTTTACAGAAGGGATGCGAGTTTCTGAACTCATTCATTTGCATATTGGAAACCGTGCCAAAGTAGAGTCAGTAAATATTGTTTGGGGGAAATTTACGGTCCTGAATATGTGTTTGTGTATTTGTGCCCTAATCCTTAGGGAATTCTGTAGCGCGAACCTTGCTAATCTTTGCCCATGTTAAATGAACGTTTAGGAACGAAAGTTTTCATATATTTTTAGACTAAAAAGTTCACAAAAGGAGAAGTAAGGTATCTCACGTCACCGAGAAACATGAACTGAACTTTATTTTTGTGGGGAATAGACCCATCATTTAATACATTTTAGTACTGTTTATTTCAGTATCATGTTCATGAATAATAAAAAGGGGAATTTTTATGTTTATTGTAATAATTTTTGTCCAATTTTAACATGTTGATATATCATTCAGAAGTTGGTATGTTAGTTCCTGTCCTGCTTTGATCTCTATAGTACAGTTATTGAGTTTATTTTAGACCCACTGAAGAACCGAACACGAATCTCTACCAATGGACAGCCGGGCGAAGAAAGCAGGATGGCATTAAGGTACAATATCTCGAAAATCTTGCAACAAAGCATATTTTAACATTACGCTTTAACGAAGAAGTATGTCACAACTAATTCTATGGCCAAGAATGAAACCTGTTTTCCAGTCTTTGACCGGGTCAGGGATGCATTGAATGAATCATATATAGGCCACTTCCTAAGTGATTTATTAATGACTGATAGATACTATGAAATGATAATGGGGAGTGTTGCTGCAATGAAAGATGACAGGGAAAACCGGAGTACCCGGAGAAAAACCTGTCCCACCTCCGCTTTGTCCAGCACAAATCTCACTTGGAGTGACCGGGATTTGAACCACGGTATCCAGCGGTGAGAGGCCGACGGAGGCTCTAATTTTATGGCTATATTTTATACAAATTGCATTAGGTTAAAGCAAAAATATATCTTATTATTAAAATTTACCTGTTTTTAATGTAATTTTCAGTTATGTTTGCAAAATAATGTCAAGAAACATTCAGTCGATTGTTTTAAAAGAAAACGACGATGGCACATTAGACAATAAAAGGTAATAAACAAGACAACTGTAATTAGGGAAGATTATATGTCTTAGCCCGTAACCGACGGAAATCTTCCAGGATCTTTAAATATTTTATTTGTATACCCGAAAAATATCGGAATATTGAGGCAGTTTTAATGTCGGTGCAGGAAAGTCGTATCACGATACGTTTGGCACAATCTCAGCTCAATTGTGTGGAATCTACAACTTTGGTCCTATGAGGTTTCATCGTATCTCTATTCCTTATATGTTAGATTTGTCTCTATTTCTCGATTATACTTACATTTTGCTCTTTGTACACGTATAATTCGTAGTTCGAATTACTTATACGAAAGGTAGACTCATCTAATTCTAGTCCGACTCGTTGGCTGAACGGCCAGCGTACTGGCCTTCGGTACAGAGGGCCCCGTGTTCGATTCCCGGCCGGGTCTGGGATTTTAACCTTAATTGGTTAATTCCAATGGCACGGGGGCTGGGTGTATGTGTTGTCTTCGTCATCATTTCATCTTCATCACGACGCGCAGATCGCCTACGGGCGTCAAATAGAAAGACCTGCACCTGGCGAGCCGAACCCGTCCTGGGATATCGCGGCACTAAAAGCCATACGACATTTCATTTCATTATCTAATTCTACACCAAAATGAGCCCATCCAGTATCTATACGTGAGCCAAATTCTGAGTTTGTAGCTGTCACATTAATACCCAAAAGTAATGCACTGTTAGAAAACCGTACCCAAGTTTTACCCTATTCAACGTTCCCTGAAGATGGTTTTACGTGGTTTCCCAGTTTCATATTAGGCAAATTCTGGGGCTGTACCTTAATTCAAGTCTACGGCCGCTTCCTTCCCACTCCTAGCCCTTTCCTCTCCCATATTCGGCGTAAGATCTATCTGTGTCATCCAGTCAGGCAACTGATTGATTGATTGATTCATTGATTCATTGATTCATTCATTGATTCATTTATTGATTCAGTTAATTCATAATGTCTATTATAAGCTAAGGATAACGCTGTCGAGACTCATGACGCAAGTAAATACTTGCACTAACACAAATTGATATAACGATATTAACGTCTAGGACAAAAATAAAAATCTTCGAAACTACAGTTTAGAGATCGGATGTAAGTAGTGTGTAGGCGTAGTTGTAATATTTAAGCTAGTAATAGTTGCAACAAAATTATGCATATATCAAAATAATTTGAACTACAATAAACGACGACTCTCTCCCCAGCTCCTGGCGATCCCGAAATAAGGGATAGGAGTATTCCTTTTATTCTATTGTGTCGGTGCGGCGTAAAGCAACTTGTAAAACATGTACACGTGCTTCTTATGTACATACTTCTTTATTAAGCTTATGGCTATCATCACATCATGTGTCATCTAATGGCACGCGTGTCATAGGTTCGCCATCCCTGCGACTAGTTTGTGGAGATCTGATTCACAACATGTTCTACTAACATGTATTAATGAATGACGTTATGATTTTGTCCAAAATACTTCCCTCTGCCTGGATGAAAGGAAAGAGGGAGAGAGTGTATGTGCGTGGACACCTCAAGATGGTGGTAGTGCTTTCTTGTATGACTTCTAGCCCCTTCAATAAAGCCGATGTTGGTAGACGAGTGGTATCTTCGCTGACTTTTCATCGCGGAGGCCTTGGTTCGAATCTCGGCCTATGTATGTAGGATTTTTTAATGGAAACTCACGTAGAACTACGAGCCTGATTACTAATAGAATATGAGAATGCATTCTAGTATGTATTTTTTCCTTTGTTAGTATAGGGTCCAAGTTCTATTCTCGGCAGGTATGGAGATTTTAATTACGGATGGTTAATTTCACTGGCTGGGGGACCGAGTATTTGTACCGTTTCTACACTTCTTTCAGCTGCACATCATGAGTTATTCTTTAAAAAATTAAATCTATATACATAAAGCACTGTTCAGGAAGATAACAGCCAGATATCTGAATTGCAAATGCATTCAATTCCTTTATTCGTCGGCATCAGAAGCTCTTCTGAGCCACTACGAAACGCTCATAGCGGGCATGTCTGGACGATATGCTGAACAAGCTGATGTTCAACACCGCAGTTACAGGTAGGTAAGGATATCAGACCCTATTTATAGAATGAGTTACAACAATTCCACTGTTTGTCTGCATTATGTTAAGGACGGACCATATCTTGGGATATTCTTCAAAAAACTGGTAATCTGGTTGAAATACAGGGCAATTTGAGTAGCTTTGGATTAGCAGTAGCCTTCCATATCATTGACCATTGCTCTGTTAGGTCATTTACACTGAGCCTATTGGTACCAGCGGTGACTTCTCAAAGAGTTTATCGGTTCATACAACCCGCAATTATGTTTGTGAATCCCACATTTTCTTACTAGATCATTATTTTACAGTCGTCATTAATGAATCTGGCTGACGTCTTGTTTGAATACTGAAAACATTTCTTATCAGATAAAAAAAGGGGTCCCTATAAGTTACTACAAAAAACCTAAAATGAAGTAATTTCCTCAATTGCGCCAAAAGTTGATGGGCTAAATAGCCAAGAAAGGTTTCAAATTGTTAGTTTTGGATAGCTTTATCAAATTAAAAAACACATTTCGAAAATCACTTCCGGCCTGAGTGCAGTTTCAGAAAAACTGCCTAAAATCGCTTGTATCTCTACTTGTTTCCTCTTTTTTAATTCCAGTCCTAGACAAATTGACTTATTTACAAAATTATTTACCGGGCGAGTTGGCCGTGTGGTTAGGGGTGCGCGGCTGTGAGCTTGCACCCGGGAGATAGTGGGTTTGACCCCACTGTCGGCAGGGCTGAAGATGGTTTTCCGTGGTTTCCCATTTTCACACTAGGCAAATGCTGGGGCTGTACCTTAATTAAGGCCACGGCCGATTCCTTCCCAATTCTACGCCTTTTCTATCCCATCGTCGCTATAAGACCTATCTGTGTCGGTGCGACGTAAAGCAAATAGCAAAGAAAAAAAACATAATTATTTCTGTAATGTGTTACTTGGTTCAGTACCCTCAGGCGTTTTTTGATTTTTGGAAAATGTCTATACGAAAGGTAATTATAATGGCTTAAGTGCAACTCTGTATTGACTCACATTAGAGCTCGTAGTGGTGCTTAAGTGAAACAATGCATTGACTCTCATTAGAGCTCGTATTGGTGCTTAAGTGAAACAATGCATTGACTCACATTAGAGCTCGTAGTGGTGCTTAAGTGCAACTCTGTATTGACTCACATTAGAGCTCGTAGTGGTGCTTAAGTGAAACAATGCATTGACTCACATTAGAGCTCGTAGTGGTGCTTAAGTGAAACAATGCATTGACTCACATTAGAGCTCGTAGTGGTGCTTAAGTGCTACTCTGTATTGACTCACATTAGAGCTCGTAGTGATGCTTAAGTGAAACAATGCATTGACTCACATTAGAGCTCGTAGTGGTGCTTAAGTGAAGCAATGCATTGACTCACATTAGAGCTCGTAGTGGTGATTAAGTGCAACTCTGCATTGACTCACATTAGAGCTCGTAGTGGTAGAAAAAGGCAAACTGCTAATCTAGTCGACCGGATAACGATGATTAAGAAGACGTTTGTAATTTTTAGGTATAAATAAAGAATATATTCTCATACTTTATTACATTTTATTTACCTAAAATTCGTAGCTCATAACCATTGCATGTTTCAAACACTGAGTTGCTTGCCAAAATAGCTAGAACTGTGGATATTTTAGTGCTTGTGTACGAGCCGCCAGAAGCCTTCACGTTTGTGGCAGGTTTGCAGGCTAATTGCAAACCTACGGAAGATTAGTTCGTTGAGGATTTCGGCTTGCGTAGGAATGGGGGAGCGTAGAGGCGTGGCTTGCTTTTCTATTGAGAAAGGTTTGTCAACCTTATACTTGGAGAAGAAACCCAAAGAACATCGGGAAATTTTCTGTATCAAGTAGACTTTTGCTTCAAGCCGAATAAATAGAATGAAATATACCGTCACATATTTTGCACAGAAACAACAACCACATACATGGCACATTAAGTAAGATCTTGTTTTCGACAATAAAGTACTAAAGCGTTGTCGTTCTGAAAGTCGTAATTTTCGTAAGCTGTCAAGAGATAGCAGCATTCGTCATGGTACTATCTCTCTTGTCTTCTGATGACGGTGATGATGCTTGTTGTTTTAAGGGGCCTAACATCGAAGGTCATCGGCCCCCTTGTCTTCTGACAGATCACGAATGCTGCATCTCAGTTTGAGCTGTTGAATAAAACCGATCTCAAATATTTTCCTTATTTGAAGGACTGACGAACTTTCTGTATAAATAATTCTGTGGCTTGGTTCTAAAAGGGCCAATGTCAAAAAACCTGTTTTTGAGCTATGCGCATTTGAAGTTTTGCCATAGTTTTCCAATTAATTTTTCAACAACTAACTTTAAATAACTTTATACTTTCTTTGTGGAAATCACCTTATGAAACGCTAATTTATTCTATGGTATTCTTTAAAAATTGCCAGGTCTCTAATCTAATTGGTAATCTAACATTATTGGCAAGGGCTTATTTAATTAAACGTTAACTGTTCGTTTAGTACTTAACAGAGACATTGGCCTTTTAAACATGTTGCAAGCCAGGATAAAACGCGTTTGTATCAGTTAATATCTCAATTTCGATTAAAAATGACATTGGTCCTTTTAGAACCAAGCCACAGAATTATGCTTGTAATTAGTCAGATTACGTACTTACTACATCGTATTTCAGTGAGCTCTCTATAAGTCCTAAGGTTCAAAGTTTTAAATTTTAAATGCATATTCAACCCCGATTTCGCACTTCGTTATTTATCGTGCACCACCACATTTCCAAACTACCAGCCGTAAACCGGGATGAGTGGCTCAAACGGTTGAGACGCTGGCCTTCTGATTCCACCTTATCAGGTTCGATCCTGGCTCAGTCAGGTGGTATTTGAAGGTGCTCAAATACATCAGCCTCGTGTCGGTAGATTTACTGGCACGTAAAGAGCTCCTGAGGGACAAAATTCCGGCACGTCGGCGTCTCCAAAAACCGTCAATGTAGTTAGTGGGATGTTGAAAACAATAACGCTATTATTTATTACCAGCCGTCACTGATTGTTACTCATACTCCATACGGTTTATAACAGAGGGTAGCAGGATCAAAGTGTCTTCTTATTGATGATAAGGATTTCTTCATAGGCAGGAAGGTGAGGGCCAACAGTTAATTTTGCTCATTCCATTATGAGAGCATATAAAGGGTGGAGCAATATAGCATGGTGAAACTTGCAGGACACATTCCTTATACGCAAAATAAGGAAATTTGTTATTTGGACATGGGTCCGGAAAAAGCTTTATTTCCATTTTAGAACTCATCTTTTACGACTATACATAGTACATTAATAATGGGAAACACACAGGAACAGAACGTACCACCATATGCGATGAAACTCTTTCTTACATGAAATGTTCAATATGTCCTCCGTTAGAAATGATATAAGCATCAACCCACCATCGCGTTGAATCCCGGTACAAGATACAGAGAGTCTTCATGCCCGCATCAATGATGGACAGTCAGAAAGTTGGTGCATTTCGGAGTGTTTTGATAATAATACAGATGGTCCTGGTTAGGCTCAGTCTCCTAGTACAGACGTCATCAAGTAGTTGCTGTAGGGAGCAGGCGCTACTTGCTCCGCCCGGGACGGCTGCCTGCCGTGTGAGGAGGCGGTTTGCATACCGTGATGGTACTTGCAGTAACCGCACGGAAATGTTACCATATGAACAACAACAAGAACAACAACAACAACAACAACAACAACAACGATTATTATTTTCAATTATTCTGCGTCACATGGCAAGCACATTTTAGGCTCAGGTTAAATAATAATAATAATAATAATAATAATAATAATAATAATATAGAGCATGGATCATGAGGAAAGAACAGGACATAGATTATAGAGCATAACAGGACAAGAAAATGATTCATCGACAGCAGAGTGCAATACGTCCTAAATAAAAAAAATTTCACGATTAAATAACAAAAGTTTTGGGATATGTGCGTTTATTGAAAGAAAATACAGGCTTGAATGTCGTGTGATGTAAGAATAGCGCGCATCCCTTCTGGCCTTCAGTACGTATTACTTCATGCACTTCCCCTCCACGCTCGCTCAGCTGCTCTCGTTCCTCAACAACGGGGAGCAAGCTAGCTCCGAAGTTGTTTCGCCCCGAGTTGACGCTAGCTGTCCTAGTGTGAATACTATTAAGCCAGGCTGTGGCGCGGTATTCTGCCACGGGGTACACTGGTGCAAGAGCAGAAGATTTCAGTGACGAATCTCATATATCCCCACCCACACAGATTTTCCCGTTTCACACAGATTATGTATGGACGTTAACACAGTCCTGGGTGATGATATTGTAATTTTAAGATAGGCCCTCCATTATGTTGAGCAAGTGGACGCGCGGCTTGGTTCACGGAGCTATCAGCTTGCATTCGGGATATAATGGGTTCGAACCCCAGCCCTGAAGATGGTTTCCGTGGTTTTCAATTTTCACACCACACAAATGGCGGGGATGTACCTTAATTAAGGAAACGGTCGCCTCCTTCTCACTCCTAGACCTATCCCGTCGTCGCCATAAAACCTATCTGTGTCAGTGCGACGTAAAGCAAATAAAAAAAGGAAAGAATGATACTTTACAGGGGGGATTCCAACAGTGATATATTCCCCTGTGAGTGGGGGGTGGTAGAATAACATTCTCGGCATTCCCTACGTGTCGTAAGAATGAACTAAAAGGGACCCCAAGGGTTCTTAACTTGGGAGCGTGGGTTGGCGACCGCGGGCCCCTTAGCTGAGTCTTGAAATTTCTTCCACTTACTTGTGCCAGGCTCCTGACTTCCATCTATCCTACATGACCTACCTTGGTCAACTCTTGTTATTTTCCGACCTGACTGTATTAGGTTCGTGAGGCCTAGGTTATCTTTCATTTTCACGCCCTTCATGGCCATTCTATTTCCTTGGCCGATACCTTCATTTTTCGCAGAGTCAGACCCTTGAATTTTTTCTTTTATTAGTGTTAATACAGGATGGTTGCCTAGTTGTACTTCTCTTAAAACAATAATCACCACCGCCACATTACCAGTGATCTGTAAAGGTTTACGCACCATCAACATAAACACGAATAACTGTATTTTCGGATATCTTCATTAGCCTGAGTGCATACAATACTCTATTACATATTATTATTATTATTTTTATTATTGTTATTATTAATTATTCGCGAGGGCCATCGAGGACCACGTCAAGTCTTGTTACATTTGACAGTGAATTTGGATTTCTTTTCAGCCCAGAATTTGCTCGTTCTTTCTGAGTGAGACCGCTTGCGTTCCTCTGTCCAAGGGACACCGTGTCTCCTTTTTCGGTTGTCCTTCTCGGTCTAGCCCGTTCGTCATTATCTTTTCTAGGAAAATATCTCTGTCGAAGGCGTCTTCTGGTTTGATCTGTAGCACTTGAAGTTCTTCTTTGGTGTTTCTAAACCAAGGCATCGTGATTTTAGGTTTTCGATCAAATAGCTAAAAGATCTGTTTGGTCAACATGTTACCGTCCATTCGTTTGAGTTGACCGTAAAATCGTGCCCGTCTGTAATTTTCTCTATTTTGGCATATACTTCCTCATTGGATCTATTTTTTGTGTGGATGCCGTACTTGTAGTTATATCCCACGATTCCCTTAATAGGGAACATGCATGATCCGGGGTTTTAATTAAAAATATGCTAATCTGATTCAAAATTTCATGCAGAATTAAAAAATGTGATCAGAATGTACAAATAATAACTCCAAACATGATAAAAGTCTACGAAAATGTCACGTCACGCAAGTACGCGATCTCATTGGTCTGACGTCATCGTACAGGTTGACTGAATTAGCAGACGAAATAACACATAGTGTGCTGTGAGAAGCAGGATACACTTCGCGTATTTCTACTTTACGTTAGTGTCTAGTATGGTTAAATTCGAGGTCTATACATTGGATAATAATCTGAGTGGTATATTTTAGACTTAAAATGAATCCTGCGCAGACAGTGAGGCAGAAAACTTATAAATGGTGTAGAGCACATCGCATACCGTACCAAACAAATTGTTTATAAATGTTCCAAAGACGCTAAAACTAGGGAGAAATGGATTTTGGCGAGCCGGAGAAATGCTGGTGATATATCGGAAAAGTCTACAGTTTATTTTTTTGAAGATTTTAACGTAAGATGAATTTGTTTGAATTTTCAAATCACTTTTCCATGTCAGCTGTTCTAGTGGTAAAACTTTAAATTTTAATGTATGATGCTTTATTGAAATGCTTCAATTACATCTTGGAATATGAAAGTAATAAACAGTGCATTGAATAATGCTGATTATTAAAGTATTCTCCAAACCTAACCTATGTTTTGGGTGATCCATGTCAAGATAATAAATCAAAGGGGTATGTCTTTATTGAAGAGCTTAATTGGTAAAGAAATTTAGGCTATATCTAAATACTCTATAATGTAACAAAGAATAGGCGTGTACATCATGAAAGGAAATAACGTGAATTTAACAAATGTATAACTCTACACAAAACCAATGCTTGTCTGTTGGGGTCTTATAAGTTAACAATGCTCAATAATAATAATTATCATAATATTAATGAAATAAATAACATAATTGCACACAGGTGAAAATAGTGATGTAGGTATTTAAAATATTATCCAACTTAGTTTTAGGTTATACAAGCCAAGTCAATAAACCGAAGGGTAAAAATACCGCGCGAGTTGGCCGTGCGGTTAGGAGCGCGCAGCTGTGAGCTCGCATCCGGGAGATAGTGGGTTTTGAACCCCACTGCCGGCAGCCCTGAAGATGGTTTTCCGTGGTTTCCTATTTTCACACCAGGCAAATAATGAGGCTGTACCTAAGGCCACGGCCGCTTTGTTCCCATTCCTAGGCCTTTCCTGTCCCATCGTCGCCATAAGACCTATATGTGACGGTGTGACGTAAAGCAAACAGAAAAAAAAAAAAGTAAAAGTCACAGCACCCAAAGACATTCCTGTATTGAGCGACTAAAATGTCACCAGGACACTTTTCTTTCCTGATATGCTCAGCTTGTTAAAAGCTAAATGTAATTAATGTTATTGGCTTCACGCCCCGCTAACTACTTCTACGATTTTCGGAGACGCCGGTGTGCAGAAATTTAGTCCTGCAGGAGTTCTTTTACGTGCCAGTAAATCTACCGACACGAGGCTGACGTATTTGAGCACCTTCAACTACCACCGGACTGAACCAGGATCGAACCTGCCAAGTTGGGGTCAGAAGGCCAGCACCTCAACAGTCTGAACCACTCAGCCCGACTTGTGAAAACTAGATGAAGTCATATTTATCTTTATCATGTTTAACTTTTTCCCTCCACAAAGATATTTAATTCTCTTTCATGGGCCCCGGAAGTGGGTAGGCTAGTTGTCCCAACCATAAATATATATATTTTTTTGGGAATGATAGATTATAGCCCTATAGTACTATGATCTTTCTTTCTTTCTTTCCTTCTTTCTTAATCAGTTTATCCTTCAGGGTTGGTTTTCTCTCGGACTCAGCGAGGGATTTCACCTCTACCACTTCAAGGGCAGTGTCCTGGAACGTGAGACTTTGAGTATGGTGATGAAACTGGTGAGGAGGGCCATTACCTCGCCCAGGCGGCCTCACCTGTTACGCTCAACAGGGGCCTTGTTGGAGGATGGGAGGATCGGAAGGGATAGACAAGGAAGAGGGAAGGAAACGGCCGTGGCCTTAGGTGCCTGGAGGAGAAGTAGGAAAATACGAAAAGCCACTTCGAGGATGGCTGAGGTGGGATTCGAAACCCTTCTACTCAGTTGACCTCCCGAGGCTGAGTAGACCCCGTTGCAGCCCTCGTACTATTTGTTTTCAACTTTCATGGCAGAGCCGGGAATCGAAACCGGGCCTCCGGGAGTGGCACACGTTAACCACTACACCACAGAAGCGGACTAGTACTATAATGCTACCTATATGTTTATGTTAGTGCTGAAATCCGATTTCTTACTTTACTAATGCTGAAAGCCCGAAAATGTAATGTTATTCTTTAATAGGGGAATCAGTCTAGAAGGAAATGTTGAAAGTGATGTGATATCTATCCAGGTTCGTTGTTATCCTAATACTATGGGTTACAGTACATTGCACGTATATAAAAGACGCCACTTACAAACTTGCTTGTTATCCGCGAATTTCTGCGGCCACAAAAGTCACATTTTTCAAGAATGATGACATCTACACATGGTAGATTGTCTGACTGTGCTGTTTTGAACCTTTCTTCTGTCATTTCGAAGTTATTCGCAATCATGAATAATAAACAATCGGCTTTTAGCAACGGCTGATGCACAACGGCTGGTAGAGCTGCATGCGGTACTGGATCGTGACGTCACAGCGCGCCGCTTACGTCAGAGGCCGTTTCACTCGCCTTGCGGAAAGGCACTATTAAATATTTTTTAAATGGTAGAAAACAAGGCAACATACCAAAATGCAATACGTTTACGTACTATTTCATTGGTGTACTTTTCAAAAAAAATATTTTTGAAAATGATGCATGTTCCCAATTATTCTGCGCTCCTTTCTCGGCAGTTTTTCGAGGAGTTCTTTATTGGCATTTAGGGACATGGTTTTGGGATGCATACACAACTACTGGATTTAGAACCGTTTCATAGTGACGTATCTTAGTATTTTGGGAAAGATATATTTTGTTGTAGATCGTGCGTGACGTTTGGTAAGCTATATATGTTATTAACATTATTTATAATTGGCTTTATGTCACAGCCTCCGTGGCTTAGGTGGCAGCGCCAGCCTCTCACCGCTGGGCTCCGTGGTTCAAAGCGGAGGCGGAGGCGGAACAGGTTTTTCTCTGAGTACTCCGGTTTTCCCTGTCAATCTATTATTCCAGCAACACTCTCTAAAATCATTTAATTTAGTATGTCCATCATTGATCATTGCTCGAGAGGGGTGCGACAGGTTTCGGCAGCTGGCACAATTCCTATCTTCGCTGCCAGATGGGTGCTTCATTTATTCCATTCCTGACCAGTTCGAATGATTGGAAACAGGGTGTGGACATTTATTTTAATTGGCCTTACGTCGCGCCGACGCATACAGGTCTTATGGCGACAAGAGCTGGGAATGGGCAGGAAGCGGCTGTGGCGTTAATTAGGCCTAAGGTACAGCCGGAGCATTTGCCTGGCGTGAAAATGGGAAACGACGGAAAAACCATCTTTAGCGCTGCCGACAGTGGGGTTCGAACCCACTATCTCCCGAATGCAAGCTCACAGCTGTGCTCCCCCAACCATGCTGCCAATTCACTCGGTTTCACTATTAGACAACGAGGCAGAAATTATTGGCAGAGTTGGGAATAGAAGTTGGTCCAGGTAGATGTACAATATTCAGTATAAGTTCTTTAATATAAGCTAATTTTTCTCTTTCCCGAGAGTGTGATGGTAATGTTATTCATAGAGAAGTGAACACGCTCGTATGAAGAAAAGACTACAGAAGTAGGAGAGCTGAAAATCAACATAGAGAAAGTGGAATTGTTATGAAAACAAAGGATGGAGTGTCGATCACAATTTGTTCGAGCTATCTGGAGTGTGCTTGGTGCGCTCTACTGCAGTGGAGAGAGCTAGATCCTTTACAATAATATTTTAAGTGCTTCGGTTCTATTTTCAGACCCGCTCTGTACCGGTCAGAGGTGACCGAAGAAGGGGGAAGAATAACACGAAGTACATCTTTAAAAAAAAAAAGGAATAGTACGTCGTAGATAAACGTGAAATCTGTGAGAGAAGATAAGTACACATTGAATCGAATAATCAAGCGGGGCGTAGTAGTAAAGTGGCACAGTGACTGGCTTCACACCAAGGGGTAGTGGTTCGTAACATGACCAGTGCATGTGGGAGTTCTGAAATGA
Source organism: Anabrus simplex (assembly GCF_040414725.1). NCBI lineage: Eukaryota > Metazoa > Arthropoda > Insecta > Orthoptera > Tettigoniidae > Anabrus > Anabrus simplex. The sequence goes on from NC_090270.1 coordinate 118,385,713, forward strand.
AAAGTACGTAGCTGTGGTACGGATTAGGGCTTTTAGAACTCGGATACTCGGGATCTGGTTGCCTGGTTCTGGTATTATCTAGGTACTGATTCTCGTATTACCGACTATTCGTTCATTATAATTTTGCAATCGAAATAGAATTTCAACCTATTAGGTCGTATTACGTATGAATAGTAAGTATTGAAGAGATGTTAAGTACAGAACAAAAATGGCCAACCAGACACCAGTCGGATCCGAACCCACAACCTCCCGATTTCACAATTTTTTTCTGTACTTAACATCTCTTCAACACTTATTATATGTACGTAACACGACTTAATAGGGTGAAAGTAAATTTCGATTACAATAGTAGTATAATATACGGGTTCGGCCGCCACCGCCACCTCCGGCTCTCGGGAGAGGCCTCCTCCTCAGCCAGTGGCCTCCTCCTCCTCAGCCAGTGGCCTCCCAGTGGCCACCTCCTCCTCCTCCTCAGCCAGTGGCCTCCCAGTGGCCTCCTCCACCTCAGCCAGAGGCCTCTTCCAGTGCTGCCAACTTAACCTAACTAGCGCGAGATAAACAAAGCCACGTGCTTTTTGACAGACAACAACGCACCGCTAACCTCAGTACTGCCATCTTGACGGGCCTAAACCTCAGTAGTGCCAACTTAACCTAACTAGCTCGAGATAAACAAAGCCACGTGCTTTTTGACAACCACGTGCTTTTTGACAGATTTGTAAACAAAGCCACGTGCTTTTTGACAGACAACAACGCATCGCAAACCTCAGTACTGCCATCATGACGGGCCTAAACCTCAGTAGTGCCAACTTAACCTAACTAGCATGAGGTAAACAAAGCCACGTGTTTTTTGACAGCCACGTGCTTTTTGACAGATTTGTAAACAAAGCCACGTGCTTTTTGACAGACAACAACGCATCGCTAACCTCAGTACTGCCATCTTGACGGGAATAAACCTCGGTGGTACCAACTTAACCTAACTAGCGAGAGGTAAACAAAGCCACGTGCTTTTTGACAGCTACATGCTTTTTGACAGCTGCCATCCGCCATCTTTGAGCACCGTGCTGCCCTCTTTCGTCACCTGTCATCGGCAGTGCTGCCATCTTGACGGGTCTAAACCTTAGTGCTACCAACTTAACCTAACTAGCGCGAGGTAAACAAAGCCACGTGCAGCTGTCATCCGCCATCTTTAATCCATAGAGCACAGTGCTGCCCTCTTTAGCTACTTACCTTTGAGGCGGATAATTTGAAAAATGCTTTTTGACAGCAGCCATCTTGCATCGCAAACCTCAGTGCTGCCCTCTTTAGCTAGATACCTGTGGTAGCAGACAATTCCACGTGACAGCAGCCATCTTTAATCAAGAGAGCACCGTGCTGCCCTCTATGTGGTGGCGGCAATTTGAAAAATTCTATGTGCTCTCGTTGGGAAACAAAGCCACGTGCTTTTTTTGACAGCTGTCATCCGCTATCTTTAATCAATAGAGCACTGTGCTGCTATCATGCGGGCAATTTCGTTAGCTGTCATCCGCCATCTTTAATCCAGAGAGAACAGTGCTGCCCTCTATGTGGTGGCGGCAAATTGAAAAATTCCACGTGCTCTTGTTTGGAAACAAATTCACGTGCTATTTTCTGACAGCTGTCATCCGCCATCTTTGAGAACAGTGCTGCCCTCTATGTGGTGACGGCGAATTCCACGTAGAAACAAAGCCATGTGCAGCTGTCATCCACCATCTTTAATCACCGTGCTGCCCCGGTGACGGCAAATTCCACGTAGAAACAAAGCCATGTGCTTTTTTGACAGCTGTCATCCGCCATCTTTAATCACCGTGCTGCCCCGGTGACGGCAAATTCTAAATGCTTTACAAACCCATGTGCTTTTCTGACAGAGCTGTCATCCACCATCTTTAATCACCGTGCTGCCCCCGGTGACGGCAAATTCCACGTGCTCTTGTTTGGAAACAAAGCTTTTAATCCAGAGAGAACAGTGCTACCCTGGTGGCGGCAAATTCTATGTGCTTTACAAACCTATGTGCTTTTTTGACAAAAAAAAAATTCTGCTCTCGAGATACTTACCGAACTATACTTACGAAACTGCTCATCACCTTCTTTCTTCTTCTATGAGTAATAAACAAAAACTCTATCTTGCAAATAAGGAGCGGGAGGAAGGTGATACCTAACCTAAAATAAAAGAATATGCTAATTCTACATTATTTATTTACATCTTGTATGTACACGTTTTATCTCGAATCATTTTACCCTAGCGTACTTCTCGATGCAATTCTTGAATGTACAAGTTTAAACTTGCCGTACTACACTCTCAGCGTACCTCTTTGTGATGTAAGACAGCGTAACGTGAGTACACACACCTCTAGCATAATGTTTATGTAAAGTAGTACTTATCAATGCTACTATGCCCCCAGGCTAGCGTGTTGGTAGAATTTGGGATGACAAACCGTTTACAATCATCGCTATTAAGGGCTACTTTACTAATTAAATGAGTGTACAACTGGTGCTTCTTGCTTCTAATGACAGACATTTGCTTATGCAAAACAGGTGGATTACTTTTAATGCAATTGTTATAGTTTTCAAAACTTAGCTGATTCTGAACGACATTCTTTTTAACCCCCTTCAATCTCTTTATTTGTAATTCATTTAAGAGTTTTATGCAATATGACTTAGATTTAGTACCTACAAATGAATCGATAATATTCCCAGCACATTCATCTTTCATTTTACCTAGAACCTTTTTGTTCACTAGCGGTAGATGATATTGATTATCTGCAGGATAGTTACTTGTATCAAACCTACCCAAGTCAGGCTTTATATCATTGTAATAGTCATCAGTTTTGATTTGATAAATAAACGAATCGGTATCTGTGTAGAGCAATTGCGCATTATGCGCGTACTTCTTCATCATATAATCGTAATGGAATTCATACATCAGTGTTTTAGCCAATTCAAGTACTGTGAAGCCGACGTAGGTAGGTTTGTCATACTTAACCTTGACACGATTCATCTGTATAATAACTAAATTCTCGTGTATGATGGTGCAGCTGTGGAAATTTGGTTTACTTATTAAATAGTTAGCACCATACCTTTTCTTAATATTATCCCAGTTTGTAATCAATTTTACATCAACGCGTTTGTCAACATTCTCCATAGTCTTACCAAACACACTGTTATTCATGAGCTTGTAGAAATCTTTTTCAAACTCGTTAACCGCATTCGTTCTTAAATTATTGTTCAGATCGATATATGGCTTTAGCCACGGTGACTGATTAAATTCTAGTACGCGATGAATTTTGGATAACTTCAAACCATGCTGCAAACACTGTTTTAAATTTCGGTAATGAATGATATACTTAGATTTATCGCATAAATTAGCAATGAGCATTTTCGTCGTTGATGCAGTGTACGGGGACTTCATATTTTCAGGGCAGAACGGTAGGTCATTATGAGAAGTGTGTAACTCTTTCGGATACTGTAAGTCAACTTCGAGGAAATAACCTTTATCAGCTTCATCACCTAGGGCGTGTAGCTGTAAAGCATCAATTTCGCACTGCGTCAGCCAGCGGAAACCACTCACCGGTAGATGCTGACTCATCGCCCACCCATACTGATTATTAGCATCCAGATAAACGATATACTGAGATTCCTGACTGGAATCGAAACTCGGCATGTACTTATTATTAGCACTCGAATACCGGCCGCTGCACTGACTCAGACCGCCTCGAATGGATGCTTTTATAAAGTGCACCATATCGATATCCGTTAGCAGCTCCAAATTCACACGCGTGTATTTTAACATCGCGTCCCAACTTAACCCAGGTGCAGTAAAATACTGACATGGGTCAAGGCTGTAGGTGTTCATGCAAACACAGCGAAAATTTTCAAAAACATCAGCTAACAAAAGTACATCTGTCTTTAAATATAAATCGGAGTATTCACCCAGCGTTTGAATGTGGAACTGCTCCCAGATATGTTGTGCATGTAAATAGTCATCATCACTAATATCTGCTGAATTCAGCGAGCTGTAAAAGGATTGTTTCGATGGTAAGGCACGTTCTTCGAGGCGGTCTAAGCAGTCGAGATATTCGTAACAAAAAACACCCTTACGCCGAAGTAAATTAAACTGCGCTTCTTCAGGGAAAACGCGTCGAATTTCCGTAAATTGTTCAGGCTGTAAATGACTAGAAAGTTTATCGAGGCTACTCGCCATAAAGCGAAACGAGTCAAGGAATCTCAGTTTTATAGAATGCTCAGCATCTACTTTTACAGACTTTGCAAACGCAATGTACCGCTCTTTATTCTGAGGGATTATATCTACTTTTTCATCCGAAGCTCCAAATTGTGAAATGATGAAATGAGAGTCGTAACCGGATAAGTTATGAAAAATTACAGGGATGAATTTAGGAACTCTATACTTAAGATTACAGCTATAATGAGCGGCACATCTGTAGAAACCAGTTAAATGATCATGATCAAAAACTTTAGGGTCATTTTCGGAAAATTCCCCATCACAAATGCTACACTTTGTAGCACGTTCATGATCATTTAACTGAATGTCGGTGAGTGGCTTCATAGGAATATTACTATTCAGAATACGACCGAGACGAACTGCATCACTTTCAAGTCTTTCTAAAAATACTTTAGCAGCATCATGTCCTCGATACAGCTCTAACTTGTTAAGCGTACTATCGTAACTACACTTGATGTAATACGCGAAGCTATACGGGACATGCATGTGCGTAGTATTAGTGAAAGAGTTGTCAGGATTAGGTGAGCATGTGTTGCATGGCGTGAGGATGGCTTCAAAGTCTGCATAAATCACGAACGGTACCCACATCTGCTTGTGAAAATTTGTAAATTTTAAAACATTATTGCCTGTAGTAGGTATCTCTGTACGTACATGATTGCAGTCATTCTTGGAATGCTTCGTTAACTGATCTTCAGTTTTAAAATACTGCAAGCATCCATCACATAGCCACTTTTTACACTTATCTCTTGACAACTGACTACCAACAAGTCTACCCAGATTTTTAATCCAGCAAAAGTGGCTATTCTCACTGTTTTCAATATAGAGTAAATTAACGTGAGTACTCTTCTTATGACATGTATAATACAGAGGACCTACTACAGACTTTTTCTCTACACCATACACATTGATACTAATGTTATTTAGTTCCTCAAAGCGCTTAATATCCTTTAACTGTACGGGAAATTCTATACTATCGAAATTTAGCTGCGTTGAATAGTGTGGATAGGATGATGTTCTCTTAGCTACGTCTGATTTCGCAGGATTTAAGGCCGACATCACCGCCCATGCAAAACATGCTTCGTCATTGTTTTGGATGTTTACAACAGCTTCTTTTCGCTGAATCCATGTCGGCAGCTCGATGTACGATGAACCTCGCATGGGATTGTACTTATTGATGTTAACTTCTAGATACATTATTTCAACTAAAGCCCACCCTGATTCCTTTTCCTGAAATTCCTCGCTCTTAGTTGAAATAATGTTAGAGACATCCCTAAGTACATCACCAAAATTAGTCGACTGACTTATGACAAAATTCTTCGTATTAAATGATTTAATGTCCGTTATTTCTGATTCATCCGTGCTTTTAATGTACAAGGCGAAAAGTTCAAAATTAACTTTAAATAAACTATGATTGGACAAAGATTTAGCAAGAAGCTGTTGTACATCCGGTTGAACGCAATTTAAAAAGTTTGAAGTGCTCTGAAACTTTTGACTGGTGCGAATTCGGTAACTAGCAATCCTACTTTTAAATGCTGTATTAATTTCCTCGATGTTTGCGTTACTACCACTTCTACACGCATTATTTTTATGCGCATTACTCCGTAAGTGTCCCTGAAAATGCGAAGATGGTACATCAGTGTTACAGTGCTCGCAGTGAATAGTTTGAAGTTCATTTTTCCTAGGTTTTTTACTACTAGTACTTTCTACAGCTACATCAGTAGCTGCACGCTTTTTCCCTACTACTACCTGAGGGCAAGTAGATATTTGATGTACCTCTGCTAAGTGAGCCTGGTATTGCTCTACATTAGCGAAGTACAGCCCGCAAACATCACATAAAGCAGATGTTATGCTAGGGTGTTTTGCTTTTATATGACGTGCGAGGTTATCCTGTCTTGCGAACGTTGCCTTACACTGTTCGCAGGGGAACATAGTAGGGTTATAGTCGCAAGCAGATAGCTGATGATGTTTTGTTTTTACATGGCGTGCAAGGCTGTCACGTCTTGTGAACATTGCCTTACACAGCTCGCATGGGAACATAGTGTCTTCTCTTTCTTCGAATAAAGTGTTTAGGTGAACAGCGTATGCAACAAGTTCTGAAAAGAGAACAACCAATAGAGATTAGCCTAAAGTTGTGATGTTCAACCTATAGAGGTTGGACATGGCTGTGAGTTAGGCCTATAGCATGAGGATTGAAGAGAACGACTAAAGTTACGATGTTCGGAAGAAACCAAGTTTAAGCCTGTTGAGGACGGACATAGCTATGTACGCACCTCGTCTATAGTACGTAGGTTGAAGAGAACAATTATTTATGAATAGCTTAAAGTTACGGAAGAAACCAAGTTTAAGCCTGTTGAGGACGGACATAGCTATGTACGCACCTCGTCTATAGTATGTAGATTAAAGAGAACAAGTATTTATCAATAGACTAAAGTTACGATGTTCGGAAGAAACCAAGTTTAAGCCTGTTGAGGACGGACATAGCTATGTGTACGTGTTTGAAATTATACCACGTCTATAGTATGTAGATTAAAGAGAACAACTATTTATCAATAGACTAAAGTTACGATGTTCGGAAGAAACCAAGTTTAAGCCTGTTGAGGACAGACATAGCTATGTACGCACCTCGTCTATAGTATGTAGATTAAAGAGAACAACTATTTATCAATAGACTAAAGTTACGATGTTCGGAAGAAACCAAGTTTCAACCTGTTGAGGACAGACATAGCTACGTGTGCGTGTTTGAAATTATACCACGTCTATAGTATGTTGATTAAAGAGAACAACTATTTATCAATAGACTAAAGTTACGATGTTCGGAAGAAACCAAGTTTAAGCCTGTTGAGGACGGACATAGCTATGTACGCACCACGTCTATAGTATGTAGATTAAAGAGAACAACTATTTATCAATAGACTAAAGTTACGATGTTCGGAAGAAACCAAGTTTAAGCCTGTTGAGGACGGACATAGCTATGTACGCACCTCGTCTATAGTATGTAGATTAAAGAGAACAACTATTTATCAATAGACTAAAGTTACGATGTTCGGAAGAAACCAACTTTCAACCTGTTGAGGACAGACATAGCTACGCGTGCGTGTTTGAAATTATACCACGTCTATAGTATGTAGGTTGAAGAGAACAATTATTTATGAATAGCTTAAAGTTACAGAAGAAACCAAGTTTCAGCCCGTTAAGGGCAGACATAGCTATGTACGCACCTCGTCTATAGCGTGAGGATTAAAGAAAATAACTATTTGTCAATAGACTGAAGTTACGATGTTTTAGAAGAAACCAAGTTTCAGCCTTCTGAGGTCAGACATAGCTATGCGTGCGTGTTTGAAATTATAAGATTAACCTCTTCTATGACATGCAGATTAAAGAAAATAACTATTTGTCAATAGACTAAAGTTACGATGTTTTAGAAGAAACCAAGTTTCAACCCGTTGAGGGCAGACATAGCTATGTGTACGTGTTTGAAATTATACCACGTCTATAGTATGCAAGAACAACTATTTATGATTAGCTTAAAGTTACGGAAGAAACCAAGTTTCAGCCTGTTGAGGGCAGACATAGCTATGTACGCACCTCGCGTGAGGATTAAAGAGAACAACTATTTATCAATAGACTAAAGTTAAGATGTTTTAGAAGAAACCAAGTTTCAATGAATAGAGGTCAGACATACCTTAAAATCTTCGCGCTGCAAACTGTTACTCGGATGAATAAAATGCGTGCGTTCAAGCCTGAAACTTGAATGATAATATTCTAGTCGAATCTAAAAAGAAAAGAATAAACATATATGAATGCAGTGTAGGGTACATCATCTAACCTAATTATCTTTTCAACTCAAAGTTCGAAAACATACCTTAAAAAAAATTGAATGTGCTGCAGACTGTTACTCGGATGAATAAAATGCGTACTTTCAAGCCTGTAACTCGAACGGTACCTAAAAAGAAAAGAACAAACATATATGAATGTAGTGTAGGGTGTATCAGCTAGCCTAGTTATCTTTACAACTCAAAGTTCGAAAACATACCTTAAAAATGCATGTGCTGCAGACTGTTACTCGGATGAATAAAATGCGTACTTTCAAGCCTGTAACTCGAACGGTACCTAAAAGAAAAGAACAAACATATATGAATGTAGATGTCTAGCGTAGAAGTTGCTTTGCAAAAAAAGTAACTAACAGTTCTACCTTACCTTAAGATAAAGGCTGAAGAATAATATTCACAGCAGACGGGAGATGTGTACGTGATAAACGCATACAGAGAACTGTAAGCACTTCACGCAGACTGCGGTGAGTAAATATGCTGCTTGTTACCAAGCGGATATGATAATCGCTGAGCTGACAACTGCGGTACAGTCGGAACGAATGCAAACAAGAGCTCCTACCTGCAGGCTGACGTATTCAAACCTCCTGTTGATACCGAGGTGTCAGAATTTAAGAGTTCGATCCTTGGAAAGTTAGCGTGTGATCCTCGACTTCTCGAGGGTACATACGCGGTATTCCTTACCTGTAGGTATTGAGCTAAAGCTAGATCATGTAATGACGATCGCGCAGGCCCCTCGCCTAGCATTTACGGCTTCCAGTTCGAACCCGCTATCTTCCGAAGTAGCGAGAATGATTGAAGAGTGTTTGAGGGTGATTCATTTGTTGGATGGAGGCGTTAAGCTGCCTTCTTCGGTAGGAGTAGGCTATGTCGGGATATCGATTTAAAATCCTAGTCAGGAAGGGCAGCCGGTCGTATAAAACTATGGTGTGAGGCGGGGTGTGCAGAAAAAGCTAGCAATAAGTAAGGGCTGTTGATGGGGACGTTAAACCTTGTGCAGACTCCTTCGAAAATGATTTTTTGAGTACATGACTTGACGGTGATTCATTTGTCGGATGGAGGCAATAAGCCTTGTGCGGGCTTCTTCTAGTCAGGAGTAGGCTATGTATCGGTACCGGGATATCTAGTTATAAAACCCGCTACAACAAATTTATCACGTATACTGCGATTTAAAATCCTAGTCAGGAAGGGCAGCCGGTCGTATGGTGTGAGGCGGGGTGTGCGAAAAAAAGTCAGCATTAAGTAAGGGCTGTTGATAGGAGGCGTTAAACCATGTGCAAGCTCCTTCACCAGGAGAAGCCTACATGCCGGTACCGTGCAGGTTCTTTCGATAGGAGTAGGCACTGTGTGTGTTTTAACCTCTCCGTACAATCATGATAGTTTACGTTAGGAACTTACATAGGCTAAATGCTACACATTCCGTGGCAGAGCCAGGAATCGAACTCGGACCTCCGAGGGTAGCAGCTAACTACTGCACTACAGAGGTGGACTATTTCAGAATATTTTACAACCTTAATTAGTACTGTGTTTTAAGAGCTTGAATAGTACTCACATAATAAGACGTTCGCGAGTTACAAGCCGCTTATCAGTGTCCTCGCTCAAGGTCGAGGCGGAAGATACGTATACAATTTCAGCTAACACATGCATTCCACACAACTCGCTCAGAATGACTGTGCCGATACTTCGAGGACTGTAGAACGAATCTATAGCCTACAGTATGCATGCCTCTCACCCGGTAGTCTCGGGTTCGATTCTCTTGGGGATAAAAATGTGTTTAAATCACATGAATGTGTTGAGTTATCCTTCCTGATGCAAAACTAGCAGTATCTAACCTCATAGTTTTACGACCGGTTGCCCTTCCTGACAACTCGGATTAAGAATCTGTTTTACAACGTCTAACACGGGGGAATCGGGGATTTACAGCTAGATGCACTTCTTAGATTTTAAATCACGAACTATTGTTTTACGGCCGGATGTCCTTCCCGACTAAGATTTTAAATCGCAAGAATTTGTTTTTAAGAGTAGTCGCCCTCCCTGATGCAAAACTAGCAGTATCTAAGCTCTTGGTTGCCCTTCCTGACAACTCGGATTAAGAATCTGTCGAGAATCGGGGGATTTACAGCTAGCTTAGATTTTAAATCACGAACTAACAAGAGCACGTAGAATTTGCCACCACCGGGGTAGCACTGTTCTCTCTGGATTAAAAGCTTTGTTCCCAAACAAGAGCACGTGGAATTTGCCGTCACCGGGGCAGCACGGTGATTAAAGATGGTGGATGACAGCTCTGTCAGAAAAGCACATGGGTTTGTAAAGCATTTAGAATTTGTCGCCACCACATAGAGTGTAGCACGGTGATTAAAGATGACGGATGACAGCTGCACATGGCTTTGTTTCCACGTGGAATTTGCCGTCACCGGGCAGCACGGTGATTAAAGATGACGGATGACAGCTGCACATGGCTTTGTTTCTACGTGGAATTTGCCGTCACCACATAGAGGGCAGCACTGTTCTCTCTGGATTAAAGATGGTGGATGACAGCTGTCAAAAAAGCACGTGAGTATGTTTTCAAACAAGAGCACGTGGAATTTGCCGCCACCACATAGAGGGCAGCACTGTTCTCTCTGGATTAAAGATGGCGGATGACAGCTGTCAAAAAAGCACATGGCTTTGTTTCTACGTGGAATTTGCCGTCACTGGGCAGCACTGTTCTCAAAGATGGCGGATGACAGCTGTCAAAAAAGCACGTGAGTATGTTTTCAAACAAGAGCACGTGGAATTTGCCACCACCACATAGAGGGCAGCACTGTTCTCTCTGGATTAAAGATGGCTGCTGAATTTTTTTCAAATTATCCGCCACCACAAAGAGGGCAGCACGGTGCTCTCTTGATTAAAGATGGTAGATGACAGCTGAAGAGCGAGTAGAATTTGTTTCCAAATAAGAGCACGTAGAATTTGCCGCCACCACATAGAGTGCAGCACTGTTCTCTCTAGATTAAAGATGGTGGATGACAGAAAAGCGCATAGGTTTGTAAAGCACGTAGAATTTGCCGCCACCGCATAGAGTGCAGCACTGTTCTCTCTAGATTAAAGATGGTGGATGACAGAAAAGCGCATAGGTTTGTAAAGCACGTGGAATTTGCCGCCACCACATAGAGTGCAGCACTGTTCTCTCTAGATTAAAGATGGCGGATGACAGCTGTCAGAAAAGCACATAGGTTTGTAAAGCACATAGAATTTACCGCCACCACATAGAGTGCAGCACTGTTCTCTCTAGATTAAAGATGGCGGATGACAGCTGTCAAACAAGCACGTGAGTATGTTTTCAAACAAGAGCACGTGGAATTTGCCGCCACCACATAGAGGGCAGCACTGTTCTCTCTGGATTAAAGATGGCGGATGACAGCTGTCAAAAAAAAGCACGTGAGTATGTTTTCAAACAAGAGCACGTGGAATTTTTCAATTTGCCGCCACCAGGGCAGCACTGTTCTCTCTGGATTAAAGATGGCGGATGACAGCTAACGAAATTGCCCGCAGCACAGTGCTCTATTGATTAAAGATGGCGGATGACAGCTGTCAGAAAAAGCACGTAGCTTTGTTCCCCAACAAGAGCACATAGAATTTTTCAAATTGCCGCCACCACATTTCAAAGGTATCTAGCTAAAGAGTACAGCACTGTGCTCTGTTGATTACAGATGGTGGATGGTAGCTGTCAAAAAAGCACGTGAGTTTGTTTCCAAACAAGAGCACGTGGAATTTGCCGCCACCACATAGAGGGCAGCACGGTGCTCAAAGATGGCTGCTGTCACGTGGAATTGTCTGCTACCACAGGTATCTAGCTAAAGAGGGCAGCACTGAGGTTTGCGATGCAATATGGCTGCTGTCAAAAAGCATTTTTCAAATTATCCGCCACCACATTTCAAAGGTAAGTAGCTAAAGAGGGCAGCACTGTGCTCAAAGATGGCGGATGACGGCTGCACGTGGCTTTGTTTACCTCGCGCTAGTTAGGTTAAGTTGGTAGCACTAAGGTTTAGACCCGTCAAGATGGCAGCACTGCCGATGACAGGTGACGAAAGAGGGCAGCACGGTGCTCAAAGATGGCGGATGGCAGCTGTCAAAAAGCATGTAGCTGTCAAAAAGCACGTGGCTTTGTTTACCTCTCGCTAGTTAGGTTAAGTTGGTACCACCGAGGTTTATTCCCGTCAAGATGGCAGTACTGAGGTTAGCGATGCGTTGTTGTCTGTCAAAAAGCACGTGGCTTTGTTTACAAATCTGTCAAAAAGCACGTGGCTGTCAAAAAACACGTGGCTTTGTTTACCTCATGCTAGTTAGGTTAAGTTGGCACTACTGAGGTTTAGGCCCGTCATGATGGCAGTACTGAGGTTTGCGATGCGTTGTTGTCTGTCAAAAAGCACGTGGCTTTGTTTACAAATCTGTCAAAAAGCACGTGGTTGTCAAAAAGCACGTGGCTTTGTTTATCTCGAGCTAGTTAGGTTAAGTTGGCACTACTGAGGTTTAGGCCCGTCAAGATGGCAGTACTGAGGTTAGCGGTGCGTTGTTGTCTGTCAAAAAGCACGTGGCTTTGTTTATCTCGCGCTAGTTAGGTTAAGTTGGCAGCACTGGAAGAGGCCTCTGGCTGAGGTGGAGGAGGCCACTGGGAGGCCACTGGCTGAGGAGGAGGAGGAGGTGGCCACTGGGAGGCCACTGGCTGAGGAGGAGGAGGCCACTGGCTGAGGAGGAGGCCTCTCCCGAGAGCCGGAGGTGGCGGTGGCGGCCGAACCCGTATATTATACTACTTACAATACAGTCGTGAAAATTGAATGTTCAATAATTTTGCAACATTATCGTTATGAGGAGGACGAATAAAGTTTCTTGAACATAATGCAATGGCTGTGAAATACAAATGACAACTGAATCTCGATAAGCCTAAAGTAGTTTGGATCCCGTATATCCACTAGTTTATGCGGAATAGGTGTAATTATTGCAATATATGAGTTCGAATAATTGTATTCTAGTCGTTTTATAAAATACGAGTTTTGTCTGTACATTGCTCAGAATTAAGAAGTATTCCTGTCTCGTTTGTGTACACAGTAATAAGGAAATGCTCTTTTCAATTTTCAGTTGTTTCTGTTTGTCTGTATGTACGTATTTATGTATGCGCAATCAAAAATGGCTGAAGATAATTTAATAACAATCGATATTTAAAGTCGGAGAATAAGGCACTACAATCTAGGCTATAAGTGATTTTATTTATGCTGACTGAAATGGCTGTTTAAAAGAAGGCCTAAAATTCATTTCTCAAAAATCTGTGTTATTAGTGGTCCTATCAATAAATACCACACAAATAGAGTTATATAGAATTAAATTCCCGTTCATTTATGTCTTATACATTTTTACCGTACCGGCTATGATAATAGAGAGATTAATGCATTTCGATTTTTGTTGCTAAGTCCATATCAGTGCTTGCCCACGAGAAAATGGGTGAACAGAATTTAAAGAAAATCATTATGTAAAGTAGCTTCCGTGGCTCAGACGGCAGCGCGTCGGCCTCACAGCGCAGGATACCGTGGTTCAAATCCATGTGAGATTTGTGCTGGACAAAGCGGAGGCGGGACAGGTTTTCCTCCGGGTACTCCGGTTTTCCCTGTCATCCTTCATTCCAGCAACACTGTCCATTATCATTTCATAGCATCTATCACTCATTAATAAATCACCTTGGGAGTGGCGACCCCATTGTAATAACAGCCTATATATGTTTCATTCATTACTTCCCTGACCCGGTCAATGACTGGAAAACAGGTTGTAGGTTTTCATTTTTCACTATGTAAAGTTGGGGAATAAAGCATTATAGTCAAGAATATAAATAACTTGATTCACGCTGGATGAAATGATAATATAGGGGAAGGCACCTAAGATGTTCTTTTTAAATACCTATGGTATGCAATTTAGTACAATCTTATTCAGGACGTGTACATGATTTCATCTAGAATTTCGTATAGAATGTAGACGGTGCAAATTAGACATTTTCACTAAAAAAAAAATAAAGCAAAACGAGCCATTACATTCAAACCAGTGAATAAATCTGTCAAGAAGTTAATTTTACTACCTAGTATTTCTAAACTGACTGGAAATATGTAACTCTTTTATATAAAATTTCAAATAACTAAAAGGGAAGAAAACATAAACCTCAATTTAGGTTTATATATAAAACAAAGAAAACAAATCAATTGACGTTCTCTGGACAGAGGGAGCTATGTTAAGCGGGGGAAAAGTGGTGGAGGAGAGAAGCAATCTCGAATGGGGAAAGGGGATTAAACACATCGTCGGAAGTATATATAAGCAACTTGTCATCGGGCATGTCTGATACTATTGAAATATAACAGGTAAGTTGTTACCCGGGCTTTGGGATACCCGTATCTGATGAGAAAGTGTACCCAGTTAATTTAGCTTCGGCAATCACTGTGCAATTTGCTTTACGTCCCACCGACACATATACTGTAGATCCTGTGGTGACGATGTGATAGGAAAGGGCTAGGAGTGGGAAGGAAGCAGTCGTGGTCTTAATTAAGGTACAGCCTGGTGTGAAAATGGGAAACCACGGAAAACCATCTTTAGGGTTGCCGACAGTGGGGTTCGAAAGGTAATCACTGTGACGATCATCACAGTAACCAGGTATTCAGTTACCCGCGGCTCTATTTCCAGTTCTGAGTGAAATTGGAGATTCCTTGGCTATGATCACGATACGCAATGGTGCGAAATGCTCGCAAACGTGGCCAAATGTCTAAAAAAAACCCCAGATTTTTAATGAGTGGAAATTCTCGTTCATAGGAATCGAAAGGACTAATTCCTTTCTTATCTGATGTTGAACCAAAAGCTGTACCTACATTACATGTGTTATACCGTCGCGTCGGTGTGAACGTGATTTTATTTCTCGCCTCCTGCTGCCGCTCTAAGAACACGCAATTCGGCTTGCGTTGTGACGTATATAACTTCGTTATAAGGAAAGAAACGATACCGGGAAAAGTGGAAGATGTTCCTGGAGGTATGTATGTAAGTGGGTTAAGGTACTGTCCTTTTGACTTAACTTGGCAGGTTCGATCCTGGCACAGTCCGGTGGTATTTGAAGATACTCAAATACGTCAGCCTCATGTCGGCAGATTTACTGGGACTTAAAAGAACTCCTGCGGGACTAAATTCCGGCACCTTGTTGTCTCCGAAAACAGTAAAAGTAGTTAGTGGAACGTAAAGCCAATAACAGTTTTCTTATTCTTATTATTTTTGTATATGAATATATGTGTGTGTATCATTTATTTTTGTGAAAAATGGTTTTGAAAATAATGATTTTTATTATGCATTTTCTTTAATATTAATATTCGTATAAAGTAAGGTCTAGGATACCTCCAAGTTCCAGTCGCTTTCGTTTTGTGATATACTTTGAAGTTTTCAGAATGTTGTAACCGCAAAACTACAATTATTATTGTTATGAATTTTATTCATTGGATATTATATTCATAATAAATATATTTATCATTCCATTTAATCAATAAATAAGGCAATTATTCTTGTAAGAATTATTATTTACAAATGTAAATGAGTGGTATTTGATGAATTTAAAATACATTAAATATTTCAACATGTGAAAACATGTAAAATCTGGCTCGGTATTGAGAAAAATCTAAATTTAGAAGAAATTGAAATAGGCAAGAGGGATTTCCCGATGACAAAGGAGTTTTAACCATCCCGTAAGCGTGATAACACGTGGAGTCTCATAGCTAGATTTTGAAAGGCGCGTGACCGTATGGTTGACATCCCGTATCAGCGATTAGCTCGCAACCAGGGAATTAGTGTGGAAGGTATGGACTTTTAAAGGGGAAACACGTGGTATGGCGAAGTTTATTTAAGCCCAGTGAGGCTTGTTCTTGATCTATCTATCTATCTATCTATCTATCTATCTATATCTCTATCTATCTATCTATCTATCTATCTACTTCCATCTAGCGATTTAGCTATCAGTCTATCGAGCTAGCTATCTGTCTCTCTAGGTGCTTCTGCTTGTACTTCTAGGTCGTATTATTTAGTCTGACTTTATAGTATTTCAGTACAGTAACCAGGGGCTATATTCAAGTTCCTGGAGATTTATATTCAGTGTGGGCCTATAACTTGTTAGTTATATTCATTTAGCAGTTGCAGTATCACTTCGAATTCGTGACTGAATTCAGTTACACAATTCGCGGACTGTGTTCGAGTATCCAATAGTTCTAGGAAATATCTGAGACATTGATTAGACCTGTTCTATATCAAGAGTCTCTATTTAAGTCGTCATGACGTGCGAAACTAACTTAGCAGATGGGCTGAAAAAGCTTGGTAGAGAGTGCGGCATGACTTACTGCAGTACTTTTTTCTTACAGTTTGCTTTACGTCGCTCCGATACAGAGAAGTCTTGAAGCGACGACGGGAATGGAAAGGGGTAGGCATGGGAAGGAATCGACCGTGGCTTTGATTGAGGTACAGACCCAACATTTGTCTGGTGGGAAAGTGGGAACCAAGGAAAACCATCTTCAGGGCTGCGAACAGTGGGGTTTGAATCCACTAACTCCCGAACACAAACACACAGCTACGTGATATGAAGCACGCAGAGACTCGCTTGATTCTTACTTCAATGAAGGATTCATTAAATGTAATTCATTATTTTACAAAATATATTAATGCTTTTGACAAAATTCTTCCAAGAATTTTATGAAGAGTCACCTTTTACAATAATTTATACCGAAGAATAATTACATAATTAAAAAATAAAAGTCAATTGCTCTCAACAAAACATAAAAATTTTGCAACTATTTTCCTCATGACTCCAGTGATCTGTCTGATATTTGAATACAAATAACTTAAACCAATAAACAGTTGCATTTTGCGACAAAATGATCGATTTCGTATTATCACACCTAGGTGCACTTGTTTTTATATACTTACATTAATCAGAATGACGCCCTGGAACATTGTTATACAGACCTTCTCTACTGTAATATTGTGCTTCCGGTATTTTCAATGAAACATTTTCGTAACTGTGTTATTGTGATAAAATCGATTGCCATCGTATCTGGAGACCGCCGCTCAAAGGGTTGAAATGCATAAATGAAAGAGTGTATTACTATTTTCGTGCTGAAAGTTTTGTTCTTTCTATAGGTTTTTTTTTGCTAGTTGTTTTACGTCGCACCGACACAGATAGGCCTTACGGCGACGATGGGACAGGAAAGGGCTAGGAGTGGGAAGGAAGCGGCCGTGGCCTTAATTAAGGTACAGCCCCAGCATTTGCCTGGTGTGAAAATTGGAAACCACGGAAAACCATTTTCAGGGCTGCCGTCAGTGGGGTTCGAACCTACTATCTCCCGAATACTGGATACTGGCCGCACTTAAGCGACTGCAGCTATCGAGCTCGGTCTTTCTATAGGTTATGAATACTGATTTATTGTATATCTCTTATACTTATGCACTTAAGTAAATGTATACCAGGTGACCCGCCACCACCGTACTTTTTACTTATAAATGTTCCAGATGCACTAATGATGAACGGGATATCTAATACCTGATTTTCACACGAGTACTACTGTCTGCAAGCAGGTTATATCAGAATACGAAGAGATAACAACCGGACGGCCGTTCGCTGCATGTTCCTCAGCGTTACCCGTCAAGTGTGCTCCCTTGCGTTATTAAGCCTCGTTTTCGAACACATAGCTGTAGGCTGGTATTTGATACAGTAGCACTAATGTTGCTGCCAACATATCCACAATGGCTGATGTGTTCAGCAACGGCGAATACACAGACATAATATTAATTTATGGAGAATTTGGTCGGAATAGAGCCAAAGCTCGCAGACAGTATACGCAAGAGTTTCCAAATAGTCGCCTGTCTTTTGTACAGGCATTTCACCGAAAAAAGTTGCAATTAATAACTAATGGATCGTTCAAAGCACATACCACATACAACTTTTATTTGGTAGAGCAGAATGTCTGTACGTGTGCAAATTAATCTATATATTAGAAGAGTTTTCTAAAAACAGTTTTGGCAAATCCGGCCGTCCGTTCTACTGGACACAGGCTCGGGAGGGTTGGTAGTCCTTCCCGCAGAACCCAAGTGATGTCACGCTGGTGGCTCGAAGTGCACACTAACAAGCGTGAATCAACAGGCTGTGAGGAAATACAATAAAGTGTGAGTAATATTTTATTATTTTAAGGAAAACATGGCCGGAAGAGGCAACATTTGCGTTGTATAATATGGTTGTAAATTTTTTTTTGCTATTTGCTTTACGTCGCACCGACACACGTATGTCTTATGGCGACGATGGGACAGGAAAGGCCTAGGAATGGGAAAGAAGAGACCATGGCTTAAATTAAGGTACAGCCCCAGCATTTGCCTGCTGTGAAAATGGGAAACTAAGGAAAACCATCTCCAGGGCTGCCGACGGTGGGGTTCGAACCCGCTATCTCCCGGATGCGAGCTCACAGCTGCGCGCCCCTAACCGCACGGCCAACTCGCCCGGTGGTTGTAATTATTACCGACAGCAGAGTGCGTCAAAGTCTTTCCACAGATTTCCTAAAAATAATGAAATCTAAGTTTGAATTGAAATGTTAGTGTAGATGGTATGTGTGGCAATTGCTATTTCTTGTTGGCACATAAATATTTTGCAGTCCTCAATAAAGCCTTTGCAAATAAAAACGATTCCTATACATCTCAACAGAAAAAGAAAAATGCCAGATTGCAGAAAGTAACATATATGTGATTCATGTTAACTGAAGCGCGTGGTAACATTATACACATATATATAAAATAACTTGTCCTGACTGACTGATTCATCATCGCCGAGCCAAAACTACTGGACATAAATAAAATACATTTTGGAGATACCTTTATATCAGAGTGTAGGTGCTCACTAAGAAAGGGTTTTTGGATATTCCGTCGCTAAGGCGGAGAAAACGGGGGTGGATTGTTTAAAAATCGAAAAGTTTACAAACGTAAACATTCCTATATGAAATCCCCTTTAAAAATAAAGAAAAGTTTAAATACCCTTTATGAGAATACCTATATCTGAAGGTGTTATGGGCATCAAAATTGGTATTTGGAATCTCCTTTAAAAATAAAGAATTTTTTGTTTTGGTAAATCCAATTAATGGAGGAACAGGAGTGAGAAACGGGGTGAATAAAAAGAAAAAAAAACATATCTACAGTTATATCTCAGAAACGTAACACGTTACAGACGTAAAAATTAGTATCTCTTTTAAAATCAAGAAAGATGTATTTTTTGTTTTCAGGGAAGACACTTACAAGGGTTAAAAAGGACTGAAAAGGGGAAATTCTTTTTAACCTCAAAAACTGAAGATGATACAGACGTTAGAAATGGTATTTGGAATCTCCCTTATAACCAAAGAAACACGATTTTCCCCCGGAAAATCCACTTAAGGGACTGAAAATAATTAAAAAAAGCGGGTGAATTATTAAATTGAGTAGCTATATATACAGTATATATCAAAAACTTAACATGTTACGGACATAAACTTGGTATTTGGAAAGTCCTTTAAAAATATAGGGACATGCATTTTGTTGTTTTCTAAAAAGCCACTTAACGGGGGGTGAAAAGAAGTGAAAAATAGTTGAATAATATTTATGAGGACACTTATATAACAAAAACGTATGATTTTACAGACGTGAAAATGGGTATTTTGAATCACCTTCAAAAATAAAGAAACCTGCACCTTTTGTTTTTGGAAAATCCATTTAGATGGGGGAAGGACTAATAAAGGGGTTGAATTCTTTTTATGGGGATACATACATCTAAAAACATGAAAATGTTACACACGTGGAAATAGGTATTTGAAATCTAATAAAGAAACATGATTTTTCGACTCGAGTGAAGACTGTTTTAACACGTACAGTTCTATGTCTCATGGTCATCTTAGTCCCAAAAGACAATACGAAAAACGTGGTTTACGAAGAGTTTCTGGGGGGTAAACGAAACTCAATTTTTAGGTGAGTTTTTATACTTTAGGGATTTTCATATAATATCTTAGTATAGTCCCAAGGACCGATCACTTTTATCCAATTTCAAAATCCACGCGAGCGAAGCCGCGGGTGACTGCCAGTAAGATAATAAACAAGCAAAGGAAAGATAAAGAAAATACAGAAACATGGACGCCTAATATTAGTAGATGGGCAACAGGATGTGTTGGAGACTCTAGCTGGCCCTTCCGGAAACGTAATTTGGTGATGCTTGCATTCTTAAAATATCATTTATTAAACATAACTCTTTAGGCACATTTCGATAACGACTTTAACAATCAAAATTGATTTTTGAACACACATAGTATAAAAATAAACATTATTTCTGTTATTGATCTGAAATAAACGCCTTCCTATAAAACTATGAAACAATAAAACAGACAATATTGAAGGCGAGCAAATTTACAGCCGTGCTCACAAGCTCGGGATGGTTGGTAGACCTGCTCGCGGAACGCAAGTGATGTCATATCCTATTTCATTGGACAAACTGGAAGAAGAGTTTACACCAGATTTCAAGAACACCTGGCGGCACTAGGGCTACATAAGTATAAAAAATCAGCAGTTGTTACACATCTATTTCATACAGCCCATGAAGTATCAAAAACAGAAAATTTTCTCACTGTTTTACACACACATCCAAAAGGGTGATACCGAAAATTTCAGAAATTCTAGACATTTATAGACATCAATTATTAGATCCTCAACATATACTTGAGGGGAATCATGACTGAAATTTCTAACTCCTACAGTTCACCAGTTACGAATAAGATATAGCTTCACACAATATTTGGAGTTGATTAGTTAATTGGTTGCAGAGTTATTGTCAAATAATTTGTGTTTTTATATGTTGTATGGAAAACGCTCATTGCGGCAGGGTTAAAATTTGGAAGACTTGTCAAAAATACTCATATGTTTAAGAAAGAATCCGAGTTTTGGAGACAAAAAACTATTGGACCGGGCGAGTTGGCCGTGCGGTTAGGGGCGCGCAGCTGTGAGCTCGCATCCGGGAGATAGCAGGTTCGAACCCCACTGTCAGCAGCCATTAAGATGATTTCCGTGGTTTCCCATTTTCACACCGGGCAAATGCTGGGGCTGTACCTTAATTAAGTCCACGGCCGCTTCCTTCCCATTCCTAGGTCTTTCCTATCCCATCGTCGCCATAAGACCTGTCTGTGTCGGTGCGACATAAAGCAAATAGCGTAAACCATTGGAAATTTTTTACAATTTTTCATTATTCATTCAATGGGACAAGATGTAGTTTCGTGTTATTTCAGGAATAAAAATACGAATGCAATATTCAACTCACAATAAAATGCAGAAATACTTTTAATTCTCGTATATATTCAAAAATTGTCTGAGACTTTCAGATAAATCCGGTTAGAACTTTGTCGCAAGGAACGAAGAACTAAAAGAAGTTAGATAAAAACAATTGAAAGTTTTTTGAAAACTGCCCTAGACTGTAAATTACTCCCTCATATGTATTTCTCTCCTCACGCACAGCGTAGGCCTACTACAAGGTGAATAAAGTCTAGTGGTATTATTGAAACGATTGTCTGAAGGAATTCTGAAGCTAATTTTGTCTGACAGCGTGAGAGGAAGGAGCGTGAGCTTGCGCTATACAGTATGTATCCGTGGTGATGTTACAAACTCAGGGATGGTGGAGGACGGCAAATGGATCAATTTGGTATAAGGAACCGTAGTCCGGAAACGTTCGAGTCGAAAGTTATTAATAATGTTGTTTTATGTCCGTCCGTTCTTAACAGACACCGGGGTGTCAGAATTTCACCCCACAGTAGTTCTTTAACGTGCCGGAAGCCAACGACATAGAGTTGTCACCTTTACACACACTTGAAAGCCCCACCGTACTTTGTACTAAGGGTGCTTTCACACCTGGGTCAGATATTCCCTGCAAATTGGATAGGAAGTGGGGGGCCTGTTTCATGGCCCGCTCATTCACCTGATCTCACCCCACTCGATTTCTTCTTGTGGGGCCATGTGTAAAGCCTTGTGTATGAGACACTTGTCCAGACTGAAGATGATCTCTTGGCAAGAATTCTCGCGGCCTGCAACGCTGTTCAGAAGATACTGGGGATATTCAAACGGGTACGACAGACATTTTTACGACAATGCCATGTCTGTATTGATGCAGAGGGACGCTATTTCGAACATTTGTTGTAAATGGAGGAGCTTGTGAAACTTGTGCATGTAAACGGACCTGTAGAATTTTGCTTAAACTTCTGAATATATCGTTTCCGGAATATGGTTCCTTATCTGAAATTGACCCATTTGCCGGATTGCGATTTGTAACAGTTTTAATTATTCAGGAAAGAATGCATTTTTCCCTCAAGTCTTTAACCATTTTGGACGATACATTTCCAACTTCTTTGAAATTATTTAAAAACACTAGGTAAACAACTGATAGGTAATCTGTCACCTGGGCGACTGCCATAAATCCAGATCAGTGGCGATTCATTCCTATCGGTATATTTCTGCATTGCATAGACCTACTTCACCATGAGATAATTGCTTCGTGCCGCGAAGCATTTTCCAGCAATTGCAGTAATAACAGTATGATAATACCGCTTCTATACGGCAACATGGTTATCACCATCAAATTTAGGATATGTTAATTGATAAATCACTCAACTTTCATTGAAATATGTCTGGTCCATCCCAAGCAGTTTACGTGTCAGTTGTCACCAGCCTTTCAGTGCCTACCTTTGACATAGGATCGCTTTGAGGAATGGCCAGATATATATTTTCTTAATGAGTGAAAGGAAATGTTTGATGCATTGTAGTCCGTGCTTGAATCCAGAGAGATGTGTGAGCGGCGCTTGTAATCCCCAGCGATCTAACGAGCAATAATTAGTCCGAGTACAGTGATCACAGGTGGGGCCCAATCTAGTTAATACGCGTCACAGTAAAAATAATTCATGCAAAACCATTGCAAACTCTTATGTGGGTGGGGACGGTAGAATGAATCCACGGCATGGTTCAGCGTGAGCTTCTTTACCTTACCCGAAGGCCTCAAGATAAGTTTTTTTTGAAATCTGAACTGAGAGATGGAACGTGAGACCATATTGAGGAGCTGGTTGATATGGGAGACAGCGGATCTGGCTCTGACAGCCAAGCAATAGGTTCAGGATGTCGTCACGCTGATCATGAGACCTCCAATATTTTCAGGCCATTAGGCTTGACGATAGTTTCTTAGTAGGCCAAGGCACTTAAAGAGATCTAAGTGTAACATGCTATTATTTTGATTACGGTAGGGATATACTGTAAAACTAAAGGTCCCCTGGATATTAACAAGTAGGAATTAAAAATTTGTTTTGCTTTTAAATTGGTAACAAACGTACTTCATAACACATTTCTTTGTAAGAAAAGAATACACGCAGGCTAGATCTAGGATAAATACTTGATAGATTTAGCATTCAGTACTTCAATACTACTGCATTATACAGGAAAACAGTCAACAGAAAAATCTGATTTCTGAGGTGAGACTTTGCTTTCAGAGCAGCTAGATGGATCAAATATATATTAATGTGTACAATGCGTTGATAATCACTCATACAACTTAAAAATGAGTGAGATCAAACAGATTTCATGATTGGAAATCACTTTCTCTCTCACTGCTTCCAAGGAATGCAATTATTTTTTAAGTAAGAAAAGTACGAGAGTCTTTAAAAATTCTTTTAGGCGCATTTTTTCACTAATTCTTCACATAAGTTTCACTAACTTTAAGACATTTATCCCAACGTTGCATAAATTTATCGAACCCCCTTGCAAAACCCATCAGACTTAGCCCCGTGAATACTGTCTTCACACTGGCCTGGACTTCGATATCAGTTTGGAAACGCCGACCTACTCACCTTCTCACCTTTCCGTTTACATTTTTCATCCCCTTCACTTCATTTACACAAAAATTGCGCAATCACTACGCATAGCAACGAATTTTTGTTTAAGTTTCATTGTGTATAGGCCATTTGCCTACTCGTATCCAATCGCAACACAGACTTCTTCTTTACATCACCTCTCCAACACATGAACACTAGCGATGTTGCAATACTGGTACTTCTACTTGTGCGAACCCGGTTTTTCAAAGCATTCTTTTATTGTAAGCGTCGTAGCTGCTGAGCTTTGTTTGTACGGACGATTCACGTTGTCTGTGAATAGTACACGACGCAAGTTTGAGGCGTGACAACATCTTCTTGCCTCTAGTGTATGAAACGAATGTATCGAATTTAAAATATTTATTCGTAAGTCGCGGAATCAATTGAATGAAACACAATGTGTGCTCTGTATCACCACATCAACGCGGTCACACCGGATAAGCGAGGCGTGTCGCAAAATGGTGGTGCGTGTAACGTCATGCCAGCGTCGGATGTACTATGATCATTCTGTTGGGTGTACATCTCTTGAATGGGTGGAGATATCTAGGCGATTCTTTTACCATCGTGTTTGGATTGATGAGTTATACCTATGTTCGATATTTAAGCGATACGAACACAATAGAAACGGAGGAAAAGGCATCGATGTTCAATTTTGACCTCAATATTCAAATTTTACGCGGAATTAGTAACACGATATTGTAACAAATAATATGTTAGCACCTCTTGTTGAGCGAGTATTTACCGTATTTACGCGAATAATCCCCTCACCATAACTTAGGTAGGCTTATATTGAAAAAAAAAGCCAACATTGACGCAAAAAACCGCATCACAATTTCGTGCCTCAAATTTTTTAAAAGATGTGCGGGTATTATTCGCGTAAATTTACGCGAATAATCCCCGCCACCGTATTTACGCGAATAATACCCGCCAGCGAATAATCCCGCACCCTAAATTTAGAAAGGCTGATTTTGAAAAAAAAATGCCAACATTGACGCAAATAAAACCCGCACCCCAATTTCATGCCCCTTTTTTTTAAAAAAAATGTGCGGGTATTATTCGCGTAAATAAGGTATTCAGTTTTGAAATAATACCTCAAAAACGAGACGTTACTAGCAACAGCGAGGCGAACGGTACTTGGCGCGCACCTCAGATGGAGGGGAGTGAATGGGCATGTTTCAAACAAGTGAGGTGTCGATTCACAGGCAGTAGTTATGTGACAGCATGAGAACAGCTGCTTTGTGGTTTATGACCACAGAGGTCTGTTTCCGTTGCCCGAAGTTTCAGTACGATCACCCCATCGGGTGAAGACATTGTGATGTCAAAACTAAAGACTAGAAAGGGAATAGATCACACTAAATATCCATGTAGAAACTAAAAAAACTGTTACTTCACTATCTTTGTTTTAACTTGTACAGAGCAGGGAATATTTTATATTGTACTTGCTGTAGTACCCGTCGCTAATGCGTTATTGAGCTCACAGCCATAGGGTTAGCAGGGAAAGGTAAATAGATCATATGTAAAAGATTGGAAATTAATTTCCTATACTGTCTGTTACGCGCACTTTGTACATAGAAGTAATATTTTTGAAGATATTGGGAATTTAGAGAAAATGCAATATTGTGAATATCTTTATTATCATCTCTCATACGGTAAAAGATATATTTTACACAATTTTAATTACGTACAGTTTTTCTATACAGCCAATATTAAAGGAAAAATTTGATATCTCCTGTTTAGATCCCTTAATATTACTTATTTACCGTAAACTAATCAAACTGTACATTGTATAGTGCGCAACCCACCTATCTCTGAATTTAAATGCAGAGTTTCAAGAAATTCTATTGAATGGTATTTATGTGATATCGTATGAAACAAACAAATAAATAAGCAAACAAGCTAGCAAGCAAACAAACAAAAACAAGCAAAGTACAAACACATTTACAAAGCAAAAGCAAAACCAGGAACCATACTTCAAATGAACAAACTTTAGACTTCTGTTCTGGAGATAAAGAGGAAGTACAGTCTGTCTGTTAAGTCATCATCCCAGAGGCTGGTTGGATCCTCAAATAGCACCACCAATAGTTATGCGGTTATAGGGAAACCACAAAAACCAATGGGAGCACCAACATGAGGCGTACTAGGCAAGATGAGGAGTGAGGTAGTTTGCCATTGCTTTCCCCACTGGGCCAGAAAGTGCTACTGAGGCACGACTAACCCTATGAGCAACACCTTTCATAACACTCAAACACACTAGTCGTGCTCTGAATGTCATTACTCAGCACCACTCATACCCCAGCAGCTTTCATATAGTCACAGCCATGGATGAGACTGGGACCTCGGTGGAAGCTACATTTTACTCTGGCCTGTGCCAAGTGATGGATGAAAAAGTACTGCATCCATCAAGGAATGACAGAAGGCAAGGAAGTACAGTATATGGTTAAAATTATGGAAAAGTACCGAAAAATTATAGTTTTATTTATTAGATGACCGACGTACATCGTGATGTGCTAGAAAATATTATTTTTATTTAGAGTGTTCGGAGAATGGGATAGGAGAGCAAGATACAATTTATAAACAATCTCTCTTCCTCTTTCTATTTCAAATCAAATACTGAAGGTATCTTTTTGTATCAACATTTCACAGATCCTGGCGGTAACTCACCATTTCCTTCTTATTTACAGCAATAGGAGCGTTTGACGCCTCTGCATTATTGTTCAGCAGACCAGAAATAGAGAGGAGGCTGAAAATAAAAGAAAGAATATCTTTTTTACTTCTGGTCCATTCTCTGGACAAGTGAACTGTATGAGTCAATAAAAAACCAAGTCAAGTGAGATGACAGATTCAAGAGACGTGCTGGAGGAGATTTTGTTTTAGATTCTCACTGGCTTAAATTCGAACATGGGGGCAGGACTAGATAGTAACATAGGACGTACGCTAACAATAGAAATGTCACTGCATCTCACACACGGGAACTACTTGAGATGGACCAAACAAATTTCAATGAAACTTGGGCGAATGAGCAATAATTAAGATATCTTAAATTCTATGGTAGTAAACATTTATTCATAAAATTAACAGAGGTGTTATAAATCCCGGGTGTTTAGGCAGTAATACGTTAGAATGTAAACGAATTTGTCGTCTAGGCCGCTCTTTCGTATTGTAGCGAGAGTAACATAATTTCTAGCAGTTCGAATAGACCGGGCTCTTTCTGTTTATGCAAATATCATTACAGAACTGTTGTCCAGGCTAGTGTATACTTGTTACTCGCATCAGAATGTTTGCACTCTAATCTATCAATGCCTAAACATCCATACCCCAGAAATAATTGTTAAAAAAAAATTGCTGGGTGGCTCGGAACATTAAGCTGATGATGACGCAGAATTACTATTTATATACGCTGTAGAAGTGTATTACCGAGCTCGATAGCTGCAGTCGCTTAAGTCCGGCCAGTATCCAGTATTCGGGAGACAGTGGGTTCAAATCCCACTGTCCGCAGCCCTGAAGATGGTATTCCGTGATTTTCCATTTTCTCACCAGGCAAATGCCGGTGCTGTACCTTAATTAAGGCGACGGCCACTTCCTGCTCATTCCTAGCCCTTTCCTGTACCATCGTCGCCATAAGATCTATCTGGGTCGGTGCGACATAAAACAAATAGAAAAAATGTATACCGATAGTTATATTGTAAAGGTACATTAAGAACTTTCTATTGCAAAATGAAAATTTGATGACACGAATAGAATTTCATGCTCTACAAACTAGTTCCACCAACACGTACGTAACATGAATATATCAAAATATTAGGTCTTTAATACGTCTGTATTTATATTGGAAGCTAAAAGATTATGTGGTATGAAATCTTGGTCAGCTATACATAAATGTGCATGCTATTCATACAATATTTTATTAGGACAACCGAAGAAACTGCCGGATTCCCTATCGACTCCCTCATTTTGTCATACTGTGGACAGAATATGTAACAATATCAGGAGCGTGCCGATGTTCTGGCAACTTGATTGATCATCCTTCCAAGTTTAACTGCAATCGATGTCTTGGGTACTCCATGTTCTAGGAACAAATTACTATTTTGACGAAAGGTACGTCTCTAGTTTTGGAACAGTACTCGTAAATTTTGAAAGAATATGCATCTTTTAAAATCAAAATCATCTGGACAAAATATGTGGCGGCAGTGTTAAAATATCTCATTGTAAAGAGGAAGGACCCACGTACCTAGTAACACGTGTATGACCTTGGTGTGACGTCATCGGGTTACGTAATAACACCGCCATTATTTTAGTTTAAGTCTGGACTCTGGCATATTATCACATTGTCAGATGTTTGTTTGGTTCGTCTCAGTAAGTTATGGAAGTATATGACAAAAATATGCACTTAGTCGTTGCGCCTGCGAATATCGCTATGTGATAATGTTTTAGGAAAAATACTGACCCGCAGCACATTCGTCATCAAGAGCGAAAATCTTTGAAATCACTCTCACATTATTCAACCTTAAAAGACAGATCCGTCCACCTCAATGGTGTAGTAGTTAGTGTGATTAGCTGCCACCCCCGGAGGCCTGGGCTCGATTCCCGGCTCTGCCATCAATTTGACAAGTGGTACGAGGGCTGGCAAGGGTTCACTCAGCTTCGGGAGGTCAACTGAGAAGAGGGGGATTCGATTACCACCTCAGCCATCCTCGAAGTGGTTTTCCGTGATTTGCCACTTCTCCTCTAGGAAAATGCCGGGGTGTTACCTAACTTAAGGCCATGGCCGCTTCCTTCCCTCTTCCTTGACTATCCCTTCCAATCTTCCCATCCCCCCACAAGGCCCCTGTTCAGCATAGCAGGTAAGGCAGCCTGGGCGAGGTAATGGTCTTCCTTCCCTGTTGTACCCCCCGATCCAAAGTCTCACGCTCCAGAACACTTCCCTTGAGGCGGTAGAGGTGGGATCCCTCGCTGATTCCGAGGGGGAAACCAACCCTGGAGGGCAAATGAATTAAGAAAGAAGAAAGAAAGAATCGATAGATTCTTACCGATGAACGTTCTAAGCTGAACTATTCCACATAGCGGTTTTCGCAGGCGAAACGATGACTTGTGAAAATCGTCGTGCGAAGAAATCGAAAAAAATCTTTCGCAAATTGTCGTGACCTATGAAGAACGAAATTATTTAAAAATTATTGCTAACGCATTAGCAAGGATACCGAGGCTTTTCAGAATTGCAAAAGGTCCAATGTTACCAATACAGAGTGTCAATAGGCTTATCGGGAGCGTCCGAAAGTTAAGGTGGCCGAGCGTCGTAAGGGGAGTTGAGCGCACTACTGGAGACTCTGGTGAGCATTCCTACTGACCCCGTGGTGGAAAATGATTTAGAACTCATGGATGTGGAACACCCTGGTAATGATAAAAGGGCTCCGGTGCGCCCATCAAGGCTCCCACCACTCGGCGTGTAGCAATTACAAGATAAATATAGATATAATTTTCACCAATATAATTTAATTCGATCGCTTTCCATTTTATGTTTGTTTCTTTTCTCATATCAAAAACCCATTGTACATTGACTTTACGTTGAAAATGTGCACATTTTTTAGAATTAAGGAAATAACAGGCAACAATAACATTTCAAACCCATACTGACAGCATATTTTATTTAGGATACATCCACCACGCGGGATGTATTTACGATAAAACTTGCGTCCGTAATCCCGACACAACCCAATTACATTTTTTTGGGCAGCTCAAGTAGTTCACTTGTCAACTGTAAAGTGCTAGGTAGACGGAATAGTAATATTAATCATAATAATCATATTATAAGTTGTTATGCCTTTCAGCGTTTAGTCTACAAAATTATCTAAATACCTCCCCAATCATATTTTTGTAACCAGCTCTGCGGCCTCGTGTATTTAGTTCCATAACTCTGATATATAAATACTGTAATTAGAAACTGAGTCCAACCATCGTCGTCTCCTTCATTCGCCTCACACGGCCCCACCACCGAAGCCAGTTTGTACGTACAGCTTCATCCATACAGTTCAGTTCTAACTCAGCTTTTATCTTCTCATTCCGACTACCCTCCTGCCGTTGTCCCATCTGTTTGTATCTCCTTTATCATTTTAGAATTTTCTTTACGTCACACTAACACAGACAGGTCTTATGGCGACGATGGGATAGGAAAGGCCTAGGAGTGGGAAGGAAGTAGCCGTGGCCTTAATTGACTGGTGTGAAACTGGGAAACCACGGAACACTATATTCAGGGCTGCTGACAGTAGCGTCCGAACCCACTATCTCCCGGATGCAAGCTCACAGCTGCGCGGCCCTAACCGCACGGCCAACTCACCTGGTAATCTGTTTACCGTTCATTCTTGCTATTTTCATATCTGTTACGCCTAACTTACGAATAATATATATCGAATCCACCCAGATTTCACTCCCATACACCATAGTCTGTCTTAAAACAGTTCGATGTAAATATATTTTCGTCCGGTACCTTAATTCTTTCATACAAAATACCATTTTCGTCACTTCGAGGTACCTGGGCTAACTTAGCCGCCCCTTGATTCAATTTCACCTATTATACTACCATCCCGGAGGAATACACATCCTCAGTACTTGAAATGATCTACCTGTTCCAGTTCTACTTGCTTGATCTGGCATTCAATTCTCTTAGGTTTTTCCCTACTGACATCACTTTAGTCTTCGAAATGGTAATTTTCATATCATACTCCCTACAACTATTTTCAAGTTCGAATGTATTCGATTGTAAGTTTTCATCACAATCCGCCATTAAGATCAAGTCGTCGGTATGGGCCAAACTGCTTACCACATGTCCACCTAACTGAGTCCCTCCGTGCCAGTTTATACCTTTCAGTAGATGGTCCATGTAAAGTATGAACAACAAAAGCGAATGATTAAATCCTTGTCTAACTCCTATAACTACTCTGAACCACCGGAACGCGGCAAGGGAAGGAAAACATGAGCTGGGAGAGAGAAATAAAAGGTGATGACATTGAGTTTAAGTGCAAAAAGTTGCTGGTATTGAGAATAGGTGCAAACAGGTGCAACCGAAACACAGTTAAGATTGTTTATCTCATGGATTGTCCGACTCGTTGGCTGAACGGTCACCGTACTGGTCTTCGGTTCAGAGGGTCCCGGGTTCGATTCCCGGCCAGGTCGGGGATTTTAACCTTAATTGGTTAATTCCATTGGCACGGGGGCTGGGTGTATGTGTTGTCTTCATCATCATTTCATCCTCATCACGACGCGCAGGTCGCCTATGGGAGTCAAATAGAAAGACCTGCACCTGGAGAGCCGAACCCGTCCTGGGATATCCCGGCACTAAAAGCCATACGACATTTCATCTCATGTATTCCTTGCAAGACAAGTCAATGTGAATGTTTTGATAGTAAAATATGATTAACCTAAAGTTCCTGGCAGAGTTGATGCCTTATGTGTATTTTAATTAAATCTCGCATTTTGTATGAACTTGACCGCATATTTGTTATGTATTCATTATTTTTTTTAGGTTCTACTGTGAACGTGAGCCTCGTTTAACAATGGCAGCTTTTTAAGATACCCTACTCTGAAATACAATAACATTCAAAAAGGACCGCACCATCTATCATAAACTAAGAGATATGAGGGAAAGATCATTCAGGTACGACAGGGAATACTACCTACCTTATTGTATGCAGAAAGAATTCAGGCATTAAATAAAACTCGCCGAAGAGTTAGAGGATACGGGACGATACGAGGAAAAATATTTATTTTCACGAGCCAGAACTATGATTATTCTATTCTTTTGCGTAGTCTCGAGTGCTGGGATCTAACAAGATAATGTAGTCGCTGTTCGTTTAGCCCCACTTACTGTACATAATTTTACTCCTGGTATACAGAGGTGGAAGAAGGCTTGCCTAGATCACTTTTACCAAGGGGGCACTGCTATACTTTATTAGCCAATGTTTCTGTTAGAATTTAAGGTTTTCAGGGTCGAAACATTACTTTTGCTTCAGCGCAGTCATGTTAGGCGAAAGCTTTCAGATCAATTTGAGCCTCAATGAACTCCCATTAGGCAAAAGGCTCACAAATTAGTTTGCGCTTTATCGCACTACAGTTTGGTGAAAGTGGGGAAGATGAAGTCAAGTTGACCCTTTAGCTATCCCGCCAATCAGAATCACTGACTGTTGCAGTGGGGAACGAATTTGAGATGTTGCAAATTTTCAGTCAAGAGTACACTTTGGCTAGTGATTGGTGTCTTTCTCATTCTTTTTTGTAGACAATGTTCATCATTTCGAAACAGAAAAGGAACGCTGGAAAATGCATGATATTGTTAAACTGTTCAGTGCAGATGATATTCAAAGTAATTGGTCTGTTCTTACGTGCAATATTTGTGATATTCCAATAACAATAACTACTTCCTCTTCCAACTTCCTCAATTCTCACTAGATGGGGTACTGGCTTAAAGGCTGAATCCTTTATCTTTAACCATATAAAGGCTGCATGTGATTCCTTAGATGCTTTGCCAAAGGATTCCTCAGATGTGACAAAGGACGAAGAAATAGCACCTAATCAGGAATTGCAAGATGCAAATTTTTCTGTGCATGGTCACTCTTTCCTGACAACTGCCGTTACAAAATTGGAGGAGCGTCCTCAGACAAATGTGCAATTGGATGGGAAGGAAGCACTGAGGGATTCTGGAAAGCGGAAGCTGGAGCAAAGTTTAGCCATGAATCCTAATAATGAAAATTTTGTAAGTTGCAACAAATAAGGATCTACATAACTGACTACAAACAAAATATGCACCAATTTTGTCCGTTAACGTTGCTGTTCGATTTACAAGTGCGTACTTAGTGAGCGGAGGAACAGATTCACTGAAAAAGGAAAAATTAACAGTTTATGGACGAGCGACTTTAATAGCATTATGACCGAGTGAGTGGCTGCATGGCTTGTGTCCTTAGATAGCTGTCAGCTTGTATTCGGAAGATAGCGGGTTCGACAGTCCTGAAGATGGCTTTCCGTGGTTTCCCATTTTCAGACTTATCAAATTCTGTAGCTGTTCCTTTATTAGGGCCATCTTCGCTGTATTTATCCTCTCTCCTGCATGATACGCCTAGTCACCTCTGACATAAAGTGTCATCCACCTTCATGCACTTCATACTATTTAGCGAGCTATTCTCACATAGCCCGATAGACTGATGATCGTTCGTGTGCGACCGAATTGAGGCAGTCCACAGTCTATCCCGCACATTACAACACTGGCACAATACATATATTCACTCAAACTTCATAAATATAGGACTGGTAGTACGACACACTGACAACAGTCATGGCCACAACGAGTGAGTTCAGACTGAGAATCACCGGAGATTAAGTAACCACCGAACAAAACGAGTAACGTCATTCGTCCTCTGAATCATAATCAATAATCCCTCTCAAACCAACACTTCCTGCGTATTTATGTCCTCACTATTCGGCTTTTCCGTTCCTTCACTGCACCTTTTCATAATCAGGTGCTAGGATAAACCCAGCCTGCCAAATTTTCCGTTCTGTATTCATTATATACACGTAACTGTTTTTACCTGGATATTCACGTCCATGGTTTTGCAAGTAGGCTAAGTTGAAATGTCCCAGGAAAGACAGTCTGATTCTTACAACTAATATATACAGTTTTAACAAATAGGTACTCGAAGTACCTATCTTAATTATTATAATCCAGATATGTACGAACATTACAATACTAGACATATTACAATACTAGAAATTGATTTTGGCATACATGATTACCTCCATATTTACATAATAAGCTGTTACACATTAACAACATAAAACAGTCTAGACAACCGCGCGTGTACCACGGCACATGTTACTGTACTGTATCAAATTTTAATATTTGTGAAAATACTACAGTTAAAGATTTATTGCTTAAACATGGAAGCCACAAAAATAAGAATTTAAATTAAAGTCACAGAACAAGAGTTTAACCTTGTTGATATGGATCACAGTGGGTTGTGTGACAAGGCCAAAGTCAGCATGAAAGAAAAAAATATGCATAGATCAGAATCAGAACTTCCTTTCCATATCTCATAGAATCAGAATCAAATTGATGCTAGTATAATAATAATAATAATAATAATAATAATAATAATAATAATAATAATAATAATAATAATAATAATAATAATAATAATAATAATAATTTCGTGTGGCTAGTTCTAGCCGAGTGCAACTCTTGTAAGGCAGACCCTCCGATGAGGGTGGGCGGCATCTGCCATGTGTAGGTAACTGCGTGTTATTGTGGTGGAGGATAGTGTTACGTGTGGTGTGTGAGTTGCAGGGATGTTGGGGACAACACAAACACCCAGCCCCCGAGCCATTGGCATTAACCAATGAAGGTTAAAATCCCCGACCCGGCCGAGAATCGAATCCGGGACCCTCTACCGAAGGCCAGTATGCTGACTATTCAGCCAACGAGTCGGGCACTGATGCTAGTAACACACATTTTAAATTATTTTCTAGGTAGAATAGCTTTGAAACCATAACATATGGAAGATATTTGCTAGTGGCTTTACGTCGCGCGGACACAGATAGGTCTTATGGCGACGGTGGGATAGGAAAGGCCTAAGAGTCGGAAGGAAGCGGCCGTGGGAAACCACGGAAAACCATCTTCAGGGCTGCCGACAGTGGGATTCGAACCTACTATCTCCCAGATGTAAGCTCACAGCCGCGCACCCCTAACCGCACGGCCAACTCGCCCGGTATGGGAAGATATTTAAAATAAAACATCGAATTATGTAAATATAGTCAGTTTTCTCAAATATGTAAAAACATGTACTAAAGCTGGAAATATGCACAAATCTGGAAAATAAAGCTTGTTTTCAAATCATTCCAAATATCCTAATTCGTAAAGATATGCCAATATTTTAATTGTAGGTAATGAAAAAACAAATATGTATTTACATATAAATCCGAGTCCTGTATATTACTCTACAGGTCGGGCCTTAACATATGCAACTTTCATGTCCATTGAACATAAATACACTAAAATGTCTTATACCACTGACTGACCTTATCCGGCTCCATGGTTGGCCCTTAGATCAATGAGTTCCGGGTTTGATTCCCGGCCGGGTAGGGGATTTTTAACTTTGAATAGTTGATTTCCCTTGCTGAGTGTTTGCCGTCTTCTGCATTAACATTCATCTTAGGTAGGGCCCCAACCTCACGCAGGTCGCCTAATGGCGTCAACCGAAAGACCTGCACCAAGCCTCGACGGAGGCCACACGGCATTATATATATATATATATTATTGGCCCTAATATTTGAAAACCCGGTGGAACACAGGTTGGTTATTGAGCGTCAGGGATTAAACCAACCAACATTAATTCTCTGGAACTCTCACAGGAGAGATTTATGAAGAGTAAATTTGCGAAGCAATGCTGTCAGACCAATCAGTGATCTGTCAAAGAAGAGAACTCGTCATTTTTAAAACTACAGGCAGACAACATCCCAAGAGAAGAATTTTAGTGATTCCCCTTATTCTTCCCAGTACTTCCAAGGAATTCTGATTTGCCATCGTTCTTCCACTAGAGAGTTCAATAATTGGTATTGGCAGGTGAGGCTCACGTGCCCGGGCTGTTGAGTGGTCAGCGAGTTGAGGGGACCGTGAAAAAACAAAGAAAACGTGCGTGACTCAGCAGCTTAACATCGGCGAGCAAGCTAGCATATCGTTATTGGTGTAGATTCTAAAACTTCAGAAATATTCCACTTATCTTGCAAGGATATATAACATACAAACGTACATACATACGTACAACCTAAATGAAGACCTCCCTGGAATAAGGATGTAGCCAACTAATCAGTTATTTTTCATGAGAGACGAAAATCACTTTCATGGTTTATTTCATGGTATGCGCTACTTGAATCAATTGCATATGCAAGTGTAAAATAGAGTTCATCTATTAAAATAATATTTTATTACTATAACTTAAAGTTTTAAAAATAATGTATGAATTGGAAGTGATACAACGGAAAATAATCTGCAAGTATATCCTACGTTTGTAAATAACAGAAGAGAAATCCTGTACATGCTTTTGGAAGAAAAAATGACAGCAAATAATATTAGTATAGTAATAAAAATAACAATAACCATAAAATTCCAAGAAAATATTTCAAATTACAGATGTGATTTCATCTATGGCCTTTATTTAAATGATCTATTACACCGGGTGATGAACCAACACGAGCACTGTCCATCATATTGACGGATGCTCCATCCTTTCATCACGGAGGACAAAGGTCTGCTGTCTGTAAACCAGCTTGAAGGTCAAATATAAGACATAACACCACAGCATATTTCCACTGAAATATCACTTTTCATAAATCCTTATTCCGGGGAGGTCTTCAATTGTAGATTGTTAAGTCTTTCAGCGTTCATCTTGCGAGCTTCTGTGGATTAACTAAACGCCACCACAATCCTCTCTTTGAACAAGCTCTGTGACCTCGTTTTATTCCAGACATCTTATCATCAGATAATTAACCTTGGCCTCCTTCTACTTCTTTTACCCTCCACTGCAAACTATATTACTATCCCATTTAACCTCTCCTCCTGCATTCGCCTCAAACGACCCGAGTATACAGGCTCATACCATCACCGGTTAATGAGAACAGCTTCATCCATAGAGTTTATCCTTCCTTCCGTTGTTCCAGTCTATCAGTACCAACAGCCATTCTTTCTACCTTTATGTCAGACACTTCCGACTTACGAATAAGACTTTCAGTCTGGACAAACCGACGTAAAGATCGTTTTGTCCGAGAGCTGACTTCTTTCTTACATACAGTACATCCATCTTCATTATAAATGGTTATGCCTTTCATCATTTAGTCCGTGAACCTATTGTGAAGCCTCCACAAGCGTCTGTTTGCCTTAGTACAACAACTCCTGTCAATCTTCCGTATTAAAACAAAATAAACAAAATATAATCTTATAGACATAGTTGCATAATGTCGTGCTGAAAGCTTCCAGATCAGGTTTTGGAATTAATAATAATAATAATAATAATAATAATAATAATAATAATAATAATAATAATAATATATAAAAACAGAAGGGCCGTGCAGTTGGTGGCATGCGGTTGTGAGCTTACATCCGGGAGATAGTGGGTTTGAATCCCACTGTCGGCAGCCCTGAAGATGGTTTTCCGTGGTTATCCATTTTCACACCAGGCACATGCTGGGGCTATACCTTAATTAACGCCACGGCCGGCACCTTCCGACTCCTAGGCCTTTCCTATCCCATCGTCGCCATAAGACCTATCTGTGTCGGTGCGATGAAAAGCCACTAGGAAAAAAAAGAACAGAAGGGGTGGTTGAATTGATGAGGAAGAGAAGGGACAATTTTAAGGATGGCCAATAATAGACTAACGAAGAGAATCTTTGAATTCTTTGGGAATAGGAAGACAGTGCTGAAATGGTTTCGAGAAGTGAGGTTGGACTTGACGAAGATGGGAGTTCAGGAAGATTATATCATAGACAGAAATCAATTTAGACAACTCGTCAAAATGTTCCGCGGTTTCTAGAGACTTGGGAAACGCTAGTGAGAAAATGAAGTTCCTGTACAGAAAAGCAGAAGATGGAAGTAGGAGAAAGGATGAAGATATATTTACAGAGAGTGAAGGCAGAGAAGGCAAAGATTGTCAAGCGTGGTCCACAGACGGCCGAAACGAAAACTAAAACGCAGTAATAATAATATTGCAGGATGATTGTGATATAATGTACTTATAATGAAGAATGTATATTAGAGGGGATAAAAGTCTGTTTTCTGTACATCCAGATGGACAAGACTTCGATTCCCCGTTAGCATTTTGAAAATTTTAGAAAAGAACTTGGCCCTTTGATTCAATAAATCTACGCTAGAAATAATTCTTCTGAGCAAAGAAGAGGAAACATATCGCAAACCATTCTATAGCAATTAGTTACGAATAAGTTAGAGGAACTTTTTATTTCCTGTTATTCCAGAAACTTGAACTGACTATACGAAAATGGTTTTGATTTATTTATTTAATCTAACCCAGGGCATTCTAGGTTTACCAAATAACACAGGAGAAAGGTCTATTTATACTTAGCAGTGAGGTGAACGTGACGTGACCGGTACGAAATCCCACCGTCCGTGATTTCACAGTGATTTCCATTCACACTATAAAATGGCATAATCGGCATCAATCCGTGTTTTCTACAGTAAAAAATACTGCAGAAAATGGTAAAATCCTCAGAAGTTGATTAGTGGATAATTGATCTTGTTTCGGATGAAGAGGGGAAGCAACAAGTGAGGAAACGGAAGTGGGTTCATCAGGCCTGGAAAAAGAGAAGAACAGAACAGGAATTTGCCACTATTTTTAAGGAATTGATGGACGATGGAGCAAGTTTCACGAATACTTCAGTATGTCAGAAAATGGATTTAATATTATGTTGAGCAAACTGGAAGTCAACGCGAAGAAAGTGGCCACAAGGTTGAGAAAAGCCCTTCATCCGAGGGAACGGCTCGCGTTCTGCTTCAGGTAGGTAAAATAGAATAGCATATACAGCATAAAGTTTGCATTTTTTTTAAAATCAACTTGAACTACGTTTACAAATATTTTCATTTTTCTATTGAATAATTTGTTTTAAACTTAAGTATTAATTTAAAAATATTGCAAAGCAAAGCAAAGTCACCTCCATACAGACCATGAAGGCCCTTGGAGGAGTGGAAGGTAAAGGCTTCCACCATTGTTAACCTCGGCACATGATGGGGTAGAGTGGTTAGCTCTACGCCCGGCCGCCTTTGCCCCCAGGAACTAACCTCGTACTCATTTTTGGTGTAGGCCGAGTGAACCTCAGGGCCATATGCACCTCCGGAAGAAGAAATCTCGTTTCTTAAATTTTACGACTTCCTGACGGGGATTCGAACCCACGTCCTTCCGGGCGAACCGAGCAGGCCTTTACCGCCTCGGCCAGACAGCACCTTTAAACATAATGGGTAGCATAAATTAGTGTTATAATAAACTTTTACGAAAAACATATTCATAATTAAAAAATCCTCATATGTAAAAAAAGTATTTTGGTTCAATTTCGATATATATTTATTCCTGTTCGAAATTCTCAAAATACTGTTGCACCGAATAGTTCAGGGAATTTGCCAGTTGCCTTTGACCAGTAGTTAAATCTTGATTTTCATTCGCTACAACACATTCATTGCAGCTTCCTGCAGGAGAAATAAGCCAGTGGCACGGCCGTGTGGACAAACCTGTCACTGTTCGGCGACGGCGGAAGCACTGACCGCACTGTCACGGACAGGCGTCGGGTGAGTATGAACGCCACCACTCACTTTCCTAAAAGAATATTATGTTTTTCTTTTTACAACTTCCTTTACGTCGCACCGACACAGATAGGTCTTATGGCGATGATGGGATAGGAAAGGCCTAGGAATGGGAAGGAATCGGCCGTGGCCTTAATTAAGGTACAGCCCCACCATTTGCCTTGTGTGAAAATGGAAAACCACGGAAAACCATCTTCAGGGCTGCCGACAGTGGGGCTCGAACCCACTGTCTTCCGGGTGCAAGCTCACAGCTGCGCGTCCCTAACCGCACGGCTAGCTCGTCCAATAAGAAGAGTATTATCAGGCTCGCCGGTAGAAGCATGTGACTGTCACGCCATGGTCACGTCACTGCCGAGTGTAAATAGACCTTAATACACAGGACATTTTTCATAAATCAGATTAATCTTAAAATAATATAGGTTAATTAAACATGATAAATGACACGAACTCCATATAATTGATTTCGAAGAATCGAGACGGAGTATTTGATTATTGAGACGACTACCTCTTGTCGCCATGTCACGAAAGATTTGGGAATTGTTCCCCTCGCGCCAAAGAAAAATCCAGTTACAGCAATTTTTCCAAGGTTATAAGATTGAAGGAAGAAAGGGATGTTTGGATTATACATATTCTTTTTCTCAATGTTCACGTCAGTCGGCTGAGAGGCTGAAGATTCAGAGCGTACCGTTGGATCAATAATTATTTCTGCTTTGTTCCTCAGTATATCAATCGCTATAATGTCAATCCTGCGATATAAATGCCTCCATCGGCGATGCAGTGGACTTCTTCGAACACTTACACATTTTTGACACGAAGAACATTAGCAATCATGTTTTTGATGATATTATGACGTTTGATTCTAAGCAGTTCTTCTTGATGGCAAGTCCGCAGCACATGTGGTAAGGTTTCATATTGAATATACATTTCCTTCAGCTTGTCCCGGTCATTTCTGCGTTCGCTGGAGCCACCCAGACTTATTTTAGTTCTATCCGGGTTTTAAGACTGGATACCATTTTTCACACCACGTAGTTTTTGAGGTGAAAATCAGAATCCAGAATCGACCGGGAGTCGAGCTTCAGCCATCTGAGTGGGAAGGCAGTAGTGAAACCACTAACCTAATCTCGAGCCAGAAATAATAATAATAATAATAATAATAATAATAATAATAATAATAATAATAATAATAATGCCGGGATGAGTAGCTCGGACAGGTAGAGCCCAGGCCTTTGTACTACAAGTTGGCAAATTCGATCCTGACTCAGTCCGGTGGTATTTAAAGGTGCAAAAATACGCCAGCCACGTGTCGGTAGATTTATCGGCACGTAAAATAAATTCCGCTTTACAAAATTCCGGCACCTCGGCGTCTCCGAAAAACCATGTACGTAGCTAGTGGAACGTAAAACTAATAATAATAATAATAATAATAATAATAATAATAATAATAATAATAATAATAATAGTAAGAATTATTGAAAAATAAATCATCCGTTCTCCAGTGAGGGTGACTATAAAGGTGCATAAGGTGGCAACAATTGAGGTTAGGCCCTGTTAAGCTGGAAGCAGTGAGGTTAGCGACGTTCTGTCGTCCTCAAAAGTGCGGTTAGGGTCCGTCAAGATGACAACTGTCAAGTTGACTGCTGTCAAAAAGCACGTGGCTTTGTTTACAAACAAGAGCACTTGGTCGTGACGTCACGGTCACGTGGTCATGACGTCATGGGGTCGATGATCTTGTCCGGGGTCAACGACCTGCTGACGCAGCACCCATTGTCCTAGAACTGTCACAGCACCCCTACTTACATAATTTACAGTATGTAATTATAATAATGAAATCATATCTTTTCTGGAGAATTCATCGTAAGGAGATTGCGATTTCAACTATAAATGAAACAGACAATCTATGATGATCTATAGGCCTAATAAGATTTTCTCTATGTCGTTAAAAGGAATTTTAAAATTTTTAAGGATAGTGGCTGTCTTCTTCGGCAGGGTACCTCTGGATCCATATAGAAGGCCTCTGACAACCCACTGACCAAGAGAAATATTATATTTAACTGATAGATAAGGCGGACGTGGTGTGTAAATCGCTTGTTTTTCTAGATTAATAATAATAATAATAATAATAATAATAATAATAATAATAATAATAATAATAATAATAATAATAATAATAATAATAATAATAATAATAATAATAATTGTACCGGGCGGTACACCTCCACCCCGCTAATTCAAATATTGCGCCAGTTGAAACTCCTCTACAGGAGAAAGCCCGAACTTTAACAAACTGAATTAACTCAACGGTTTCTCGGAAGATGTCACTACTGTAAATTTGGTAATTTGGAAGTTCTGAACTGTGTCTATTTTGATTTGTGTTTGTTTGCTCCGTATCAAGAAGTTTGAACATTCTCTAACAGATGTCGCTACCCAAAACTATGGTAACACACTCTGGTGCAATGGAATGAGCTTTCTTGAAGAAATATTGTATTTCTAAGTTTTATTTTTACTAAATTTTGTTCTGTGGTTTGTGGGTTGGCAATATAAATCCTTTCCTTCCGCCAGTTTTGAAATTAGCCAATCATAAATTTCTGTAATTAATTTCCCACCAATAAGGTGTTTCTTCATCGTCTTGTGTATTAGTTTTTGTTGGTAGCCAATAAAAGTTCGTGGGCGGGTTGTTATCATTAATGAAAGGTCTCGAATATTCCACGAGGGTATATAAACTGCTGGTTTTCTTGTCTCGGGGCCACTTCAGTAACATCTTTCTCAGTGTGCGAATATATAGCAGGGGGCGAGAAGCGCCTCTTTCTTCAAGCAGCAGCTCATCTACAAGGTAATGGCCTGTTAACATCTTCATTTCTTGCTAGCTCAGCAGTTTACTCTCGGGGAGGGTTCGAAACCTTTAATATGTAACCAATTCCTTTAAAATGTAAATCAACTTTTCTGTGTATGTAAAAACTTCAAATCTCTTTTACCGTAAAGCGGGGATAGAGAGTGCTTCACCCTCTCGAACTCCCCTTCATTTGAAATTGAGGTGACTACGTTTTCATAACCGTTTCTTCTCTTCCTTATGCATTAAAGTTTTCTCATACGTGTCACCTTCCTAGCTTGCGATTAGCCCCTGTATATCGGCCTAGAGCCACCTAGGTTTTAAGAAGTGTCATATAGGAGTGCAAGCTACGCCTCCAGTCAATTTGGTTTTTTGGGCCATTTAATTAACCCAAAGTTTTGTTTTCTTCATGTGAAGGCCCTGTAGGTTGGGTACAAGATACCCCTGTTTCACTGTATGTGTGCCTTGAGGGCAGTTAGGAGTGAAGTTTGTTGTGGTCTTTGATAGGCTTGTAAACGTAAGAGCGGGACTGCTCTTTCCAAATTTTGATCTCTGCGTGCTTCTAGGAGGCTTGACATTCTAATTAGGAGCAAGTGCTACTCGTACTTAAGGGTTTTCTGCCCTTTAGCAATTGTGGTAGTGAGCTGAGAGCTCAGAAATTAATCTTGGGGCTCGAAGCCCAAACCTTGTAACGAATTGTAATCTCTTAACTTGTTTTCCTGCTACTTGGTACCTGTTACTCTGTTGTTGTTATTTGTTGATTTTGAAAAGAAAATATAACCTTTGTTAAAGTTTTAAATTAACTTTAATTTGGTAGTTGAGACCTATTCCAACCCGCACCTTCTTTCACCTCTGCTGTTCCACAGATACCTCGGAACAATAATAATAATAATAATAATAATAATAATAATAATAATAATAATAATAATAATGGTTAAACCAGAAATGTCTTTATGGGTCAGAAACGCTAATTTTGAACAGGAAAGCAGACACTGAAATCTTTGAGTAAGAGGAACGCAAAATTATAAGAAAATTTCTAGGCCCGAAACTCGCCGACGGACACAACCGACTCAGAGGCGGACAGAAAATCAAACAACACAGTGAGTGGATCTTGAAATAGCTCGCAGATCCAGATAAAACTCCCTGACCTTGCCGAGAATCAAACTCGGTGCCACCAAGTAGAGGCATTAGACTGCGGA
This sequence comes from Anabrus simplex, assembly GCF_040414725.1. Lineage (NCBI taxonomy): Eukaryota > Metazoa > Arthropoda > Insecta > Orthoptera > Tettigoniidae > Anabrus > Anabrus simplex. The sequence goes on from NC_090270.1 coordinate 118,429,093, forward strand.
GCCGGTAATAATAGTAATAATAATAATAATAATAATAATAATAATAATAATAATAATAATAATAATAATAATAATAATAATAATCTAGACGCCACAAATATTTTCAATAATTTCTATTGTACCGAGCTCGATAGCTGCAGTCGCTTAAGTGCGGCCAGTATCCAGTAATCGGGAGATAGTGCGTTCGAACCCCACTGTCGGCAGGCCTGAAGATGGTTTTCCGTGGTTTCCCATGTTCACACCAGGCAAATGCTGGGGCTGTACCTTAATTAAGGCCACGGCCGCTTCCTTCCCATTCCTAGGCCTATCCCATCGTCGCCCTAAGACCTATCTGTGTCGGTGCGACGTAAAGCAAATAGCAAAAAAGTAAAAAAATATATTGTGTTTCAAAGCCAAAACAGACACAATGAAATGTATTGGTGAAATCAAAAGTGATCTGAAAAAGGCGGGAATTACATCAGCAGATGTGCAGAACCGGGTAATCTTCAGATCCAAACTTCACAAGTGGCAAGTTGACCAAGAGGAAAGAGCGAAGAAGAAGACCGGAACAACATGGTCTGAAGACAGAAAGAAGCCCATTATAAAATAATGAAAGAAATATGGGCACAAAAGAAGGCAAACGCACATCTCTAAGTATTCTGAGTAGTCCTAATAGTCTTATTCGCAAATATATATCTAATAATACGACCCCTCATGAATCTACAGCCCTGATGAGCTTTGGCCTGCCAAGCGACCACTGCTCAGCCTAAATGTCTACAGATTAGGAGGTAACGCATGAACCTTTTGGCCATTATTCTTATCTGTCAAGACCGGGGTCACTGTCTCACCATCAGATAGCTCCTCAAGGCTGAGTGGACCTTGAAATAGCCCTCAGATCCAGATAAAACTCGGAGCTGGCCGAGAATCAAACTCGGTGCCTCCAAGTAAGGGGCAGACTCACTATCATTAGACCGCGGAGCCGGTAATAATAATAATAATAATAATAATAATAATAATAATAATAATAATTTCGTGTCGCTATTTCTAGCCGAGTGCAGCCCTTGTAAGGCTGACCCTTCGATGAGGGTGGGCGGCATCTGCCATGTGTAGGTAACTGCGTGTTATTGTGGTCGAGGATAGTGTTATGTGTGGTGTGTGAGTTTCAGGGATGTTCGGGACTGCACAAACACCCCGCCCCCGGGCCATTGGAATTAACCAATGAAAGTTAAATTCCCCAACCCGGCCGGGAATCGAACCCGGGACCCTCTGAACCGAAGGCCAGTACGCTGAACATTCAGCCAACGAGTCGGACATAATAATAGTGATAATGATAATCTAGATGCCACAAATATTTTAAATAATTTCTATTGTGTTGTTACTGAATGATAAAATTAGTATTGGTCAACAAATACGGGAGAAATGAGTTCAATAAATAACATCATTAACAAACGTTTTGGACAGTTGTGGTGTGTGTTACGCAAACCTGCTTCTCTTTAATCCGGATTATTGGATGGCCAGATTATCAATATTAACTGTATCGATACAAAAACCCAATAGCAGCGTGGCTGCTCTTCAGGAACATCAAACTACCACCATGTTAATTTCAGGAAATTAATCTAATTATAATTTATAATTTATTACCATCATATTGCATGAAATATGCCCAGAATTGAATAATTCTAATGATACAAAATGGCATAACAAAATGATATACAGTACATATATATATACGGCAATAGAGCTAATCTAATTAAAATCACTGCTAATGTAACTGTGGCTCAAGTGTACTTGTATGATAGAATTTATATGGGGTGGCTAGATAACACAACAGATCAATGAGCGATTGTCACTTTTATTATGGGGCAAGTGCGGGAAAGAATACTAGACGGAAACGGAGAATGGCTATTAAACAGATTATACAGATGACCAGGTTGATGGGAGAAATGTATTAGGGTTCTACAATACAAGTTTCCATCCCTATTGGGAGTCAGGAGCATTTCGAAGTCACAGAGTTACCTCAAGGATCGACACTTAGCCCACTCGTCTTTATCCCAATCATCAATGTAATGTGTGAATCAATAAGACGTGACTGGAGATAAGAACTATTTTCAGGTAATTTACTCCTTGCAATACACGCAAAAGGAGAACTGCAGGGTGATTTATTCAGCCGACAAGTAGTTTTGGAAAAGGGAGGCCTAAAATGACCAAAAATGTGAAAGAAGTTACGATGAGCAAATGAATCACTTGAATTAAGTGACCTCTTTACACATCTGGGTGCGGAAATTGATCTGTTGAGGGGATGTGAGCGAGAAGTTCAGGTCCGAGAAGGAATGGCCTATACTTACCATGAAGGGCCCAAGACCTGTGGAAGCTCGTAAGAGATGGTTGTTGGAAGCGAATGTTGTTTTAAGATTAAATACAACTAGTAATTTTACTCTGTTTTTAGGAACCCTGATCAGAAGCTAAAAAGAAAGAGGTTCATTCCTTCGAAGAATGAAGGTTCGGAAGTACTCCCTATGCCAAGGGAGGTCAGATAGGAAAGTTGAAAGTGAGGAACGTGGTACAAGTTGAAGTAATGTCATACTTAGCTAGAGGCTCCATGGTTGCAAACCCAAGCTCCAAAGTTGGGAGCCACTAGGGCTTCTCCTTTCGTTCGCATGAGGATACATTGGGTGTATCCCCAGGCGCTACGTAGTTCAGCACTGCGCGTCTCTGAAAATTATAAACGTATTTAGTGGGACGGGAAGCCAATGATATTATTATTATTATTATTATTATTATTATTATTATTATTATTATTATTATTATTATTATTATATAAATGGGGAAAGAGTGAGAAAGTGCGATTAGTCTAAAATCGTCGATCTTACAGACGTTAAGGGCCTTTGTCTTACCGAGTTAAGGAAAGTCAAGGGATCTGCAGGAATTTTGGGGGACACGTGGTCAACTTAACAACTCATTTAGCCATATTGTTTGGTTTTAAGAGCATCAAACCTGTATGCCATTGTTACTTGCCGCTTACTGAACTTGTCGTGGGTTGACTGGAAAAGCCGTGTTTCCTATGGTTCGGATTTCTCGTAAATTTAAAGGTCCCGTTGTTTTATAATTACAAAATTACCAGCCACAGTACGGAGAGTTATAACTGATATGTCACGGCTTTCGACCAAAATCGAATGTTCAATTTTAACCTTAAAAATCTCGGATTATTCCTCTTTAGAAACCCGTTATCACTTTTGCGCAAAGGCCATTTTTAAGGCTATAAATGCGGTATTTAAAGGGTAGCGGACATAGAGCAAGTATACTCCTCTTTCTCTCACTTTGTCAGACAATATTGCCTTCAAAATTCTTTCGGACTTCTCTTTTTCTGTGAATCTGTATTGAGACAGGTATCAACTGGACAGCTTCCATGATTATCTGTCATGAGCATCCTGCTTCAGTTGTTTATAGCTTCTCCCTTGTTTGACATCTTTTAACATTCCAAACCTTATTCCTCTTCTTTTCTTCCATCTATCCCCCCCCCCCCCCCAATCACCCCCTGTTGAAGACAATTTCTATGTAGTATGTGACCCAACCAGGATATTTTCCTCTTACTTATCGTTTTCATCAGGTGTCTCTTCTCTCCTACTTTTCTCAGCACTTCATCATTTCTCACCTTATCTGTCCACTTCACTTTTTCCATTCTTCTCCACAACCATATTTCAAAACTTTCCAAATACTTTGTTAATTTCTTTCTTAATGTCACTGTTCCAGCTCCATACGACACTACACTCCACACAAAACACTTTGCGAACCTCTTTTTTAAATCAACAGGGATTGTCTTAGATGTCAAAAGCCCTCCCACCTTTCCGAAGGCTTCTTTTCCCATAGATATTCTGCTTCTTATTTCTTCTGTACAGCTTCCATTCCATGTCAAAAAACTTCAAGTATCTGAATGACTTTATTTGTTCCAATTTCTTTCCCGCTAGTGTTATATTAACAGCAAACTTCTCCTTCCCTTTCGCACTACCATTTCAATAATCCTGCTGGGATATATTTACCTTGTAATAGGCCTAGGCTGTGCATAAGAGGAGACAGAAGTCAGAGGGAGTAACTTACAGTCCAAAGGAGTTTTAATGCAAATATGTTTCTTAAAACTTTCAATTCCATTTTTCTTGCTTAAAATATCAGCTCATTGCCATGTATAAAATGCTTCTGGCGACAGAGTTCTTATCAGATTCACCTGAAATTTTCTCATGAAGTTGCAGCATGTACAGGAATTAAAAGTACCTTTACACTTTATTATCAGCTGAAAATTACCTTAATAAATTTGTTCCTAAAATAGCACCAAACTAGAGTTTTGCCTGTTATATGAATTATGAAAAGTTGAAAAACCTGTATTTCCAATAGTTTATACCTGAATGAAAAACCCAGCGTTATAGTATGCGAGTATTTTTAACAAGTCTGTCAAATTATAATCCATAAATAATGAAAAAATGTGCTGCAAAAAACGTTTTCTATGCAACATATAATAAGTAAACATAATTTTTTAATAACTTACAATGTTATTAACTAATCAACTTCAAATTTTGTGAGGTGCACTAACTTATTAATATGTGCTTGTGTTTAAAATTTGGTTTTGATAAGTGGTAGGTTTAAACTGTAGCAGTACTAAATTTCAATCATGACTTTTCAAGGGAGTTCGAAGAAGGCGTGGTTATCTGGTGAAGAACTGTACATTGTAGTTGAATAAATGGAGCCGATAGAAAAAGACGCTATCTACCTCTCCGAGTAGTGATATTTAGTTGAAAATGTTAGGTATTAGAAACGTCCATCAAAGTAATTCATTATGGATATCCATACAACGAACCACTGACTTATAAACCAAGTGCAACAATCCTATATTCGTTACGACAATGCTACTAAAGTAACAAGTGAAGCTCTCTTTGCTAATTCTCGGAAACCTTAGTCTTAATTGTGAATGGTTAAAAAATACAGAGGTTTCAACAGAAGCGTTTGATAAATGGAGAAGTATTGAACTATCACTTTGTAATCTTCAAAATCGTTTATAGTTTCTTAGCAGTAGATTGTATGTTGGGTATTCAGCTCGAAGGCTGGTTTGATCCTATAGAGCTCCGCCAGCAGCCCAGGATTCAATGAAGAGGCATACTAGGGAAAAGAGTGAGGTGGTTTCCCGTTGCTTTCCTCACCGAGCCAGAAGTTACTGTTACATATCAGTCTGCCAAGCCCATCGAAATGCATAAAGCAAGCGACCCTATAACCGGTATTTTCACACCATTAATCACAGGGAGTGGCTGCATACCCCGGTCACTTTCATATTGTCAAAACCAAAGATGAGACTGAAACTAGTCAATGAAAGTAACAAATTTATTCTAGCCCATACCAGAAGACACTGTAGACACTACATCTCGCAGCGAAGGCATTTCTTAACAGTAGATACGCCAATTTCATCAGGAAGTTCTAGATTATCTTGTAGGATGAGAATCAAAGGGTTTAAAAATGATTATTAGGGTTACAGCTCTCAAAAAACACAATGATTCCTTTACTTTATTTATATCAGACTGGTCCTCGATAGTACCTCGGTACCGCCACCAAAGTATGATGCACTTGTTAGACCGGCGAAGACTCAAATCGGGGAACTCTGGGTGTGAGGCAAAGATTCTACTGCCACACTACGTAAGGGAGAGAGAGAGAGAGAGAGAGAGAGAGAGAGAGAGAGAGAGGGATAAAACATATTAATGAACTTCCTGTAAGAAAGAAACGTTAACTTTGCTTTCCGTCCTCAAAGAGGTGAAGTCTCCATAAAACTTTATACAAAAACAGAGCCATTATTATTTCTTATGTTCTGATTTGATTATTATAGCTTTCTTGTATAGACTGATATTTCTTCAACTTTTCCATTCAGATTTATTAAAAGTTTTGTCTTGTAGATATCTCCGGAAGGTACGTTCGGTCATATTCCAGTCTTCCGTGCTCTTTATTTTAATCATTGCGAAGTGATTCACTTTCAGCTCCATTCTGGACGTTGAAACTTTCACTGCTGCTACAACCTCTTTCACTAGATAACAAAACGTACACGTATACACGTATACACGGAGCAGTTAGGCTCTGAAGCTTGGCTGTGCATTTGGCAGGTGGTGGGTTGAACTCTGCTTTTTTACGATTACCCTTTCTCACCTCCAGGTAAATGTCGGGACAGTTTCAGTTCAGAGGACAGAATCACTCCCTTCTCACTCTCCATCTCATCTCGCCTCAAAACACAATCACACATCTCCTGGCCAGAGAGAGAACGAGTCGTCCTCTAAGTGGCCCGCCTTACCCCTTCAGGGTACGGAGAGAAAACTTGAAAAAGATAAATGAACGCATAAGTGGTGAGTTGAAGATAGAAACTACATAGTCCCGAGCCGAATCAGATATTCTACTCTCACGTCCGACCCATGCTGATTAAATTTTGTTCTTGAATAATTCTATTGCTTAATTTCAGGTACTTCTACTGTCGTTGTCATCTGATCACCAATGTGGCTACGATGTTTGTATTGACATGAGTAATTGACTGGGATTTAGCAAGAAAAATTCGGGAAATACATATTCCTTTGTTTATTTAAGTTACCGAGCGAGTTGGCCGTGCGGTTAGGGCCATGTACCCTCGAGCTTGCATTCGGGAAATGGTGGGTTCGAACTCTACCGTCGGTAGCCCTGAAGATGGTTTCCAATGCTGGGGTTGAGATACTGAGTTCTAACCTCACTGTCGGCAACCCTGAATATGGTTTTCCGTGATTTCCCATTTTCACACGAGGAAAATGCCGGGACTTTACTTTAATTAATTAAGACCGCGGCCGATTCCTTCCCACTACTAGCCCTTTACTATCCCATCGTCGCCATCAGACCTACCTGCGTCGGTGCTACGTAATGGAAAATGTAAAGGAAAAAAAGAAAGAAAACCTTACATGCAACAAGCTTTAAGAGCTTCATTTCAAGTAATATTAATCCCGTATTGACTATAATCAAATAGTGAATATTTAAGATCAACTTAAATAATATAACCAATTGTGCTTTATAAAATCTTAAATGATCAATTGTTGTGAATAGCACACTTGATTTAAAGTATCTCTTGATGAAAGGTTTGTTAGATCTTTGATATGCATTCCTTAGATTGTATATACATTGACTGCTTCAGAATTTAAAGTGAACTCGGAGCCGTAGTGGTAAAGTTCTTTGTAGTAATGAATATTATTTTATGAAATAAAAATGAAAAACTAAATGTAAGTAACGAGAAATGGAAGATGAAATGAATATAATGTAATATAATCGTGTTACTTACTCATTATTGGCCCCGATGTGCGGAGAAGGACTCACTTCTACAGAGGGAAGTGTGTATCTGATTTAAAACAAGTACTGGTAGTTTCTACGCTGAGCGGGGAGTGTGGAGGGGAAATAGGGGGGCGTGTCCTAGGGTGAACGATCTGAGTGTCACCGAGCGTGTAACGTATTAGGTCTGACGTTTTTTTCCTAACTCTCGCTTTTATTAGTTCTTCATATAATAGCTGATGATGTCCCTTAGGGGACGAAACATGTACTAAATATAATAAATTATATATTGTATTGAATAGGCGGACCACTTGGTTATAATATTTAAGTTTAACTTAAATATTCACTATTTAAAAAACTTTTCAAAATATTCAATCAACACTTTCTCGGAACTTGATGTTAAAAATTGATAGATTCTTTCAGGAAAAGTTTTAAGCCCACAGAAATTGTAGGTCATCACTTCAGAAAAAGTACTGCAAGCTTGCGTACTGTTTTGCTTCTGAATCCTATTTTCAAAGCTCCTAGTTCTGTCCCCATGTGGAGTTTTATGGAAATTTCGATTTTTCGAGGAATATAGCGTTTATCAGATCCTCTGTTACCAACATCTGTGGTTTTAGAATTTTTTTATTTATACATGTAGCCTATATTTCATTTTTATACCTATCTTTATACATCACTACATTTTGACTTCCATTTATGATCATAGGATGTTCTTATCATTATTATAACGGTGTTACAGGCTAGTATAGTGACTCCTGTCCACCTCTGTGGTGTAGTGGTTAGCGTGATTAGCTGCCACCCCTGAAGGTCCTGGTTCGATTCCCGGCTCTGCCACGAAATTTGCAAAGTGGTACGAGGGCTGGAACGGGGTCCACTCAGCCTCGGGAGGTCAACTGAGTGGAGGTGGGTTCGATTCCCACCTCAGCCATCCTGGAAGTGGTTTTCCGTGGTTTCCCACTTCTCCTCCAGGCAAATGCCGGAATGGTACCTCACTTAAGGCCATGGCCGCTTCCTTCCCTCTTCCTTGTCTATCCCTCCCAATCTTCCCATCCCTCCCCAAGGCCACTGTTCAGCATAGCAGATGAGGCCGCCTAGGTACTGGTCATTCTCCCCAGTTGTATCCCCGACCCAAAGTCTGCAGCTCCAGGACACTGCCCTTGAGGCGGTAGAGGTGGGATCCCTCGTTGAGTCCGAGGGAAAAGCCAACCCTGGAGGGTAAACAGATTAAGATTGATAGAAGATAGTGACTCCTTTTTTTTTTTTTTTTGCAAGTTGCTTTACGTCGCACCGACACAGATAGGTCTTACGGCGACGATGGACAGGAAAGGGCTAGGAGTTGGAAGGAAGCGGCCGTGGCCTTAATTAAGGTACAGCCCCAGCATTTGCCTGGTGTGAAAATGGGAAACCACGGAAAGTGACTCCTTAGGGTTACCGCTGTTGAGAGAGAGAAATGAAATTAGACCTAATGAATAATTAAATTTGTGTTACTTAATTTGCTAATTCTCTTGAAATATTTGTGATTTGATAGAGATTCTACAGACTAATAAGCGCCAGTAGGTGAAAACTGAAAAAACAAAAAACAAAAAAAAAGTGATTTGGAACAATCGTAAGGAAATTTTTTAATTCTCTCTATAGTTCATATTACTTATCAGTGCGAGGCACGGCTTCTCGGTTGAAAGATCAGCATCTAGCCGTTCGGTGCAGAAGGTCACAGGTTTGATTCTTTGCCGGGTTGGATACTTCAGTCGGGATTTAGTTAACTCTTCTCACCCGGGGTCTGGAAATATGTAAGAAGAAATACATTCCCACACATAATATTGGTGATACGCAACAAATGACGTTTGTATCTAAATATGATAGCTCAGGGCAAATGACTCAGCAACAATACGTTCACCTTGCACAGGCAAAGCATATGGTAGCAGCGCGGCGGGTATATTTGTGACAACATGGCTACATCCGAATGTAAAATTCGCCCACTTCCTATTGTTTTCTCAAAATATACTCCTAAATAATAATAATAATAATAATAATAATAATAATAATAATAATAATAATAATAATAATAATAATAATAATAATAATAATAATAATAATAATAAAGAAGTAATTGGAAGCAGAGAAAGCAAACGCACTAAACAATCAACCAAACTCATGGAGAGTTCATAAATTTAAATCTAAATTGTCCAACCACTAAATAGTCTCATTTGTGGTACTTACAGTGATCCTTGTGAGTTACTTTCATCCCATCAACGCATGAATTAAAACCAAGATGACTTCTCCTCTTTGTGAAACTTACAATCTAACGTTTCACACCGTTAACCATCTGCTATCCATCTCTTGAGACAAACTCCGAGGCTAAATATCATAGTTATAACGCTGAGGTGTATGATGATCTCCCCATTGCGTTCAACCTACTACAATCCTACAGACAGTCAGTGGTGCCAAACTGTGTTGGGGGTGGGGGTGGGGTGGGGTGGGGGGAGACAAGGCTTTTCCTGTTCCCCCAGAAATTATCTTAGGGGGGCAGAGTGCCATTTTGCCGCTCGAAAATTTCTCCTCCAAGATGTTAAGTCCCCTTAAAACGTGGAGTTTTGAAGCCTTCGGAGGCTGCTAAGACGTTAAATCTGGAAAATAAAATGAAATGGCGTATGGCTTTTAGTGCCGGGAGTGTCCGAGGACAAGTTCGGCTCGCCAGATGCAGGTCTTTTGATTTGACACCCGTAGGTGACCTGCGTGTCGTGATGAGAATGAAATGATGATGAATACGACACATACACCCAGCCCCCGCGTCAGCGAAATTAACCAATTATGGTTAAAATTGCCGACCCCGCCGGGAATCGAACCCGAGACTTCTGTGGCCAAAGGCCAGCATGCTAACCATTTAGCTATGGAGCCGGACGTTAAATCTAGAGAAGGTGGTAAATGGTTTTATGCCAAGAAATGCTATTAGAAAGCGGGCGTTGCTTCAGAGAACTACATTTCCCAGTGGAGACAGTTCAGGTGGTACATCTGGTGGGAGAGCTTTTGACATTTAGTATCATGAAATGCATAATCTACATTACGGCAATACGATATTTCTTACGAAAATGTATTTATGAAGAATATTCTAATTTTTTACAGGTGATTTTTTTATAGCTTTGTACACAAATAATTCCTTCAAAATATTTACTCTATTTATGAATGAAGTTCTATTTTTCTGTTTACTTCTGAATATGATTGAAAACTCTATTCTAAGTCTCGTTCAAAAATGTATATTGAGACACAAGCTCTACTATAGTTCTGTTTTTCTGATTGTTTGTTTGTGAATATTGCTCGTAGGAATGTTTGCATTTAGTTGTTCCTGATTTCACATGCTTGTGTTCATGTTAATTTTTTATCCCAAGTCGGCACGTTTGCAGACAGTCGTAGCTCAACTTACAGTTATTTTATAGGTATAATAATTATAATTTTGTGTGGCTATTACTAGCCGAGTGCAGCCCTTGTAAGGCAGACCCTCCGATGAGGGTGGACGGCATCTGCCATGTGTAGGTAACTGCGTGTTATTGTGGTGGAGGATAATGTTATGTGTGGTGTGTGAGTTGCAGGGATGTTGGGGACAGCACAGACACCCAGCCCCTGGGCCATTGGAATTAACCAATGAAGGTTAAAATCCCCGACCCGGCCGGGAATCGAACCCGGGACCCTCTGAACCGAACGCCAGTACGCTGACCATTCAGCCAACGAGTCGGACATTTTATAGGTATGGATAGATGACTGAATTATAAAAACGCCCATAAATTTACGGTTAAAACGTGAAGATTTCCCAAGTATCAAAGAGGGTGTATATAGAAAGTGTTCGAAAGTACGTCACACTGCCTAGTATGTCAATACAGTGAAAGTTGATTCATGCCCAGTTACAAACCATATACTTAATGGTAAACGCGAGTGCTTATATAATGTTAATATACAGCATCATTTTTAGCACTTAATTCTGGTTGAAGTTAAGGTTTAGAATTTAAAACGAAAGCTCCCATTAGGGATCAAAGGAATGACAAGCTGTAAAACGCCTGTAAAGTAGCTCTTGAAGTGCCACAGCTTAAGAAGTAAGGTCACGGTAATTAACTCTGAAAAGTAATGATATTATGAAATTTAATGTACAAGCTGACTTGTCTAGACTACAAGTCGTGAGATGACGGCTTTACAGGATGCTGTAGGTAACAGAAAAGTGTTTCACAGCATAATGTTGAATAGCAGAATGAAATTGGATCATTGTTCATAACGGTAATCTTGTGTATTCTCCGACTGTCGAGCACAGAGATAAACGTTTAGCCTTTGTGAGACACACATGCAACATAGCAAGAACATCCGAATATGGGTTTAAGTGAAGTTCAACCTGACAATTGAGGTTTTAGAAAAATATTTATTATAGTCTTCGTATAGTCAGTAAAATTAGTCAGTAAGAGTAAAATTGTGTTAAGATGTTAATTTCAAAGATATCTGTACTTACAAGGAAAACACACGGCTGGTCATTAAAATTGTAATAGCAATAAGGACGTGAGATAACACAGCCAGATGTATTTTACAGAATACGCATCGTATTCAAGTGAAATATTTACCCTAACAGGGCGGTACGACGTACAGAACACGGAAAATGAGAGGCTATAACCGTTATTACACTATGCAGCACTGAGACGAAGGAATTTGGAAAGCTGCCTGGGATATCCTCCTCCCATGTTTCTTCGATGTATGTATGTTTAGTCCTCAGCCCGAAGGCTGGTTGGATCCACAACAATTCCGCCACCAACTGTCATAGATGGCCTAGGCATCACTGAAGAGGCGTACTAGGGAAATGAGGAGTGAGGTAGTTTTCCGTTGCTTTCCTCGCCGAGCCAGACGTTGCTATTACATATCAGTCTGCCAAGCCCACTGAAATGCATGCACTAACTGACCCTATGAGCAATATTTTCACACCATTCATAGCAGGGACTGGCTGAAAAAAGGGATGGCATTAGTAGCATCACTCATACCTCAGTCACTTTCATTTTGTCCAATCCAAGGATAAAGCTGAGGCAGATCAATGAAAGTAACAAAATTGCTCAAGCCCATACCAGAAGACATAGTGCACTGTAAACACTAGGTCCTGCCAGCAAAGGCACGATACGTGTACAAAATTAGTTTAATTTTTGCTACTGGTTCTGACTTCACACTGGCACGTCGAGGGTTATTGGCGACGGACGGATGGGAAAGGGCTAGGATGGGGATGATAACGAACGTGAAATTAAGGTACAGCCCCATCATTTGGCTTGCGTGAAGTGGGAACCCACGGAAAACGATCTTTAGGGCTGCCGACTGTGTGATTCGAACTCACCATCTCCTGAATACAAGCCCAAAATTCATCCGTTGTGGCTGTGGGTGTCCTGTGTCACGCCAGTCGTAGTTCGACTACGAACCAGACTTGTTCTATGGGCAAGAGATCCGGTGAACGCGCAGGCCGAGGAAGCAATGTGAGATGGTGGTATCCAGGATTCGTTCAACGATGTAAGCCACGTGTAATTGCGCATTATTCTGTTGGTACAGAGCCCCAGGCTGGACCTGAAATATGGGACAAGAACAGGTTCCAACACTTCAGTGATGTAACGGTTGCTGGCCAATATACCAGCAATGCGGACTAAATAAGAGTGGTACTAGAACCTGATAGAACTCCATATCAAAACTCCAGGTGCTGCACCGGTATGACGGTGTACAATGCAGCCCTCGACGAGGCGTGCACCCAAATGCCACCAATAGAAGAGAGATTCGTCGGAGAAGACGATGACGTCCTATTCGTCCCTCCAGTCCCCTCGCTGCACGCATCCTTGAAGCCACAGGTGCCTGCAGTGAGCAGTTAGTACCAGCACCACTATCATACATATCAATGCTACTTAGAACACTACGACTGGTTTGCCGAACGGCAAGTCTCCACAAAGTCTGTCCTTTTAGTCTCTTCATAAGTGTGGAACATTTCTCAAACTGGGGTTAGCGTCCTCGACGCAGAATGATGTGACGCTTTTCACGTAATATTATAGCTCATAAAGTATTACATATAATGAAATGTTCTGTATATTATTTTAAATTAGAAGGATGAATACACAAGATGTAACCATGGTAGGTAACGTAATATGCATAACGTCATCGCAATATGGCCTGCATGTTTGTTTTGGCAGTCGGAAGTCAGTCACTGCGCGGTGTTGTTTGGCTTGTAGATGTCACGTAGAGATGAGTGAGGTGCAATATGATTCGAGCGCAGCATTTCTTTCCCTCCACCAAACGGGCCAGTACCACATATCAAAGACTTCTAATTTCTTAATGACACCTTCGTTCAGAATCTAAATCGCACCACCACATATCGCAACTAACAGCACGCAGATCTTTAAGAATTTTTTCTTAATATGAGGAATATGGTGCACTGGGTAATAATAATAATAATAATAATAATAATAATAATAATAATAATAATAATAATAATAATAATAAACGCCCATTCTATCCACATTAACAGTCACCACTAAGTCTAAGCTTTGTCCTTCAAGAGTAGTTTGCTTGTTCTTGTTTGTTTGTTGTTTTAAGGGGCCTAACATCGAAGGTCATCGGCCCCAAGAGTAGTTTAACATACTGACAGTCAACAACAGACAGTTAACACATTTAAATATCCTCACCTGTCAACAGCAGCCGGGATTGAACAGAAGATCAGAATTTCAACGTGTTGTGGTGGTGATGGTGGTGGTGATTATTGTTTTAAGAGGAAGTACAACTATTTTATTTTTGTTGGTAATATCTGAAGTCATCTCTTTTCAGTTTTGACTCGGTTCATTTTTAACTGTTAGGTTTTTCAGTCCACCGAAACTAATTTTGGGAAGACGTTTATAAAATACCGGAAAAGAAAGACATATGGAAAGAATATTACATTTATTAATTATATTTATATATTTAAATTTAATTTAATTTAACTAGAGGACCATTGGTGCTCCGTAGTATTCATCATAAATAGGTCAGATAACTCGTCTTGATATGCCTGTCCTAGTCATATTGCTTGGTCTGACATTTTCAGTGATTTTATGAACATTTAATAAGAAGCGCGTTATGATATGGTGCAGTTCGTAGTGAGAATTCATCCATTCAGACCCCATCATGCCGTCTGTTTGGTAAAAATCTATCTATATATTCGTTTCTTTTATCCTGTAGTACTTGATGTAAAGCTTGGTATTGTGTCGTAGAACAGACGTCATCACGTAGTTGCTCTAGGGAGCCGGTGTTACTTGCTCCGCTCGGGACGGGTATTTGTCACGTGACAAGAGAGCAGCAGTCAGGCGGGTTGCATACCGTGGCCGTACTGTACTTGCCAACGAGCACAGAATAACATAGAGATGGCAATGTGCCGTCTGAGTTGAAGTCAGTGGACATAAGCGGCCGCCATCTTGTTTGTACCAAAACATTGGAGACCAGTTAGTGTAAGTAAGTGAACAGTGCGCCACGTGTGAAGTAAATAAAGGAAGTTTGTGTTATGATTTTAAAATGCCGACTTGTGTAGCGTATGGATGTGCAAACAGAGCTTCAAAGAAAATACCAGGGATAACTTTTCACAGGTAAGCAATATGTTTTTGCGAATATTCAGTGCCGAATTGTTTTCCCCTTGCACATGCAGTATAGGTTAAGAAGCCCCTTTATCATTTACAGTTTTCCTAAAGATAATGAACGACGGAAGAAATGGATAAGAGCTATACGAAGGGAAAATTGGTACCCCACACCTTTCAGTACCATATGTTCAGCTCCCTTTACTGAACGTGATTTTGATCGTACTTCATTGTGTGTCGTAAGTCTGAGGGAATGGACTGTGCCATCTGTGTTTTCTGCTTTCCCAAAGTACCTACAAATACAATCAAAGGTTAGTTTCTCTTCATTTTAGCCTTTGATGTGAGAAATATGTCGAAATACATATTTTTCAGTGCAAGCCTACCATTTCTTAAATTTATTTTACAGGAGAGGAGGTCCTTAAAATCATAAAGACTGTGGAAATGCCTTCATTAGACTCCTCTACAGCAGTCCAGGAAGTACCTGTTGTGGAAAAATCTATCTGTAATAAAAGTGCAGAAACATGTTTTAGTGCTCAAATAGATCGCATGAAAACCAAAGAAATTGCGTACAGAAAGAATGGCAGGAGGGTACTCAGAATGAGGAGATAAAGGCTAATTTAGGAATGAACTCGATGGATGAAGCTGTACGTATAAACCGGCTTCGGTGGTGGGGTCATATGAGGCGAATGGAGGATAGGTTACCTAGGAGACTAATGGACTCTGGTACGGAGGGTAAGAGAAGTAGAGGGAGACCAAGACGACGATGGTTAGACCCAGTTTGGATTTAAAGATATAGAGATATAGAACTAAATGAGGCCACAGCACTAGTTGCAAATAGAGGAATGTGACGACATTTAGTAAATTCACAGAGGCTTGCAGACTGAACGCTGAAAAGCATAAGTCTATAATCATAATGTATGTATGTATGTATACATTACAAAATAATCCTTGATATGAATTAATTAATTTCATCAAGTGTACTAATGTAAAAATATTTCTCTATTTTTTTATATGATTTACTTGGCTCAACAATTCTATAATAATTAGGCCTATTTACCTCATACTTACTGGTCTTCCAGGATATCTTTATTATTGATCGTGTATTATTTTATTGATAGGCCTACAGACTGTGCATATTTTTATTGTGTATGATATTTTGTGTGGATGTATACTGTATGTGGTATCTATATAAATATTCAGGGTTCATAACCTGTCATTCTCTCTCTAAAATAGGTCTTTATGAAAATGTTCCATTATTTTTAGCTGCACCTTGCAAATCGGCAATTCGTTTGGGCTAAGTACGATCTGATATAATAACAGGCTATTTGAGCTCATATTTCCGATTTTAAACTACCGGTATTGCGATTAAAACAGTGTTCTGGACTGCCGCGTGCTTATCATTATGACTAAGGCACTTTTCTATTGCGTTACATACGTTAACCAATGAAATAATGTTACAGAAATCTTTTAAAATGACAGACTCTGATAGGAATTAACGTGACTCGGATAGGAATTAACTAGCACTGCTGGTAATGTCAACATGGCGATGCGCGCAAAACTCGGCTTCAGCGAGCCAATGCATTGCGGTAGGCATTGCCATCTCTATGTTATTCTGTGCTCGCTGGTACTTGCGCCACTGGCCTTCAGTACATACTACGTCATGCGTTTCCCCTACTTTTCCCCTACTTGCCCGCTAAGCTGCTCTCGTTCCTCGAGAGCGGGGAGCAAACTGACTCCGAAGGCATTTCGCTCTCGACTGACGATGCCTGTCGTAGAAGGCAATGGTATTTTTAATCGCAATTCTTCTATATAGAACGGTTGTCTTGTGAGCTCATAGGTTAGTCTAGAACAGGGCCTCTCAGGGTGCATGCGCGTGGTGCATGCACTGTGCACGGTGCAAGAGACGACTTGGCTTGGTTGACCAGAGTGCAGACCCCCCACTCCTCGATTTGGAGCAATAGCGCTTACTCTCTCTTTCCTCACGCCTGTCTCGCTTGCTCCGCCTGTCTCCCTCTGCCCCACTTGCGCCGTAGCGCTCCAAATCCAAGCTGACTTGAGCCGAGCATAGGCGAGTTGAGCCGAGCTTAGCCGAGTAGCCCAGAGACGAAGCGTTGATCCGAGCCATGCCGAGCGGCAGCGATGCACAGTGCACGGAGCTCTTGCACCTCTATCTGCACGCGTGAGATTTTGGGCGTTTGAGAGGCCCTGGTCTAGAAGGAGCGTTTTTTGTCAGGCAGAGAACTTGTTTTAATTCTTTCTACTGTAGCTAGGTTTATACTTCGATAGGTGTTCCCAGATAATGTCTAAGGCGTATGTCATTATGAGGTCTGTTTGCACGAAGACTTTTTTCTCTTAGCAGCGTGTAAGTTATTAGGAACGCTCTGTTATCTGCTGAATATATTAGGGAGCTGGGAAAGGTTAGAGAATCAAGGAGTACCTAGCAGGGAATAGCATTCTTCCGTGATCAGAGGAAGTGTATACTCTCTGGCTTGACAGGTAGTAATCAAACATGGCTGCACGCAATGATATTACTAAGGATGAAAATAGTAATAGAATAGTAATGAAAGTGTTAGTCGCTTAGCAACCAGCTAGGTACAGAATGTATTGCATGCTAGGGTAAGCCTTCGCCTGCAATTACTGGAGTGATCATTCCGTAGGTCGTTCTTTACAACTTTCAGTTTCGAAAACGACCGTTTTGCGTAAGAAACAGTAACAGAAATAATAAAGTCTAAAATTTGATATTTTGGTACCAATTTTCACTTTATTTGGTGCAGATCATTGTGAGACAGCGTGCCATAGTTGCCTTAAACTCAACAAAATAACAATAATTTGCAGGCAGATGCAACAGTCTGACATTTACTCTACATACGCACTGTAAAAACAAACCTTTTCGGCCCAATCTACAGATCCATCACAATGCCACTTTTCCCGCGTAGAGTGGCATTCGGGTGAAGTTTATTTTTTAAGGTAGTAAGCGGGCCCCTTTATCCGCGGGCCCGCATGCATGGGGCCCTTACGTTATGCCCCAGGTAGTAACGCTAAAATTCTCGTAAGGAAAGTGTCTACCTCGTATCAAACTTAAACCTGAGTTTGGATTAGGATTTTCAAACTGCTGGAATTTTTTCAGGCGGAGAAACAAATGATGCCGAAGATGAAGATGAGGTCGATGAATGTGATGATAATTTGCCGTTATCTGAGTTGCTTCGAAAAATAGACTGTGATATAGTGAATCTATGTAAGTATGAAATGAATGCACAATAGACGATAGCCTAGTTAAAACGCAGGCACAAAGAACTATGAATTTGGAAGAAGTGAAAAATGAGGGCCATAGTGCCCGCAAATAAGAAGAATAAGAAATATTTATTCCAAAAGTGAGTGATGCGTTAGAAGCCATCGGAGTTGTGAACAAGTTCTACGAAGCCAGGGGAAGCAGTAATGAAGTTGTGACGTAAATTACGAACATAGAACGTAATTTACAATATGTTTATTGGGCAAGCAGAAAAAAAACCAGACAAATAAAACTCCTTATTATTCCTAAATGAAGAAGCTTGGTCAGTACCCTACATACTGTACTGTAGTTTGAAGTTTAATTGCTTGCTTACTTACATTCTTCGTCCGTTTACCTTCCAGGGTTGGTTTCTCCCTGGGACTCAGCGAGGGATCCCACCTCTACCGCCTCAAGGGCAGTGTCCTGGAGCGTGAGACATTGGGTCGGGGGATACAATTGGTGAGCAGGAGCAGTGCCTCGCCCAGGCGGCCTCACGTGCTATGCTGAGCGGGTGCCTTGTGAGGGGATGAACATATCGGAAGGGATAGACAAAGAAGAGGGAAGGAATCGGCCGTGGCCTTAAGTTAGGTACCATCCCGGCATTTAACTGGAGGTGAAGTGAGAAACTACGGAAAACCACTTCCAGGATGGCTGAGGTGGGAATCGAACCTGCCTCTACCCAGTTGAGAATTTCATTTCACGAATTAAAATTCTCCTATAAAATTTAATACTGTATTTCACATTGGACGTGCTGTATTTCAGTTTCGTACTTTAATGTCAGGCTCAAAAGTAAATAAATACAATCTAAAATTCACATTATTCGACGGGTTGCATAAATCTCGGTTACAACGTCACTCCTTTATAACGATACAAATTATAAGCTCCCTAGTATGTCGTTATAGCCAAGTTCTATAGAATGTCATTTTTATCAAAATTAACTTTTATACACCAAGCTCATCAACAGTCAGTCACATCAAATACCACGTCAGTAAATCTCAGTGAATAGAGACTGCTATGAAATGCAAAGAAAATAATATGCTTGCGGAGTTTTGAGTCGTGCACTTTTTTCTTTTCAAGAGGCGTGGTGGGGGAAGCACAGAGAAGACCCATCGAGCAGATCTAAAATGTAAAACGAACATACGTGACAAAGATGTACTTCTCTCGTCAGAAATCTGTAAACTCACTTGAGGCATCATGCTGTTAATGAGTTGTCATGTACATGAGAGACTTTTATCTATCGTTTCATGCGAAAACTGACACCTGCCAGATAAAATTACAACTAGGTCTGTCAGATTGAAACGTCGGCGGTGAAGTGAACATTACTGACGAACTAATAGATGTGAAAATATAATAAAAATCCCCAGTTCTAGCCCTTCAGGGATATGAGCTACGAGTATATTCTTTATTTATTCCTGAAAGTTACAACAGAGGCTGCTTGGCCGAGGAGGACTGGATGGACTGGGTTCGAATCCCCGTCAGGAAGTCGTAACATTTAAGAAACTAGATTTCCACTTCCGGAGGTGCATATGGTCCTGAGGTTCGCTCAGCCTACACAAACAATGAGTACCAGGTTAACTCCTGGGGCAAAGGTGGCCGGGCGTAGAGCCAACCACTCTTACCCCATCAAGTGCCGAGGTTACGGGTTGTGGAAGCCTTTACCTTCCACCCCTCCAAGGGCCTTCATGGCCAGTACGAAGTTAACTTTGCTTTGCTTTTCTTAATCATCGTTATCCTGTCGATTAGATTAGGAGTTTGCCTTTTTCTACCACTACGAGCGCTAATGTGAGTCAATGCAGAGTTCCACTTAAGCTCTTATAACTACATTTGGTGTGGACATTAAAAAAAAAAAATCAGAAACTCCTGAGGGTGATGAACCAAGGAACACATTACGGAAAGAATTATGTAAATAAATTAATTTGTCTAGAATTTGAATAAAAAAGATAACGAATAAAGAAACAAGCGATTTTACGCTGTTTTTCGGGAGCTACATTTAGGCCGGAAGTGATTTTCGAAATGTGTTATTTTTAGTTTGTTAATTTTTGTATCCATCACTTGGCACAGGCCAGAGTAAAGTGTAGCTTCCACCGAAGTCTCAGTCTCATCCATGGCTGTGACAATATGGTAACTGCTGGGGTATGGGTGGTGCTGAGTAATGACATTCAGAGCATGACTAGTGCACCTGAGTGTTATGAAAGGTGTTGCTCATAGGGTCAGTCGTGCTGCAATAGCACTTTCTGACCCAGTGAGGAAAGCAATGGCAAACTACCTCACTCCTCGTCTTGCCTAGTACGCCTCATTTTGGTGCTGCCATTGGTTTTTGGAGTTTCCTTATAACCGCATAACCTTTGGTGGTGCTATTTGAGGATCCAACCAGCCTCTGGGCTGTTGACCTAACAGACAGACAAAGATATTCAAGGTCCGCCTCTGTGGTGTAGTAGTTAGTGTGATTAGCTGCCACCCCCGGAGGCCCGGGTTCGATTCCCGGCTCTGCCACGAAATTTGAAAATTGGTACGAGGACTGGAACGGGGTCCACTCAACCTCGGGAGGTGGGTACAATTACCGCCTCAGACACCCTTGAAGTGGTTTTCCGTGGTTTCCCACTTCTCCTCCAGGCAAATACCGGGATGGACCTAACTTAATGCCACGGCCGCTTCCTTCCCGCTTCCTTGTCTGTCCTTTCCAATCTTCCCATCCCCGCCTCAAGGCCCCTGTTCAGCATAGCAGGTGAGGCCCCTCTGCGCAAGGTACTGGTCATCCTCCCCAGTTGTATCCCTCGACCCAGAGTCTCAAGTTCCAGGAGACTGCCCTTGAGGCGGTAGAGGTGGGATCCCTCGATGATTCAGAAAAAAAAACCGACTCTGGATGGTAACCAGATAAAGAAGAAGAAGAAGAATAAGAAAGATACCCAAGACTCACAATTTGAAACCTTTCTGGGCCCTTTAGCCATTCAACTTTTGGTACAATCGAGGAAATTGCTTAATTTTACGTTTTCCATAGTGTGGGGGGACTCATACTTTGCTAAGAAATGTTTTCAAAATTTAAAGCACGTTTCACGAAAAATTAAAAAAAAACGTGAAACTTCTTAAAAAAAATATCTTAGTTTCAACTCACCGGGCGAGTTGGCCGTGCGGTTAGGGGCGCGCGGTTGTGAGCTTGCATCCGGGAGATAGTGGGTTCGAATCCCGCTGTCGGCAGCCCTGAAGATGGTTTTCCGTGTTTTCCCATTTTCACACTAGGCAAATGCTGGGGCTGTACCTTAATAAAGGCCACGGCCGCTTCCTTCCAACTCCTATCCATTTCCATAAGACCTATCTGTGTCGGTGCGACGTAAAACAAATAGCAAAAAAAGAAAAGTTTCAACTCACTATTGATTCTACGTCGGAACTTACAGTTTCCCGTAGAATTCGAACCACTGGCACTTGAAATTCAACTTAGAAAATTTAATTTTTCTTTTCGGC
The DNA here is from genome assembly GCF_040414725.1 of Anabrus simplex. NCBI lineage: Eukaryota > Metazoa > Arthropoda > Insecta > Orthoptera > Tettigoniidae > Anabrus > Anabrus simplex. Next base: position 118,450,693 of record NC_090270.1, read on the forward strand.
GAAGTCAATAATCCAGCATGAAGTCTTGGATCTATGATACTCAAGCTTTATCTGAGATTCTATGTATTTCAATAGGAGCTGCTCAGATGAGGCATAAAGGTGTGATTGACTGGCTCACCCGGAAGGACGTAGGTTTGATTCACCTCTCCTCCCCCCGTTAGTAAGTGGGGAAAATTTAGAAATGAAATTTCTACTTCTGGAGAGGCACATGGCTCTAAGGTTCACTCTATGCCTATAAAAATCACACACACACACACACACACACACACACACACACACACACACACACACACACACACACACACACACACACACACACACACACACACACACACACACACACACACACACACACACACACACACACACACACACACACACACACACACACACAAACAAGAAAACCGAGCACCACGTTAATTCCTCAGAGCAAAGGGGACCGCAGCATTAACCACTCTATCCCAGTCTGCGCTTTTACTTTCAACTCCTCCATGGGCCTTTATGAACTCTCTTGCTTTGAATTAAATAGGTTTACTAATACGCGCACTAACAATGAAACCACAATAACACAGTTTTGGTGATGGAACACACATTTCACTAGCTTAAATTTAATGAAGTTTAAATTCTTATAGCTTAGAAACTATGGATTTTATTTGCATGATACATACATTCAAAACGATTCATGAAATAACGTTGCACCTATTAAATTACCAGTAAATTTGATCTAAATTTGCATATTAATGTTTAATTTTTTTACAATTTGCTTTACGTCGCACCGACACAGATAGGTCTTACGGCGACGATGGGATAGGAGATGGCTAGGATTGGGAAGGAAGCGGCCGTGGCCTTAATTAAGGTACAGTCCCAGCATTTGCCTAGTGTGAAAATGGGAAACCACGGAAAACCATCTTCAGGACTGCCGACAGTGAGGTTCGAACCTACTATCTCCCGAATACTGGATACTGGCCGCACTTAAGCGACTGCAGCTATCGAGCTCGGTATTATTAATTTTTTTTAAATAAATAGGGTTTTTAATACGAATACTCTACGTTTTCGTAGTTCTATTCATTACATTATTTAAAGACTTATTTCAACAACACATTCCTTTATTCAGTACCCGAACTCAATTCAAATTCCTCAACACAACAGTAAAATCACCCATATCCTTCATAATCAGAACCTACTTCTATCTCTTCTTCTCCAAAATTGATTTCTATATATCCCAGCTGGCTTTCGCCAGAAATAATTAGTACTATCATGTTCTTTCATACTGTACTTCTTATTAATACAATTATATATTATTAAAATTACTTCTAGCTTTATTTCTTGCTTTCATATAATCCCAGGAGGCTTTAAAACTATTTTTAATTAGCATATTTTATCAGCTATCTAACAATTACTTTAAGCCTATTCATTTTATAATTATTATCATTTTTTTATCTTACCGACTAAACCTACTTTAGTATATATATATATATCTCTACAGTCTATTACTATACATGTAAAAAAATATTATCTTTAACGCCTTGTACCCTCAAAACTGGCAGAGGGACTCATATCTAGACCCAGTTCTAGTGCCCGATCTCCTATTTCTCTAAGAGATGGACGACGTGAAGTGATGGTAGGTAGTGGTGGTGATTATTGTTTTAAGAGGAAGTACAACTGGGCAACCATCCTCTATATAACATTAATCAGAGAGAAAAAAAATGGAAGGGTTCTGACACTTCGAAAAATGAAGTTATCGGCTACGAAGGGCGTGGAAATGAAAGACTCCCTAGGCCTCCATGCGTAATAACATCAGGGTCGGAAAAGAACAAGAATTGAACAAGAGAGATCGGATAGGATAGATGAAAGTGAGGAGCCTGGCACAAGTAAGTGGAAGCAATGTCAGGACTCAACTGAGTGCCCCGTGGTCGCCAACCCACGCTCCAAAGTTCAGAGCTACTGGGGCCTCTTTTAGTCGCCTCTTATGACAGGCAGGAGATACTGTGGGTGTTATTCTACTGCCCCCACCCACAGGGGGAAGTGATGCTAGTAATACTGCCTGTTATGTAGCCAGCCTCTGGTGCGTATGGAGTGAAACTGTGTCACTCATAGGATTGGTTTGTTACACATTTCATTGGGAATGGTAGAATCGCATATAAAAACACATTCTGGCTCACTGAGGAAAGCAACGGGGTACTACACTGTTCTTCTTTTTCCTAGTACACCGAGGCGATGAAACTTACTGTAGATTATCTATGACAACAAATGATAAGCTGTGGAGAATCTAACCAACCTTCGGCCTGGTGACACACACACACACACACACACACACACACCATTATTATTATTATTATTATTATTATTATTATTATTATTATTATTATTATTATTTCTATTTATTCGATCTTGGTCAGCTGTAGACCACATGAAATAGCTTCATGATCATCTTCCTCTCCTTGCCTTCCTGTCTTTGCAGTATTTCTTCCTTCGTTCAGTATGTTCCCTCCTCCTTTTCTCTGCCAAGACAGATTTAATTTGCTTCTTCGTTTTCTCCTGCAACCCCCAAATTTTTAAATTCTTTTTCAGAAAGTGACTCTATCTAATAACTCGTTTCTTGTGATGCCCTCCTCAGCCATATCCTGCCTGTTTAATTTCGGTGAGCCATGATATTTGTGTTTCAGGATTTTTATTGAAATGATCATATACTATCTCTGTTAGTCTCTCTGGATTCATGCGGACCAAATTGCCATAAAATATAATCCTGACTGTTCTGTCACTATCTGCCAGATTTTCATTTTCAAATGTCTTTATTGTTCCTTTTCCTCCATTCATTTTACTTTAAAACAAGCATTTTTCTTACTACTTTACTTCTTTTGTAATTCATTTCAGCTGTATACTGGCACTCCGGTTTTATTCCAATGTTATAACGATGGAGTTTCGCTTTTAGTGACACTGATCTTTTTTAAAGATGTTTAGTTAATTGATAATCTAACTCCATTTTTGTGATCATATTTAATTTGCTTTTTCTTCGGGATATTTCAGTTTGTTTACTTTTAAAATTTTTGTCATATTTCGTGTTAAGATCTTTTGGAGCATCTTTAATGTTTATCATCAATTCCGTCTTGTATCCTCACGGATGTATTTGCAAAGTTTCGAGTTAATGAAATAAAGCACATGATCTGCTGTGGTAATAGAATGTAATATTATGTCAACAAAACACTTGAAAATACATCACACAAAGAAATTGAATGAAACGTTTCTTTGAACAAACTATGCGCCGAACTGTTAAAAAGTCCTTCAAAGATTTTCGTCATGGAGACAAATGTACTCATAACTTTGCTCAGAATCTACCAATTTAAGTAGTTATTACCTCAAAAGAAAGCGGGCGATTGACTGAGTGTTTTTAGATCACAACAAACTGCGTACCTCAATTAGAACGAAAGATATGATTGGTTGAATGAGAAAAAATGTTGAAGAAATGAGATATCAAATTGAATGTGCATTCATAACTTTCCTCAGAATCAACCAATTTGAATAGTTAAGAGCTGAAATGAAAGAGCTTGATCCACTGAGTGTCCTTAAGCTAAAACGAACTCTGTACCCTAATTAGAACCAAAGATATGATTGCTTCAAAGAGAAAAAAATAATTGAAAAATCAAATAATTTGGGGAAGGCGGAAGTTAAGTGATTTATAGTACCTGATGACAAATCTGTGCATGAATACCTTTCAGTTAAAAAAATCATGAAAGAAACCGACCGGATAGAATGGCCGGACTGACTGACTTAACCATATGTCAGTTTGGACACCCCCGAGAGGGTGCCTAGTGCGGTGCCAGTACCGGTGCGCTATGCCGCGCTCCTCACCTGGCCTGTTTTTGAAAATAAGTATAAAAAGAATAAATATATAGAAGTTAATAATAATAATAATAATAATAATAATAATAATAATAATAATAATAATGGTGGAATTTTTACTGTATTGTGGGTGCGGTTATGTGTAATATGGTTAAACATGACGCTATTGACAGTATTGACCATGGCTAGATGTTAATACAAATTTCTAAATTGCTTTTGAGCCAGCGGTAAGGGTAAGGCCAGGAGTTTTCATAAGTTTTTAAATATATTATTCTATTTTGTAACTCTTTCTTTGCACTTTATTTTATTTTTCATTTCATTTTATTTTTATTTATTTCTTCTACTACATTCGTCACTGATTCGTCTAATGACCCTGCTGTTTACTTGGCATGCACATGCGATGGAATAAGAAACAGTAACAGTATGATGGGGTCGTCACCTCCCATTCCAAAGGCAAGCGCACAGTGAGCCATCTAGTGACGAACGAGAGCACTACTTACTATAGACCACGGCGGACTAGATCCCTCGCTGCGCTCCAGCTAGAGCGACGCATCAAGTCGGCAGTGTATAGACCAACGGTAAAGCATTCTTAACACATTAATAATGGGCTACGTTAATTAACGTAGTTTGGTATAGGTGTGCGGACGCCCGGCTACGTAAATTAACGTTTTCTCACATTGCTTCATTGTTGTGTGTTTTTATCCTCTCTGCCGTTTATTAATCGAAATATTTCATGTTGATTACAAACTAAAGTCTTTGTTGATCGGAATTTAGATACATATATTCTTTTCTTGACAAAGCTTCCGGCACAGGAAGTGTGGTGTCATAACACTCAGTACCGCGTGACAAAGTGTATTGCCAAGTGTCAGCAAGGCGTGCCATAGCAAAGACAGCTTGAATGATGATGAGATATTCGGAGAATCGCATGCTGATAGTTTATCTGATGTCCGTAGTGATTGCGAAATTGTAAGTATTAGTGATTGTGAAGATGTGTGTCCGTCAACGCGCTGAAGTGAAAGTGCGACATTCAGTTCAGACGAGTCTGTTGACGGCGACAATAATGCGAGTCGCATAGAGGCGCGCGGCTGTGAGCTTGCATCCGGGAGATAGTAGGTTCGAATCCCACTATCGGCAGCCCTGAAGATGGTTTTTCGTGGTTTCCCATTTTCACACCAGGCAAATCCTGGGGCTGTACCTTAATTAAGGCCACGGCCGCTTCCTTCCAACTCCTAGGCCTTTCCTATCCCATCGTCGCCATAAGACTTATCTGTGTCGGTGCGACGTAAAGCCCCTAGCAAAAATAAATAAATAAATAAATAAATAAATAAATAAATAAATAAATAAATAAATAAATAAATAAATAAATAAATAAAATAAAATAAATAAATAAATAAATAAATAAATAAATAAATAAATAAATAAATAAATAATGCGAGTGAAGATGCCAGTGATAGTAGTGACAGTCAGGTTGATGGAGGGACAAATACAGATTGAAACAGAGTCCTAGAACCATTTACAGGTTTTACAGGTATTTCATCCTACTTCTCCTTCTAGGTGTGCTTCTGTTGCTGGTCCACATGAAAGAATGGAGTAGCGCACGCCCGGACAACAATTAAATTCAAACCTTCATTATTAGAGAAGTCTTGCTTATTATACCTACAATTACGGGCCGTGAAAGCATCGATATAAATAGATCAATTTAATGTCTCAGTTCTTATATCCAATTCTGACTTTCTGAATATAATTTTTCTTTCTTCGATTTCGGTCCTCAATGGACCACGTAAAATAACTTCATTATGTTTTTCTCTCCTTTCTTGATTTTTGGTGTCTACAATGCTTATTAATTCTTTCACTGTGTTCTTTTCTTCTTTCATCCGTTCAAACAATTGCACGCTTTCTGTCGTTTCCCCGAAAAACCTATAAATTTCTAAGCCTAATGTTGAATATAAGTCTGCCAAGAATTTCTGCTTCGTAATTCTCATTTCTGCTAAAGATTTTTTTTTCACGTCGATGAAGCAACTTATTAGTGTTTTGGGATTTTTGTCGAAATGGTCAAATACTTTTTGTCAATATTTCCCTGTTTCATTTGCACTAAGTGACCATACTTATTTTTCTGATGGCATCTGATAATTTTTCAGTTTAGCTGTGAATTTCTTTATATTAATATTCTTCTCTTCGAAGTACTCCCAACTTTTCTTAGTTAAAGTACCTTACATAGTACTTTCTTCGATTTAACTTTTATTTGTTTAAGAGAATTTCTGCTCCGTAGAGGCATTGTGGTTTCATAATAGTGTTGTAATGTTCATTGTTTTGAGAGTGATGTTCATTGTAAATGGTTTAGTTGATAAGTCAATTCCATTTCCTGAGCTCCATTTTTGTTTGATTGTTTATCTAGACCATTTGGTAGTATTATTTCCCCTAGCTTCTAGAATTTATTCCCTCAGTGGATGCTGCACTATCTTGTGTTTAGGAATATTGGAGCATTGTCAATGTTCGTTACGAAATCTGTACATTTGTACCCCTGTTTTTATATTATTATTATTATTATTATTATTATTATTATTATTATTATTATTATTATTATTATTATTATTATTATTATGCCAACCTTCCCTGTTACAGCACCAACCATTACCTTAGCCAATACCAAACAAATTAAAATTGTGAATAAGTTTAAATATCTTGGTGAAATTATAACTTGGAACACCAATGAAAAATCATCAATATAAAGCAGAACATATAAGTTAAAAAAAGCACAACGAATTACATGGCCAACGTACAAGAAAAAATCTCTTTCAATAAATGCTAAACTTCAACATTACTGCTCCGTCATTAAACCTGAAGCGACTTATGCTTGTGAAACACTATTTAAATTGAACACCAAAGCAACAACTGATACTCTGCAAAAGGTTGACAGAAGGATACTCAGAACAATCATTAATAAAAAACATCAGGTGGATGGACAATGGAGATTATTACCTAATGCAGTGGTTTATAGGGAAAGTGAATCTATAATAGATACGATGAGGAAAAGAAGAATTGCCTTTTTCTGTCATCTTTCTAGATTAAATGATAATAGGATAATAAAACAACTATTTAATTATGGAAAAGTAAAACAAAAATTAATTGGTTTAAAGAAGTTCAGAATGATTTAGAAGAGCTGAATATTACAATGAAGCAAATTGAAAATAGAGAAGAAAAAAGGATTCTCAAGAACAAACAAATAAGATTGTCATTAAAAACTGTACAACACAAATAATATGTCATATCTGATGAAGAAAGGGCAGCCAGGTCAGCCAGAATGAAGAGGTTTTGGGAAAGGAAGAAGATGATGCAAGCTAAATCTTCAGTTAATTCTTTGTTAACGTAAATGTATTTGGGTTTGATTTCAGTGCTCCAATGTGGGCGTAAACTATGTAAATAATAAATATTATTATTATTATTATTATTATTATTATTATTATTATTATTATTATTATTATTATTATTATTATTACACTCATGTTCATGAAAAACAGAACACCTTGAAAGACTAGAGATAGGAAGTTCATATTCGCAGGACATGTGCATTAGTATGTTTGAAGAAATGATTAGCATTTGGACCATGTCAGCTCTCAGCTTTAAGGTCCACATCGATATCTCAGCGCACCACCACCGACTGGTAAAGTGTGCCTGTAGCTCTCGTTGTCGCTATAAACCGAAGGTAATGGGTCAGTATGACTTGAGCAGACGTGCAGGATGCCTTGCAGACGTATGCCAGAACCGTCCCGTCAAAAGAGTGAGATTGAAAGAGGGCGCATTATTGGCATGAGAGAACGTGGTCCATCCATTCGAGAAATTACTGCTCGTGTGGGACGAAGTGTGTCGGCAGTGCAACGGGTGTGTACAGAATGGTTCACAGAACGCCGTAGAACACGACGAGATGGGTCTGGTCACACCACCGAGACCACCCCTGAGAAGATCGACACCTCATCCGAATGGCATTGCAGGACAGATGTGCGTCCTCCTTGGCTCTGGTGCAACCGTAGAACAGTGTAACACATCGTACACTATCAGGAGTGACCGTCCGTCGCCGTTTATTACAGTCTGGGTTACCGGCGCGTCGTCTACTTCTCCACCTACCTTTGATTAATGTGCATAAACATGCTAGACTGCAATGGTGTATGGAACGACGTCACTGGGGACAGGAATGGCAGCAGATGGTGTTTTTGGACGAATTCAGGTTTTGTTTGTTTGAAAATGATGGCCGCATTTTGGTTCACCGCCGACAGGGGGAGAGGCATCACATCGTCTGCATTCACACAAGACATACAGCGCCAACTCAAGGCCTTATGGTGTGGGGTGCTATTGGGTACAACCACAAATCACAGTTGGTGCGTGTCCAGGACACTGTGACCAGTTTGACCTACGTGAATGACATCCTTCGACCCGTAACCATACCCTCTCTGTACGACACCCCAGACAACATATTTCAGCAGGACAATATGCGACCACATGTTTCTACACGAGCAGGTACCTTCTTGTTGCACAGGATGTCAGACTGTTGCCGTGGCCCGCTCGATCACCGGGCTTGTAACCAATCGAAAATGTGTGGGATATGGTGAAACGACGGGTGCGGCGCTGTGATCCAATGCCAACCACCAAGGATGAACTGTGGAATCAGGTGAATGCAGCATGGATGGCTATATCCCAAGACGCTATTCGCGCCTTATACGCACGGAACAAGTTATCCGTGCCCGTGGAGGAACCAGTGCCTACTAGGCAACAGGAAACATGCTGAACAGAAGAGAATGAAATGCTAATCGGTTCTGCAGAACAAATGAACATGTTCTGTGAACATGAACTTCCTATCTCCAGTCTTTCAAGGTGTTTGTTTTTTATGAACATGAGCGTATTATCATTTCTTCTTCTTTCTTCTTTGTCGTTTGGGCCTACTGATGACCAGTATCTTCTCGTCACTTGCGCCTTCTGTTTTCTCCTCTTCCAGCATCCTTCATTTTCTGACTGTGAGCCAGCTTTCTTTCATCCGTCTGCATAGGTCTGCTGGTTTCTGTGTTCTTCCTTCTCGTAAGTGACGCTGGAAAAATTCCTCGCTGGATGGCTTGCCAAAACTGTAGGCGGTTATGTAAGACTTATGCGGGATACCCAGTTGTTCCAGATCCGACTTGACCGAAGATATACACTTGTTCCCAGATGCCTTCCCCCTACCTGCCACACCGAAGATCCTGTTGGTAAACCTCCAGGGGTTCATGCGGGTTAAGTGCTCATAGAAGACCAGGCGCCTTTTTCTTACACGCATGACAATGTCTTTCTGATGTTTTTATAGTTCATCGTTGTGCCTTATTATTATTATTATTATTATTATTATTATTATTATTATTATTATTATTATTATTGTTACGGAGTTATCCGTGGAAGGCAGAGGTGAAAGAAGGTGCAGGCTGGAATGGGTCTAACTACAAGGCCGAAAGATGAATTAAAATTTAAATAAAGGTTATATTTTCAATAGACAACAAGATTTAACAAACTTTCACTAGGTGAAATAACCATAAAAACACAGGTACAATGATAATTTTACAAGCGAAAACACAAGTTTTAAGGGGATCATTACAAGATCTGGGCTACGAGCCCCAAGATCAATAATTCCTGAGCTCACAGCTCACAGCTCACAACCACAATTTACCAAAGGGAGCACTTGCTCCCACCTAGTAATGTCAAGCCTCCTAGAGGCACCTTTCAAAATACCAGAAAGAGCTGACCCGCTCTCAATCATTCAAGCCTATTAAAGGCAATACCAGACTTTACAGTAACTTGCCATCGAGGCACAACTTACAAGAATTAAACAGGGTATCTCGCACCCAGCCTACAGGGCCTTAAAAGAAAATTAATAGGTTAATTAAATGGCCCAAAAATACCAAGACGGATGGAGGCGTTGCTTGCACTCCCACATGAAACCTAATAAAACCTAAGGGGCACTAGGCTACTGTCACAGGGGCTATTCCAAAACTAGAGAGCTGACTCGCATAAGAAAATTTTAATACATTAAGAGAAGAAAATCAGTTATGAAAACGTAGTCACCTCCAGTCAAAATGAAGGGGAGCTCGAGAGGGTAAGGCACTCCCTATCCCCGATTTACAGTTACATAATAAGAAAGTTTTACATAAGCCGGCACTAAGTTACATTTTTAGAAAGGTAGGTTACATTGAAAAAGTTTCGGACCTTCCCCGAGGGCTAAACTGCTGAGCTAGCAAGAATTAAAGATGTTAAAAGGCCATTACCTTGCAGAGGAGCTGCTGGCGGTTGAAAGAGGCGCTTTCCGCCTCCTGCTATACTTCCATACACTAAGATAGATGTTGTACGAGTAGCCGAGAGCCAGGAAAATCAGCAGTTTTTATACTCTCGGGGAAGATTCGAGACCTTTCACGAATGATTAAGACACACCCACAGACGTTTATTGGTTAGCTTACAGTTACACATCAACATTGGGGAAGAAAGACGCCATTGGCTGAAAATTAATGACAGAAATTTACGATTGGCTAATTTCAATACTGGCGGAAAGAAAGATAAATATTACCAACCCACAAATGAAAGAACAACGTTTAGTAAAGAACAAACTTATGAATACAAAATATCTTCAAGAAAAGTTCCTTCACTTCGCAGCAGGGTGCATGATCATAGTTTTTGGTAGAGACATCTGTGAGAGAATGTCCACACTTCTTGATAATTAGTAAACAAAAACAATTGGAAATTCACTCAGTGACATCTTCTGATAAACGGTTGATTTAAAGTTCAGAGTTTCAGCTGTAGAGGAGTACTTTAAGGCGGAAAATTCAAATGTGCGGCGTATAGGTGTACCAACCGTTACAATTACACTATTCCTTTGCTGGCAAGACCTAGTGTTTACAGTTCACTATGTGTTCTGGTGTAAGCTAGAACAATTTCTTAAACTTTCGTTGACCTGTCTCAGTCTCATCCTTGGCTCTGACAACATAAAAGTGACCGAGGTATGAGTGATGCTAGTAATGCAGGCAGTCCCTGTTATGAATAGTGTGAAAATGTTGCTCCTAGGGTCGTTTGACGCGTTCATTTCAGTGGGCTTGTCAGACTGAGATGTAATAGTAACTTCAACCTCAGTGAGGAAAGCAAAGGGAAAAAAAAATTCTCCTAATTTCCCTAGTAAGCCTCTTCAGCGACGCCTGGGCCACCTGACGGCTGATGACTGAGCTGTCGAGGTCCAAACCAGCCTCCGGGATGAGCATTTTTTATTTTCTTATTACACTTTCCATAGAATCGTAGGAGGTTGCACTTTACTTGTCGCATCTTAAAGCGCATTATATTACTCTGCTGCTACAAAGAAACACAAGCACAATACTTCTCAAAATTCCAGTGAGAGAGCGCTTGCCCTAATAACAATATCCCTGATTAAGAACTGCAGCGGAATGCATGCCGCAGTGTTGTAATTTAGTGTTAGAACTTTAATTTATTTGCCTCATTAATTCCTAGAATTAACTGTAGCTGTTCCATTTTCATTAATTGATGAGACACCTCAGTGTTTACTCACGAAATGTTCAAACCGCAAACAATTCTCAGAGTTGCCTTGTCGCTAGAGATAGCTATTGTCGGATCTCTTTGAATGATAAATAGTAAGGTTTCCTTAATGGCTGATTACCTTTCTATTTTATTATTGGTTTTACGTCGCACCTACTTAGACAGGTCTTATGGCGACGTGGGAATAGGGCACGGCTGGGACTGGGAAGTGACAGTGGAGTTCGCCCCAGCTCCGCCAGGCCACCTAACGGCTGTGCCTTAATAAAGGAGTCCAATCCTAGCCCTTTTAGATACTTGCGTCACCTAAAGTCTTTCGATGTGTTCGTGTGACGTTTGAAAAATTTGACCTCATCACTTTTATCACCACCGAGCGAATTGGCAGTGTGGTTAAGATCGCCCAGCTGTGAAATTGCACTCGGGACATGGTGGGTTCGAATTGCACCGTCAGCAGCCCTGAAGATGATTTTCCGTGGTTTCCGATTTTGACACGAGGAAAATATTAAGCCCACGGCCGCTATGTTCTCAATCCTAGCCATTACCCAACCTTCCATCGCCGAAAACCTCCCATTTGTTATTGCGACGTTAAATCAGTAGTATCGAAAACAAATGGAAAGAAACATAATTCAAGTATGAGGCCATATTACTCTTCCGAATTCATAGTGTTATCTGTTTTCTAGGATGGCCCACCTCTCTTGTCTTCGGGACGGTAGTTTCAGGCCATTTACGGAAGTCTTAAAATATCCATCCTAAAACATGCTCATATCAATGCCATTTATAACTTTTAATTATGTTTATAAAGGGACTGCCCTGAAGGACGTGGGTTTGAATCCCCGTCAGGAAGTCGTAAAATTTAAGAAACGAGATTTCCACTTCCGGAGGTGTACATGGCCCTGAGGTTCACTCAGCCTACACCAAAAGTGAGTACCAGGTTAATTTCTGGGGAAAAAGGCGTAGAGCTAACCACTCCACCCCATCAAGTGCCGAGGTTACGGATAGTGGAAGCCTTTTCCTTCCACCCCTCCAAGGGCCTTATGGCCTGTACGGAGATGACTTTGCTTTGCTAATTGTTAATAAGAGTTGTTATACCGAAGTTATCCATATACATATTCTTACCGGGAACGATCAAGCCTAGTGCAGCCCTTGACTGGTATTAAGGTCATTTCAGTAACAATTAGAGAACTATAAATTTTTTGTGAGAACCCAAGTTTCAGTTCTGCACCGATAAATTGGAATAGCCAACATGAGATATTAATCACCTCTTTCCTAGTTCTATTTCTCAGCGTTCTCTTTACAGTGGTACACTGTATGGAAGACGAGTGGTAGCAGAAGACATAAAGCACATCACAACAAACAATGATCAATGTTGATCAATTTTATGAGCTTTCTATATTGTGGGCCTTCACATTCAGATTTCTTCAGACTCTGTGATAATAGGGCATCTAATAAAAATCTTTATACCGGGCGAGTTGGCCGTGCGGTTAGTCATAATAATATATAATAGCTATTTGCTTTACGTCACACCGACACAGATACAATAGGTCTTATTGCGACGATGGGATAGGAAAGGCCTAGGAATTGGAAGGAAGCGGCCGTGGCCTTAAAGGGGAAGACCTAGCTTAACACAGGGAAAATAGGCCAATATTCATTTGATTGTTATATATGCTACAAACGTTGACAAATGCTGCACATAACCCAGTATTGGCATGCTTCAGAGCAATCAGAAGCAACTTCAATAATGTCAACATTCTAATTACAACATTTCAAAATAAAATGTTGAAAATTTCCCGCCTTTTTAACGGTTTGCTTCATAACTCCCTTACTGTTTCACGGATAATTATGAATTTTTCAGAGTTTCCTCCCATAACGTTGTACTACAATCCGTACCTCATTCAGATCAATGGGATTTAAATTAAATTTTATATAACATATTTATTTACAAAAATATTAATATTTTCTGGTGCTCGGAATAAAAACCCAACAAAAAATCCGAATTACAGTCTATGTTAATGATTGAGGTTAATTTTGTAGCTGGAGGGAAAAGTACGAAAATTCTTATAAACTTGGAAATTATAAGGGAAACACTGATATATTGTTAAAAAGGCGGAAAATTTTGAACATTTTATTTTAAAATATTAAAATTATTAAAATTCTGACATTATTGAAGTTGCTTCCGGTTGCCGGAAAGCATGCCAACACTGGGATATGTGCAGGAATTGTCTGCAACAATTGTAGCATATTTAACAATCGAATGAATATTAACCTTCTTTTTTTCCTTTGTTAAGCTGGGTCTCCCCCTTAATTAAGATTCAGCCCCGGCATTTGCCTGGTGTGAAAATGGGAAACCACGGAAAACCATCTTCAGGGCTGCCGACAGTGGCCCTGCGGTTAGAGGTGCGCAGCTGTGAGCTTGCATCCGGGAGATAGTGGGTTCGAATCCCACTGTCGGCAGCCCTGAAGATAGTTTTCTGCGGTTTCCCATTTTCACACCAGGAAAATGCTGGGGCTGTACCGTAAGTAAGGCCACGGGCGCTTCCTTCCAACTTCTAGGCCTTTCCTATCCCATCGTCGGCATAAGTCTATCTGTGTCGGTTCGACGTAAAACCACTAGCAAAACAATCTTTATCTCTGTTTATAAAAACTCTATCATTTCTGCAAGAAGGTAGCTGAAATGAGACGCCTGTTCGATGGAATTTCCATCTATTACAATTTTTGTAGGGAAGAGGTGTGTGACTTGGAATGCCATTATCTTATTTATGGAGGTGTTTAGATGTGACCTACGTTAATGATATCCGATGGGTATATATCGTTGTTACGCCTGCGAAATCCGCTATGTGAAGTATTTCAGCTTATAACTTTTCTTAGCCTCCGTAGCTCAGGCGGCAGCGTGCCGGCCTATCACCGCTGGGTTCCGTGGTTCAAATCCCGGTCACTCCATGTGAGATTTGTGCTGGACAGAGGGGAGGCGGGACAGGTTTTTCTCCGGGTACTCCGTTTTTTCCTGTCATATTTCATTCCAGCAACACTCTCCAATATCATTTCATTTCATCTGGCATTCATTAATCATTGCCCCAGAGGAGTGCGGCAGGCTTCGGCAGCCGGCACAATTCCTATCCTCGCCTCTAGATAGGGGCTTCATTCATTCGATTCCTGACACAGTCGAATGACTGGAAACAGGCTGTGGATTTTCATTCAACTTTGCTTGGTAAGGTTCTTACACCCAAGGTTCAGTACTGTGTTAATCATTTTTAAAATATTTCTTCTCGCTCCTATGTGCTGCGGGCCAGTATTTCTCCCAAACTATTATCACATAGCGGTTATCGCAGGCGCAACGACGATATTATTGTTGATATGTAATGGCATTTCTGAATTAAAACTTTTTTGCCTGAAAGAGATATATTCATACTGTTCAACTATAAATAATTAAGAATAAATAATTCAATCCGAGATGTAGCAAGAAAGACAAGGGTACAAGTCTTACATGAGCAGAGCAGCTGATGACCAGTGTCAAGGAAACCCCATTGACATCGAGCGTTGAGAGCATGTCAGAGCGGTACTAGTTGTTTCAGCCTGCTCTAAGCATCTGCAGCGCAATGGTTCTCACGACGTAGTGCGCATAGAGGGGCGAACGGCATGATTTCGTCTCTTTCGATGAATTCCATTTCCGTCCATTACATCTACAACTCTATGACGGTCACGTCCGTATCTGGTAATATCACAGTGTCAGTTTGGAAGAATTCTGCAGTGTACATTCTGATACAGCTTCTGGAATTGACAAAATGGAGTAGTGAACCACTACACTCCAATTGGAGTCGTGTCTCGCACGCATTCCTGAGACAGTGACTGATGATCGTTACATCTCAGAAGGTTTGGAGCATGTTTTAGTCCCTTATCTTTTGGGTTTGCGTAAGACCTACCTAATACTGCAGGGGATCCGTGATGTTCGACAACTCTGGACGTCAATCCTGTTCCATTGCTACTTTGGCCTGCGCGATCTCCGGATATATTACGTATCCAAAACCTCTGGTCCATGATCCTACAACAATTGGCGAATCTCTGACCCCTTATAGCTACAGTAGACGAACTTTTGTAATGCGGTTTCAGCCCTATGGATCGACATAACCCATACACACACGAATCCTGTGGCATACAGTAGCAGTTACTGCCGTCAATGGCAGCTCTGCGGGTTACAACTCTCTTAACGTCCTACACTTCAAACCGAGCTGTATGTTCCATAAGATTTATACATAATAACTATGGCTTTGGTAGCTCTTGTCTTTCGTAATGTTGCAATTTTAATGAACAAGATGCTATAAAGACTGCACAAATAAAAGACAATTTCTGTGCCCTCATTTACATAATATACATCCTCTTTTGTAGTATACAGCATAATACTATAAACATATGACCCCTTGTATTTGTTACGTTTGCAAGCCGTGGCTATAAAGATGAGCATATCTCTAATGCCACAGTTTACGATACCAGATAACTGCGACAGTGAGGGTTCAATCTGTACTGCTTTATAGCTCCTGTAAACATATTGCCGGTAACATCTGGCTCTAGAGCGATAAACAAACAGGATGTTAGTCATACTTTTAGAATGCAGGATGTTTTACTCTCATCGGGTTATTACATTATAGATTCAGAGCTGAAGAAAATTCAGTGAAATATTTCCAAATGGGGATAATCACCTAAGATGTTACCGAGCGAGTTGGCCGTGCAGTTAGTGTCACGCACCTGCGAGCTTGCATTCGGCAGACGCTGGGTTCGAATCCCATTGTCGGCCACCCTGAAGAGGGTATTCCGTGATTTCTCATTTTCACATCAGGCAAATGCTAGGGCTGTCTCTTAATAAAACTCATGGACGCTACCTTCCTAGTCCTAACCTTCGTTCATCCTTTCGTCACTGGAAACATTCGATGAGCTAGCGTGACGTTAAACCGTTACCGAAAAATAAAGGGATGTTACCTAACCTAACCGAACCCAACTCCATGGCACAACAGCTCTCAACTCGAAGGCCTGCAGATTACAAGGTGTCGTGTGGTCAGCACAACGAATCCTATCGGCCGTTATTCTTGGCTTTATAGACCGGGGCCGCTATCTCACCATCGGATAGCTCTTCAATTCTAATCACGTAGGCTGAGTGGACCTCGAATCAGCCCTCAGATCCAGGTAAAATTCCCTGACCTGGCCGGGAACGCTACCCCTACATGACGGGGCCGGATAAAAGATGATAAACCGAAGTTATTTCTAATCCAGTGAAGAAATCGATATTCTGTTTTCGTATTCTTAAGCTGTATTAAAGTGTTCAGCAAACATTATGCTACGATTTTCCGTGGGATTATCAGAAATAGAGATATAACTTACTCGAATGTCTCCTCAAAAATGGTTGGGAACCAACTAACAGATTTGGAAACCAACTCCATTCCGGCTAATCGGGAGCAATGGAAGCGAAACCTGAAAGTTGTGGGTTATTTCCCATTAGCGTC
The DNA here is from genome assembly GCF_040414725.1 of Anabrus simplex. Lineage (NCBI taxonomy): Eukaryota > Metazoa > Arthropoda > Insecta > Orthoptera > Tettigoniidae > Anabrus > Anabrus simplex. Next base: position 118,467,567 of record NC_090270.1, read on the forward strand.
CGGGTATTCATTATTGTTCTGCCCATAAAATCTCTTCAGCATATACTTTCTTTTCAATTTTTTTTAGCGTATGGCTTTTAGCCCTGAGGACATGGTCGGCTGACTAGTTCTGTAGCTGCTTTCTCGCGAACACTCCATGGGCGGTTCGACATGTACGGCTCTGTGAGGGTGTTGTCTGCAGGTGAAGGTGTAGTTGTACTGGAAACGAATTGGGAAGGAAGCAGCCGTAGCCTTGACAAAGGTACCTTCCGGAATTTTTTCGGCATGCATTATAATATGTGCTTAACAAGACCTAATAAGTTGAAGATCTATTTCAAATCCGATGCGGTCGTAAAACGAAATATTCAGATACTGAATTGGTTTCGAAACATCTGCACCTAGTACAGTATTTATCAAGTACATAAAACAATGACAGAGCCCAATTGATGGGGTGATATTACCTGATGGGGAACACTGTGAGTTCCTAGGTGTTAAAATAAGGAATTATCTTCATTGGCGTAATCATATTAACGAGGTTGTTAAGGAAGGTTGCAGATCTCTTCACAAGTTTATGAGAGCATTTAGGGGTTGTAGTAAGGATGTAACGGCTAGGGCGCATACGCCTCTGGTAAGCCCGTATTTTAGAGTATGGTTCCAGTGTATAGGACCCTCACCATGACTACTTGATGAGATAAATGGGAAAAAAATTCAAAGGAAAGCTGCACGATTTGTTCTGGGTGATTTACGACCACGGAGTAGTGTTACGAAAATGTCGCAAACTTTGGCCTGGGAAGACTTGGGAGTAAGGAGACGAGATGCTCGACTATGTAGTATGTATCGAGCTGTCAGTGGAGATTTAGCGTGGAATGACGTAAGTAGATGAATGAACTTGAGCGTAGCTTTAAAAGTAGGAAATATCACAATATGAAGTAAAAGGCGGAATTCAAGGGGAAAATTTGGGGCAAATATTCATTTATAGGACGAGGAGTTAGTGGCTGGAATAAATTATCAAGGGAAATGCTCGAGAAATTTCCAAGTTCTTTGGTAAACAATTGATAGGGAATCCGCCATCTGGATGAGAGCCCTAAATGCAGATCATTGATGACTGATTGAGCTCAGACAAATAAAGAAATAGTATTTTAACAGATCGTAGGCGTTTAAAATCTATAACATTATTTTGACTTGTTTTGTAGAATAAAAATCTGATAATGTCCCAGTGTTCTATTTTTAGGATTTCGATTCCCCTTAAATACTCGCTACATCATGCGCTTGTTCTAGGTATGCGATACGTTGATGGAGTTTGTTCAAGATATCCAGGTTTCTATGAAAGGTCATCTCACCTCATTATAAGGAGCAGTGTGAAGCACTATGATGATAGCTGATTCCAGCTGAGAATATGAGGTGTTCGGTGCTCATCAGGTAGGGTTAATTAAAGAAGCTCCGGGTGGGAAGATCTAGCGCTGTCACTGTTTAATTTTCAAAATGAACCACAATCTACATCCCCTGCCAAGTTAGTAAGGCGATAATTAAAATTTTGCGGAACTTATTATTATCCAACTTAACTGACTTTAAACTCTTGACTCAATATTTTGATACCACATGGAGATATTATGTTTGAAGAGATCAACGTAGAAAAGACTGTTAAATGAACATTCTTCTTCCAAACGGAGTGGCAGTGCAGTTTAATAATAATCGAAGGGTACAGTTATGTTTTTGGTTTTACTTGCCGTTATTTGCCAGGAAGCAAGTACTCATGGTCCTCGATAACCACTAACCTAATAATAATAATAATAATAATAATAATAATAATAATAATAATAATAATAATAATAATAATAATAATAATAATAATAATCATACTAATACTAATAATAATAATAATAATAATAATAATAATAATAATAATAATAATAATAATAACTAGAGTCCGGATTATTAGGTACTGATAGGATAGAATGCAAACTTACTTAAGCCTGTAACAAGTATACCCTACACTGTACAACGGTTATGCTATGAGTTTTGCATAGATATTAGGGGTGCAGCCTATAGAACTCCTTGAATTTATGCTACTCTTTCTACATTATGGTACAACGGGTTGCATCACACTTCCTACAAACCAAATTACTTTGCATTCTAACCTATTAACACCTAAAAATCCGAGGTATAATAATAACTGTGCACTGGAGAAGCTTGTTAGGAAGTAGCGGAAGGAATTGGATAGACATAACGTTCCGAGTGGTATTTACCTAGGACACACGCGCGAAGGTCTCATTATACAGTAGATTACCTGACTTTTGCAGATATTTGGCACTTCTGGCACGTTCCATAGAAGTTGCAGTAATGCAGCTTAATATACTCAGACACCAGGCAGCCAAGGTGAGATTGCAAATGTCGCTAGAGAAGACCAAATATCTCACCAACATCAGTGAGAGCCCCGGAGAATTACAGTTGGAACAGGGAGTAATTGAGAAAGTCAATAATTTCAGGTACTTAGGAGAATGGCTAGAGGAAATGCATTTATTTCTGCTTCCCCCATTTGGAGGCTGCCAAAAAGACAAAGATTACATGAAAATTTGATTAATAATTACAAGGGTCGTTTAAAATAAGTCCATACATGATAGATATACTACATTAAAGCCTGCTTAATACAGCAATTAAGAAAATGTGCATCAGTCAATAATTTTGAATTCCATGAGGGATTCCTCATAGGATAAAGACATGGCTAAGAGTATAGATGATTTTTAACTATTGCTAACGATCCTCTCAGAGCTGGTAACCCAATGTCCTATCGGATATGGAGTTCATCCTTAAACAAGAAATACTGAGGAGAATGCAAGATCAAGAAGAACCTCTCGGCGAATACACTACTGGTATTCTAACACTATTCAATCGCCTAGATGTTAGCGTCCACGAGACGGAATTCTTTGACACTTTCTCTCCCAACTTAACCCCTAGGTACAAGTTCTTCATGAAAAGGTCCGAACTAAACTGTGTAGACGACATAATCTACCTAGACCGTGCATTCGAGTCGACTCTTCAATTGAACAATCTATACCAACCTCCTCCTCCTCCTGACGATTACTCTTTTGCTGATACCGCATGGATGGACATGTCTTTAGGCAATGCAACTCAAAGTTTTCTATAAAATGCAGTCAGTGCGGTTTGACTGGTGTATTCCGAAACACCTGTCCACGGTGTAATGGAAATCAGGGAAACTGACTTCACCCCAACGAAACGGCCCGCCGCTGGTGCCCAGAAGCTTTTCAAATCGTAGTATCTGTGGACTTCTTTCTGCCTCACCCTAGGCCAAAGTTCTTTCTGGTTTACGCCGTTATACGCCCTACGTGACACTGGGTCTTGTAGTTCTTTTGTAAATCAGTCTTTAGCAGAGGGGACGGTCTTAAAGTATCTTCGAGATTGCAACCTCTTCACGACTTGTTCGCTGATGGTCATCGCGTACACCCTATAAAGCGTGTCAGAATCCATATGAAAATTCATAATTTTTCCTGGGACTGGAATTACAACGTTGTCCCAGAGTTGACTGTTCATCTCATTCTAGGGTCTGATTTCATGTTAGCCACCGGATTATCTATCGATTTCATTAGTCGATTCTTTGTCCTTTTCTTCAGATCCAATGCAAATTTCCCTTTTGAAAATCCTTCTGGAAACAAAACTTTATGCATTGTGTCGAATTGCAATCCCCTTATCTATCAATCTGATGTACCTGACACCAAGCCCTCGTGCTGAATAATCTTCTTAGGGAATTTCCTGATGCGATTACTGCAAAACTTGGGTATGCTAAAGAGTTCTCTTATTGCATCAAATTGAAAGACCATACGCCAGTTGGACATTTCCCCTTCAGTTGTTCCCCTCCCAAACTCGCTGCCATGAGAAAAATGTATCAATGTGCTGTTAGAAAATGGTGTTATAAGTCCATCAAAGTCTTTTTTTGGTAACCCCACTTTCCTAATCCCAAAGATGGCTAAATTCGTCTTGTGATAGACTATAGATCTTTGAATCGCCATGTTGTGTTCAATAGTTTTCCTCTTCCCACTATCAAATCTGCTTTACAGTCTTTCGGGAAAGCCCAGTTCTATTCCGTTTTTGACTTCAATTCGGCGTATTTTCAGATACTCCTTGATCCTAGTTGCCTCGAATTTACGTCTTTTGCCGCTCCTTTCGGCTTGTATCAATTTAACAAAGTACCCGTGGGCATTTCTGTAGGTGGCCAGGCGCTGAGTCGCATACTCGATTTGGTCTTTGGAGATCTAAAGTTCTCCTATCTATTCGCCTATTTGGACGACGTTGTAATCTTTTCTGATACGTTTGAGGAACACGTCGCACATCTTCGTGAGTTTTTAACTAGGTTGAAGAGACATGGGTTCACTGTCAACCCTGAGAAAGTATCCTTATGCTTTATGCGGATCAAGTTTTTGGGGAACATTGCCTCCAGCTCCGGCATCTCCGTAAATCCCAAGAGGGTAAAATGTATTCGCGAATTTCCCAGGCCATAAAACCTCCGTAGTGTCCGCAGATTTCTTGGCATGGTAGGGTTCTACAGTAGGTTCATCCCCAATATTTCTGACATTTCGGCTTCTTTGAACCTGTCGGAAAAGAAAAATATTCGTTTCTTCTGGGATGACGCTGAAGAACGTGCTTTCTGTAGACTTAAAGATGCTCTCTGTCAAGCTCCCGTCTTGCATAGTCCTGATTTTAACAGTGATTTTGTTCTTCATTGCGATGCCAGTAACCTTGCTGTCTCTGCCGTGCTAAATCAGAAGGTAGATGATAACAGTCTTGCCCCTATCGCATACTTCAGCAAAAGATTGTTCGACTCTGAAGTCAAGCATTCTACATACGAAAAGGAATGTTTGCTGTTGTCCTAGGCGTTGAAAAATTTCACTCGTATCTAGAGCATCGGCATTTTTAGGTTTACACCGATAACCGAGCACTATCCTGGATGAGCGCTAATAAAAAATTTGGGGGGGCAATTCGCTAGATTCTTCGACTATCATCCTACAACTTTATTATTATTATTATTATTATTATTATTATTATTATTATTATTATTATTATTATTATTATTATATTTGCCTTTATTTGTAGTGGCGAAGTTAGGACTCATGCTCCTCTCTTACACTTAACCACACTTCATTAACATTGTACATCTGAGAGCAATAATCATAATCTATTACTGTGGTGCATGTAAGAGGTAAAACCAATATTGTTGCTGATTGTTTATCATGTATGTCTGAAGGCATAGACACACCTGATTGTGACGTTGGATGTAAGTCCCGACGCCCACCTTCCGGCCTGTATTCTTCAAAATTACCCTTTTAGCTTTACTGATCTATCTGAATTCCAAAGGAAGGATGATGATTGTATTCGTTTAATGTACAGAATCTCTAGGAACGAACAAGATTGGGAATCTTTCGAGATGAAGAAAGGTCTGTTATGTCATAAGAGTCTTAGGGAAATGATGAGTGAGGTAGTTTCCCGTTGCTTTCCTCACTGGGCCAGAAGTTGCTATTGCACATCTGTCTGCCAAACCCACTGAAATGTGTGCACCAACCGATCCTATCAGCGACATTTTCACACCATTCATAGCAGGGACTAGTTGCATAAAGAATGACATTACTAGCGTCATTCATACCTCAGCCACTTTCACATTGCCAAGCCACGTATAAGACTGAGACAGGTCAATGAAAGTAACAATTTTATTCTAGCCCATTCCAGAAGACATAGTGCGCTGTAAACACTACATCTTACCAACAAAAGTGTTCTCCCCAGAAATTTTCGTCAGCCGGGTGCCAGGGATGGGTAACCGGGCGGAAAATACTACATAAAAATGAATATGATAAAAATTCAATATTTATTCCCCTTAGAGCATTAATCAGGTAGGTAAACAAAACTGCAAAACAACTGCAAAACTGCATTATTTCAGTCTTTTTTACGAGCAAGACATAACAGAGTATTTTGAACTTCTAGTGTTCTACTACTCGTTGATAATCATGTAACACTTGGGCTCACCAATCGGTTGATGTGGAGTGCCGTATGTGTTTGTGACGTCCCGCGGAATCGGGCGCTCGCATGCGATTCGACGCCAGTTCAGATACCGCTCGCGCACGATATTACGTGATAGTCAAGCTAAACATTTAAACTCCTATGTAACGGATTCAATTATGCTGACAATAATAAAGATTTATTAAAGTTTTTACGGTATTCATATTTCAATTTGAAGTACCCAGTGACTCAAATATGTGTTAATATTATGTAACTAACACATATCTAGGTTGTTAGCTAGGCGGCTTGTATATACGGCAGGGCGGTGCGCCCACTAAAAAGGTCCTAGGGAGAACACTGAACAAAGACCTCTCATAGCAAAGCTTCAAAAATACTCATTCCCCATGCATTAAGGCCTATGATTGTAAATTATCATCATGATTCTCGTATTGGCCAAATTTAAAGAAGGATGTTTTCGAATATGTTAAAACCTGTGACGTTTGTTAAAAATGTAAACCTGTTCAAAATTGTCAGATCGACTTTCACTCCGCCGATGTTCATATTTCTCCTGGAGATCGATTATTTTGGGTCATTAGCAAAATCTCAAAATGGTAACATAGGTATATTACCTGTCATTGACGGCTTCTCCAAGTTCATTTGGTTGCTTCCTGTTGGCAAGATTAATTTCAATGTCCCCATAAATATGTTAACTAAACATGTGTTCGGCATCTTTGGCCCACCCAACATTTTAATATCAGACAACTCTTCTGTTTTTACTAGTGCCAATTTCCAAAAATGTGTTTTTCTTGAGGAATTAAACACGTCTATCTCAGCCCTATCACCACCTCCAACCGAACCTGGTCGAGATATTTCACCGTAATCTCAAAACATGTTTGTCTGCCTTTCACCATAATAATCAATCCCATTCCGATTCCTATCTATCTTCTTTTAGTCTAAAGTTCAACACAGTCATCCACGAGTCCAGCCGGTTCACTCCTGCTGAACTGTTCTTGGGCAGAATTCCCAACGAACCGCTCGCACTGAAATGGAATATTGGACATCTTTCTGGACCTTCCCGTCACATGGATGTCAAAGAAAAATGGAAAATAGCTTCCGAACACCTGATCAAAGCCAGAGACAGAGTTGCACAAAGATACAACAAGGGGAGAAGACCTGTAACTTTCCAAGTCGGAGACCTGGTCCTAACTAAAAGGTTTCCGGTTAGTTTTGCTACGGGCCACGTCAGTGGAATGCCATGCCAAAAATGGTCTGAGCCTAAGAAGATCATCGAATTTCTGGGTCCTGTGACGGTCATATTAGAAGACGTCACTAGTCATGTTTTGTCGAAGGCACATGTGTCCATGCTGAAACCATATCATTCGAGGAATCCGTAACGTTTCATTAGTCTATTTCTTCCGAAACATTATATCATTTTGATTTTGTTGAATTAAAATAGAATAAGCCTGTAGTAGAGAATAATATGCTCAGGCTTTTTCTGTTTCAGGTGTGTAAATCCTTTCTTCAAAGAAGGGCTATGACAGTATATGAGTTCTATTCTAAATCGGCAAAATGAAGATGAAAAATGGAGAAAAGTAAAATCGGAGTAGACCAAGTGGGACTTACTCGAGTTTCGTGATTTGTTGAATTACTACTATATGTTTATCTGGAGATATCACCAGTCCTTGAGACATTATGTTAGCCTTAGTGAACAGACACTTGCATCTACATATTCCTTCAAGACACATGCATATTTTTTATGTTGTATGTATATTTTGACATCCATCTGTCTAAGATACTCATTATTATGAGCTTAGTTACAGTCGCGCGCACGCATTTAAATGTAAGCTTCGACCCTTATGTAAAATAAGCCCTCCTTGCTTGATCACCAATGAAAGGACTCATTTTCCAAGGGGTGGTGAGAATGTTGTGCCACACCAAGTTACCCTTATGTTGTACCTTCTGACATCGTGTTCTCTATCTCTGCCATTGATTAATCTGAGTGCTTTATTAATCTCGAATTTGACATGTAATTCACCTCTATTTGACAGATGGCAGCTCTTGTTATGAAGGATTGACGAAGCATTTCTCATACAATTCTTTGCTTCTTTTACTCCCGGAGAGAGAGGCAAAAATGACTTGGATTGAAAAGATGGAGGTGTTGGGCATTCTAAGGACGAGGCTCTAGCTCAAGTATTTATTAACTTGATTATATCCACCTACTTGAACCAAAATCTTCCTACCATCTTTGCTATAAGACTACTGATGGTTAACTCCGAGGTATTAAACTTACGAGAACAAGGTGACTTCCATGGTATTTTTTCACCTGATGCCTTCATAATTTTAGAGACTGGAACTCTTCCTCTACGTTGTCTTCCGCTCTTGAATTTGGTCTCGAATTTTGGGAAAGAAAAATCATTGGATGGTTTCAACGCTATTGGAAACGTACACATTTCCTGTTACGTTTGATGATTAATTGATACATTTATTAGAAATGGGTCGTCTCTGTAAAGGAGGTAATAATAAATCATGAAAGATGCCACTGATAGCACTGAAGTAACATGATGAAAGTTCGGCTATGATAACGAAAACAGGCACTTCGTTATTTTCATTTAAACTTTCTTCAGCTTATCCCAAGTATTTCTGGGGTCATTGTAGCCACCGGGCTCATATGGTTTTGACCGGGGGTTTAAGGCCGGATGCGCTTTCTGACGCCACGTGATTTTTGAGATTAAAATCTCAACCCAGGATTGAGGGGGATTCGAACCTCAGCCTTCCAGGTGGTAAGCGGGCACCTAAGTTACTGAGCTAATCACGCCTCTCACTTTTTTATTTTTAATAATAATAATAATAATAATAATAATAATAATAATAATAATAAGTTGTATTCATTCAGGCAAAGTCAAGGATGTACTCCCGTTCTTATACTTAACCAGTTTTAACTTAGATCACTGTTAGTAATAACTACTGATGACAATAAGGTGAAAAATATTAACATTAATAACAGTAATAGTACGGTATAAATAAATCAAAGCGATATTAAGCAAGATACATACATACAACAATTCATATCATCTATATAAAACACACTGTACTTACATAAAAGCATATGAATAATAAGTACTAGATATACTAAACAAAATCAAGTTTTAAAAAAATATTCATTTCAAGAAACCGAAATATCGCCTTCAGTTGAGAGGGGAAGAGAACGAATATTAAGAGGAAGCAGAAGCAGCAGCAGCAACAGGAGAAGAAGAAGAAAAATAAGAAGAAGAATATATGTGAAACGAAAAGGGGAAACTTATCATATACTACATTACATCCTCGACTAGGCAGTTTCTAGATGCATGAAGAATCACTTGTGGAAAATAACAGAATAATGTCAGAAAATATCTCGTTCCTGTGGCACTCTTCTCTGATTTTCAAAAACAAACTCAATTGGGGATTTACTTACTTCTGCAGTCTCGGTGTGCTTTGGTGACAATATTTTGAATCTCAATCATTAGGTTAATAAGGGAACTCCCCGATAGGCGAACAAATATTGTCATGTAATTTTTGTGGCACTGTGAATTATCTCGGGAATTATAAAATAAAACGGAAAAATGGCGTGGTTTATAAAACCTAACCGCGACTTTATTTCATTTCATGCTCTCATTTGAACAGAGAATACAATTCAATAACACTAATTAAAAATGTTTTATCACAGGCGGTAAAATACGAAAAAAGCCAACAAATGCATAGAGTGATCAACATTACAAAAATATATGTTTACAATTCATATCTCGTTACAAAGTACCCAGTGAGTGAACGAACTCAGCTGGGAACAGGGGAACATTTTTAATGAGCGTTAATTCTAAAATGAATGTTTCATTATATGGGTAATGGATTTTTATGACTGTTATTTATAAATCGGAAAATGCTCGGACGTGAATGAAGGTGTTGCAGCATATGTAACTGAAGTAAATTAATGTACAAAGCCTCGTCTAGTTTACCTGATGTAGTGTGCAAAGTATTGACGATATGTAAGCCCTTGGACGAGAGGAAGGTAAATGCTTCTACTCTTGGTAATCTCGTCATTAAGTGGGATCGAGTGGTTAGCTCTAACGCTCGGTTCTGCTTCTTATCGAGGAATCGAACACACGTACTTCCGGGTGAACGAGTACACTTTTACCTTCTAGGTTAGAAATCTTCTTTGCGGTATGCACGTTTTATCAAAGACAGACTCAAATTTCCGGATGACATTAATTAGATTATAAAAAGGCACTATTGCCACGATGGTAGGCTTATATTTTACGAGGAAATGTCTCACCACTACATGCAGTCGGTCCCCAAACTGTAAGCGAGCTTGAAACTATAGTACCATGCCCGAAAAGCGAGCTGCGTATGAACTCAGCACACTTTAAATTGAGGACACAGCAGGCTACGGATCTGAAGTCTTGAAATTAGGAGGTCCATTAATTGTCATCTAATGATTATGCTAAAAGGGTAAACAACTTTTCCATCAATATTCAGACAGGAAAAATCAATGGCATTATTAGATCAAAGTATTAAAATTCAAACATATCTAAATCAAGTTAAAGATTGACAATAATCGAAGTTTTCTGTACGAAGGAAGTGAGTTCGTAGACTTGTTTTAAGACAGACTTTACCTAATTGAAAGCTCACTGGGTAAGTGGTATCTCATTCAAGGGAAAATTCAAAATTAAGAATTAAAGGTTGTTAGGTATATACCAGATGGATGAACACTTCGTATGAGTTGTCTTCAAAGAAAGGTTGATGTGCGGTGAATGGAGATGGATGAGCTACCTAGGAGAATAATGGATTCAGCGTACGAAGGGCAGAGACGATAGTTAGACTCAGTTTTAATAAAGATGTGTTAAACGTATTAAGTTCCAAATATACAGTAAGTGCTGGAGGCAATTTGTTCAGTCACAAATGTGAACGCTGAAAGGCATAGCTGGCTATGTACGTATGTGTAGCCTGTGTATGTTATATTTAACATTATAATTATCTCATTTCGCGTTATGGTTGTGGTTTGCCTGTTACATTGCTATATATTAAAATTTACTAAACACAGTTTTGACAAATCCGTCCGTCCGTTTTTGTTTCATTCTCTCCGGAACTACCTGCGGGTGAATCATGAGACATTGATAGGTCTCAGCCAACTTTCAGTAATCATAAAATCAAATAATTAAATGTTCGCTCCGATAATGGCAGGCGAAGGCTTACCCTAACCCGCAATACATTCTGTACTTAGGCAGTTGCTAAGCGACTAACACTTTCATTAATATTCTGATATACTATGAAGTTCATCCTTAGTATTGCCATTGCATGCAGCCATGTTTGATTACTGCCTGTCAATGCAGAGGGTATACACTTCCTCTGACCACGGAAGAATACTATTCCCGGCTAAATACTCTTTGATTCTCTAACCTTTCCCCGCTTCCAAATATATTCAACAGATGGCGGAGCGTTACTAATAACTTACATGCTGCTAAGAGAAGAATGTCTACGTACGATGAAATTAAATGGTGTATGGCTTTTATTGCCAGGAGTGTCCGAGGACATTTTCGGCTCGTCAGGTGCAGGTCTTTTGATTTGACGTCCGTAGGTGACCTGCACGTTGTGATGAGGATGAAATGATGATGATGACACATACACCTAGCTCCCATGCCAGCGAAATTAAACAAATGATGGTTAAAATTTCTGACCCAGCCGGGAATCAAACCCGAGTCCCCTGTGACCAAAGGCCAGCACACTAACCATTTAGCCATGGAGCCGGACGTCTATGTACAAACTGACCCCATCACGACAAACGCCTTAGACATTATCTGGGAACACCTATCGAAGGATAGCTATACTAGAAAGCGTGATGGACGTGTATCTTTAAAAAAAGTTCTCCACCTGGCCAAAACGCTCCTTCGAGACTAAACTATGTGCTCACAAGACAACCGTTCTATATACAAGAACTTCGATTAAAAATACCATTACCGGGCGAGTTGGCCGTGCGCGTAGAGGCGCGCGGTTGTGAGCTTGCATCTGGGAGATAGTAGGTTCGAATCCCACTATCGGCAGCCCTGAAGATGGTTTTCCGTGGTTTCCCATTTTCACACCAGGCAAATGCTGGGGCTGTACCTTAATTAAGGCCATGGTCGCTTCCTTCCAACTCCTAGGCCTTCCCTATCCCATCGTCGCCATAAGACCTATCTGTGTCGGTGCGACGTGAAGCCCATAGCAAAACCAAAAAAACAAACAAAAAAAAACAAAACAAAAAGAACAACCCATTGCATTCTACAACACGATATCAAACGTTACCAACACAGTACCAAGCTTTACATCAAGAACTGCAGGATAAAAAGGAGAATATATGGATAGATTTTTACCAAATTGACGGTATGATGACATCAGAATGGATGAATTCTGACTATGAACTGCAGCATACCATAACGCGCTTCTTATTAAATGTTCATAAAACCAATGAAAAGGGCCGGCAAAACAATATGACTACGACAGCATGGGTCCTCTAATAGGATATAAAAGTGGGTTTTACAAGACTGTGGAAACGTGTGTGGAAATGTTTCCCTTCCACTAATTAAATACGGTTAAATAAAGTTTTCGTTAGTGAATAAAATAGTCATTTCTTGCCTTACACGGATACAGCTTGCGCTATTAGGTGGAGCGGATGTCCAAGTTTGAAATGAATTATTCATAGTCCTTCAATGTGTGCATCCTTGGTCACACAGCGCGCATCAACACGATAATCAAATTCCTCCCGTACCCGACGGAGCATGTCCAACGTTACGGCCAGCAGTGCACGTGTTACCCGACCACGAAGATACTGGAGGGAAGTGAGTAGTGAAGGTACATAAGCATTCCCTTTAATTAATCCGCAAAGGAAGAAGTCCCATGGCGCGAGGTCTGATGTTCGGGATGGCCTCGGGAGATAGTTACCGTCATCTGTAGCACAGTCAATCCAGCACCGTGGAGATCCTCACATTCTTGTGTATGTGGTGGACGCTATATTTTGTTTACGCAACAATACAGCAGTGCATACAAAATTTGGACGAAATAATGGTTCCTGATCTTCTAAGTTGCAAGATAATAAGATTATCAGAACTGGGAATCGTATGGATTGTTGATTCCTATTGAGAATTGTTGTTCATATATTTTTTTTGATTCGTGGTGCCCAACTGTGGAGCGCGTTTGAACTTATTTTTTCTTGTTGGTTTCTCTGCAAATTTATGTTTGTTTACTAAGCTTCTAAATTTCATTCTATCTTGAATGGTTTCGTCCTCAATACCCATTTCTTGTTGATCTTCATGAATTTCTGCTAACCAATTGTTGCGGATTTTCAGGGTTAGAGCTAGATTTAGAATTTTCTTTGTCAGTCTGTTCTTATCCATTCTGTGTAGGTGTCCGTAGAATTTTAGTCGTCTCTTTCTGATGGTATCTGTGATTTTTTCTGTGAATTGAAAAATTTCGTGTGGTTTCTTTTTCATCCAAATTCCATTTTCCAAATTTGGTCCTAGGATTTATCTGAGAATTTTCCCCTCTTGTTTTTCAATGCTTTTCATTTGTGACCTGCCGCCAATGATCAGTGTTTCAGATGCATAAAGTGCCTCTGGTTTGATGACTGTATTGTAGTGTTGTAATTTTGCATTTTTTGATATACATCTTTTGTTGTATCTGTTCCATGTGATTTTGTAAGCCCTTTGCAGTTTAGGAGTTCTTTCTTTGTTAGCTTCCTGATTTAACCCTGCTGGCTGAATAATTTCACCTAGATACTTGAATTTGTCTACTTGGGAAATTATTCCACAATTGGTGATTAATGGTTGATTGTCGAATCTTGATTTAGTTCCTTCCATAAACTGCGTCGTTTCAAATGAAATTTGAAGTCCGGTTTTTGCGGCTATTTCATTCACTTTTTCTATGGATTGGATTGCTTCTTGTCTGATGTTCGAAAGGATCGCAAGGTCATCTGCGAAAGCTAAGCAGTCAAGGTGAATTTTGTCTTTAAGAAATCTGCCAATGTTTATACCTTTAGTTTCTTTTCTCCATTCACGGATCACTTTTTCCAAAACTAAATTGAATAGTAGTGGGGATAGTCCATCTCCCTGTCGGACACCAGTTCTGATTTCGAACGGTTCAGAAATTTCTCCCACGAACTAAACTTTTGATATTGTGTTGGTCAGAGTTTGTTTAATCAATTCCCTCGTTTTCCTGTCGACTTGAAATTCCTCTAGTATGTTGAACAGGGTCTGCCGATCTAATGAATCATACGCTTTTTTGAAGTCAACAAAGGTGATTACTGTTTGTTTGGATTTGCGAATCTGTAGTATGGTTTTTAGGTTTAGGATTTGTTCTGCGCAGGATCTCCCTTTTCGGAATCCAGCCTGATAATCTCCGATCAGGTGGTCTGTTTCTTTCTCTAATCTATTATGTAGAGCTTTAGAGAAGATTTTATATACGAATGAGAGGAGAGAAATTCCTCTGTAGTTATTAATATCTGATTTGTCTCCTTTCTTGTGAAGTGGGTGAATCAATGCACATTTCCAATCCTCCGGAATTTCTTCAGAAAACCAGATGTCCTGTAAGATTATTTGAATACTCTGGGCCAGTTTGTCACCACCAATTTTCAACATTTCAGCGATTGTTCCATCTTCTCCTGGTGCTTTGTTGTCTTTTAAATCTCTGATTATTTGTTTGACTTCTTGTAATGTGGGGGGTTCTGAATCTTGATTAGGTGTTGGTTTTTTATACGTGAATTGTTCTCTCGGAGTTTCACAGTTTAAAAGTTCCATGAAATGGTTTGCTAGGAGTTCATTATTATTATTATTATTATTATTATTATTATTATTGTGCTTTTTGAGAGGGAAGACTTCCGTTTTGAACTGTGATATTTTGTGGATCTATATTACACTATGGTGTCATATATGTATAATTCTATATTTGGAATAATACCATCATTAATAAAATATATAAGAAAACGTTCGAATCCCACTACCACAAGGTAGTGCTTTGTTGCTCTGACAATGGTGATCTATTCAGGGCAGTCTTCATTTTGGATTAGGAATGACATCCCATATATTTAGAAGTCCTGGGATTATTGTTCTCTACTGACCTTCCTTTTTGTTTCTTTATTTCTGTACTTAATTTTATTACACATACATTATGATTGGCAGAAATATGCTGTGCCACGTTTCATGTACCATAAACTGTACTTTCCAATTTGCTGATATCAGGTTCGTTTGTTCTACCTGAACATTATTCAATACTTTCAAATTAGTGAATTTGTTGGTCCTTATACTGTAAACCATTATTCGTCACCCCCACGGTTCAAATGTTTTATTCTGCTTTCCCATTGCTTTGAAAGGGAGAACATTTCACAACACAGTACTCTAATTCAAACACTTTACTGGAGTTTTCTAACATCCAATTATATTGTTTCAACAATAAATTAATACATAATCAAACCATGATAAATGATGAACTAGTTAGCTAACATAGGCCGTACTGTGACATTTAGAATGAATTCAAGACAAGCATTATAAACACTATTATCCAGCGCCATATCATTGTAAAGTAAACATGCATTTCCTTCATTCCAGCCTGAGTTTCTCTATGTTCAACTTTCACTTCTTGTTCAAGAATCACCATTAGTATTGTTATCATTAGTCACTGTTAAAAAATAAGCGCCGGGCTGAGTGGCTCAGACGGTTGAGGATCTGGCCTTCTGACCCCAACTTGGCAGATTCGATTCTGGCTCAGTCCGGTAGTATTTGAAGGTGCTCAAATACGTCAGTGTTGTGTCGGTAGATTTACTGGCACATAAAGGAACTCCTACGGGACTAAATTGCGGCACTTCGGTGTCTCCTAAAATCGTAAAAGTCATTAGTGGGACGTAAAGCCAATAACATTGCATAAAATAAGCGTAATCTATAATTTCGTTGTTTTGTCCTTTGAATCAAGGTACATTGCTAGTCCAAATAAATTTTCTGGCACGAGACAAGCTCGAGACATGAATAATAAATTGACTTATTTTCTACTTTCAAGTCTTTTAATGCCCATAATATTTATTAGATTCTTTAAAATTAACCAATTTAACATTCCTAAGAGCTTTGATTTAAATGTTTAAGAACTTAGAATGATTACAATGTTCTGTCCTTCATAAAGCCCTAAAACTTACGACACACTATTGCTGCCCCATATTAAAGTTTTACAGCTAATATTTCCAGGATCAGGCGCAGATGCTTTCACTTTCACTCTACTTGGTTTTCCATATCCTCCGTAACAGTTAGTCCTGCACATGTGTTATTTCTCAAAATAACATGATAGGAAATCATTGGACTTGTGTCATTTCTACGTAACGTGATGCATTTACGTTTGAAATTCAAAACTTTGCTCATGACGAATTTCTTTGTACAATTTGTTTTACGTCGCACCGATACAGCTAGGTTTTACGGCGACGATGAGATAGGAAAGGCCTAGGGGTGGGAATGAAGGGGCCATGACCTTAATTAAGTTACAACCCCAATATTTGCCTCAAGTGACAATTGGAAACCACGGAAAGCCATCTCCACAACTGCCGACAGTGGGATTCGAACCATCTATCTCCCAAATGCAAGCTCACAGCTGCGCGCTCCTAACCGCACGGCGAGCTCACCCGGTATAACTCAAAATGACCAAAAATTTTACTTGTACTGTTTCTCAAATAACCGATTCACGCGTATATCACACTAAACCTGAACTTCGATTGCAGGCAGTAATTTTCCAAATCTCCCAATTTCACACTGGTTATTGGTATATGGCATATAAATTTCATAGTATATACTGTAGGTCGAATTGCAACACTTGAAAAGACCCGACCGAGCAACAAGAAAGGAAATCACAGTCCAGTGTATTTTGCTTCCCTTTGCCACAGGCGTCGTAATTCCTGTACGCAGGTGTACTTACTACAAGGAGGTCAACGGTGGCCATTAATACGATGTGAGATAGCACGACTCGTGTTTATAGTGGGGTCGTTAACATGTATCCGATAAGGATGTGTCCAGGCTAATTAACGAGCAGATAGAAAACAAATTGACTCTGATATTGCAGTAAGAACAGGTAGCTCCAGTGATACCACGACACCGCTTCTTTACACGGCACTTTCTAAAGTTTTTATCTATTGCGGGATAGTTCATTCTATCTGAAACTTACAGGCTGCGTAGCGCGGTTGCTCTCAAGGAAGGGAATGGAATCCCAGACCTATCGGTTGGCATGTACGAGTGGTGGTGGTAATCATTGTTGAACAAGAGTTGACCAAGAGAGGTCGGGCAGGAAATATGAAAGTCAGGGGCCTGACACAAGTGATTGGATGCAATGCCAGACTGAGCTTGGGGAACTGTAGCCTCTGTCCCCCTTTTAGTCGCTTCTTACAATAGTCAGGGTATCTACTGTATAAGAGTGCTTAATTCTGTTCAGGAGATTTACAGTTACATTTAAGAATTTCCGCCATTTCAGTATTCCTGCGCCCCTTAAGACAGATTATATTAAAAAAGTGTGAAAAAATAAAATGACGTATGGCTTTTAGTGCTGGGAGGTGTCCGAGGATTTCGGGGCGCCCGCAGACGACCTGCGCTTCGTGATGAGGATGAAATGATGATGAAGACGACACATACACTCAGCCCGCGTGCCAGCGAAATTAACCAATGACGGTAAAAATTCCCGACCCTGCCGGGAATTGAACTCGGAACCCCTCTGATCAAAGGCCAGCACGCTAACCATTTAGCCATGGAGCCGGACTGAATAAAGGGTGTTAAATATGCTATGAAGCTGAGACAGTGGAGACACAAATAATATACAGATTGCACCAAGTATATACAGGGTGTCCGCTTCTGTGGTGTAGTGGTTAGCGTGATTAGCTGCCACCCCCGGAGGCCCGGGTTCGATTCCCGACTCTGCCACGAAATTTGAAAAGTGGTACGAGGGCTGGAACGGGGTCCGCTCAGCCTCGGGAGGTCAACTGAGTAGAGGTGGGTTCGATTCCCACCTCAGCCATCCTGGAAGTGGTTTTCCGTGGTTTCCCACTTCTCCTCCAGGCGAATGCCGGGATGGTACCTAACTTAAGGCCACGGCCGCTTCCTTCCCTCCTCCTTGCCTATCCCTTCCAATCTTCCCATCCCTTCACAAGGCCCCTGTTCAGCATAGCAGGTGAGGCCGCCTGGGCGAGGTACTGGTCATACTCCCCAGTTGTATCCCCCGACCAAGTGTCTGAAGTTCCAGGACACTGCCCTTGAGGCGGTAGAGGTGGGATCCCTCGCTAAGTCCGAGGGAAAAACCGAACCTGGAGGGTAAACAGATGATGATGATGATGATGATGATGATGATGATGATGATGATGATGATGATATACAGGGTGGTCGAGAACAACGTGTACAGAGTATATGTGTGTTAGACGGATGTTCATACTGATAAATAATTTGGAAAAATGAATTCGATATCTCGTGCCGGTTTTATTTTATTAACTTCTGAAGTTAGCCAATCCGATTGCTTCGCCGGCGAATTCAAATAGACTTTGCGAGCCGATGTTGCTAAATCCACAAGTGGCTTAATATCGGCGTGAGAGCCATCCCAAGAAATCAGCATCAAACACGAACACACAGGGGGTTCCAGCAGGTGTCATCGTAGCGCACTTGCTTTGGTGCGATCCTGTCAACTTGGAGGTCCATGTTCAAATCCTTCCCCGGAAGAAGTATTTTTTTTCTTCGATTGGTTCTCTCAAGCCGGTCTTTAGCCACGTTCAGATTTAGAAACACCGGCTAACAAAGACCATTTGAATTCACCTGCGAAACAATCTGAACCGAGCTCGATAGCTGCAGTCGCTTAAGTGCGGCCAGTATCCAGTATTCGGGAGATAGTAGGTTCGAACCCAACTGTCGGCAGCCCTGAAAATGGTTTTCCGTGGTTTCCCATTTTCACACCAAGCAAATGCTGGGGCTGTACCTTAATTAAGGCCACGGCCGCTTCCTTCCCACTCCCAGCCCTTCCCTGTCCGATCGTCGCCATAAGACCTATCTGTGTCGGCGCGACGTAAAGCAACTAGAAAAAAACAGCAATCTGATTGGCTAACTTCAGCAGCTGATAAAAAGACAACGGCGCGAGATACCGAATTTATTTTTTTCAAAATATTTCTATGATAACTCTCATATACTAGGTTCACGTTTTTTCCGACCACCCTGTATTCAGTGCTCTCCTTTAGATTATGACGGCTCATTCTTTTCGACAGATTAATCCCAGAACTTCGTATGGAGGGAATGATACAGTGGGTATTTATTATTTCATATCGATACCCAATGCAGACTTACTGCAGTGCCACCGAACTCAATTAATACGAAGTAATCCACCTTTAACATAATCTCTTTAACCTTACCGCAAAGATAACATGCAAGATTAAAGATGCCATTAAAAAGTTTACGACTCCAAGTTCGTTAACGAAGAGGCAACCGGACATTTACCAACATCTCTGATCAGTACTGATCTTCACAACTAATCACATAATCCGTCAAAGGACTAAGAAGGAAAGGGTATATGATTAAAGTTCAATTTGTGGTCGCTAAGATGATTCAACTACGCTGAGCTACGATTGAGAGTAATTTTAAAATTCTCAATCAATATTTAGGTACTAAAAACTAAGATAAGCATTGGTTTACAAATTAAATTCGTTCCGAATCGTTGGTCGTAGGACAAGAGAATCACCTCGAAGCACCTGCAGTCAGCCACACATCCTCCTATGGGTGGGGGGTGGTAGAATAACACCCACGGTAACCCTTGCCTGTCGTAAGAGTCTCTCAACTTGGAAACTAAGTTAGCGACCACGAGGCCTTTACCTGAGACCTGGCATTGCTTCCACTTACTTGAGCCAAGCTCCTCACTTTCATCTACCCTATCCGACCTCCCTAGGTCAACTCTTGTTCTTTTTCTACCCCGACGGTATTAGAGTATTTGTAGTCTAGGGAGTCTTTTCTTTTCACGCCCTTGGTCTTGTCTTTCTTTGACCGATACCTTCATATTTCGAAGTGTCGGATCCCTTCCTTTTTTTCCCCTCTGATTAGTGTTATATAGAGGGTGGTTGCCTATATGTACTTCCTGTTAAAACAATAATCACCACCACCACCACGATCAGCCACACAGCTAAGTCAATGCAGTCACCAAATATTGAATGAACGAAGATTGCACATATGAGCAAAACGTCAATATTGGCTGTCATTCAGTAATCTAGGTAAATCTAGATACGCACAGGTAAACACTTATCCATTCCAATTAAAATAGGTTAAGGATATATAGTAATCTGAAGTAATTATAGTGAGCTCTTTTTATTCCTCCGGTTAGTACCCCACTGCCGGCAGCCCTGAAAAATGGTTTTCCGTGGTTTCCCATTTTCACACCAGGCAAATGCTGGGGCTGTACCTTAATTAAGGCCACGGCCGCTTACTTCCTATTCCTAGGCTTTATTCCGCCCTTCCCGAACATTCCGTGAAACTTCTTGAAAAAGTAAACATATACTTTAATAATCATATTAAGTGACTCATATCACTAAAAATATACAAAGTATTTAAATGGAACACATGCTTCTTTAAATCCATAGTGTCACGCACGTTATCGAAGGAGTAAATAGTGCAACTATAAATAACCGTAGTGCTAATCATGGTGTAAATATTTATGGTAATATCGTAATTAATGTGCACAGTATATTAGTTGTCTAAGATCATTAGTAAGAATATGTAAAAGTTGCAAGTCGGTACAAACAGTTATAGAGAAGAAAATGTTAATTGTAAATGTGAGTTTCTTCTATCGACATTTAAAAATGTAAATGCTCTCCTTTTCCGAGTAACTATTGTCACTAGAAAGCTTAACCCTTGTGAATTTATTTATATAATTCTATTCAATAGCTGTGAGCACGTTTAATATGAGGTGCTTTCCAGCAGTTCATTGCTAATGGCATTGATACATGAATGAGCTGTATTGGAATGCCTTCTCGTATAATTTCATGAACTGGCCTGGAGGAATGCCTTATTTCTCTATGGAACTGGAGTAATACAACAAATAATTATCCTTTTTGTGAGAATTAGCAACTCCTCTTCATCTTAAGCGGATGAAGACTGTAAAACGTTGCCGCCACTTTCCATAGTATAAACTTAATTGCCTAACATGTCTAATAAAATGCACCGCATAGAAGAAACAAGCAAACATCAGGAGAAATGTTCAGTATTTATGCGCATGTCACTGAAATGAACGACTCAGTGCATGCTTTACACTGAAGACTATTTCCAAAACATCTGCGACCGATGCCAAGAGTTAGTTGGACTGTAGTAGACAGACGAATACATGGAAACCATTTTCACAATGTATGAAAGTATTTATGATTAGGTGGCATGTTGTAGGAGAAATAATATTCTTTTCCTTAAACATTTCCGTATTTCATACGTGGCCAAATATTATACTCTTATTGTAAATGTCATGCCGATTTCACCGCTCTAAAGCATGTTTTCAAAAGGTTCGTAGATTAAAATTGAGGTTGCCCGTGGCGAAACTGCATCAGGATGTTATGGAGGATTACGAGAAGTCTATTGCGAGAACATATTACCGTATAGGACGGCTGCACGATGGATCAAGGGCTTTCTTGTGGGGTCGGAGTGAGACTGCGGATTTGCATTGCACAGGTCGGCCATCCATTGCTTAAGATCAGATTGACATCGTATTGGCATCGTGAGTGGTCTCGTTTCCGTAGATTGTGGTTAAGTGTAACGGAGGGTCTTGAGCCCAACTTCGCCAGGAATAAAGACGTCTTCTATCTATCTATCTATCTATCTATCTATCTATCTATCTATCTATCTATCTATCTATCTATCTATCTATCTATCTAAAACTTTGGAGGGTTTGTGACTCGATATTGACGAATTTTGACATTCTTTATAATAATGTCAAAAAGCATGGCTAACATGCTGGAAGACGATAGATTGCATAACGGATTGAATGGAATCAAAAGTACATCTGTAGAAAGACTGCGACGGCTACAGAAGCGTCACGAAGTTGAGCCTGCAGTGCTGATCTCTTGCAAAATCAAACGACTAATAGCAGGTAAGCGCTGCAGTTCAGATCAGCGGTTCGTGTCAGTGGTTGGTTCGCAGCCGCGGGGAACTGGAATTAGAAAGCCGCGTGCTCAATTGTACGTTTCTCACACGTGTGTGAATCGTCTTAGAAATCTGATGAAAACTGATCTGAATGATGTAATTTTGGCATTTGCTTAAAGTTACTCAAATGACAATTTAAATGAAGAATAAAACAATGTGAAACTTTCAAATGGTTTAATACGAGGGCAGATCAGAAAATAAGTTGCACTTCCCAGTTATGACCATTTATTACACCACCTATACAACAGCAACACGACTATAACGATATACAATGTAACGTAACTTTTCCACATAGTTTCCAAGAGACTCCAAACCTTTCTGCGAACACAGAACCAAATTTTCGATGCCGGATGCATAGAAATTTCCTCCAGCGTTCCGCAACCACTCGGAGACAGCGGCCTTTACCTCCTCATCGGTCTGGAAACGTCGACCACCGAGCTCCGTTTTGAGCTTACCGAACAGATCAAAGATACACGGCGCTAGATCGGGACTGTAGGGTGGATGTTGCCAGACCACCCACTTGAAACGCTGCAGCAGTTCTCTCGTTTGACGGGCCTTGTGAGATGTTGCGTTATCGTGCAACAAAATCACACCGGCGCTCAATTTCTCCCGGCGCTTCTCTTTAATCGCTTTACGCAACCGATGCAGCGTTTGGCAATACGACGCCGCGTTGATCGTCGTTCTTTTCGGCATGAATTCCACGTGCAGCAAACTCTCCATGTCAAAGAACACTGCCGCCATAACCTTACCGGTTGAAGATTGAATCTTGGCCTTCTTTCGTTGTGGTGATGAGGGGTGCACCCATTCCATTGATGTTCGCTTCGTTTCGGGGGTGAATTGGTGGACCCACGTTTCGTCGCCTGTGACGATTCGCCGCAGAAACCCGTTGCCGTCTGCGGCATAGCGTTGCAAAAATGCCAGGGAGGATTGGAAACGTTGTCCCTTGTACTCATCGGTGAGAAGACGTGGGACCCATGTTTGACACAGCTTACGATATCCAAGATCCTCGCGAACACACTGCCATACGACATGTTCAGCTGCGTCGCGATTTCTCTCAGTTTAATGCGCCGGTTCTGTCTAATGATCGCATTCACACTGTTGACCTGTGCACGGGTCCTGGACGTTGCGGGCCTGCCTTCGCGATGGTTGTCCGTGATATCCGTGTGTCCGGTTTCCAATTGCTGACACCACTTTACGATACCTTGCCGGGAAATGGCCCGCTCCCCATACACAGCACTAATTTCACGATGAATGTCCGTGCAATTCTTCCTTTTGGCCCATAGGAATCGGATTGCCGCACGCACCTCATATTTGGAGTGAACGTCCAGTTGACGCGCCATTGCATTTGGCCACTATTCACAAAATACTAGATGAGACACCACAGCGACCTGCCTAACAGACGTGTGGGCAGTGTCTGTCCCTCTCACTGCTGTGCCCACGTTTGCGACACACAGCGCGCTGCTACGGCGCATTAGTGCAACTAACCTTTTGATCCACCTACGTATTTTAAAATACGGGATAGAACTTTCACGTAAATAACTACAGTGGCAGTATTTTGTACAGCTTATTACATCTCGTTTACGATCACCTTTTACGAAGGAGGCCGATTTCTATCTCTAGCACACAGGTATAAAACAAAGTGCCTTGGGCATATTCTGAGAGACAACATCCTTCTGCAAACCAGTTTTCGATGGTAAAGTTTTAGGAAAGAGAAAGAAGGAGGGCTGGGCTGAGTGGCGCCCACTGCCAAGGCATCTCCCGGCGCAGGATCCTACACGTCCACCTCTTCTAACCCCCTCACCACCACCTGAATTTTACAATTCAGTGGCGGTGCCTGCAGCCCACCCAGTCCCCTATTTAGACACCCCTCTCGGATGTTACGCGACGAAGATCATGGAGGAAGGGGTCCACCTTCCACGACCCCTCCATGCAACAACAATCTACAGGAAGACGCGGCCTACTCCCCTTTTGGACACCGTGATTGATGACCTGCTTCAGGCCCGGATATTGATCGAAGATGAAGCCACATCGGCGTTCCCGGTCTTTCTAGTAGCAAAGGAATACCGTTCGGCCCGTATTATATATGATCTTAGTACGTGGACTGAATACATCAATAAGCCTACTTTCAGCCTCCACAGCCCGGCGCAGGCGTTACACCAAATACCCCCGACTGCATTGGCCATTAAAATAGATCTCAAAAGTGGTTTTTTCCAGATACCGATCAAACCATCCACTCGCCACCCATGGGGGGTGCGCTACAGACAGCGGACCTATGTCTGGACAAGACTACCAATGGGCCATGCCCTGGCCCCTTCAATAATGCAGAGATGGAGCATGGCCGTCACCGAGGTGCTCTTTCAGGAATTTCAAGTGCACATGGTCGTGTACCTCAATGACTGGCTTATATATACATCATCTTGGACCGACACCCTGCCAGAAGAAGTGATTCTGTACCTCGAAGTCATCCTGGGCATCACCATTAACCGGAGGAAGTCCATCCTCACGCCACAGTCCATCCTCACGTACCTTGGCGTCACAATATACATACCGGCGCAACAGATTACACTCCACCACGCCACGTAGCAGCGAGCTCTCCACCTGATGAAGTTCATCACCACCACGGATGACCGAGGGCGCCAGCAAATAGCCGGGTATTTTTCCTGGCTCTCATACGTCATGGGCTGGCCGTTCTTCCTGCCCAAGCATATTCTAAGTGCCGAACCCTTTTGGGTCCGGGCACTGCTGACTCCAGAGTTCATCGCTACACCTCGCACTTTGACGCAACACCCTGTGGATTTAGACGTGTTTTCCCACGCAACACCTCATTCAATAGCTGCCATCGCACCCGCCTACAACCAAGGCTGGGTACAGGCGTTCGCCCAGCCTGTGAACATCCACACGGCAGAGACAGCAGCTGCCATCATGGCAGCTACCTGGGCAATGGAGGACCTACCACCAGGAGCCACCCACGGACAGCACAGTCGCCTTATGGACACTCCGATCTGGCCGAGGGCCCGTTTTGCATAAACTCTTGTATATGTTTGTAGTTTATATCAGATTAATAAAGAAAGTAATGGAGAGGGGGATTACCCTCTCGTGGTCACCCATCGCCTCCGCGGCTAACCCGGCTGACGCTCCTTCTCAGGAAGTGCTTGATTCCCTACACACGCATCCGGACCTCCTATAAAGGCCGGAGCGTTCCGAGGAGGACCGTCAGTCTGCAAGCAGCCAGCGGAGGCGCTGGCCTTCTGACACCAACTTGTCAGGTTCGAACCTGACTCAGTCCGGTGGTATTTGAAGGTGTCCAAATATGTCAGCCTCGTGTCGGTAGATTTACTGCGGGACTAAATTCTGGCAGCTTGGCGTCTCCGAAAACTGTAAAAGTATTCAGTAGTACATAATGCCATTATTATTATTATTATTATTATTATTATTATTAGAAAGAAGGAAACGGCAAAGAATGTCGTTTATTAAAATATCTGTCGGTGAATTGTCATATGCTCTGTAGCCAACACGAAGAGATCCGCAGATGACCGCCAGACGTGTTTACACGGATCAGTTTTGGCCTTTGCAATAAAATAATAATAATAATAATAATAATAATAATAAATTCTGTTATATTAATAAATTGTCAACTGAGTACCATATGTTGAATGTAAGCTACTTATTCGAATGCAGAAGGAAGTGGAAATCTTGTTCTTCAGATCAAATGGATGGTACTATTTCGTTTTGAATCATTCTTGCTCCAGAATATCTGTAAGACACTTCCATCTCCCCTTCCAGAACATAAATCCCCAGTCCAGTAATAACTCAGAGGACGAGTATGCACGACTCATAGAGATAACAAGTGTGTGAGTGTGAGATAGTCTTCATGAGGACATTCTGAGAAATGGGCCGCGCAGTATATTACATTTTCAACCAGTTAAATTCTGATATATGATAGTTTCCGACTGCCCATATCCTGAGCCTAATATGCCGTACGATATATTGCGAGCACTATTTTCTTGGCGTGATAATATGAATCTGAACGTCAACATATTGGTGGTAGCTCTAAGGAGAAGAATATTATACAATGAAGAGTTGATGATCATGATTATGAGGACAACAATTCTTATTTTTCACACTTCTAAAACAAAACAAAACAAAACAAAACAAAACAAAACAAAACAAAACAAAACAAAACAAAACAAAACAAAACAAAACAAAACAAAACAAAACAAAACAAAACAAAACAAAACAAAACAAAACAAAACAAAACAAAACAAAACAAAACAAAACAAAACAAAACAAAACAAAACAAAACAAAACAAAACAAAACAAAACAAAACAAAACAAAACAAAACAAAACAAAACAAAACAAAACAAAACAAAACAAAACAAAACAAAACAAAACAAAACAAAACAAAACAAAACAAAACAAAACAAAACAAAACAAAACAAAACAAAACAAAACAAAACAAAACAAAACAAAACAAAACAAAACAAAACAAAACAAAACAAAACAAAACAAAACAAAACAAAACAAAACAAAACAAAACAAAACAAAACAAAACAAAACAAAACAAAACAAAACATAATAGAAAACAAAATACAAATCAGAACAAAACCGAAATATAATAAAGCTCTTATAACTGGTGACAAATCACGAATAAAGATGATCGGAAAGCAAGAAAGGAAAATCCTCAGAAAGTATTAGGATCAAAATGCGAAAATGGAATTTAGATGAAGAATAAATCCCATGAAATGTATCAAGTTATTCACAGATACTATCAGGAAACGGCGATTAAAATTTTATGGTCACTTACATAAGAAATCAGCGAAGACCTAAATGAAATTGGCATTAATGAAGAAACCAATGAAGATAGAATAGAATTCAGAACCTTAATTCACAAACACAAATTTTCTGTAAAGTACACCCGATTAAATACAGGATGGACTGAACAACAAAAAAGGAACACAGCGAGAGGATGAAGAGAAATTGGGAAGAGAAGAAGAAAACACAAAAAAGTGCTAAAATGTTCAAACGCGCTCCTTAGTTGGGCATAACGAATCGAAAATAAAAACAAAACAGCAGAAAAGAAGAGAAAATAAAAGAATTACTAACGTTCACACACATTTTACAAGGAAGATTTCTCCATTAAGACTTAACGTTGATTATATTGGATGAGTGAATTCATTGTAGAAACTGAGGTCACAATGCATCTCAATTTGTTGGTAATATTCTAGGAACGTTAACACCTGGTAAGAATAGAGAGGGAATGCGTGGGTTTTATGTATGTTGTGATAACTGAAAATGTGGTTAATATTGCTATATTTACTTGTCGGTTCGATATTTAATTCTGTTTCGAGTTCCTGGACTGGACTGCAGCTAATCATCTTGGCTTTGAACGTAAATATTACATTTAAGTTCTATTTTCTTTCATTATCGACTTTCCTTTGAACGGTTTGTTTGTAATTAGATTGCCGCGTAACGTGTCTGCCTCTTACCCGGAGGCTCCGGGTTCGATTCCCGACCAGGTTAGAGATTTTTACCTGGATCTGAGGGCTGGTTCGAGGTCCACTCAGCCTACGTGATTACAATTGGGGAGCTATCTGACGGGGAGATAGCATCCCGGTCTAGAAAACCAAGAATAATGGCCGAGAGGATTCCTCGTGTTGGCCACATGACACCTTGTAATCTGCAGGCCTTAGAGCTGAGCAACGGTCGCTTGGTAGACCATGGCTCCTTGGGAGTTATGCGCCATGGTTTTTATTTTGGACTGGTTAATATTAGTTATAGGTGTGATAAGGTTTGCATTTCTTCAATTTTTTCTCCTTATTTCACTTTAAAACTATAAATATTTCACTTTCGATGTCTTCCCAAGATTACAAGTACAATATATTTCTCAAGTGTTTCGATTAGCTATTTCATACTTCATCGATATTTAATGACGTTAGGTTTATAATACTAGTGTACAAACATGTACTTGATTTCTTATTTCGTAATTTCAATGGGAGAGAAAGTAATCTTAACTCCATATTATATGCAAAAAATATTAATCTACAGTGTCACCAAGGTGATACGTCTATTTTCTGCAGTATACGGCTAAGAATATGAGGTCAAAAAGATCTTAATCTGCCGACGGCAATTAAAATGTTTCCTCAAACCCTCAATTTTTTTTGGCGTTATTTAAGTGATATGCAGAATTTAATCCCTTCGCTGCTATCAAGTCAATCGTGTGCGTAAACAGTCGTGCTATGTACTCGGAAACTTCACGTTCACCGCCTACGCAAAGGTAGGAACGAGCAAAGGGACCGCTTTGTTGAATTCGTTTCCTTACGTTACTGCATCTGCAGATGTGTGCAACAATCTTGCACGGAAGAACTGGAACAAACTGGGAAAGCGACCACATACATCCAGGAAATTTACGCTGCTTGAGGTTTTATCAAATGAAAATGGAAGTAAAATAACCACGTTGTTTTGACAAATCCATTTTTTGACTTCATTGCCTTTTCAGGTGCACTTTCACTAGTGCCCGAATTACTTCCCCCTGACACTGATTATCGAGCAGCACATGGTTCTTTAGTACTCCGACATGTCAGATGTCGAAGTTGATTCATACCGCAGTTATTATTTCTATCAGAACATATTTCAGCCTGGATTTTTCGTGAATACGTTGCCGTACGCAAGAGACGCCTGAAATTATATGGCCATATCTATATAATGGACAGCAACAGACTCACCAAAAGATTATTTACAGTTATCAACTCAAAGAAAGTGAAAATAAACTGGCTAGAAGAAACTAAGGCCGACCTCAAAGAAATGAACATCTCGGGCGACATCATAAGATCGTGGAGCTTTTAGCACAATAGTAGCCAAGCACAAATTCGTGTAGAAGTCTAAAAAGAAAACTGGTAGGAAGTGGTCCACGGAACGCAAGATGTAACACAGTGCATTCATGAAGAGATTTTGGAAGGATAAGAAGGCGAGAACCATCAAGCCAACAAACAGATTCAAACGCGCTCTTTGAATGGGCATAACAAATAAATAAATAAATAAATAAATAAATAAATAAATAAATAAATAAATAAATAATAATAATAATAATAATAATAATAATAATAATAATAATAATAATAATCTCTATTTAGTAATCGATGAATAAGAAAGGTCTGACAGAACATCTAAAAACCAAAGAAAAAAGGAGGGCCCAGTAAACGAAAATGGAGAATACAGGAGAAGGCACGATCATGCACTTTATCTGCACATGGAGAAAATAAAAGGCACTACTAGGAAAAGAAGGATTTCTTTCTCTGGTCACTTAACACGAATGGGACCAGAAAGATTGTCCACTTGAATCTTTGCCTACTTTCTGAATAAGGAAACTAAAGGGGTCTGGTTCACCGAGAGGTGGAAATAATTTACAAGAATTGGGATCTTAAGTGATGGCATCTTGCAACGTGACCCTTTAAAGAAGAAACTTGAAGGTCTACAGAGTTTTCGAACAAAACCTGAAATGAAGGTAGGCAAGACGTAGACCGAGAAACGGAAGGAAGCTCACAGATGAGGAATGCGGGAGGACTGGACGAGTGTTAAAGCTCAAGACAGAAAATGGTTGAAATAGCGTGATCCATAACTGGTCGAAACTAAAGAAGAATTACAATAAGTGGTCTGTGACAGCAAATTATGCTATTTAAAACTTCTAAGGATGCTCTTAGTGCTTTCTTACGAACTGTAGGATGCTTTTCTGGGAATTTGACATTTATTTTCAATTGTTGCACATGACTCTTAGAAAAGTGAAAAGAAGAACCCACTGTGACTGTTCTTGGTTATTCACAAGCATGTTAGTAAAACCTCGTTTTAGATAATCGTCTTGATATTTGCGCACTTTATTTTGCCGAATAATTAACCTTACGGGCGAGAGCTGAAGCAGGCGTGGAAGGTGAACATACAACTAAATTCGCAACCTGCTCTTTATTAGGTATTTTCCAGGGAGAACAGGCACTCGAGGAAACATTTTCACAGGAATCAGTCACTCGTTCACGATTGTGCCGATCCATTTACCGGTAAGAAAGGTAAAATACTCCAGTTATGTTTTCAGCATTTTACGGCTAACGGTCGCTCGAGTTCAGACCTTGCCTGCGTGTTCCTTAACTTAGAAAGGATTCAAAACGTTTTGTTTTGTACAATACCTTTTATTAGACGTAGAAGGGTCTGGTTATTATATATAATGTTACTGACATGGTCTGCTTATAGCATAAACCGACAGCGTATCACGTTTGTGACCCTAGTGAACTGTAGAGAAAGTGGTGAAGCGAATGTACCTTGTGTAGTGCTTCTCTGCCTCTTTTCTATTGTCTAATGTACAAAGATCGATACAGTCTAAACAGAGCAAGGCTGTTGTGACCAACAGCCCTTATGACTAATATACGCAGGGGTACAGACAGGGAGGTTGGTTCTCTGCTGAGTAACAATCTCATGACTGGCCTGCACGAAGTTTGACCTGACTCATCTCTTTTTTTTAAATGAAATATGCCTATGATTAACAGATCTTTGTAATATTTTACTATTTGTTACCTTTTCTATTAAATTAAAATGAATATTCCTGAGGGTTAGCGGGAATATTTGATATTGGTGATATTTCGGGCGAGGAACTCCCCTACTGAGAACGCGCAGAAATTCATCTGTGCAGCACAGTTTACTGTCCATTCATAGTCTTTACTCTGACTGACAACGCGTTTTTAGGCTCAGAAAGAAGGACCTATTCTTGTAACGAAGCGAGGGGCGGTAATATTGTCAAGTGGCTTGTTGCCATTAAGCTACAATGGGTAGAAGCTGGCGTTTCGAGTGGTACGTACGAAACTTAAAGGGCGCTGGAGTAATTGCTGTGGTCAAAGACGTGTGACAGCCCCTAATCTCCAAACTCGTTCTGGCAGGATCTAATTGCCAGCCTTTCTGGTCAGCATTCTAAGTAGGCTAAGGTAGTGTGTTTTCATGAAAGTACACTGACTAAGCAAATGTCATGGGATAGTCACCTAATAGCGTGTGGGGCCTCCTCTGGCCCTGCGAACTGCAGTGACACGCCGTGGAGGCGAGTCGACAAGAAACCTGGTAGTCCTCTGGACGCAGCTGACATCAAATCGTTTACAGAGCGGCCGCCAATGCTGGTATGTTCGTGGGTGCAGGATCCATGGCACGGAGCCTGCGATCCAGGACATCCCAGATATGCACGATAGGGTTCATATTGGGGCTCCTGGGTGGCCATGGCAGTCGTTGGACCTCCGCTGCATGTTCCTGGAACCATTTCCGGGTGACATGGGAGCGATGTGGCGGCGAGTTATTGTCTTGAAACACCGCAGAACCGTCTGCACGCTGGAAAGCCAAAAATGGGTAGAGATGGTCTCCGAGCAGCTCAACACACCGCGTACCATTCAAAGTCTCTTCCAGAATAACTAGGGGGCCCATTCCATACCAGGAAAATGCCCCCCAGACCATAGCACAGACACCAGCGCCCTGTACCACACTTTCGAGGCGGGCGGCATGCATCGCTTGAAGTGGTCTGCGCCATACACGATGCCTCCCATTGGCATGGTGCAGTTGAAGTCGTGATTCGTCCGACCATATCACGTTACGCCATTGTTTCAGTGTCCATCCCTTGTGACTGGCGGCAAATGCGCGCCGTTGTGCCCGATGACGTTGGGTTAACAGTGGCACCCGTGTGCGGCGTCGGCTCCCATACCCCATAGAACCCATGTTCCTACGGATTGTCCACTGGGAGACGTGTCTAGCACGGCCTGTGTTGAATTGAGCCGTGATTTGTTGCACGGTTGCCCGTCTGTCACTATTGACAATCCGTCTCAGATGTCGCCGGTCACGGTCATCGAGGGTGGCTGGACGGCCGGTCGTTCGTCTGCTGTGGACGGTGACACCCGCATTCAACCATTCACGATACACCCTGGACACGGTTGATCGTGTGAAGACGAATTCCCGCACCACTTCCGAAATCGCACTTCCCATCCGTCGGGTACCGACCACCATACCCCGTTCGAACGGTGTCAGCTCACGACGACGTTCCATGTTACACCTGTCACATGCATAGCCACTGCTCACAAGGTCTCCTATATAATTGCCGCTGGCACAGAAGGCGTATGGTGCGCAGACAACACACATGCGCATCAGTGCTCCGCTATCCCATGACATTTGCTCATTCAGTATACATTAGTTGTGAATCGGAGTGGAAGAGAATTGTACCTGGCTTACTGTAATGAGAATTTATTTTAATTATTTTTATTTTTGACTTAAGCAGTGGCAAAGTTAGGGCTTGTGGCCCTCTCCGATAAACCATGTAAATTACAGGATAATACACATATAGCGGGAATATAATATTGTATTAAAAAACCAAAGATAACTAAGCTAAATAACAGATTTAGAGAACATATCATGAAGGAAGAAAGCAAAGCTCAACAAACAAAAAAAAAAGAAACCCGGAGCATAAAAGTAAAAAGAAAGAGAAAACATCACATCCGAGAACAGCAAGCAAGCAGAAGCATTCCTGAAAGGCCACCAACAAGTCACCATGATGCTACCCAACAAGTCACCATGATGCTACCCAACTAGTCACCATGATGCTACCCAACTAGTCACCATGATGCTACCCAACTAGTCACCATGATGCTACCTAACAAGTCACCATGATGCTACCCAACTAGTCACCATGATGCTACCCAACAAGTCACCATGATGCTACCCAACAAGTCACCATGATGCTACCCAACAAGTCACCATGATGCTACCCAACTAGTCACCATGATGCTACCCAACAAGTCACCATGATGCTACCCAACAAGTCACCATGATGCTACCCAACAAGTCACCATGATGCTACCCAACAAGTCACCATGATGCTACCCAACTAGTCACCATGATGCTACCCAACTAGTCACCATGATGCTACCTAACAAGTCACCATGATGGTACCCAACTAGTCACCATGATGCTACCCAACAAGTCACCATGATGCTACCCAACTAGTCACCATGATGCTACCCAACTAGTCACCATGATGCTACCCAACAAGTCACCATGATGCTACCCAACAAGTCACCATGATGCTACCCAACTAGTCACCATGATGCTACCCAACTAGTCACCATGATGCTACCCAACAAGTCACCATGATGCTACCCAACTAGTCACCATGATGCTACCTAACATCTGGAATATATCAAGCGCAGATAGAAGGAAACATTCGAATTTGTACCGTAATTTTCTCCACTACTTGGAAAATCATAGAACCATGGCTATATTTTTGGGGTTAGAAGACCAGAGAGTGAGTACAGATTCTTTGGTTGTTGTCCTCTTATTAGCCTCTTACGACAAGCAGCGAGTACAGACAATGTATCCTTTGACTCCTCCTCCTCCTCCTCCTACTACTACTAAAACGTTTTCATTCCGTCTCTGAAGACGACGGCAGGCCTCCTAGACGGCAACGGCGTCTCTCAGGCCAGGAAGATGTGATACGGTGAAGGAGCTGTTCGGAGAAATGAGGGGGTTGGCGGCCATGGCCTATACTAGACACTGTCCCGGCATTCACCTTAGTGAAGCAGAATGGAAAACCACGGAATACCATTCTCAAGGCAGCCCACGGTAGCGACCAGCTCGTCTCCGTCTCCCGAATGCATGGTAGGGCCGTGGTCACCCCTCATCTGCTCGGTCGGAGTGCAGAGCCGTCGAACCACTGACCAGCCGTGGCCTCCTGTAGGTCGAAGCCCACTCTGCATCCGCCAATGTCCTTTGACTCCACCTACAGTGGAGATAAGGAGTTCCGATAAATCGAAAGAAAAATGGATGTATCGACTAAAGAGTAAAGCTCATGAATTATGAGAAAATGAAAGACATTCTAGAACTGATAAATATATTATTATTATGATTATTATTATTATCATTGTTTTTGTTGAAAAATCCACAGCTTCTTTCCACTCATTCGACCGGGTCAGGAATTTAATGAGTGAAACCCCCATCTAGTGGCGAGGAGGATAGGAATTGTGCCGGTTGCCGAAGCCTGTCGCACTTCTCTGGAGCAATGATTAGTGTGACTGAAATATAAAATTAAATGATATTGGATCGTGATGCTGGAATGAAAGACGACAGGGAAAACCGGAATTCCACCTCCGCTTTGTCCAGCAAAAATCTCACATGGAGCGACCACGGTTTGAGCCCCGGAATCCAGAGGTGAGAGGTCGGCGCGCTGCCACCTTAGCCACGGAGACTCCATATTTATTATTATTATTATTATTATTATTATTATTATTATTATTATTATTATAAGCCAGCCGTGTAGCGTAGAGGTAACGTGCCTGTCTCTCATTTCAAGGTCCTGGGTTAATTTGCCTGCCAGTTCAAGGATTTTAATTCTGGGTTGAGGAGTAGAACATGGTTCACTCAATACAAGATTTTCTTAAGTTCTTAGTTACAAGAAGATAGAGCACAGTGAGAAGATGACGCTACTGACCTAGTATACTGTACCAGGAAGGTATAGGTCCTGGCACATACGAGTTATAAATCTTTATTCATGAGCGAACGGCTAAGTTACGATGCACAAACAGCTGTGCGAGAGAAGGTTCTGCGTGAGGGAGACCGCATGACTGGAGCAAGGTCAAGTGACGTCAGCACTGCCTGTAGCTTCCCTCCCCTTTGAATTCTCTCGAAACCATTTTTAAGCTTTTCAACGACTGGATTAATAAATTTGAGGCCAACACTGAATTGTAGCCCATATTTTAAAAGTACAACCCTGCAAATTTGAGATTAATCCGTCCAGTGGTTTCCAAGATATAACAAGTTGAAGTTTGGGAAGTGTTATCACCCCTTCGTCACCTGACTCAGAGTGTTACTCGCAGCCGGATATAAATAGGTCAACGAACCGATGTTATAGCCAGTGTGTGTTATACGATTATGACAGAACGACAGTATGCTCCGTCGCGATCCGCGAAGACGTAGAAGTCACACTCGAATACTTGGAAATTGTGCGAAGACGTCGCAAGTAAAGTTTCTACCGCGTCGTGACGAATGAAATGTTACAAAATTTTCTCCGACTAAATCGTCATTATATAATATTTAGGAGTGTGTTAACCGAGTGAAGTTACCATAGAAATTGTAAATTGAAGTGTAATTGGAGATTTAATATTTCATTTACCAGTTAACGATACTGTGGACTTTGTCATTTTCACGTAATTCTGAACTTTATCATTGACTGTGACAGTATTCTAAGACATTGCGTGTGATAAACTAAACTTCTACTTTGTGACCATTTTAATGTTTCTGAGACACATTTCTCCTATACTAGTACAATTGTGAACTGTGTGAGATACTATTACACTGAACAGTCAAGGAATAACAGGGCTCAATGTGACTCTTTTTTCGTGTATTTTCTCGAAATTTCGATCACTACTATGAGAAACTAACTGAATGTTAAGAACTTTTTATGGCAATATTAGGTCGTACGGACTCGTATTATGAAAATTCAGTCATAAAAACTTCTTAATCTATGAACATTATTATTCCAGAGACTATTGTAGAGACTGTTGTTAATGACATTTTTTCAAGTGTTTCATGAACTGTGATGATTATTCAATGGTAGAACCTAAGACATAATCAGTGTCTATTATGAACTGTGACAGTGTTCAATCCTTATTCTATAAACTGTGTGTATGAAAAACAGTGTCTTCCATTTAGAAAAACTGTAGGTCATTACTTCATTTACTTGACTTACGAATCATACTGTAGCATAGTCTGTGATACTTTAAGTCACGTATTCAACGTCGTAAAACGAAAGTGAGAATACGAACTGTGCATCGAAACTTGTGTCGGTGTATAATACTGATCTTAATGATAATTGAGAGCTCTATAGTCCATTATTTTGTGCCAATTGAACTTTCCGTGTTCCGACATTATCATTCAAAGAACATAGGAAATCTTGGCAAAGTGTTGGAGATTCTGCTGCATCGAACGTCATTTCCAGCGTGGAATTAACGTGGTGAGGGAGACCGCATGAGTGGAGCAAGGTCAAGTGATGACAGCACTGCCTGTAGCTTCCCACCCTTTAAAATTCTCTCGAAACCATTTTTAAGCTTTTCAACGACTGGATTAATAAATTTGAGGCCAACACTGAATTGTAGCCCATATTTTAAAAGTACAACCCTGCAACCCTGTTAACCCTGTTAATCACGGTACCCATCGAGGGACGTCGACGAGGGATAATAATGTGGTATCTTCATTGAACGGACTTGTCACGCTCGTGGTGCTGAGTTCGAGTCTTGGCTGCACGCTGCAGAAAGTTCCAGTCACCAAGCCGCAGGACAGCACCTCACCAATCTTTATAAGCAGATTCCAGGTGATTTTCTTATATTAGAAAAGTGCTTCCTGTGAATTTCAGCTTGCTATTTCTAATAATTTAAGAAGGCTTCGTGTCTTGCTTTTGAACTGTAAATTCTTCTTTAAAATCCTTTATAACTTGAAGTAATTTCACGTAGATGAACTCTAGGGTTTGCAAGTGCATTATTTTATTTTATACAATCAACTTAGATGAACTGTAGGAGTATACAGCAAGTGATCAAATATTTTTATTTGAACTATCAACTTATTCATGGAAGTGTGTGTTAATATTATGTTCAAAAATATTAGAGAACTGTAGGTCTGCATCACAAGTGATGGACTTAATGAAATTCTATGTGCGAAATGTTATTCTGGTATTTAAATCCATTTAAGAGATCTTAGATGAACTGTAGGGTGTTTGCGATCTCTAAAAGAGTGATATTTATTTTGGACATTTCTAATCAAGTGGATGTCTCAGAATACAACAGCATCGATATTTTATTTTGCATTTTTGAAAATTTAAGTTTGACGATTCAACTGCAGGGTGATTTTCATGAATATTTTTAATAAATATTTTCGAAAAGATTTTACCATCGATTATTCGCCCTGCGAAACTATCCATCTCTGTACCTGCTCCAATAAGTAATCAAACACTAGGGATCCTTCCCATGTTCTGGCCCCACAATCATTTCCTGGTACAACACATAGACGAACACTGGTTGCCATGGTTACAGTGGTATCAGGAAATTGATGATGCTTTTTAGGGATAGAACCCCAGTTCAGAAACATATCCATGTTAAAAGAAAAAAGGTCGAATGTAAGAAAACATTTTCATCACCATATAATACCAGATTAAAGCGTTACAATTTAAGAGGTAGCCTTACGTTTCAGGGACAATCTGAATTTAATGAAACATACAGGTCAAGGACCCTCAGGGTGCATATACCGATGCATCGCGCGGCGCAATGTGCAAAGGACGACTTTGCTAGGTTGACCAGAGTGCAGAACCCCCACTCCTAGATTTACAGTAATAGCGCTGTCTCTCTCTTTCCCTACGCGTGTCTCGCTCGCTCCGCCTGTCTTTCTCTTCCTTACTTGCTCTGCAGCGTTTCACCATCCGAGCAGAGTTGAGCCGAGCTTAGCCGAATCGCCCCGAGACAAAACGCTGGTCCGAACCGTGCCGAGTCGGGCCGATGCACAGCGCACAGAACCTTTGCGCCTCGGTTTGCAGGTGTGAGATTTTGCGCGTTTGGTAGGCCCTGATAAAGGTACTTAGGATATGTATTCTACCAGGTCCACTAGTTATCATTTCTTGACGGGTACAATATCTTTGCGTCTGTCTTTTATCACCGAAGTCCCTGTCATATCCTTTGCTATGACAGTATGGAATCTGCTGAGGTATGGGTTGTACTGAAAAATTATATTCGGAGCACAACTAGAGCCTTTGAGTGTTATGAAAGGCGTTACTCATACGGTCGGACGTGATGCAGTAGAACTTTCTGGTGTAGTCAGAAACGCAATGGCAAACTACCTCACTCTTCATCTTGCCTAGAACGCCTCATTTTGGCGCCGCCATTGGTTTTTGCGGTTTCCCTAATAATCACAGCATCACTGTTGGTGCTATTTGAAGATCCAGTCCAACTCTGGGATGATGAACTATTGTCGGATTTTTAATTATGGACACTCGAGTTTAGGCTTTAATTACTAACGAACCGATAGGCCTATTGAAAAATGCGTTCTACCAATGCGTTATGCATTAGAGTGTATACGGCAACTATTTTTTGAAATTCATTAATTAATTTTTTTTAAATTTGTGTTTGTAGTAAATATTGTCCGGGTTTTTGGCTTCTTCTTTAGGAACAGATCACTTAAAAGATATACATGGAAAACTACTTACCTGAAGTGTGCCAATTCACTGTCATAAATTGACAGCTGGAACTAAAATGTACGCAGTTGCCACGAGAAGAATAGATACGGCACGTAAATTCAATCATCGATATCGAAAAAGTAATACATATAGCGCAATCGAGGCGAGAAATATCAACGCGGCGGTGAGAAAAATAAAGAAATGCCTAAGATTGTTATAACATTATTATTAATACTTCTCATAAAATACTGCAAGCAAGAAGAAATACGCAAATATTACGAGCAGCTAACTATAATTTGGAGAGAATTATTACATTATTTGGAAGCAGAAGAAGAAGAAGAAGGCCGATGTTACAGAATATTGCGGTGGAAAGCGTAAAATAAACGCCAATATGTCAAAGTGACATATCAAGAAAAAGATTACGTAAAGGATAACGCCACGTATCCCAAACGGCAGCAGCAGATAACATTTAAAGCTCGCCGGCAAGATATATTAAAGTCACGGCTATTTGAATCAACATATGAAACATAGAAATCAGAACTTATAATTGAATTTTAGGCAGACATATTGGTAATCTAGAAGAGAATATCAGAATTGAAACTTAGAGAGACGCTTTATTTAACATCTATATTTATGTTAGAAGGCAGTGGAAACCCTATGATGACAAAACTATGTCTGTATGCATATTTGTTACATTTGCGCAAGAAATGCCCGTCAACATGAACTAAGAAGACCATGGCCTATGTTCGGGGAAGGCTTACCTCAGATGACGGAGAAGAAAGCATGACCTGTCCCACAACATCCTAGACACCAGGAGGATGTAGCAGCCAGACCTAAATCGCAGATGCCCCAGTATATTTGATTCCAATGTCATTGGAGCAGAGGGAAAATATAAGTCATATACGTCTATGCAATAAGTAAATTAGAAACCTTTTGAAACAAAATATTATTTCCTGGTGTAGTAAACAAATATTGAAGCAGTGAAATCTTCGAATTGGCTCATAAATGGTGGATTTTATGCGTAATATCATACACATGGGACAGTGTAAAGGGATGATAGGTAGTCATCTAAACGAAATAGCAATTCTTTGGCTAGGATGTGAATGTGATATATGTAACCAGTCATTGCGTTCGTAATGTTATCTAACATACAGAAGAGGTTAGCGTATGCGAATTATAAGAGTTATATCGACATTGTGGTTATTGTACCGTAGAAGTTATGGTTGATATAAAATGGAGATGATAAAGTGCCTTACGTAGGTTATAGTTGGATTATGTGAAGACATGAGTAATATGGAATGATATAGAGTTAAGAAGAAATGGAATATTCAGGCGAATAGATGATGATTATGGAATAATCTGCGTCAAGTCAACGTGTGTATAAGAGTTGTTGAGATGAAATGAGAAATATGATGAAATATGAAACAGATGATAAATACAGTATATATATGTGAAGAATGAGTGAATAAGAAGAATGGTGATAGTTATTATTTCTTCGATAAAGAAGCGAATAATTTGTTGCAAGGGTTATATTGAGAGAACTGATGCCATTTGAGTTTAATGATATATATTTAACCCCATGATGAGTAATAATGTTTAGGTATTCCATATCCAACGTTGAAAATGAGTTATATATCTCACATATAGGAGGTAGGCACATATAAATCATCGAGGTAAGTCCATATAAGGAAAGTTGAGTTGAATATTAACCAACATTTACCCAGATTTCAACCATAGTCATGTTCACTTAATAAATAGAAATATAGCAGATTTACTTATCACAATCATGCTATTGATGAGGTTACTGACACATAATTGCTAAATATATTGGTTGTTAGAGTCTTCTTAAATGACATACCATACCTATTTTCATAAATAAGGATGAATGAGTTGTTGTAAGTTAATGATGACATGTTAATATGTTGTATGTGATATATTTATTCAGTTAACTTGATTCATAGAATTTATGAGACGAATGATATCCACATGAGCTACT
This sequence comes from Anabrus simplex, assembly GCF_040414725.1. Classification (NCBI taxonomy): domain Eukaryota; kingdom Metazoa; phylum Arthropoda; class Insecta; order Orthoptera; family Tettigoniidae; genus Anabrus; species Anabrus simplex. The sequence continues at coordinate 118,507,931 of NC_090270.1, forward strand.
AGTAATGATAATAGATAATAATTTTGAAAAGTGCATATGTAATAAATGATTTATCGCTTATATTTTTCCTGACGTGTTCACATATAAGAAAGCTGAAGTGAATGAAATCATCGATATTATCGAATGTATTGACATCCTCAATAATATTAATTAACGATGGAGATATGAAGACATAAATACATGAAATTAGGATATTTAAGTCACGGCAACGGATGATGCTCCATGATTTTCCAGATAGATCTGTAAAATTTTATAACATTAACGAATGTAGCAGTTATGATCTCATTCAATCACAAAGTAATTGAACAAGAGATGTATTTTCATTTACAGGGAGTGAATTCAAAGACTTATTTCAGACTTATTTTCTATTTTTCGATACATAATTATTTACTTGGTTTTATCAAAGATCTTTGATAAATTTCTTCAATCATGAACGAATTTTAAATGAAGAAACTTATTTCCAATGATAATTCATTCTTCTTATTTTCAAGATTTTCAATTATAATAAATGATAGTAATCAAACTTATTGGACCGAGCTCGATAGCTGCAGTCGCTTAAGTGTGGCCAGTATCCAGTATTCGGGAGATAGTAGGTTCGCCATAAGAACTATCTGTGTCGGTGCGACGTAAAACAACTAGCAAAAAAAAAATAGCAAACTTATTGGAATTTTTATGTTATGCTAGGATAAGTAGATAGTTGTAGTCAACCTTAGGTTAAGGATTACGAATTTATTATGCGAAAATAATTGATCGGCGAGATGGAGACGTCCATTGACTGAGGGAATTCAGCAGGCAAACACAATGAACTGGTTATCTCTCCGGATCCACGACCTCAAGAAGCAATGAGAATAGAAATTTAATTGGAAATGAGCTAGTCTGGATTTCTTTGCGGCCTGATCTGGACGCAGGAATGGCGCAGAAGGTAATACCATTTTTATATGTTATCGTTACATGCATTTGTGGTGTAATATTCAAGTTACAATTTTTTTTCACCTACCCGAAAGGAAAGTCTTATCATTTCTCTGCAGCAACTTTTTCTCAGATCAGGATAAGCGCACAACAGGAAACTTGGGCTTGTTGTTTTTAAATCAGAAACTACAACCACTGTAAACGCACAGTGTAATACTGAATTTATTGATGGGAATTTGCGTGCGCGTTGGACTACAACTACAGTAAAAAGTAATTAATGAAATTCAAAAACAGTTTGTCTTATGCTCATTAATGCAGAATTAAATAAGTAAAATATTGGTATAATTCATTTTGAAATAAGCAGGCAGCAGAGGTCATACAGAGAGTCAGCAGTTGCAGTAAGAGATATTGTGTAAGAAAGGAATGAGCTCTGAGAAAACATGACAGATCGGTCTGTTGTTGTTCGGGGGAGAGGGTGGGGAGGACTCAGGATATATTATTCAAACGCTAGAAGCAATAGCACGAAAATAGCAAGAACGATTGGTAATACGAACATGGGAACAATGGCAGGAGAGTACTCGCACCGAGAAGATAAATGCTAAGTTAGGAATGAATTCAATGGGTGAACTCATGCGTATGAATAGGGTTCTCTGGTGGGGTCTTGTGAGGCGAATGGAGAATAATAGGTTACTTTTACAAGTTACTTTACGTCGCACTGACACATATAGGTCTTATGGCGACGATGGGTAAAGAAAGGGCTAGGAGCGGGAAGAATGCGGTCGTGGCCTTAACTAAGGTATACCCCTCGCATTTGCCTAGGGTTCATAGGCCTAATGGGAAACCACGGAAACCATCTTCAGGGCTGCCGACAGTGGGGTTTGAACCCACTACCTTCCGAATGCAAGCTCAAGCTACGTGCCCCTAATCGCACAGCCAATTCGTTCGGTGATAATAGGTTGCCTAGGGGAATGATAGACTCAGCCATGGAGGGCAAGAGGAACAGAGGGCGTGGAACTACACGAGGCCACAGAGCTGTCTGTAAACAGAGGATTTTGGCGGTATTTAGTTCATTCACTGAGACTTGCAGACTGAACACTGAAAATCATTAGTCTATAATGTTACATATAAGTAGTAACCCTGATATAATTGCCGTATACCGAACAAGTGGCTGCACGGTTTGAGTGACATAGCTGTCAGCTTGCATTCACGAGATTGTGTGTTCGAAACCCCACTGTCGACAGCCTTGAAGATGGTTTTCCGTATTTTCTCTTTTCGCACCAGGCAAATACTGGAGATGCACCTTAATTAAGACCACGGTCGTGTCGGTTCCTATCCCGCCTTACCATAAGACCTATCTATGTCAGTGCGACGTAAAGCAAATTGGCCAAAATAAAAATGAAGTGTATTTACAAATGCCATATCCGCAATACGAATGTTCATTTATCGTGTTGTGCTCAGTTCATCTAGATTTAGCCATTTGATGGTTATCCGTCGCATACCACCCGACATGAATAATACGTATGCAATTAATTAAATACTAGAAGAATTATTGCATGAAACACATTTTTACAGCCAATTGCAGACATGTAAATGTACATAAATATTTAAAAATATTGCAATCCAGTTATTTAATGAAAACTTCGAAAGTAAACATAAATAAATGCAATTTAAATTATCAAATCAAATCAAATCAAATCAAATCAAATCAAATCAAATCAAATCAAATCAAATCAAATCAAATCAAATCAAATCAAATCAAATCAAATCAAATCAAATCAAATCAAATCAAATCAAATCAAATCAAATCAAATCAAATCAAATCAAATCAAATCAAATCAAATCAAATCAAATCAAATCAAATCAAATCAAATCAAATCAGTATTTATTTCCATACTTGTAGGATACCGGTATACAGAACTGGATACATCACAACATAAACAATTACACATACAGAAGTGTAACACCAATTTTCCTTCAACGATTATATATTTGTCTGTCAGTAGTTTCGAATTATTTGTGAAGTATGTTGTGAAATATTCCTCCCTTCTGCTATGAATAATGTTATATATGGGGATATTTTTGGAAGTTCTCGTTTGAAAGTAATTGCTCTGATCTCTTGTTCGTATCCGTAGTCTCAAAATAGCATGCACTACACGGAATATTACAACTTATTCCTGACACTTATGCCTCAAACTGTTTTGAAGTCTTGTTTACCGCAAATAGATCATCTAAACTAGGGCTGCGTAACTAGATGTCAGTTGAGATAAGCCCAGTGCGGCCGGGCTATCTTAACTGAAATGCGAGCAACTCACGTGCCAAGAGAACGCCATTGTCAAGCAAGAGAGAAAAAACCCTCGGCACAGGGCAGGTGCAGTGATGTTCGAATGTGACTACGAAGCTTTCCTCGCACCATTTTCCACGAAATGTTGGAGTACCGTATAAAGGGAGGGGGGGGGGGCACTATAATGGCAAGGAAATCTCTCTCTTTCAGAGATTTGTGTTTGAGTTCTCCTGCACTCGGTATTAACAGGCATGGTTTAATTTTCCTAACTGAGTGAGTTGGCCCTGTGGTTAGGGTCGCGTGGCTGTGAGCTTGCATTCGGGAGATAATGCGTTCGAATACCACCGTGGACAGCCCGTGGTTTCTCATATTCACACTAAGCAAATGCACCTTAATTTAGGCCACGGCCGCTGCCGAAAATCTTCGATGTGTTAGTGCGTCGTTTAACAAGTAGCAAACAAACAAAAGTCCTATATTAACACATTCAAAGAAAACTGACACGTTACAATTTGTGTGTTACAATACACAAAGATACGGGGTTTAAGCCTGAAAACTGCAATTTACAATTTCTAGGATGGGAATGGCAGAATTTCCTCTACGGGATGTAAAATTCCTGTTACTAATTTAGTAAAACGTAATATATAATTCAGCAAGTTCTATGCTTGATTTTGCACAGTGTTGTAGTTCTATGTGACATTCCCTGTTCATTGAGTGTTTGAAAGTAGACCATTTTAATTCGATCATCCTCTGCAACAATCTTCTCCAGAGGAGTATGTTTCGTTTTTAGTGGCGTTCTACATTATACGTCTTCGATATAACAAATACTGCCAACGAATAGGCACTTTGCAGAGTCTCCTGGCTCTCTGCAGTCAGATTCTGTGAGGCCCCCCCCCATTTTAAAGAATCCGTTTCTGACTTCATTTCAAACGAGGGCGTAACCGCAATAGGTCAGACCTCCACCCAAGCACTGACCTTCACGGCCTCTGACGTAATCACGTCACTGTGGCTGGAGCACACGTACTGAGCAAGACTGGTCTCTCAAATTCATGCAAACATTTCTAAGATAGGACGGTCTCAAAATTATTTAGGACCGAAAAATATTTGAGTATTTTTAAATACTTCACCCGCTGCTAAATGTACTGTTCACTATGTGACATGTGAATCACTGACTCATCTCAAATGTTTATTATTCCTCTTCCCTTTCCTATAGTCATCATATCATTTTAGCAGTACAGCACAAAACGCCAGGTCCCTTCTGGTAACGAAATTTCCATTTCGTCTCTTTATACCATAAAGTACACCTGCATTCAATTAACTTTAACGGGAGGTTTCTCTTTGACATGAAAATGCCGCCATCTCCATACAAACGAGCTGTGCAGACAAGTGCTGTTCTATCCCCCCACACCACTCCCAATCTTCTATACAGGGCTTACCACAGCTCGTCCACTTTGACAGTAAAGCAAGGACACGCGAGAGTTTGCTCTACTTACGGTAACAAGTATATCGAGTGATTTAAAACATATTAATTATGAAGGCTTATGTTCTACATTTCTAACAATATTTCTCAAACGAGGCGGACACTATGAAGTTAACGAATAAATGTGAAGCAGACCGGCTCAAATGGTTGAAGATGTTTAAGTACTTCACCTATAGAAAGATATATTACCAGCGAGAAACAACTCGAGATTTAATATATTCTATTCAGAATTGAACAGAAAATGTTCAATAATCCTAGTAGTCGGTACCGTAAAATATAATTGTTTGGTGGTGGGTGTGATAATTACCGCAGTATTCTTTAGTCACATTTGTTATTTTTCTTACACACGATACTTCTGTTTGCATTGGAATTTTGAATATATGAAACTAGAAATTACCGGTTGGTTACGCAGTTTGAATCGTGTAACTTTGTGCTTGTATTCGAAAGATGGTGGGTTAGCATCTCACTGTTGACAGCCTTGAAGATGGTTTTCCGTGGTTTCCCATTTACGCATCAAACAAATGCTTGGATATACCACAATTAAAGTCAAGGTCTTTATCTTCACAGTACTAGCCCTCTTCTATCCTTGCGTCGCTGAAAACATAGGATGACGTTAAATCACTATGGGAAAGTTAGAATAACATTTTTGTACTCTTTGGCATATTGTAATACATATCCTTTACTGAGTTACGTGGTAGGTTGTGATTCATTCTACATAACTTGGGAGTCCCATAAATATGATTACGATATCTGCAGTCTCGTGGAACTGCAAACTTGCTTGATTTCCTTTTGTGCTGTGCAACTACCTTGAGAAACATTCATCATTGGTGTACAATTTTTATTTCCTTATTATCTAAAACTTTTGATTAACGTTGTTACTCGGACTGTTCTGAAGTGATAAAAAATTAATTGAAATCTTAAGACGTATTCACGACCACTAAATTACAGTATAATACTTTTTCCGAGACTGGGACTCCATTCATTCATCCTTCCTTCCTTCCATCCTTCCTTCCTTCCTTCCTTCCTTCCTTCCTTCCTTCCTTCCTTCCTTCCTTCCTTCCTTCACTCATTCATGCAGCCATCCATCAATTCATTAATCTATTTAGTCCGTCGGTATTTCTTTCATCCACAATTAAAAGTTCAAGTTACTTCATCAATTCACAATCAAGTACGAAACTCTCTCCGCGGTGGTGGTTATCCGTGACTGGAAATCCAGTCCATTCATTAATTCATTAATTCATGCACTCAGACATTCATCTATTCATTCATTCATTTAGGCAGTCAGGATCTCACTCATAATGGAATGCTCAATGCAATCTATTACATTTCATTCATAGAACCATCCATTTACCAATTCATGCAGTCATCCACTCATTCAATTCAGTCATAAGGCCATGTTGTTAATGGTAGGATACTCTATAAGACTTGTGACACTACAGTAAGCATTAAATATGCTTAAGAAGGGAGCATACATGTCTTAATAGACTCTATAACATTATTAACGTCTAGAACAAAATAAATTATATTTAGTATAGTAGTAGTAGGCCTCCAAATATCGTATGAGAAGACTCATATCATGGTTAATGGACACCAGAATATCCAAAGATCCCCACTACAGACAAATTATGGGATAATCACACAGGTTCCTTCCTTCAAATATCGAGGAGAAATCATTGTACCATCCGGAATGGACAGGAAATCTAATTTAGAAAGAGCCACCAAACTCCTGAAAGCATATCGAATAGCATGGAACCACTACAATAAAAGAGTGATGTCACGAAATGCAAAACTTCGGCATTACAAGACTGTTGTTCTTCCGGAAGCCTTGCATGCCTCGGAAACCACAACTATAGGAGGACACTCTAAAATTGATGAGATTGAAAAACAAGAACGAAAAATTCTTAGGAAAATATATGGCCCCGTTCGTGTAAATGGTATATGGATCAAAAGGAAAACTGTAGATTTGTACAAAGCAATCGTAAGTTCAGCGATACCGTTCGCAGGAGACGATTGAAATTCTATGGCCACATATGTAGAATGGACAACACTAGATATGCAAAAAAAAACTGCTTGGTACAATTAAATCAAAGAAGGTCAAAATAAGCTGGTTAGAGGAAATAAATCAGGACTTAAAATAAATGAACATCACAGAAGATATCATCAGGGATCGCAAGGCTTTTGGGAATCTGGCTGCAAAGCACACGTTCACGGAAAAGGCTAAAAGAACCACAGGGAAGCAATGGACGGAAGAACGCAAGAAACAGCATAGGGAATTCATGAAGAGATTTTGGGAGGAAAAGAAGAAAGGAAAACCATCATCAAGCTAACAAGTTCCATCGCGCTCTGTAAACAGGCATAACAAAGAAAGAAGAAAGAAGTAGTAGTGTCGAATCAGCAAGTTAAAGAATCAGTATTCTTTGTGAAACTGCTATGAAGATGGGTTTGCAGATCTCTTCTGAAGAACAAAATCAAAGCAGCTCCAAAAATCATGTACACAACAGGAGGGAAGGTGGAACAAGTCAAGAGCTTCAAATATCTTGGTGAGATGATCCAGTCTAATGGCTTAGAACAGGAGGCAATCAAGGCAACAATAAGAAAGATGTAATTAGCATACCCGTTCACGAAAGTTGTGTACAACAAGAAATCATTAAGTTTGAGAACAAAACTACGGGACTATAACACCGTGATCAAACCAGAAGTACTATACGCTGCTGAGACCTTGGGTTTAACAAGGATTGCTGGAACAACTGAAGAAGAAAGAAAGAAAGAAAGATCCTAAGGAAGATTCTTGAACCTATATATATTGGTGGACAACAAAGACCTAACAAAGAGTTATACAAAGAGACTGAGGGAATTATAGAGTCGGTGAAGAAGAGACGAATACAATTTTATGGACATGACCTGCGTATGAGTAAAAAAAGCCTGACTCGAAAACACGTTACACATTTCGAAGGGGAATAAAATGTTCCCAGGTGGTTTATGGAGATACATGCTGATATGGAGAGAATAGGCATTAGTCATAAAGACATCCAAAACAGGAACCACTTTCGACAATTAGTTTCAGACTTTAGAGGCTTACGAGAAGAAGGAGAAGAGCAATCTTAAGCGATGTTTTCAGAAGAAAGAAGGAAGCAGATAAGCTAACGAATGAAGCTATATTGGTAGAAGATCAAAGCCAGGGGAGATAAAATATGATCCAGGATACAGTAGTTGTTACTCAGTGGTCCATATGACCAAAATAAAACAGAAGAGGAAGAACAAGAAGTAAAATAATTATAAGAGGAATTGCAATATAATGCTTTCTCCCCAGTTTCAGGCGATCCGGAACTAGGGCATGGGAGTATTCTATATATAATTTTAGGGGGTGGGGTACCGTAATTCTTATAATAAGCTGAAGCGTTTCAAACCTGCAGCCAGAATCGTCTTCAGAGCAATAACACACATTTTAATGGCTACTGTCACTCCATAGTAACCAGACTCAAGATAGAGGGATCCTGTTAGAAATATAACTTAGCTCATTCCAGGGCCTCCAGAGTCAAGGAGAAAGATGTTGAACAGTTCGCTACGGAGGGTAGCCATTATCTACTTAGTATATAGCCGTCCCCATTGTAAAATTATTCGGATGTTTAGCAATTTCTATCGCCTCACGCATTATCTTTACTAATATTATAAAGATATTGTATGTTTGTATATTTGTTTGTAATGGATAAACTCAAAAAAAAATTATTTCACCTATAGAAACCTCCATTACCAGTGAGTAACATGGGATGTATTTCATTTTCGAAACAATTAGAGATCTCTACGAAAATTGACATAATATAACCCAAGGTATGAAAAATTTGCCTTTAAACGTCATTTTAGGGCAGTATAGAAGAAATACCGAATTTGTCGCACAAGGACGTGATAAAGCTCCTTCTAAGCCTCACGACGCGAAAAAAACTCGGTAAGGTCCTGCGGGCACCGAAAATCATGTTTTATGGGCCTAAAACAAACTGTTATGGAGATATTGTAATCACAGTACTCCGCTGTAGGAATCAGATGAAGAAATGATCAGCCGTAACCATGGATTCTACAGTAGAATACAGGCCAGCCGTTCGAAATAGGCACGTGCGTAAATGTGAGATACACAAAGGAGAGATTCTGCTACACATATGACTGTCTGGAATAAAGCACTGTGGAAGTAAGCCACCCCTATAGGCGGAGGTGGGGAGGGGGCGGTATATAAAAATAATCGAAAATATTGCCTAATCCATACGTTTCAGGGTCGATGGGACGAACAGTGACACTCCGTATGTCGTTTAAGATCATGTTCAGTCCCCATTGGCATGGGAAGGGGTGAAAAAGTCCAAAATGGACAAGATTATGGATTTATGTGTATGCACCTCTCTGGGCGGGGGTGGAAAGGTAGTGAAGTATCAGTCAACGTAACAATAACGAAATCTACAAAATATCGTTTCACACATAACTAACAGGTAATAAAATACCTAAAAGTAAAAAGATCAATAAAGTGCCCCGGTAGCGCCGAGTAATATAGGTAGTTCCAGGTATAAAATATTTCTCTTCACTAATGACAGAATTGGCATCAAAAACTGATTTGAGGTCCATTCAACTGGTCCATAAATGTATCTTGATATCTTCCTTTCAAATACGTTAATATGTCTTTCACCATATTTAATTCTCGGAGGCATATGGCAGCACTGGTTCCACTAGAACAATATACCCAACTATCTTAATTCTTCTGGTTATTAATTGGTACTTCTGAGACCACAAAGTGGGCATTCGCTTCTCGATTTAAGTAAGGACAACCAGTATTTTTTGTAATTTATTTCTGATGCATGGCAGGTGAAGTTATGTATAAATTTCACATTATATAAACATCTATATATTTACATGTTGTTGTTTGAGTCATCGGGTCATAGACTGGATTGATGCAGCTCACCATGCCAGCATAATACACAATAAGGAGGATATAAAATGCAGAGTAGCATAAGCAAGGAAGACCTTTCTTAAGAAAATAAAATAAAATTGCTCATGGACGATATCTCAGAAATAAAGAGAATAGGAGCTTTTGAAATGTGGTGTTACAGAAGACTGCTGAAGGTGAGAGAGATACTGTATCGAGTTGGTGAAAGGAGAACGATGTAGCTAAATTTGACGAGAAGAAGAGACAGATTGATAGGACACAGAGCAGATGTAGGATGTAGTATTACGTAGAAAAAAAATATTAGCACAGGGGAGGGTGGCATGGAGAGCTGCATTTACAATATTTACATACAGAAAGTATATTCTAACTTATTATATTATTTCCATGTAGTCGGTACCGAAACTCTGGATGGGAATCTCTATATGGTATTCATTTCACAGCATAATACACAGACGAATAATACATCAGCTCTAAGACGTTGTTCTGAGCATTTCAGAGAGAAACTTTAGAATAACGTATGAATGGCAATATATTCATCACATATCTCCCGCAACATTTTCTCATTTGATATTACGTAACATATTCTTGCAAGTGCTGATGCCAAGTTTAAATGCCAAACGCGAAATAAATGAAAGTGTATGTGTAACGTGCTTCCTTACTTGATGAAGTTTCTATTTTTTTGTTTCTGAAATATTGAGTAGCAAGACACAAACTTTGTATGACTAGAGTTCTGTGCTAAGTTTCATCTTGAATTACGTATACAGTTTCTATGTGGAAAATTAAACTTTGAACGCTCAAGGGGATAGAACTAAGCTATTGACGGGGATCATTCTGTGACGCATGTAAAAGCAGGAACTCTTCCTTTCTTTGAATTATTTACTAGATACATGATATGCTCATTGTTATGTGTAAGTAATTACATGACATAATATCAAAAATTATATCACAATGTACATTGTAACGATTGGTGCTACAGGGACCATTCTAAGTTTTTTTTTGAGAACTGCTGGAATCTTTTTTTGGTTATCGAAGACCATCACGAACGAAACTGCAACCACTGTACTAAGTGACACCATCGGAATGCTGAGGCACCACTCACTATCCGAACTGCGAATGTAATGCCGAAGCTACTGCATAAACCTGTCACTTCTGAACTTAATGTACTATAGTTACTTTTTTTTTTTTACAATTTGTTTTACGTCGCACCGACACAGATAGGTTTCATGGCGACCATGGGTTAGTAAAGGGCTACGAGTGGGAAGAAAGTGACCGTGGCCTTAATTAAGGTACAGTCCCAACATTTGCCTGGTGTGACAATAGGAAACCACGGTAAACCATCTTCAGGACTGCTGCCAGTTGGGCTCGAACCCACTATCTCCAGAATACTGGATACTGGTCGCACTTAAGCGACTGCAGCTTTCGAGCTCGGTCTCCATAGTTACCTACTGTCATGGTACTCTTTGTCTTAATGGCAGCCTGCGTTTGATGTAGGGAGAGTTCAAAATAAAAATAAAAAAATAAAAATTAAAAAATGACAGCCTGCATTTGATGCAGGCAGCAAAATAAAATAAAATAAAATAAAATAAAATAAAATAAAATAAAATAAAATAAAATAAAATAAAATAAAATAAAATAAAATAAAATGGCAGCCTGCTTATGACGCAGGAAGAGTTCAAAATAAAATAAAATAAAATAAAATAAAATAAAATAAAATAAAATAAAATAAAATAAAATAAAATAAAATAAAATAAAATGGCAGCCTGCTTATGACGCAGGAAGAGTCCAAAATAAAATAAAATAAAATAAAATAAAATAAAATAAAATAAAATAAAATAAAATAAAATAAAATAAAATAAAATAAAATAAAATAAAATAAAAATAATTGTATGGCTTCAGGTACTGATTTGGTGCCATGTAGATGGACCGACCGCCAATTTTGACATTACGATTGTGCTCCTGTCTAACAATGAAAGCAAAACTTTATAGCTGGGTTAATTTAATTTTGTCGGGTGACACAGAATACGCCACCAGATATCTTTGACATACCATTAAAAAATGAAATGGCGTGCCAACATATTCGACCGCCTTCAAAAATTGACCAACTCGGCTGGGATTACATCAGCGAATGTGGAATCATGAATCGGACGCTCTGCCATTGATCAACCGAAGAAGATTTATTGTATGCATTCAATTCTATCAGATTCTATCAGATTGAGTTCATTTGGGTAAAATCTTATCTCATATAGTAACTCTTATATGTACTAACTTGTACGCATCGTAAGAGGCGTCTAAAAGAGATCCTAGGGGCTATTAAGGTGGGAGCGTGGGGTGGTGACGACGGGGACCTTAGTTGGGTCCTGGCATTGCTTCCACTTAGCCGTATCAGGCTACTCCCTTTCATCTATCCTATCCGTTCTTTTGCCATCCCGACGGTATTAGGTTAACGAGGCGTAGGGAGTTATTCATTTACACGCCCTTCGCGGCCCTTGTCTTTCTTTGGCCGATATCTTCATTTTTCGAAATGTCAGACCCCTCCCATTTTCCCTCTGATTAGTGAGAGGATGTTTCACCGGTTGTACTTCACGTTAAAACAATAATCACCACCACTAACTTGTACACAAACATAATAATATTTCCTTCACAGGAGTTGAGATAAGCAGAAGAATCCAATCTGGTTGGCATATATGAAAAGTAGCTACGGAATTCCGTGTGATCAGCAGTTACCATCAAACTTCAAGTGACTTTTATACGAGAATGATTTGTCCTGCTTTATCGTGCGGTTTGGAAACAGTGCTAGTGACAAAAGCCTCTGAAAGGAAGCAAGATGTGGCATAAATGAAAATATTAAGTGATTTTTTAACCTTGTTTCACTTCATTGTAACTTCAATATAAATAAGCTACTGTGAGAGAATCAATTCATACAGCTTTTAAATAAAACAATGCAGTACTTAATAATATGAATAATATTGAAAATGAAAAACCTAAAACCTTGTTTTCCAGTCAGTGACCGGGTCAGGGATGGAATGAATGAAGCCCCTATCCAGCGGCGAGGATTGGAATTGTGCCGACTGCCGAGGCCTGTCGCACTCCTCAGGGGCAATGAGAGATGAAATGAAATGATATTGGAAAGTGTTGCTGGAATGAAAGTTGACAGGAAAAACCGGAATACCCGGAGAAAAACCTGTCTCGCCTACGCTTTGTCCAGCACAAATCTCACATGGAGTGACTGGGATTTGAACCACGAAACCCAGCGGTGAGAGGCCGACGCGCTGCCGCCTGAGTCATGTAGGCTCTATGAATAATATTACAGCATTTAACACTATTTTTCGAATTACCTAGTAACTGTAGTATATTATTAACTGCAAAATAAGTGGATGAATTCTTTCTCCGTTTTGGAATTGTAGTTATACTGAACGATATATACCCATTTTGTATTATTATGATTTATTTTTATGTTTGTGTGATCGCCCGTATCATCTGAGGTTTCACTTAACGGAGGTGGCCTCGGTCCGCATTTCCTCAGACTATCGTGGTTCTACTGTTTTACTTCTTTGTCATCTCCACTGTGTGCCTACCACTTTCACATAGGACCTTGGTCCGATCCAGGCCCACAGCGATGTTCTAATCCTGGTCTGAGGGCTAGAATGGACTACACTCAGCCTTGTAAGACCAATTGAGGAGCTGTCCGATATGAGAAACAGCAGACCCCGTCACGAAATCAAAGCTATATGGCGCATCCGGGAGATAGTAGGTTCGAATCCCACTATCGGCAGCCCTGAAAATGGTTTTCCGTGGTTTCCCATTTTCACACCAGGCAAATGCTGGGGCTGTACCTTAATTAAGGCCACGGCCGCTTCCTTCCAACTCCTAGGCCTTTCCTATCCCATCGTCGCCATAAGACCTATCTGTGTCGGTGCGACGTAAAGCACCTAGCAAAAAAAAAAAAGCTATATGGCTGAGAATATTATCACTCTGACTATGTGGCACTCCAATATCTGCAGGTCATTTTATTGGACAGCTGTCGTATTGGCAAGCCAAGGCCAAAAATAGGCTCTATGTGTTAGGGGGGTCTGTGTAGCCGAGGAGGTAAAAGTATGCTTGGTTGACCCGGAAGGGTGAGGTTCGACGCCCCGGCAGGGAGTGGAGAAATTTAGAGATAAAACTTCTAGAGAGACACTGGCATTCTCTCAGCCAAGATGTTATGTGGCCTCTTAATGACATCATTAACATCGTGCCTTCTTCACCTCATATTGGGACGGCTTCTCGTCTGGAACCAGAGAAGTTCCCGCGAACAAAGACGGTCGGACGTACAGTACTCTGCCATTGATCTTTTTCTCGATTTGACAAAATTTCATACGCTTCTCACAAGACTTACCTAACATGTATAATGTAGTGTTAATAATATAATAATAATTTCGTGTGGCTGTTGCTTGTCTGGTACAGGCCTTGTAAGGCAGACCCTCCGACGAGGGTGGGCGGCATCTGCCATGTTTAGGAAACTGCGTGTTTTTGTAATGGAATATAGTGTTATGTGTGGTGTGTCAGTTGTTGGGATGTTGGGGACAGTACGAACACCCAGTCCCCGAGCGAAGGGAATTAACCAGTTAAAAGGTGACACTCTGGAGATAAACATCGATATTTTATTCATTTTGGTGAAATTTTTTTAATGACTGAAATTGCGACGATTAAGTTTCTTTTTTCTTGTCACGAAGTTATTTGGCCGAATCAATTAATTTATCACTGTAAAAGTGCTTTGTTTGCCAATTTTAATTTTACATTTAAATCCCATTATTTTGTCTCTCTAGAAGTTCTGTCTCTAAATTTCTCCACTCCCTGCCGGGGCATCGAACCTCACCCTTCCGGGTCAACCGAGCATATTTTTACCTCCTCGGCTACACAGACCCCTGGATCGGACCCAGCTCCTATGTGAAAGTGGTAGGCACACTACCCGTACACAATGGAGATGACAAAGAAGTAAAACAGTTGAACCACGATAGTCTGAGGAAATGCGGACCGAGGCCACCTCCGATAAGTGAAAGCTCGGATGATACGGGCGATCACACAAACATAAAAATAAATCATAATAATACAAAATACGTATATATCGTTCAATATAACTACAATTCCAAAACGGAGAAAGAATTCATCCACTTATTTTGCAATTAATAATATACTACAGTTAGTAGGTAATTCGAAAAATAGTGTTAAATGCTGTAATATTATTCATAGAGCCTCCACGACTCAGGCGGTAGCGCGTCGGCCCCTCAGCGCTGGGTTTCGTGGTTCAAATCCCGGTCACTCCATGTGAGATTTGTGCTGGACAAAGCGGAGGCGAGACAGGTTTTTCTCCGGGTACTATTCTTTCAAATGTAATAAAATTTGTATGGCGTATATATCACACCTATATTAAGAAACCTGCGTATGGAATTTTTGATTCCAGAGTTTTTCCAAGTAGCAGGGATTTTTAAGTAAAAACGTAAAAATTACACAAACTTTAGTACGATATATCACCTTATATAATGTAGAGAAAAATCGATACGCAGTACTTTTAAACGAAGTATTATCTACCTAATTACGAATTTACATTAACATGTTAAATTAATTTTATAAAAAAATGGAATTAAAAAATCAAAAACAAAAATTTATTTTGGAAAAGCTATTAATTGTATATGAAAGAAATGTTCGTGGTATCTCTACTTTTATATAGGTGACATTCCCACAAAGTTTCGTGAAAATCCATGCATTAGGTAAAATATATAATTATCTCCGGAGTGTCGCCTTACCTTAAATATTCTATCCGGCTGGGAATCGAATCTGATTGGTACTGAACTGAAGTCAATTACGCTGATCATTTAGCCAAGGAGCCTGATAATATGGTGGTATACAGTATTTAATGAAGTAGAGAGCTGCAATAAAACATGCAACATTCTCAAGGACTACGTTCAGTAGCACCAGGGTATAATATGTACATACTGAGGGGTTGTTGTGTTAGTGAATCATTTATCACGGACATCGGTGATCAGATGGCGCTCAGGAGGTCTGTTCGTGCGCACTCTGTTTTTACTCCGCAGGCAGTAACGGTGCTGAGGTCAGAGGTGAATAGTGTTTGAAATATTCATTCTAGGGCACAATCATGCCCCGCCAACGATTAGGTGCTCCTGATGAACAACTGCAGCCATTAGAAACGGGGTCGCATTGTGCGGGAAGCTGGATGGACGTATCGACGGATATCTGTGCATGTTGGGCACAATATTGGGCAAAATGCCTTGGTGGTGTGTTTCTGCTTTTAGCCATGGTCTATGGAACATTCTCAAATCCGTAGACCAGGCTCCGGACGTCAGCGTAGTACAGACGCACGTCAAGATGGACGCATTGTGCGAGCAGTGGTGGCCGACCAATCATCATCCAGGAACAAAATCCGGTCACATGCTGCACCTGTTGTGTCACCAAGGACCATTGGGACCGTCTATTTGCAGCAGGATTACTATCACATGTGCCTCTGGCCAGGCTACCATTGACACCACGACGCCGTCCAGCACGGCTAATCTGGTGTGGTGAAAGAGTCGACTGGAGAGGGGAATGGCACTCTGTTGTCTTCAGTGCTGAAAGTAGGTTCTGTCTATATGCAAGTGATGGACGTATACGTGTACGGCGTAGACCTGGTGAGCGGCCTATTCCAGAGCGCATGCGCCCACGACACCGTCCAGCACGGCTAATCTCGTGTGGTGAAAGAGTCCATTGGAGAGGGGAATGGCGCTCTGTTGTCTTCAGTGCTGAAAGTAGGTTCTGTCTATATGCAAGTGATGGACGTATACGTGTACGGCGTAGACCTGGTGAGCGGCCTATTCCAGAGTGCATTCGCCCACGAACACCCAGGTCCCACCCCACGTTTCATGGTGTGGGGTGCCATCAGTTAAAACTCGCGGTCACAGTTGGTGTTTCTGCAGGATAACGTAAGCAGTGCCCACTATACTGCATAGGTTGCTGTCCCCTGTTACTGCCATATATTTGATAGGAAGGTGATATACTTTTTCAGCAGGACAACGCCAGTGTTGCCAACCCACACATCTTGTCTCCGCTAAATTTTAGATGAAAATCCGCTAAATTCCGCTTAATTTCGAATTGAAACAAAATAGCATATACTAGCTGTTTTAATAGATGAGATTATCTCAACAATCGCCAGTTTCAGAATAGGAGGTCAGCATCCTTTCCTCCCAGCACTGTATTCTCTGAAGCAGACGTGCTGGGTTGAGGTCCTGTGGTTTCATATGAAGCCACGTGGTACTAATCCTTTTCAAAATACATGCTGACAGTTCACAGTAGCAAAGCACATACGGAAATTTTCAAATCTATTTCGTAAGTCATTTTCACCTTTATTACTGTCTTCATTGTTTATGATAAGTGCGAAAAGAAATAATGTAAAATAATTTCGGATTTTTATGGCACTACCAATGGATGCATCGTCCATGGTTGGAATCACTGGGAAACTCAACCAGCTAGTCTTTTAAGGTGTAATTATCTATCCAGTCATTGCAAAATATCGGACTGTACTTTTCAACCTTTTCTTTCGACATATTGACTTTCCGTACCAAAAAGAACATAATGTCAAAAGAAACACATCAAACACGACAGTACCCGGTTCTTCAAGACTATAGTAACGATTGCAACAAATTCTGGCTGAGGCTGTGGGCCAGAGATGGTCTAGAAAACGAGTCGTAGTATGCAGCATAACTTCAATACAACAGTATTAACTAGACTATGATACTGTAGTAAGTTCTAGATTATTTTTGCTACTGGTGATGAACGGTGATATTGTTACCGCTGAAAATGGTAAATAGAAGTTTGAAAATCCGTCAAAAAATCCGCTGTCCGCTAAATGCAAAATGTTTTCCGCTGTTCCATTTAAAAATCCACCAAATTTAGCGGAAAATCCGCTCAGTTGGTAACACTGGACAGCACACGTCCGCACACAGCTGCTGCGACGCAACGTGCTCTACGTGGTGTACAACAACTGTCCTGGCCAGCAAGATCACCGGATATCTCGCCAATTGAACACGTATAGGACCAGATTAAGCTGAAACATAGGCGTTCTCCAGAGTCTGCAAGAACCATTGCCGAATTGCATCAAAGTGTGCAAGATGCTTGGGACAGGCTATCTCAGGATGCCATTCGGCACCTTTATGATCGTTTGCATGCGCGAGTACACACCTGCCTTTCCACTAGATGTATTGATGTGACTGTTGGCCACCCTTTACTGTGAATTGTGTGTTTAATTTGGTATGAACTTCCTCAGTGCTTTGTCAGCTTCACTTGCATGGATAGATGCTTTGGTTATTGGTTTGTGAATTGTCATGTATCTTATGTACAGTAGCTTGTAATTGTGAAGTTACTTTGTAAATATGTACATAGTTAATTTTTGACCTTTATCCCATAAGCATGTTTTTCTTTCCATACGATAAATAAATAAATTCACCACAATTGGTTTTAGTAAGATATTTCATGCGACATTGTGATACCTCAAGAGAGTGTGTCTTGATATTCTCATATGATACCTCCGATACGGGCGCGGAGACTACCTGCACCTTGTACGGCGGGTTGATGTACATATCAGTGCTAACGGAGGGTATTTTGAACATGCAATATAAGAAAGAGTTTCATGTGGAATGCCGATACGTTTTGTTCCTATGTGTTCCCATGATTTAATCAACTATGTAGAGTAGTAGAAAATGGGAAGAAAGCGTTTACGGGTCCATGAGGAATGAGTTCTGAAAGTTTAGCGCACCCTATTGTCCTACGACATTTTATCGCCATCGGTTTGGTTCAGCTCAAAGAGGTCCTTGCTACTACTGCTATGTTTTCATTCCTCCCCTGAAGGGGGAGGCTGACCTCTTAGATGGTGACGCCGTCTCTCAGGCCGGGAGACTTATTGCGGTGAAGGAGATGCTCGGAGAAGGTGAGGTGGTTGGCGACCGTGGCCTATACTAGGAACTGTACCGGCCTTCGTCTTAGTGCAGGAGAATGGAAAACCACGGAAAACCATTTTCAGGACAGCCGACGGTTGGGGCCAGCCATGAGGCCCAGAACTGACTCGTCTCCCGAATGCAGAGGCGTAAAGCCGTGGCCTCTTAAGGACAGAGACCCACTCTGCATCTACCGACCGAGGTCCCTGTTTAGTTTCGAGTTTACATGCAGGGTTGGGAATTAATCGAGTAAGAGTAATCGAATTACGTGTGATTATTTTTTAAAAGTATTTTTACTTGAAAGCTTTACTTTTTATAAAATGCAATTTTCTCGTAATTTACTTCTTGAAATCATTACATTATAGTAATATATACATCGCATGGAATCATAAACGAAAAAAATCAGTGGTGATGAAGTTAACTTCTCAGTTCTCCAACAAGAGAATCTGTAGGTTCACCAGTGATGAATGTGGTGTAATTTGTCAATGTGGGGTGCTAATAAATATTATGTTCATACCAATGGCAAAAAGGACGAAAATCTTAGATAATAATAGGATGGTCGACCCACAACATCAAAGATCGTCAAAAGGTAATCATTAGCACACCATAACGCTAAAGACAAACAAATGTTATTTCACTGGTGGTGACTTGTCGGACCACGGAAAGGCATGCGCTTAATGCCTCGTTGGGTCAAACCTAGTATATCAGACTTATTATTCATCAATCAGCAGAGCCAGTGGACGCCACGGCGGGATAACCGAGAGGGGTGTCCGTGGTAAGTACAATGTTTCAAAACAAAAAAAAAAAAAAAAAAAAAAAAAAGGGAGAAGGAAAAGGTAAAGAGTGAGAGAGAACGTACAACAAACCAAATGTAAAAAAGGAGAATGGATTTAAAATAAGTTGTATTTAAACTTCAAATGACTAGAATAGGCAGTGTATAACAAGCAAAGAAGGGGAATTACAAACTTTTAACAAGGGCTCAGCCCGTTTGACAACCAAAATACAATCAATAATAATAATAATTAAGAATTCTTGGGAATAACGATTATGATTTTCAAGAAAAGCCCAAAACCAGAGTTCGACAGAAAAAAACCAGAATCAGCACCTATATAAGTTCACAACCTTTTTTTAAAACACTTTGGTTAAGAAATAAAGGCACTAAATATTTGAAAAATAATTATTTAAGGCCACCCTTACAATCTTCATTTAAAACCCAAAGGAGGGCAAGAGAGTTATAGCACGTCGGGAGACAAAAATGTTTACAACTCAATACCGGAAAAGAAGAAAGGGAAAGAAAAAGGAAGCAGAGTGAGAAGGGAAGAAGAGAGGAAAAATGGGGGGGATCCTTCCAGGCTGCTTAAACGCTATCACGTTGGCAATGTAAGCGACCACTCGGGTCTGTAAAAAAGTTCAGGATGTGGCAACACTTCTATCACTTGTCCAAGCACAGTTTATTTTGGCGTATGAGATAGATAAAGGTATCAGTCTGAAGGACTTAGTTAGAATGGAGACCATGAAGCCACTAAATAATTTAACATTCAAAGTTCAAATCTTGATATAGACCACGAAAGATATAAAAGGTTGTAGCATTTTGCTCACCCAGTCTGTTGGTAAACAATGCAGCTATTCACAAATAAAAGTAGGTAAAACGTCGCAACGGGCCAGCCGCTAGCGAACAGTTCCGCTCTCTCCACTCGTGTTGTTTTCCAACTCAATGTCTGACCGCGGAAACTAAGGAATAGCTTGCTTATATAGGTGGTGAACAGATTCGAGAAGTTACTCGATGAAAAATACGTAAGTGTGACGTCACAACGAGGAAGCAGCAACAGTGCCGGAGAACAGGCCAGTTAGTGAACAGCTGGGCGAGCAAGCAGATGAATGCGACAGAAGGCAGAAGGTAAAATGTAGTAGAGCGGTCGTAACATGAATGATGCACTTTCTTACCCCTCCAGTACTTCCAAAGACACTACGCCACTCATGAGTATGTTCTTAAAATTAAACACAGGTTTTCCTTCAGATGTTCCTGTAGGGTATCTTCAGTAAGTGCTAAAGTGTACTTTCCTCAAAGCGGTCTAGCCTTAGTTCTAAGAATTTCATAACAAATTATTCTGTAAAGTAAATGGCGAAATATTTGTAATGGTAAAATTCACTAAGACAAAAATTATGGGAAGAAAAAAAGCAATTTTGCAAGTCCAAGGTATCATATTTAGACTCACTTGTTGAAGACAGCCACTTAATGTTGTTATTGTTTCAGTCATCAGTTCATAGAATTGCTTGATGCAGCCCTCCATGCCACCCTACCCTGTGCTAACTTTTTCATTTCTACGTAACTACCACATCCTAGATTTGCACTAATCTGCTTGTCATATTCATAGCTTGGTCTACCGCTACCGTTTCTACCACTTACACTTCCCTCAAAAACCAAGTGAACAATTTCTGGGTGTCTTAACATGTGTCCTATCATTCTATCTCTTCTTCTCGTCAAATTAGGCAAAGCGATCTTCTCTCACTAATACGATTCAGTATCTCTTCATTCGTGATTCGATCCATCCAGCTCACCTTCAGAATTCTTCTCTAACACCACATTTCAAATGCTTCTATTCTCTTCCTTTCTAAGCCAGTTATCGTCCATGTTTCACTTTCATACAATGGCACGGTCGAGACGAAAGTCTTCAGAAACATCTTTCTAATTTCTATATCGATGTTCTAAGTGAGCAAATTTCTTTTCTGAATAAAGGCCTTCCTTGCCTGTGCTAGTATGTATTTTATGTCCTCCTTACTTCTGTCATCGTTAGTTATTTTACTTTCCAAGTAACAATATTCATCTACTTCCTTTAAGATATTTCCTGCATCACCTGACTTGGTCGACTGCACTCCACTACTTTTGTTTTCGGCTTATTTAATTTAATCTTTTACTCATTCCACAAGACTGTTCATACCGTTCAGCAATTTCTCCAGATCTTCTGCAGATTCGGATAAAATAACAATATCATCGGAAAATCTCAAGGTTTTGATTTCTTCTCCTTGGGTTGTGATTCCCTTTCCAAATTCCTCTTTGATTTCCTTTACCGCCTGCTCTATATACACAGGAAAGGAGGAGGGGGGAGGGAGGGAGGAGAAAACTGCAGCCTTGCCTCATTCCTTTATAGACTGCTGCTTCTTTTTGAAAGCCCTCGATTTTTATACAGATTGTAGATAATCCTTTGTTCTCGGTATCTGACCCCGATCTCCTTTAGAATCTCAAACATATTATAAATCTTATAAATACCAGCTCTATGTGATCACCATGTGATTTTACCTCATAACACAGTTCTGAGTGAGTAAAATCCAAATACGTTGTTTGATTGAAATAAGTTCAGCAGTTTTTCACTTTTAGATATATACAAACAGACAGACACACTGACACCAAAGGGGAATGTTCTACCTCATGTTACCTCGGTGTTCAGATACGTTAGGTGGCGATAATTTTAAAGTTGAAAGAAATATGATGCATCCTCGGATTATCTCCTGTTGTGGATCCTCCAAATAACTGTACGTCTGTGAGGGTGTCCGTAGCCGGCTCCAGAGCATGAAGCCCGTAGAAAATGGTAATTTTTTCCGTCATTTGAAGAGTAAGCGAAACTTTGTACAATTATTTAAAATGAAGGGGAATTTCACACATATAATCAATAGTGTAAGAGAAAATCGAGGAAACTATTTTGGTCTTCGTATAAAACCCCAATCTATTCAGTGATTTTTAAATGAAATTCATATCGAAACTCGCGCTTGGATGAGTAGACTCTAAATATGAAGTTTGGTCGAGATATATTCAATAGTGTATGAGAATTTTTTTTTTTAAAGTCTCTCCTTGTCTTCCTATAAACCCCTATGTCACTGAGTGATTTTTAAATGATGTGCATGTCGAAACCTGCTTCTGGATGAGTAGACTCTAAATATGAATTTTGAACGAGATATATTCAGCCGTTTCCTCGTTTTGGTGGAACAAACAAACAAACAAACAAACAAACAAACAAACAAACAAACAAACAAACAAACAAACAAACAAACAAACAAACAAACAAACAAACAAACAAACAAACGAACAACAAACAAACAGGCACGAAAGCTATAAACTGCTGATATGATTTCGGGTTGACTTAAAACGGATAAATATAACAAAATTTGGCGAAATAAATGACAAGATAAAGCATTTATGTTTTTTCACTGAATTCTACACACTAATATTAGCGTTGTTCATGTATTTTGATGCCTGGTAAAAAAATTCGAACATGATGACATTTTTATTTAAATCTCGAACATAGACATATATAAACGATCTAATTACATAAAATCTGTACGTTACAGAAAATAGTTTCGTATTTTCAAAATAATCACATCGTTTTCCATATGAACCACCTATTTTCACCAAAACCGGAAAATCATTGAATGCTAGTGTTATTGACGTATTTACCTCCCATTGCTCCGAGAACCTTCATAGAGTTTACTTATATTACTTCTCTGCGGGAGCTCCACAAGTTTGTCCGCAATGTATGTGCATTAAAGTGACAAGTACGCCCAGACAAAATGAAACAGTAGAACGCAAGCATGACCTAGAAAATTAGGA
Organism: Anabrus simplex; assembly: GCF_040414725.1. NCBI lineage: Eukaryota > Metazoa > Arthropoda > Insecta > Orthoptera > Tettigoniidae > Anabrus > Anabrus simplex. The sequence continues at coordinate 118,531,085 of NC_090270.1, forward strand.
CTAGTACAATCTGGGTTCATTAATAAATGACAACATTAAATGTCTGACAAACAATTATTAAAATACGATTTCTTCCGGTATAAATATTACATTCGCATTTAAGGCTCGGGAACATTTCTCTCTGTAATGGCTTTGTCGCACAGGTGCTGCAGTCGGCTTAATACACACGGGAGTAATTAAATTGCTCTGCTAAATTTACCTCGAATATATATTTAATCCTGCATGTCGCAGTTAAAGTTAAAAATGAGCCTGAGAGCAAAATAATACATGTTGTATTATGTATCCCTTTGCATTATTTACCCATTCCCCACCAACAGATTTATTGAGAACTGAATAACATGCACGTACGTCGTTGATGAATAGGACAACTACGATCATATATATAATATTCGATTTGTTTAAGGGACAGTCAAATGAAAATCGAACACCCACTACAACGTGACCATGGAATGGTTTTATTCAGAAGTAATTACCAAAAGCGTTAATACATTTATCCTACTGGGAGACGAGACGATCAATTCCAGTTTTGTAGAAAGAAGTAGGTCGCTGAAGGATCCACAACCACAGCCACTCTTACACTTCGTCGTCCGAATGAAACCTACGTCCACGAATATCTTTATTCTTCCGTGATTCATCGGTTTTCCCGGACAAGGCCATCAATCCGCCCCATCACATCAGGAGTAATGGCTCGATGGCGCATCATCTTGCAGTGATGTGCACCTTTCTTGGAATCTCCTATGCCACTCGCTCGCACTCGTCATGTACATGCAGTGTTCGCCATACACAGCAGACATACGACGATGACTTTCGTGTACTCTAGCACCCTCAGCTACCAGAAAACGAACCACACTTCTCTGCTCTTCTTTGCTCGCCTCCATTTCTACAGCTGGGTGAACACACTAGGCCAGTCCGCGCACCAACAAAGACATAATACAACAACTGCGTGCACTTTTGAGTTGTTACTTCTCCTACCAAGAGGAGCAAGGGTGAGGTTTGGACGCAAAGTGAGGAGCTTCCACACACTGAGTTGCCAACACAGCACTGCGAATCAACCGCAGGGGATTTTGATCTCGCGGAATGCCAAAGAGGTGATGGATGATCCTCATTAATGAAGTAATGTAGAAGGCCAACATCACCCCTCAGGACGCCACAAACCGTGGTAAGTGACGAAAACTCAGCAAGTATGCGGTCCAGCAGTCAAGTGGGAATAACTCCAGGAAAGAGAGAGAGAGAGAGAGAGATTAATGTGTTTAATTTACATTTTTTTGCTATTGGCTTTACGTCGCACCGACACAGATAGGTCTTATTGCGACGATTGGAAAGGAAAGGGCTAGGACTGGGAAGGAAGCGGCCGTGGCCTTAATTAAGGTACAGCCCCAGCATTTGCCTGGCGTGAAAATGGGAAACCATGGAAAAAAAACTTCAGGGCTGCGGACAGTGGGGTTCGAACCCACTATCTCCCGAATACTGGATACTGGCCGCACTTAAGCGACTGCAGCTATCGAGCTCGGTTATTTATTTTTATATTGCACAATCGTTACTTACAAAATGTCATGTTCAGTAGCCTGAAGTGTTGCAAAGGACAAAAACAGGAATTGTTGAGCTAGAGTACTCGCTTTTTTCAATATCCTGCTAGTGTTAGAAATAGCTTGGGAAAGGCAGTTTTCATATCGTGACTTTTAAGTGAATGGACTATGGCAGTATTTTATACAAGTCTAAATTTGGAATTTATTTCGCATCTTCTAGAGACGGAAGATCTTTCTTTATTCGAGTCAGAGGATACTATAAAATATACGTGGTCACTCAGACGCGAACAAAACAGGTAAAATGTATATATTATATGCAGATGACATGACACATATCACCTAATCAAGAAATGCTTAAGGAAGCCTTCTACAAACTCATCTAATGGACAAAGAAAAATGACCTAATAATTAATGATAAAAAACTGTAGCTATGGTGTTCAGGAGAGGAGGAAGACCATCTAAGGACCGGGGTATGTATATACTGTATATATATGAATGGAAGAAAACTATCATCCGCAAACCAATCTACAACCCAAAGCAGCTCATTGCTACAGGAGTTACGGGGAAAGAAGAAAAAAATGCTTAGATTTTTACAATACAAACGCGTGAATTACGAGATAAGATACACAGTTACACGCTTCTCAATACATGGATTTCATAATAGGGTAAGCACAAATATGGAATTTTACGAGCCGACATCAGACTGTCAATGTGAGTGGTGTAGGAAACCATGTGGTAGATATCACTCCCTAGCTGTGCAGTGAATAGTACTAATTAATTACATCTTTTTCATTATAATGGCCATTGGCTGCAATAAAGATTATTATAAACTAGCTGATGTACCCGTGCTTCGCTACGGGATTCTCAGAAAGACTGTCTTTGTGGTTTTCCTAACTACAGTTAACTTAGGCCATTACAAAAACGTCAGTAGGAATGTAGGGTTTAAAAGCAATGTTATCGTATAAAATACTCGATCAAATCAAAAACCGCACATGTTCTCACTTTTGACGAACAGTACTACGATGCCGATCTACCAGTCCAAAGTTCCAATGCTGGAATGACCAGGCCGCAGACAGCCGTGAACATTCCTCTGCCATTGTTCCGTTAAATATACACACTGCGCATTCCAATCAGTGCCTCAGGGTAGGGATTGACTGCTGTGATGAACCAGTTTGTTACGTACCTGTTCTATCAGAAAATTTATGAACCAGAGGAATGGCATGCTTAAGAAGAAAGTTATCTAACTCCCCAGCTATTTCCCGCCAATATTCAGGCAGGCTGTTATACTCGGTACGACCAGGAGAGTTAACCGTGCGGTTAGGGGCGCGCAGCTGTGAGTTTGCATCCGGGAGGTAGTGGGTTCGAAAACCACTGTCGACAGCCCTGAAGATAGTTTTCGATGGTCTCCCATTTTAACACCAGGCAAATGCTGAGGCTGTACCGTAATTAACGCCAGGGCCACTTCCTTTCCACTCCTAGCCCTTTCCTATCCCATCGTCGCCATAAGACCTATCTGTGTCGGTGCGACGTAAAGCAAATTAAAAATATACTCGGGCAGCGGTAATCCTATGTATCGGACATGACTAATAATAATAATAATAATCGTATGGCCTCAGCTACCGTGTGCAGACATTTCAATTTGACGCCATCTGGCTGTCTGCTCGTCAATTTCGACGTTCCGTTTTACTCTAGGCCCCCACTAGATGGCAGATCGAGTAAACCGAAACTCTCTTGGGCGTCTGTGGCTGAGATTTAATGAATTTTGTCGGACACCAAATGTGTCACCAGAGATCTTTTACATGCCGACATCGCACGACATGGAGTGTCGAATGGACTTTTTTCCGCCCTTCAAAAATCCGACTACCTCTGCCGGGTTTGAACCCGCTATCTTGGGATCTGGAGGCCGACACTCTAGCGCTGATCCACAGAGGCAACAAAAGACACAAAGCACATCACAACAAACAATAGTCAATGTAATGTTATTGTTGCTCACTGTTATGAGCTTTCTGTATTGTAGGCCTTCACATTTAGTTTTGTTTCGACTTTGTGATATTAGGGCATCTTACGAAATTACTTATAGTGTAGACTGTAGTTCCTTATTCCCCGACTTCACATAACGATTTACATCAAATTCTGTTTACCCATTTTCTCGTGACTTGGCGCTGATATGGACGTAGCAACAAAAATCCACATTCATGAATATCTCTGTTATCATAGCCGGTACGATAAAAATGTATCAGACATAAATGATCGGAAATTTAATACTATATAACTTTAGTAATGTAGTATTTGTCGATAGGACTACTGATAACACAAATATTTGAGAATTAAATTTTAGGCCTTCCCCTAAACTACCATTGCACTGAGCGTGAATAAAAATATTTATAGCCTAGATTGTAGCGACTTATTTTCCGACTTTGCATACCGATTTTCACTAAAATAGGGCCACTAATAACATAAAAATTCCAGAATTTAAGTTTAGGCCTTCCCCTAAACTACCATTTCTTTCAGCATGAATACGAGTATTTATGACCTAGATTGTAGCGACTTATTTTCTGACTTTGCGTACTGATTTTAATTAAGATAGGGCCATTAATAACATAAATGTCTGAGAATAAACTTTTAGGTCTTTCCCTAAACTACCATTTCTATCAGCGTGAATAAAATGATTTATGGCTTAGATTGTAGCGACTTATTTCCGGACCATGCATACCGATTTACATTAAATTCTCTTCAGCCGTTTTCTAGTGATGCGTGTACAGACAGACAGACAGACAGACAGACAGACAGACAGACAGACAGACAGACAGACAGACAGACAGACAGACAGACAGACAGACAGACAGACAGACAGACAGACAGACAGACAGACAGACAGACAGACAGACAGACAGACAGACAGACAGACAGACAGACAGACAGACAGACAGACAGACAGAAATTAGAGAAAAGTAAAAAGTGCATTTCCTTGTTACTGTGGACATGGCCGATACAGAAATACCATTCTTTTCAAATTCTGAGCAATGTACAGACAAAACTCTTATTTTATATACACTGACTGACAGAGCAAATGCAACACCAAGAAGGAGTGGTCAGAACTTTATGCCAATTGCAGGGTAGACTGACGTCACTGAGGTATGCTCATGATGTAAAATGCGCCGCTGTGCTGCGCACGTAGCGAACGATAAATGGGACACGGCGTTGGCGAATGGCCCACTTCGTACCGTGATTTCTCAGCCGACAGTCATTGTAGAACGTGTTGTCGTGTGCCACAGGGCACGCGTATAGCTAAGAATGCCAGGCCGCCGTCAACGGAGGCATTTCCAGCAGACAGACGACTTTACGAGGGGTATGGTGATCGGGCTGAGAAGGGCAGGTTGGTCGCTTCGTCAAATCGCAGCCGACACCCATAGGGATGTGTCCACGGTGCAGCGCCTGTGGCGAAGATGGTTGGCGCAGGGACATGTGGCACGTGCGAGGGGTCCAGGCGCTGCCCGAGTGACGTCAGCACGCGAGGATCGGCGCATCCGCCGCCAAGCGGTGGCAGCCCCACACGCCACGTCAACCGCCATTCGCCATTCTTCAGCATGTGCAAGACACCCTGGCTGTTCCAATATCGACCAGAACAATTTCCCGTCGATTGGTTGAAGGAGGCCTGCACTCCCGGCGTCCGCTCAGAAGACTACCATTGACTCCACAGCATAGACGTGCACGCCTGGCATGGTGCCGGGCTAGAGCGACTTGGATGAGGGAATGGCGGAACGTCGTGTTCTCCGATGAGTCACGCTTCTGTTCTGTCAGTGATAGTCACCGCAGACGAGTGTGGCGTCGGCGTGGAGAAAGGTCAAATCCGGCAGTAACTGTGGAGCGCCCTACCGCTAGACAACGCGGCATCATGGTTTGCATATGATTCCACGTCACCTCTAGTGCGTATTCAAGGCACGTTAAATGCCCACCGCTACGTGCAGCATGTGCTGTGGCCGGTGGCACTCCCGTACCTTCAGGGGCTGCCCAATGCTCTGTTTCAGCAGGATAATGCCCGCCCACACACTGCTCGCATCTCCCAACAGGCTCTACGAGGTGTACAGATGCTTCCGTGGCCAGCGTACTCTCCGGATCTCGCACCAATCGAACACGTGTGGGATCTCATTGGACGCCGTTTGCAAACTCTGCCCCAGCCTCGTACGGACGACCAACTGTGGCAAATGGTTGACAGAGAATGGAGAACCATCCCTCAGGACACCATCCGCACTCTTATTGACTCTGTACCTCGACGTGTTTCTGCGTGCATCGCCGCTCGCGGTGGTCCTACATCCTACTGAGTCGATGCCGTGCGCATTGTGTAACCTGCATATCGGTTTGAAATAAACATCAATTATTCGTCCGTGCCGTCTCTGTTTTTTCCCCAACTTTCATCCCTTTCGAACCACTCCTTCTTGGTGCTGCATTTGCTCTGTCAGTCAGTGTATATAGATGATTCATGCTTAAAGAATATCTGTCATGAGCACGCTTATATCCAATCATGCCGTCATTATGTCCCCATGAGAAGCATTAAGAAAGAATTTTAATTCATTTCCAACCGATAAATATAGCATATGTGATAGTATATCATAAAATTCGAATTACATTCATTTACCCAGGACAGGAGGACCATGTTTACGGCTCTGGTAGCGTACTAGACTGTTTTCTGCTTCAAATAACATTATATTTTGTTTTATTTTTAATTCAACATAATCCCATGTCCACCTACTTATATTTCTTGACGGATGTACTACTTTTGTATCTGAGCAAAATGTCAGTCTCATCCATGGCTGTGACAATGTGGAAGCTGCTGGGGTGTGGGTGGTGCTGAGTAATGACATTCGGAGCACATCCAGTGTCTGAGTGTTATGGAAGGTGCTGTTCACAGCGTCAGTCGTGCTGATATAGCACTTTCTGGCCCAGTGAGGAAAGCAATGGCAAACTACCTCATTCCTCACCTTGCCTAGTACACCTCATTTTGGCGCCACCATGGTGTTGCGGTTTACCCGCATAACTTTTAGTGGTGCTAAGTGAGAATTCAACCAGCGTCTGGGCTGATGACCTAACAGACAGAACCCCACGTACACATCTCTTATATCTTTCACAGTAAAACACGAACAAGGAAACGTCAATGCATGGATCAAACATGGACGATTTGCGCCGCGACGAATCAAAAATTATTTATAACTAAATTAATTCATCCGCCTGTGTGGTGTAGTGGTTATTATGATGAAAAGCCACCCTCTGAGGTCCGGGTTCGATTTCCGGCTCTACCAAGAAATTTGAACAGTGGAACGAGGACTGGAACGGGGTCCACTTCACCTCGGTAGGTCAAATGAGCAGAGGGTGTTTGATTCCAGCCTCAGCCACCATTGAAGTAGTATTCCGTGGTTTCCCAACTTCTTCTCTATGCAAATGCCAGGATGGTACCTAACTTAAGGCCACGGCCGCTTCCTTCCCTCTTCCTTGTCTATCCTCCCAATATTCCCATCTCCCACAAGGCTCCTGTTCAAACATAGCAGGTGAGGTAGTCTGGGCAATTAGTGGTCCTCCTTCCCATTTGTATCCCGGACCAAATATCTCACACTTCAGGACACTGTCCTTGAGGTGGTAGTGGTGGGATCCCTCGCTGAATCCGGAGGAGAAACCAGATCTGGACCAAATAAATAAATAAATAAATAAATAAATAAATAAATAAATAAATAAATAAATAAATAAATAAATAAATAAATAAATAAATTTAATGTAAAATGAGCAAATTCATCGTAGTATGAAATAAAATAAAGTTATAAGTTTACGTCACTCGTTTCAAAACATCTCACTGGTAACCTACAAGATCACTTTTCGTAACTGTTGCGTAAACAACTATCACATTCGCGGTCAGAATACGTTTACCTGGAGGAACTACTGTACGTGATAAAATGAGACCCACTTGGCAGTGTTATCAACTTGTAGTGTATGTGTACATTCAGCATATTACTTGCTTACTTTACACATGCCGGCTTAGTTTACGCACTGCTGTTCAAAATAATAATTTTACACACTGCTAACAGTGCATACATTTCTACTTACTGTAAGTTAAACTGCGTATAAACAGCATACACGATCTACGGTTTAGTAAGTACATTTGGCTTTTTACTTCTTATTAATAACTTCCATTTGGAAGGTGAGGAGTGTGAGGAAAGAAAGGAAGGAAGGATGAAAGATAATTGAAGCATGCAGCTACCACGTTCGTTGGAACACTCTTTCATATTGCAACACGTTCTGTACACGCAAATGGGGTGAATAATGCAACGGTTGAGTAGAGCACGTGGGTCGAATTGGAAATATTGGAGGAGAGGAGAATTGAAGATATAAATTCGTAAAACTAGACTCCTTTTCCTCACGGTGCATTGTATTTAATTTAAGGGTTCAAATTACTACCGTTCACATAAACCACATCAAAAATACGAGAGTCGATTTGAATGCTGGATATTTATCTCGTACACTTTGTAGCGGGTCTCACTGTTTGGATCTCGAAGTGAACTTCGTAGTTCACTGTATACAGGATGTAAAGGCAGGTTATAACGAAAAAGTGAGGGTTGTATGGGAAATGTATTTGCTACATTATGGTAGAAATGTCAACGTCATTTATTGCCGGAGGGACAAAATTCAATGTTTTCCGTTTTGCTTTACAACGCAAGCGTACTCATTGCACAGCTGCGATCGTCAGACAAACAACCATGGCACTGGTGTCTTTGACACACAACAAGTGTTCGTAACTATCAAGTGCTCGTGTGGTTGTTGTGGTTCATTCTACTACTCTGACCTTCGTCCAGATAAGTTGGGTTTGTCACAACAAGTCGCTTGTTCTTGCAACTAGATTTGTTGCTATTTTGCTTTACGTCGCACTGACACAGATAGGTCTTATGGCGACGATGGGATAGGAAAAGCCTAGGAAGTGGAAGGAAGCGGCCGTGGCCTTAATTTAGGAACAGCCCCGGCATTTGCCTGGTTTGAAAATGGGAAACCACGGAAAACCATCTTCAGGGCTGCCGACAGTGCGGATCGAACCCACTATCTCCCGATTACTGCTTGCAGAATGATTTGCAGCATTCTGAAGCAAACCGCTGTACTCGGGCACGTGTTCTTATCTATTGTATTACTTTACATTAAAGTATTGTTGTTTATGACGTTCTACCACAGTAATGAAATGGCGTATGGCTTTTAGTGCCGGGAGTGTCCGAGGACATGTTCCGACTCGTTGGCTGAATGGTCAGCGTACTGGCCTTCGGTTCAGAGGGTCCCGGGTTCGATTCCCGGCCGGGTCGGGGATTTTAATCGCTTCTGATTAATTCTTCTGGCTCGGGGACTGGGTGTTTGTGTCCGTCCCAACACTCTCCTCTTCATACTCAGACAACACACTACACTACCAACCACCACAGAAACACGCAATAGTGATCACATCCCTTCATATAGGGTTGGCTTCAGGAAGGGTATCCGGCCGTAAAACAGGGCCAAATCCACATGTGCGACGCAGTTCGCACCCGCGACGCGACCCCACAGGTGTGGGGAAAGCGGTAGGAAAAGAAAGAAAGAAAGTGTCCGAGGACATGTTCGGCTCGCCAGGTGCAGGTCTTTTGATTTGACACCCGTAGGCGACCTGCACCCAGTGATGAAGATGAAATGATGATGAAGACGACACATACACCCAGCCCTCGTGCCAGCGAAATTAACCAATGATGGTTATAATTCCCGACCCTACCGGGAATCGAACCCTGGACACCTGTGTTCAAAGGCCAGCACGCTAACCATCTAGCCATGGAGCCGGACTCCACCACAGTATCTACAGTATGTCCAAAAAAATCGATTTTCACCTATACGTTTCCCTTATGATTGTTGTCAACATTTCCTTCCATTCTACCAAATTCTGCAAATTCTGGTGAGTAGTATAATTTTTACAATTTGCTTTACGTCGCACTGGCACAGATCGGCCGTAATAGTAAAGTAGCATCCACTATGTTCTGAACAACAGTGATAAATGCACGATTCCGACAAAAGAGACTATGGAAAGGAATGAGAAAATCAGAGACGAAATGACTGCCAGTTTTTGGACAAAGATCTTTTGGCGAATCTGGTGTGCCAGCATTGTGGCGGAGCTTGTGGATCTAGAATAGTCTCATCCTCGAAGTGGTTTTCCGTGGTTTCCCACGTCTTCTCCAGGCAAACGCACGATCCACGGTTTAGTAAGTACATCTGGCTTTCTACTTCCTACTATTGATTTCCATTTGGTAGGTGAGGAGTGTGAGGATAGAAATCAGTCAATCAACTATCTACAGACCTATAACTGGCAACACTGATGCACTCAGAAGGGAGTTGTTATACTTGCCAGCTAATGAATGCCTGTAATCATGAATACATTTAATTCTAACACGAAGCAAAGCTATCTTCATACGGGCCATGATGTCCCTAATAAGTTAATAGCGTGCAGCCTCCGAAGAGGCTTGGTGCAGGTGTTTCCATTTGACGCCGTATATGCGACCTGCCAGTCTGTGAGGATGGGGCCCTAACTAGGATGATTTCTAATACTTAACCAATGAAGGTTAAAATCCCTGACCCGGTCGGGAATCGAGCCCGAGACCCACTGGATCAAAGGCCAGCTCTTTAGTCATGGAGCCAGACATGAAGGCCCGTAGAGGAGTGGAAGTTAAGGGCTTCTACTATCCGTGACCTCGCCATTAAATAGAATACGGTGGTTGCCCTATGCCCAGCCACCTTTGCCTCCGGGAATTAACCAGGTACTCATTTCTTGTGTAGCCTGAGTGAACTCCAGAGCCACGGGGACATGCAGAAGTGGAAATCTCGTTTCATAAACTTTTCGAATTCCTGACGGAGAATTTCGTTATAAAAGTAGTGCTATTTCAAATTTAGAATTGAGAAATGAGAATAATTTCAAAACCAATTTGAATATTACGAGTTCGAAGTCAACCATTACACAAAATCACATAGTGATAACGAGTGACGGGGAGCCCTCTTTCATTGGAAGATACAGTATAAACCTGCCTGATATAAAAGATCTGTAAAACGGTGGTTTGTCCAGTAGTGTTGTATGGTCAATCAATCAATCAATCAATCAATCAATCAATCAATCAATCAATCAATCAATCAATCAATCAATCAATCAATCAATCAATCAATCAATCAATCAATCAATCAATCAATCAATCAATCAATCAATCAATCAATCAATCAATCAATCAATCAATCAATCAATCAATCAATCAATCAATCAATCAATCAATCAATCAATCAATCAATCAATCAATCAATCAATCAATCAATCAATCAATCAATCAATCAATCAATCAATCAATCAATCAATCAATCAATCAATCAACACTAATCTGCATTTAGAGCTGTCACCCAGGTGGCAGGTTACTTATCAGTTGTTTACCTTGTATGTTCTTAAAAGATTTCGAATAAGTTTGAAATTTATTGAACATCTCCTTTGATAAATTATTCCAATTCCTCACTCCCCTTCCTATTATCTAATTTTTGCCCAAATGTGTTCTCTTGAATTCCAACTTTAACTTCATATTATGATCTTTCCTACTTTTGAAAACTCTACTCAAGCTTATTCGTCTACTAATATCATACGACGCCATATCTCCACTGACTGCTCGGAACATAACCGCTTAATCGTACTGTTCATCTCCTTACTCCCAAGTCTTCCCAGTCGAAAATTTGCAAAATTTTCGCAACACTATTCTGTAACCCCTAGAGGGCGCGTCCCCAGGTAGCGGATAGGGGAATGCCTTCCAGATATGGGTGGTAGGAGGGAAATGAAATACCTCCCGCGGACCAACAGGCAGGTAGCGTCTGATGCAGAGTGGGCGGATACACCTAGCGTCTGTTCTCCACGTTAGGAGCGGCTGTATTCATACAGGGGAAGGAAACGGGAAACCACCCCAGTGACAATATTCCCAGGAAGTTACTATGGAGAGAAAGAATAAATCAAAGGCCCCTAGTCCCGGGTATCCCTTAAATGGGCAAGGGGTGCTAAGAATACCCCGGTTTAACATAATTAAAAATCAATTACGCATAGCTACATGGAGCGTTAGAAGTGTATATGCAGCTGGAAAGCTGGACATTATGATTCAAGAAGCCAGGCGATTGAAAATGAAGATTTTAGGAATCAGTGAGCTACGCTGCCCAGGTTCTGGATTGTGTCATCATGAACATGGCACACTCTACTACTCTGGCAGGGACCCGGAAGACCGCAATCACTGGAATGGAGTAGGTGTGTTCGTTTCGGCGAACTATGTCAGATATGTCAAAAACTTCATACCAATCTCTGACCGTATAATGCTGTTACAGATGCAGAGTCAGCCCTTTAATGTAAGCATTATACAAGTATATGCTCCAATAGCGGACACAAAACATGACAACGACGTTGATGAGTTCTATGATATGCTGAATAAAGTGTGTAAAGAACTCAACAGCACTGACATAATAATAATAATAATATCAGGAGATTTCAATGCCAAAATTGGGCAAGGTAGAAGGTCTGACTTAGTGGGAGAATATGGATTGGGTTCAGCTAACCAAAGAGGAGACAGTCTATTCCAATTCTGCCAAGAGTAAGAACTAGTTGTTTGTAACACTTGGTTCAAACTTCATAAACGGCGCCTCTACACATGGATTTCACCACTAGAAAAGGTAACAGGAATACCAATCAGGAATCAGATTGATTATATTCTGGTTAACAAAAGATTTAGAAATATTGTCAAACGAGCAACAACGTATCCTGGAGCAGCTATTGGATCCGTCCATGTGCCATTAGTGGCAGATATCAGATTGAAATTGAAAATCACCACATCAAAGCAAGTGTCTAGCAAGTTTGATGTTACCAAATTGCGAGATGGTACAATTAAAAAAGCAGTAATACAAGACCTGAACAACAAAATGCAAACCAACAATAGCAATAGCAATGACAACAGTACAGAATATGAATGGAAAATATTACATGATACACTGTTAAAAGTCTGTAAGGATCATCTTACATCAACAAGGCAAAAGAAGCAGAGTTGCTTGATGATGATGATGCTTGTTGTTTAAAGGGGCCTAACATCGAAGGTCATCGGCCCGAAGCAGAGATGGATGACTGATGAAATACTTGATCTAATGGAACGGAGAAGACAAGAAAAGAGCAGAGAAGAAAGCTACGGTCAAACACAAAGAGAGATTAAGAAAATCAGATTAGCCAAGGAAAGATGGATGATAATGAACTGTAAAGAAATAGAAGAACTAAATAAAGACCATGATAGTTTCAAGTTATACAAGAAAGTAAAAGAGATAGATGGGCTGTACAGAAAACAGACGCCAATGACTCTCTTTGATGACACCAGCAAACCCATCCTAGATGAACAAAAAATCATACAGACCTGGACAGGATACATAAACGAATTGTTCAGTGATGACAGAGGTGAAAATGTGTACTTACACAATGCAAAAGGTCCAAAAATAACAAAATAAGACGTATTACATTCTCTCACAATATCACCTAATGGTAAAGCAGTAGGTCCAGGCCAGATACCAGCTGAGGTTCTACAACTAATAACTGAAGAGAATATTGACCAAATTGCTAAATTTTTCAATACAATTTATGATACTGGAATAATACCAGAGAACTGGTTGCAATCGACATTCATCGCAATACCTTAAAAAGTCTCATCCACAGAAATGCAGTGACTACCGTCTCATAAGTCTGATGAGTCGTATGCTAAAAACATTCTTACGTATAATACACGCACGCATTAGAACGAAGTGCGAAATAGACTTGGATAACAATCAAATGGGTTTCAGAAATGCCTTTGACACACGAGAAGCCTTATTCAGTGTCAATGCCCTGCTCCAAAAATTCCGCCAACTACACAAAGATGTATTTGAATGTTTCATTGACTATGAGAAAGCTTTTGATAGAGTGAAACATGATAAACTGATAGAGATTCTCCAACGAAAACATCTCGATGGAAAAGACATACGCATCATACAAAATCTCTACTGGGGCTAACAAGCAACAGTCAAAATCAACCAAACCAAAACATCGGATGTGAAAATCAGAAGGGGTATACGCCAAGGTTGTATACTCTCGCCGCTCCTTTTTATATCTATTCTGACATCATTTTTAAAGAAGCTTTGCATGGTGTTGAACTGGGTGTGAAAGTAAACGATAATATTAGATATGCAGATGACACTCTGATTCTGTGCAACACTATAGAAGGCCTTCAAGAACTCCTGAACAGAATCCATGTCGAAGGTTTACAGTATGGTCTCAATATAAATGTAGCAAAAACTAAGTTAATGGTATTTAGCAGAAATAGTAATGCAAATGTCACCTTGTCATTAAACAACCGTAAAATAGAACAAGTCCACCAGTTCAAGTACCTCGGCAACATAATAACAGACAGTATGGATCCAGATAAGGAAATCAGATGCAGAATTCACAACGCTAGAGCTGCAATCATCTGAATCTGAAGCTCAGACAGAGATTAATGAAGTGCTACATCTGGTCAGTACTGTTATATGGAGCAGAAACATGGATCTTAAAAGCCACAAGAATCAAACGATTTTCCGCCTTTGAAATGTGGTTGCACAGAAGAATGCTTAGAATACCCTGGACAGGTATGATAACAAACGACGAAGTCCTAAGGAGAGCTAGGACGAAGCAAGAACAAATAACAACTATAAAAGTTCGCAAAATAGCTTATCTAGGCCACACATTAAGAGGAAACAAATATGACCTCATAAAACTCATTCTCCAGGGTAAAATAGAGGGCAAACGGCGAGTTTGCAGACTAGAAAAAGCATGGTTACACAACATCAAGCAGTGGACCGGTATTGAGACAACTGAGAGACTCTTCCGACTGGCAGAAGACAGAAAAACTTTCTCCAGAGTAATCGCCGACGTCTGGGCAACCGGATATGGCACTTGAAGAAGAAGAAGAAGATTCTGTTGTCGAAATCAATCGCCCACGTCGCCAGCGTGGAGGTACTCCGTCATGCCATGTGAAGTCCTCAGCGTCATAGAACATTAGAAAGCAGTCTATTTCGTTTCACATCTTCTGATATGAAAAGTATAGCCTGTTACAGCAGATCAGTGAAGACAAGTTAGCAGGGAAATGTGAATGCGAGTAGAAAACTTTATCCAGGGCGTGCAGCCTCCGAGAGTGTTTCGATGTATACGATAAGATAACCCCGATAAAAGAACTCAAAGTAGGAAAAACGACTCTGCAATAGGCGGTAACCTATGAGGAATTTGAATCAAAATGAGAAGAAGAAATGGAAAAAATGTGGAATAAACGGCAGATAGAAGATAACATACTCGTTGTCATGATCGTACGTCATTGTACAGTGAGTTTCTCTCATTGGTTGGCCGCCAGGCGCGCCTACCTTATCTGCCTCCCGTTGACTCATCACTTCCCCTTACACAGCGCAGCGACAGCACGGGAGTGCCCGCACTTCGCAGTTCAGGTCCGTGCTTAGAACGTGTATTAAATGTGGATCTGTTGCTCCAACTGTTCTAGAGTTGTGAAGTATTACTTCGGGGTATAATTCTCATAATACCTCCACATGTGTACACAGTAGAGGAAATAGTATTTATGTACGATAATTATGTGAAAACTGAGTCTTGCATGGAAGTCGTTCGGCGATCTGTAACATAATTTCCAGGTGTGCGCTCTTCACATACAGAGACCCGGTGGAAACTCGTAACCAAACTGAGACGAACGGGTTCTTTACTCGATAAGCAGCGAAGTGTTAAAAAACGTGTACTTAACGAGGAAAAAGTAAATTAAATCACAGAAATATTAGAATATACGCCTACAAAATCCCTAAGACGACTTGGGCAAGAAGCCTGGGTTTCGAAGAGCTGAGCATGGCGGGCTAGGAAAATGTTAAAATTGAAACCAATTATGGAAGATGAACTTATGCGTGTGAATCGAAGTTTCGTAAGGCGATGCCGGAAATGTGTGGTTGCAGGAGGAGATCATTTCCAACATCTCCTGAAATAAGGTACCAGCTTATTTTCTTAATTCTTAATTTTAATTGTTATCTCATGTCATGTACGGATAAAAGTGACAGAAGTGTTGTCCTTGTTGGTATGTCACGGAGCGGGGAGTGATGAGTCAACGGTAGGCAGATAAACTGGCTGCGCCTGCCGGCCAACCGATGAGAAAAACTCGCTGTGAATATTACATATTCGCCTATCCTATTACAATCTTTCCAACAATTTGTGGTTCTTTTTGCCTGAATTACGGTCCTGGAATGAAAACCAATGAAGGAGTTGGAAAATTATGATACTCCGGTGACAAATGGGACTCAGTATGTGACAATATGTGACATTCGAGTACAATGGTAAGACATGTCTTGTACAGCGATAACAGTTCAGTCACGAGGTTAACAGTGGTGGTGGTGGTGGTGATTACTGTTTTTTTTTTTTTTGCTAGTTGCTTTACGTCGCACCGACACAGATAGGTCTTATGGCGACGATGGGACAGGAGAGGGCTAGGAGTGGGAAGGAAGCGGCCGTGGCCTTAATTAAGGTACAGCCCCAGCATTTGCCTGGTGTGAAAATGGGAAACCACGGAAAACCATTTTCAGGGCTGCCGACAGTGGGGTTCGAACCTACTATCTCCCGAATACTGGACACTGGCCGCACTTAAGCGACTGCAGCTATCGAGCTCGGTGATTACTGTTTTAAGAGGAATTGCAACTGAGCAATCATACTCTATTAAAACCAATAAAAGGGAAGAAATGGAAGAGGTCCAACACTTCGATAAAGAAAGGTGTGGGCAAAATAAAGGGAAGGGTCACGAAGGGCGTGAAAATTAACGATCAAGGGAGGTCGGATAGGACAGATGAACGTCAGTAGCCTGGCACATGTGAGTGAAAGCTATGCCAGGACTGAGATAAGAGAACCGTGGTCGCCAACCCATGATTCCAAGTTAAGAGCCCCTGGGACACCGTTTAGTCGCTTCTAATGACAGGCAGCGAATACCGTACCTGTTATTCTACAGCCCCCACCCACAGGTTAACAGTGATTCTCAACTGTGAGGGATGTTGATCAAAATGTGGCTTGACACGCCACAAGGGAACATAGATGCCATAACTGCCGCTGCCTATCGTATAAAATGGAAAAGAGCGTAATAAATGGTAAATAGAGGATGGCATGCTCGTTGTCATAATCATATGTCATTGAATATATATCTTCATCTAGAATTTCATGTCCTGGGACAATCTTTCCAACAAATTGTGTTTACTTTTGCTGAATTACATTCCCAGGATGAAGAAATTACTCTCAACATTTTTTCCTTAAAACACCATCTAATTCACCCTACTGTAAATGCCTATAAATCTTTCAAAAACATTTCGTATCCTTTAATTGGGCGAAATTTAAAAATCGATAGCAGTTAAGGGATGTACATATCTTTTCACTAGAAGTTAACTAGTGAAGCGCTGTATTAGTGCAAAGAGAATTTCAGAATTAACACACAAGTCACACGAGGTGTCTACGAAATTCGTAAAAGTAATTCTAATGACGTAAAACCAATAACATTCTTCTTCTTCTTCTTCTTCTTCTTCTTCTTCTTCTTCTTATTATTATTATACCGGGAGGTACACCTTAACTCAGCACATTTAAAAGAAGCGCCTTAAGGAAATCTATCTATCAAATAAAACGTCAAACAGCTATGGCATGGAGTTGGGACATTGACCAGAAGAGGTCACCATTGAATTATTGAGTAATGTGTTATTTTGAAGTTGCCTAAACCAAAGCCTACTAGATACTAATTGCCTGCTGCCATTTCTTGATGGATACAGTACTTTTGTATCCATCTCTTGGGACAGGCCAGAGTAAAGTGTAGCTTCCACCGAAGTCCCAGTCTCATCCATGGCTGTGACAATATGAAAGCTGCTGGGGTATGGGTGGTGCTGAGTAATGACATTCAGAGCATGACTAGTGCATGAGTGTTATGAAAGGTGTTGTTCATAGGGTCAGTCGTGTTGCAATAGCACTTTCTGACCCAGTGAGGAAAGCAATGGCAAACTACCTCACTCCTCGTCTTGCCTAGTACGCCTCATTTTGGTGCTGCCATTGGTTTTTGCACTTTCCTTATAACCGCATAACCTTTGGTGGTGCTATTTGAGGATCCAACCAGCCTCTGGGCTGATGACCTAACAGACAGACTAGATACTAAAAGGCCTGGACAGAAAGCCATTTTCTTGCATTAAAAGCGGGGTAATAGTTTTCCTCTTTTCCACCGCTAGATTCGCGTTTATGTTCTGTTTTTTTTGGCGTGAATTCTCTGATTACGTGTGTTACTGCAACATGTTTTATGAGAAGAAATAACATATTAAACTTCATTTTGTAAGGTAAGGCCTTATCTAACATGAAATATGAAGAGTATTTTCGTTTTTCAATTTATTTGGTCTCATGATTTACAATATATGGATGGTTGCTGAGATGTATTTAACGTTTGTTTAGTTATGTGCTTCCAAATTATAGTCAAGGTGGTGGTGGTGATTATTGTTTTAAGAGGAAGTACAACTAGGCAAGAACGCCCATACCCGGGGGCAAGGTTGGACCGCCCCCCCCCCCTAGCTCTCAGGGAAAGACAAAAATCTAATCTAGTCAGGTGTTTTCCTTTCAAGAAAATGATGTAAAAGTCAGTATTACGTAGAAGCGGTAGTACCATTCCCCACCAACAGGCAGGGAACACCGTGGGTTATTCTACCACAGAATACAAGACGCCATTTATCTTCCAAAGTATTAAAAATACTACGTACCCCCGGGTCTGGGTCCCCCCTATAAACTGTCATATGGGCGCTGATGCAACTAGGCAACAATCCTCTATATAACACTAATCAGAAAGAAAAACTGGAAGGGATCCGACACTTCGAAACATGAAAGTATCAGCCAAAGGAAGACAAGGGCCACGAAGGGCGTGAAAATGAAAGACTCCCTAGCTTTCGGAATAGCGTCGGGGTCGGAAAAGAACTAGAGTTGACCAAGGAAGGTCGGATAGGATAGATGAAAGTGAGGAGCCTGTCACAAGTAACTGGAAGAAATGCCAGGGGTCAGGTAGGGGCCACGTGGTCGCCAACCCACGCTCCAAAGTTCAGAGCCCCTGGGGCTAATTACCGTTAAGTTTCTCTTTCCATTCTGTAGGTTAAGATGATTTATTGCTGCGTGCCTAACTGGACATCTGACACAGCGAAGAAATATACACAAATATGAATTTTCATATTTTTACTAAAGATCAGAGTTTACGGGAGAAATGGAGGCTTGTTATTTCTCGACAGGGCAGCAGAAAAGGATCTCTTTGGGCTCCTAATGATAACTCCACAATATGTCTGTGGATTGGTTCTAAAAGGGCCAATGTCAAAAAACCTGTTTTTGAGCATTTGAAGTTTTGTTTATAGTTTTCCAATTATTTTTTTCAACAACTAACTTTAAATAACTTTATACTTTCTTTGTGGAAGTCACCTTATTAAACGCTAATTTTTCTATCGTATTCTTTAAAAATTGCCAGTTCTCTAATTTTCATTAGGTAATCTAACATTATTGGCAAGAGCTTATTTAATTAAACATTAACTGTTCGTTTAGTACTTGACAGAGACATTCGCCCTTTTACAACCAAGCCACAGGTGCAGCTTGCACTTTGTCGAATCACATTACAGTGTAAGTACTGTGAGGGGAATTCTGCTCCCCGACCAAGTGCCGACGCAAATTCGTCTTCTTCTTAAAATGTATTAATATTTACAACGCGGGCGTTAGGATATATCGGAAAATGTAACCTTGTCCGAAAGCTGAAATTCCTTACCGCTCCAAAGTTCAAAGAGACGTTTCAATGCTGCGACTGTGATCAAGCACACATTACATACGTTATACTTACAAAAATTTTCTGGCCTGTTCTTGATAATAATGCAAAGAATATATCTAATGACTGTGATTTATTAAACAAATTCAAGAGCAAGCCTCTGAGCAGAAAGGTGTTGAAATTATAGAAATAGGGAAAAATCGGGTGAGTACTGCTATTAAGGCCTATTTCCCTATTCTTTATTCTTGTGTGATAAACAAGTGCAAAATGAAAGAAATCTATGAAGTGTAGCGTGTTCTAAATTGTTTTATATATTTATATCTGATTCACACCGGGCAAAATGTATTATTTCGCGTTAATTTATGAATCTTCAATATAAGGATATAGACAGAACATGAGAACAACAGAATATAAACGCGATCCAAGCGGCCATTGCCTGAACTACTTTGTTCGCTCAGAAATGTGTCGGCTTGTCCAGGCCTATTATAGCGTAGGCAACGCCCAAACTAACTGGATTAATTTGTTTAGTTTTGGTTTACGTCAAGAAGTTTGAACTTTTCTCCATAGTTGTCATTACAAAAAAAAAAAAAAAAAAAAACCTGAGGTAATGCACTCTGGTGGAAGGTAGAAGAATTAGTAATTTCTTTTTGCTAGTTGCTTTACGTCGCACCGACACAGATAGGTCTTATGGCGACTATGGGACAGGGAAGGGCTAGGAGTGGGAAGGAAGCGGCCGTGGCCTTAATTAAGGTACAGCCCCAGCATTTGCCTGGTGTGAAAATGGGAAACCACAGAAAACCATCTTCAGGGCTGCCGACAGTGGGGTTAGAACCTACTATCTCCCGAATAAATTGGTAATTTAAAGAAGTTTTGTGTTTATAGGTTTTCACAACTAAACTAACTTTCATTTATTTCTATATTTCAAGGTTTGCAACACTCATTTCTCATTCCGCCAGCCTTTGAATCTCGCCAATCACAAATTTTCTGTAATTATTTATCAGCCAATAACAGGCTTCTTGTACCTTTTGAATTTGCCAATAAAAATGAGAGGGTGTGTCCGGATTTAGTCCAGAACCCTCTTGAACCATCCCCCCGGGTATATAAGCTGCGGATTTTTCAAGCTACCTTGTCTTATTGATCGTCGTCTTACTGAGTGTGTGTGTTAAGACAGGAGGCGGGGCGCCTCGTTCTTCGCTAGGCAGTTCAACAGCCCAGGTAATGGCCACCGATTTTATATTTCTATAGGTACCTCCGCAAACTTACACGAGGGGAAGTTTCTAATTTCTAATTATGTAACCACCTCTTTTCCAACATGTGGATTTGGCCCTGTTTTATGGTCGCATGCCGTACCTGACGCCAACACTATATGGAGGGATGTAATCACTATTGCGTGTTTCTGTGGTGGTTGTTAGTGTGGTGTGTTGTCTGAATATGAAGGAAAGAGTGTTGGGACGAACACAAACACCCAGTCCCCTAGCCAGAAGAATTAATCAGACGCGACTAAAACCCTCGACCCGGCAGGGAGTTGAACCCGGGACCGTCTACAACTAAGGCCTCAACGCTGACCTTTCAGCCAAGGAGTCGGATTTAAAAGATCTCTGAAGACATATTTGTGGTTTTCGCAAAAAAGTTGGAACTCAGTCATAGATCACTCAACAGGTTTCTATATCCTTTATCATTTGGTAAAGTAAAATAAAACGTAGAAATTGAAACGAAGGCAGCCTAAATGGCGTCATTGCTTTACATGATATCTGAGGACATAATATTACGTCATGGTAAAGCTAGGGAACGAAACACATTTTCACATGGCCTTTAGGACGGATACCATCTCTAGCGACTCATGGAGATAAGAGAACTGTCAGGTGCTGGTGGTTCCGTCTCGACATCTGGTTGGAACATCAAAGAGATATCACGTCATGCAGGCGTTGATTCCCTGCTATCCGCTCTCACTAACCAAGGAAGTAACTAGATAATTTGGCTGAGTTAACCAGAATATATGCTGCCTCTTAATGGATAGTTCTCCTCTCCACGTGACTTTTAATAATAATAATAATAATAATAATAATAATAATAATAATAATAATAATAATAATAATAATAATTGTTACCGAGTTTTTGTGGTAGTTAAGCATGAAAAAAGGTGCTGGGTGGTGAATAGGTCTCAAGCTACTAAAGAGAAATTAAATTTTAAAATTTAACAAGGTTATATTTTCTTTTCAAAATTAGGTAACAACAAATAGAACAGGTACTTAGTAGCCGAAATACAACTTGAAATGTACAATTACAGGGATTAAAGAATTTGGGCTTCGAGCCCTGAAAATACAATTCTTGAGCAACTAGCTCAACTTTACGATATACCAATTTCAACAAAAGGGGCAGAAGACCCCACTCAAACCCTGGAGCCCTTGCTCCAAATTACACAGCAAAGCCTCCTCGAGGCATACAACTCTCAGTTTTAGAAAAGAGCCACTCGCTCTTAAAGTTAAGCCTCTCCCAGGCCACACCAAACTCAACTTTCAAGTCGTCCTCAAAGGACATATACACAGGGGTAAAATACCCAACCTACTGAGGTCTATTAGGTGAGAAAAGATTAATACATGACCTCTAAAATACAACTTGAGAGGAGGCGAACTTGCACTCCTAATACACTTTGCTTTTAAAACCTAATCTGGCTCTGGGCCACTAACGCAAGGGATAATCCCATACTACAGAGGTGACTTAGAGAAGAACACTTTACATTACATAAACGAAGAAAAGTTTGAGAAAATAAGTTCACCTCAAAACAAATGTGAGTGGGAGCTCGAGAGGGTTAGCACTCTCTATCCCAATATGTAACTTTACAAGAAAAGAAGAAAAGAGTAGTTACATTTTAGGAAAAGGTTACATGATGGAAAACGCTTCGAACCCGCCGCGAGAGTTAAACTGCCGACCTAGCAAGAAAAGAAGATATTAATAGGCCATTACCTGGTAGTAGATCGCTGCCGAGGAAAGAGGCGCTTCCCGCCTCCTGCAATGTACTTAATACACTGAAAGATGGAACAGAAGTGGCCCGGAGACCCCAAAATCAGCAGTTTATATCCTCTCGCGGAAGATTCTAGGCGTTAGGGGAAATAAAACACCCTCCCACAAAATCTTTATTGGTTCGGGAAAAGAAACCCCTACATAGAGGAAAAAGAAACACATTATTGGTGGAAAATTAATTAAAGAAATTCGGGATTGGCTAGATCCAAACTAAGGAGAAAAAGAGGGGTATACAGCCAACTTAAACAATAACAGAAAGAAATTTAACAAGAAACAAACTTTTGAAATAAAAATTTCTCCAACAAAATAGTTCTTTGATTTCGCACTAGGTTGCACTATTGTAATTCTTCAGTAGTGTCCTCTAGAAGAGAAAGTTCACACTTCTTACTTCAAGCGAAACAAAAACACATCAAAAGTGACACAGTTCAAAAACTCAAAATTTTCCACGTGGTGACATCTTCTGAGAAAGTAGAGAATTAATAGAATAGATAAAGTTCAACCTTCCTCCAGAAGAGGAGTTTCAACTGGCGCAACTTTTAAATAAACAGAGTAGAGGTGTACCGCCCGGTACAATAATAATAATAATAATAATAATATACAATAAATATACATAAATAAAACAGGATAATCTTCCTATCCAAAATTCACAAATGGCAAGTTGACCAAGAGGAAAGACCAAAGAAGAAGACTGGAACAACCTGGTCTGAAGACAGAAAGGAAGCCCACAGTAAAAGAATGAAAGAAATATGGGCACAACGGAAGGCAAATGCTCGCCTCTATATGTATGGATCACATATATATAATAATTTACTATTTAATTTTAATTTTATGTGGCTATTGTTAGCCTGGAGGAGCACTTGTAAGGCAGACCTCCCGATGAGTTTGGGTGGAATTTGCCATGTATGGCTACTTGTCTATAATAATTACAAAGCAGACGTTGATCAAGTATTGAAGGCGCTGAAATAGCCAGGATAATAATTAATAATTAATTAAATAATTATTGTTCTGTGTGATTGAAAGAAGGACAAAAAGGACTCGTCTTTCGTATGGGCACCTAAGTATGTACGTTTTTGTCAATAGGTGGGTTATGCTGATCATAATGAGGATTTACTCTGCTGAGGATAGGAAGTCTCTAGAGAATGTGTACTTAATTTTTTGCCATTTGAGGAATTACTTTTGCTTTAATAATTTTATACTTAAAAGATTCATTTTTAAGTTCACGATCTCCTACGCAGGCGACGAGAGTTTATTATGCTACTCAGTCGATCGTATTAGAAGGAACACAGAAAAATAAAGGTGAAAAAAATAACAGAATTGATAA
Organism: Anabrus simplex; assembly: GCF_040414725.1. Classification (NCBI taxonomy): domain Eukaryota; kingdom Metazoa; phylum Arthropoda; class Insecta; order Orthoptera; family Tettigoniidae; genus Anabrus; species Anabrus simplex. Next base: position 118,554,832 of record NC_090270.1, read on the forward strand.
ACAAAGGAAGCAAAGAAAGAAACAAGGAAACAAAGAAACAGACAAGAAAGAAACAAGGAAGCAAAGGAAGACAAAGAAAAATACAAGAGCAAGGAATACGAGAAAGCAAAGACGCACAAACAACGAATTAAAGAAAGAAAGAAAGAAAGAAAGAAAGAAAGAAACAAAGAAGTAGAGAGGCAAAAATAATAAATAAACTAGGAAATGAAAAAATGAAGTATAGAAATACAGAAACAAAAGTGCAAAGTAACAAAGAAACAAAAATTGAGAAATAAGTAAAAAAATAATCGGCAATAAAGAAGGAAGTAGAGAAACCAAGTAACAAGCAACAATAAAATTGTAGAGCAAAAAGAAAGGAAGAAGGATACACAGAAAAAAGAGAAAAGCAATAGAAAAAAACAGAACAGAGAACCAAAACAATTAATATATGAGAACAGAAGCGAACAAAATAACTGAAAGGAAACAATGACGCAAACAAAGAAGGTACGAAGCCAATAACTAGAGAGAGAAAAAAAACGAAGAGTCCTCGAGAAATTGTCATCTTTCACATGCACTACCTCGCTTACAATTTTAGTTACGTCTTCGTCTAGTAAAGGGGCTTCTAATTGGCGGCCCGTGAGGGCTTTAACAAACAAATTTTTTAAGAAATGTGAGGAAAATTAATTTAAAAAATATTTCATAGCTCGTTCAGAGACGTATGAATTTTTATACCATTTGTACACCCAAGCTAGAACTAGTTTATTTTAATATTATTTCCTTTTTTTAAGTATTCACTTTGCCTGATTACATTATTTAAAAAATGTAAAATCTAAACTTCTGCGAAAAATGAGCCCTCACAAATGCCAGTGCTAAGTCTGAAACCATTATAAAAATGGCCATGGGATCCATACCAAATCTTGAACTCCATGCCAACCACACTGAGGACATTTTATACACCGTAGCATGTGATGAATACTAAAAAAATACTTTAATTGCCATTGGTGCAAGAAGGGGTTTCAATTCTTCGTTCCTCTCTCATTGGCATTACTGGCTTGTACACAGAGCTGCACACTCTATTAAATGTTCAGGGAAGTACTCCTGGAAATACATTGGTGGGATTTTAGGCTCTTACAACTGTATATCATTGTTTCCTTAATCATATTCTTTTTCTTACTTTTCTACCGCTTTTCCCCACACCGGTTGGATCGCGGGTGCTAACTGTATAGCACACGTGGATTGGCCCTGTTTTACGGCCGGATGCCCTTCCTGACGCCATCACTATTGCGTGTTTCTGAGGTGGTTGGTAATGTAGCGTGTTGGGTGAATATGAAGAGGAAAGTGTTGGGACAAACACAAACACCCAGACGCCGGGCCAGAAGAATTAATCCGAGGTGATTAAAATCTGCGACCTGGCCGGGAATCGAACCCGGGACACACTAAACCGAGGCCTCAACGCTGACCATTCAGCCAATGAGTCGGATTCATTGTTTCCTGAACACTACTCCCACTAAATTGTCCTCCTTTAAGTTTTGTATTGACTACATTATTAATTGAAGTTTGTCTTTAGGTATTTTTTTTTTCCTTTTTGTCATTTGCCAAATATTAATTCAAATGAATTGACATTATTTAGTGCTCCCCTTTCAAATTCAATTGTCCTGGGTATAATGGTGTTCATTTTAAATTTCACTCTTTTATGCAATCGTGTTTTAAACAATTAACATTATGAAACCTTCATTTCAATTGAACTATGCGTTTTATTTCATACACGTTATTCTATCTGCGGAATTTTATAAAATTGACCTATTATTAAAGTGCAGCCCGCGATCGTGCCTAAGGTTTACAATGTGGCCCTTGAATCTTTACTAACTGGAAACCGCTGGTCTCTCACTTTTGTGACATGCCTACTTAAGTTGTCATAATGGAAGGCTGAATTCTGCCGAGAGACTTGACCCCGCGTTTGGGTCATACAGTTGTTAACAAAGTACGTGGCTTTCTTCCCACTCCCAGCCCTTTCCTATCCTATCGTCGCCATGAGACCTATCTGTGTCGGTACGACGAAAAAACAAATAGTAGAAACACCGAAGACGTACGACGTAACCTTGCGCCGACACCGCCAATCCTACAGGAGGAGTTCATGAAATATGTACAGCGTCGCCTTGGCTTCTATGCTCATTTGTACCGTCCGTGAGCCTTTTAAGAAAATTAACCCTCCCCTCTTACATAACTAGCTTCATTGTGGCTGATAAAACAGAGCAACACCACAAGAACAGTTCTCCTTCCATTAAGAAACACCGTTAATTACTTGAAATATCAATAAGGTGCTGCGCAATTGTGTGAAAAGCAGCATTCCCTTTCTCTTTATGAGGCAGTTCCACGATTAACAAGCAAGAGAATTAACAGAGCTGTTCTCGGATTAAATAACTGAGTTCTGTACACAATGGAATTCCTCTTTCGATAATAAGTATTACAATGTAGGCATGATATAGGCTTTTGGGCTTATGGTGGTGGTGGTGATTATTGTTTTAAGAGGAAGTACAACTAGGCAACCATCCTCTATATAACATTAATCAGAGGGAAAAATGGAAGGGATCCGACACTTCGAGAAATGAAGGTATCGGCCAAAGTAAGACAAGGGCCACGACGGGCGTGAAAGTGAAAGACTCCCTAGCCCTCGCAAACCTAATAGAGTCGGGGTCGGAAAAAAAAAGAGTTGACCAAGAGAGGTCGGATACGATAGATCAAAGTGAGGAGCCTGGCACAAGTAAGTGGAAGCAATGCAAGGACTCGGCTCAGGGCCCCGTGGTCACCAACCCACGCTCCAAAGTTCAGAGCTCCTGAGACCCATTTTAGTCGCCTCTTACGACAGGCAGGGGATACCGTGGGTGTTATTCTACCACCCCTACCCACAGGGGGATTTTGGGCTTATGCCGTGTCAAGAAAACAAGGTGAAACTCTTAACGTTTCGCAGAGAACTTTGCTCAGCGTCTTCAGAAGAAAATCTCGACTGTTCACGTGGAAGTAGTTCTTGACACGGCACAAGCCCAAAAGCCCATAACATATCTAAAAGCACGGGT